>NC_052646.1:35000-664791 GCF_016161935.1 Mauremys reevesii | reverse complement strand
GTTTATTTACCAGGTAATCTGCTCTGATCTGTTTGCTATCCCTTATAATCACATAAAATCTATCTTTTGTAGTTAATACACTTGTTTCTGTTTTGTCTAAAACCAGTGTGTGTGGAAATCATAACTTGGGGCAGAAACCTGTGTCTCTTCCTCTCCACATTGAGGGAGGGGGCAAATGTCATGAGCTTATGCTGTACAGTTCTCTGCACAGCGCAAGATAGTATAATTTTGGATTCACCCTTCAAAGGGGGTTGTGCACTTGAGTAACTGGGCAGTTCCTTAGCTGAGCCTTCCCATGCAGAG
This sequence comes from Mauremys reevesii, assembly GCF_016161935.1. Taxonomy (NCBI): domain Eukaryota; kingdom Metazoa; phylum Chordata; order Testudines; family Geoemydidae; genus Mauremys; species Mauremys reevesii. The sequence goes on along the minus strand of NC_052646.1, from coordinate 664,488 downwards.
CTGATCTCAGCATCTGTGTGAAGCTGCAGCTGGGTGTGTCCCTGTCGATGGGAATGCAGGGGAAAGAGGAAGCTTGGAGAGATTGGCAACTTGTCACAGCAGCACAGTGTGAGAGGGAGCCCAGGCTGGTGGGTCAGCCAGGCTCAGTGGTGCTCCAGGTCCAGGTGGCACCCCGAAGGGGGGCGAACCCGTCACAGTGGGGTCAGGCAGGAAGAAGGAGAGAGGCTGGTGGGGGCCTGAGGCCGGAGGGATGGGCAGCGGGGGACTCACCAGCAGGATGAAGAGCAGGATGCTCAGCACCAGCAGGATGCAGACCAGGACCAGCAGGGCGATGCCCCAGCCAGGCACCAGGGGAGCTGGTGCCGTGGTGGCTGGTGGAGAACTGCCAGAGTTGGCTAAAACACAAGTAGGAGCAGTCAGGGGCTGGAGAGGACCCAGAGGGGAGGGATCCCAGCAGAGAGGCCCAGACCAGGGGACACAGCTGGCCAGGCAGAAGGGCCAGGGACAGTCAGGGGCTGTCGGAAGGGGCCTGACCCTGGGGTGCTGGGGAGAGCCTGAGTGTGATGGCCGGGGGCCCAGCCCCAGCGCAGGTCAGCGAGGACGGCTCTCAATGGGTGCGCTGCCGGGGGCACAGGAGCCCTCCCTCCCCGGGACAGACACAGGCACCGTCCACACACCCCAAAGCAGCCCAGCCAGGGGCCTCTGGTGGGAGCTGGAGGAGCCCCCGAGGGCAACCCGGTCTCCACAGAGCTCTGCACAAGGGCCATAGACACCAGCTCCCCTCAGCCATGGGCTGAGCCCCCAGCACAGGGACCCCCGGACACGTGGCTGTGGAGACACTGCGGGGCCTGGCTGGAGCCTGCTCACCGCGGATATTGTCCAGCTGGAGTCCACCAAAGCTGTTCTGGCTGTTCAGCCTTTGTGTCAGCTGCTGCTCAATGTCGGTGGTGCTGATGCTGGCGTTGCTCACTCGGTACTGCAGGACGGACTCAGTCACCACCGAGCCCTGGCTGCAGAGCGTGCCAGAGAGGGGGCGTTAACTGGGTCTGGTCCCGGCCCTTCCCGCACCCCTCCCCCGGTCCCCCATTCCCACCTGTCATCAGCCATCGCCTGTATGCAGGCAGCTGGGCAGGCTCACCTGCCATGAGGGCCTCAGCTAAAAGTCACATACCCAGTTCCCACCAGCCAGGCATTGGTGCAGAACACGGGGAAACTGAGGCGCGCACAGTATTAGTATAGGACAGTAAGACACATGCAACATAACAAGGTGAAACCCCACCCACCCCACTTCGTCACATTTGGCAACTAGCAACAAGGACCCTGGATGCCCCCCACCCCTCCTTAGGAGACAGCTGGGTGTGACCGGCTGGAGGACCAAAAACTCCAGGTGAGGGCTGCAGGGGGCAGAGGGCTCGGGGCTGACCCAGCTGGACTTTGCTGTAACTTTCTGTTCTCTGTGGTAATTAAGGCCTCTCTGTGCTGCTGTGTCCAGACACCTGATAACCCTCCTGCGGTTACCCCGCTGGCTGAGAGTCACTGCAGAGTGAGGAAGTCGGGGTGCAAGTCTCCCCAGGTGTCCAACTCAGGGGAACTCGCTGCAGGGAGCTCACGGGGAGACCTAGGGGTGCTGAAGGCTCTGAGGTAGAGTCCCCAGAGGTGGAGAAGCCAAGGGGCTGACCCCAGTGAGCGTGTGACCCTACGGGGGCTGAAACAGTGAAGAGCTCCTCGCACGGGCTGTTCCAGAGCCGTGAGAGAGCACCGGCTCCGGGGATCAGTGAAATGGAAACACTCCCAGGAGCTCGCTCAGTATCACCCAGGTCTGTGCTTGCCCTGGGGCCCTGCCCCCCCCCCCGCATTCCTCCCCCAGCCTCACCCACCCACCCTAGATTGGAGATGGGCGTGGAAAGGTCTGAGAACAGGAACCCCTGGAGTGTCCCCAGCACAGGGGCTCAGCGAGGGCCAGGGGAGGACCCCAAATTGGGGCTGCAGAGAAGTCCCACTGGGTGGAGAATGGGGCAGAAGCCCCAGGCTGGAGGAATGGGGGGGCCTGATTTCCCCATCCCACCCAGGCTCAGCTCTGGCCTCACGCCACAGCTCCAGAGCAGGGCCAGAGGGGAACCAGGCCCAGAGACAGGGGTGAGGGTAGGGTGGAGGGTCCCTGCAGTCCCTTGGCTCAGCCGCCCGGATGCCTTGGAGGCCTTGGTGCTGCTGGAAAGGCTGCCTGGGCCCTCCTGGTCTCATGCGCGGCGTAGGGTTAATCATTCCAGGCGCCAGCTATTGTCTGGCCCTGTGCTCCCCTCACCTGCCCCAGATTCACCCCCCAGGAGCCGCCGACAGGCACCGGGTGCTGAGCCTGGGCACAAGCCAAGGGTGTGGCCGGCGGTTCGGGGAAAAGCAACTTCCGTTTGGGTGCTGCCCTCGCCCCCAAGCTACAGAGCCCCGAGGAACCTGCCCAGATCGCTGCCCACCGCCCCGCCCAGTGTAACGGTGTAAAGCGTGGGGGGAGGGGGTATCCAGTGAGCTCCTCCCCTCCTGCCCCCACCCCCCCACATCCCTGTGGCACCTGTTCTGCAATGACAGCAGCTCATTGGTCGAGCGACACTGCCACCTACTGGGCATGTTTGTGTTCACAGCAGCTCACCTGGCCGCTGGGGTCACTGACGTGCAGGTGAGTCTGAGCCTGAGCAAGTAACCCCAAGACTGGCCAGTTCGGGGCCTGGCCCCTCACTCAGCACCAGCCGCTTCATGGTGCCTGGATCTCTGGAAACGTGCGCTCAGTGCGCAGCAGCCGGCTAAGCAGAGAACATGGTGCTGGGCCCTGCTAGGGAAGGGGATAGACAGTGAGACAGTAAATACCATAATGGCATTATGTAAATCCCTGGTACCCCCCCCCACACACACACCTGAACACTGCCTGCGGGGCTGGTCGCCCCATCTCAGAAAGATGTGTTAGCACTGGGAAAGGGGCAGAGAAGGGCAACAAAAACCATCAGGGCGATGGACCAGCTTCTGTATAAGGAGAGATTAAATCTGGGCCACGTTCTGCTAGAAATAGAGACACCTAAAGGGGGGGCTATGATACAGGGCTATAAATCATGACTGAAGTGAAGTGTTATTTACCCCTTGACATGACATACAGAGACTCCAGGAGCAGCGATTCTCACCGCGCTGTGCCACCCCCCGCGGCTGGACCCAGCCCTGGAGGGGGCACCCAGGCTCGCTCAGGCTGGCTGTGCACATCTGGGCCCCAGAGACCTTGGACATCCCAACCGCCACAGGGAGGAGCTCGTGGGGGTAAAGAGATTTGCCCAAGTCAATCAGTGGCAGAGGGGGAACAGAACCCATGACGCCTCACCCTGCTTTCACCACTAGGCCATGGTACCTGTACAGGAATTGCTGGTAGCTGCTGGGGGGACTGCCCAGAGCCCACGCCTGGCCTGGGTTCTGCTACACTGGCCCCGCTCCCCCCGTTAGCAGGGGGCCCTGGCCCTGGGGGGTGAAGGTGGCTTCCCTGGTGGTCTGTGCAGTCAGGAGTGCACCCGAAGAGGCCTGTGGGTGGCAGACACTGCGCTGCACCGCTACGGCCGGCCGGCAGAGGGCAATGTCAGCCCAGGGATGGACACCGGGAGCCAGGGGAGGGGCTGCTGTACGGACAGCTCCATGCACCGCGGTGCCAACCCTACACTCTGGCCGTGTGTCCCTGTGACCAAGTGGGACTGTTCTTGCTGTGTTCTGTGAATACTGAGTGGGGAGTATTGACCTGGGAAGGTTACAGGGGCGTTTGGCTGGGACTGGCTGCAGTGGGGATGGGAGACTTGCCTTGAGGGAGGATACCTGAGCACGTAACATGAGAACCCAGGACGGGGGTTGGAGCCAGGTGACACCTCTGCCCTGGAAACTGGAAAAAGGCTGGGGGAGGGGCCAGGGGGAGGCTGGGTGAGACGGCTGGAGGGAGTTTCAGTTTGGAGCTGGCTGGGAAAAGGGAGGGGAGCCCAGATGGGCCTCTGGCCTCCCAACGGGGCTCTGGCCTCCCTGCCCCCCGCCCCCCCAAGATGGACCTAACTGAGGGGGGAACCTGTTGTCTGTACCTGCAAGACGGGTCTTGGACTGTGTTCCTGTCGTCTAAATAAACTTGTTTTACTGGCTGGCTGAGAGTCCTGGTGAATCGCAGGAAGCCGGGGGTGCAGGGCCTTGTCTCCCACACACTCTGTGACAACTGGTGGCAGTGGTGGGATCTACTGCCTGGGCCGCCCGGGGGGGTGGCAAGTGGGGCAATTTGCCCCAGGCCCCGCAGGGGCCCCCATGAGAGTTTTTCAGGGCCCCTGGAGTGGGGGGCCTTCACTCGCTCCAGGGGCCCCAGAAAACTCTCACGGGGCTTGGGCCCCCAGAGCTTCTTCCGCTCTGGGTCTTTGGTGGCAATGGAACGGAAGGACCCCGCCCCCGCCGAAGTGCCCCGAAGACCCACGGCAGGAGGTCCTTCCGCCCCAGGACCCGCCACCGAAGTGCCGGGTCTTTGGTGGCAATTCAGCGGCGGGGGGCCCCTGCTGCCGAAGACCCCAGGCCCCCTTAATCCTCTGGGCAGCCCTGTCTACTGCATCCCGTGGACGACGCTTCCTGCAGTAAGTGACTGGGGAGCAGTAAAATGAAGGGGGGATAACAAGGACCAGGCGTGCTGAAGATTCAGAAAGAGATGGTTTCAGGGGGCGATTAACCCCTGGGAGTGTGTGACCAGAGAAAAGGACTTTGCAGTAACAGGGTCCCCCTGGGGATTGCAGCGAGCGGTCCCAGGGGCGGAGTCTGCAGCTTGACCCTGGCAGAGAGGTGGTGACCTCGAGAAGGGCTGGCACACTAGGGGTGCTCCCTGGAAACTGTGGGGAGCGGCGAGCACCCCGGCCTGTGAGTGGCCAGCAGGAAGATGTATGCTAAGTACCTTAAGAGCGACCTGGTCGAGCAAGCAGAGGGGGCTGCGCAGTGGGAGGCTCACCAAAGACCAGCTGATTGCCCAGCTGGAGGAGGGACATCGCTCAAATGAACTGATCCGTGTCTCTGAGGGAAGCAGCCTGGCAGATGCAGCACAGGCACCAGTGTCGGTCCCAGCTGGGAGTGGTCAGACCCCTCCCTCCTATGCCTAGGGGAAGGGCAGGGAGGAGCCCAGTGAATACTGAGGGCACCGTGACACCCCTGGCCAGCAGGGGATCGTCCCGGTGAAGCTCCCCATCCCTGGAGTTGAGAAGGCTGGAATTGGAGAAGGAATTAAGGCTGAAACAGCTGGAGTTGAGGCAGCAGGATCTGATGGAGGAGCGAGCAGAATGGGAAAAACAGAGACAGCATGAACTGGAGGAGAAAGAGAAACAGAGACAGCATGAAGAGAGACAGAGACAGAGGCAGAATGAACTGGAGTTGGCCAGGCTGAGGAGCAGTGGGCCCCCGGCTGTGGTGAGTGAGGGGGGGCCCAGGACTGCACAGAGCTTTGATAAGTGTATTCTGGCTCAGCGTAAGGAGTGGGAGGACATGGATGACTTCCTGGGTGCCTTTGAGACAGCCTGCGAGCTGCACCAGGTAGATCCTGCGGACAGGCTCCGGGTTCTCACCCCCTTACTGGACCCCAAGGCCGTGGCATTGTACCGCCAGCTGGAAGGGGCGGAGAAAGGGAACTACGAACTATTCAAACAGGCCCTGCTGTGCGAGTTCGGGCTGACTCCTGAGATGTACCGGGAAAGGTTCCAGAGCCAGCGTAAAATCTGGCTGACCTCAGTGCAGTACAGACCATGGTGGGAGGTGGCCGGAAAAGGTTCCTGTGGGAGAAGGGGTTCCTGTAATGAGAATGGGCTTCCCCAGGGGAGATGGAGTCATGGGGAATCAGGACGCAGCTGGTGGTACCCCGGAAGTATCACCGCCAGCTGCTGTGCTGGGCCCATGACATCTCCCTCTCAGGGTACCAGGGAATCTGGCGTACCCGGCAGAGGCTGCTGCAGAACTTTTACTGGCCTGGGGTCTTTACTACTGTCCAATCCCACTTTACGACTGCCGATCCTGTCACCCCTGTCAGAGGGTGAGGAAGGCCTGGGACAAGGGGAAAATGGCTTTAGGACCCTTGCCCATTGTCATGGAGTCCCTGGGAGAGGCTCTGCAACTGATCCCTACAAAGCCAGTCAGGACTCTGGTGAAGTCTCCTCTCTGTGAGCAGATTGTCTTCAGGGCAAGCAGCTCACACGGCTTTCACCTTCCTGGGTCTGACCTTTGGAGCATTCAGTATCCTCTGCCCCTCCGTGCGCTTCCCACAGCGAGCCCGCCCCAGCAGGGTCCTGGGGGAGCCACAGGGTCCTGCCCCCCCACTTCGCAGTCAGACGTGACTCTCAGCCAGCCAGTAACACAGAGGTTTATTAGATGACAGGAACACGGGCTAAAACAGAGCTTGTAGGTACAGAGAACAGGACCCCTCGGCCGGGTCCATCCTGGAGCCAGCAAGGCAGACACCCACATCTGCACTCACCCCTCGGCCCCAGCCAGCCCCAAACTGACTCCCCTCCAGCTCCTCCTTTCTGGCCTTTGTCTCTTTCCCAGGGCCAGGAGGTCACCTGATCTCTTTGTTCCCCCACACCTTTAGCTTCCCCTTGCAGTGGGGAAGGACCCTGGCCATTAGTTGCCAGGACACAGAGTGTCGGCCATTTATATACAGTGGCCTTTATCCTACCATCTAGAGACTTCAGAAATGCAGAGGGGAAACTGAGGCACCCCTACACTATTCAGAGGAAACATTAAGAACCATCCCACTTCGTCACACCCATCATAGAGGAGCCTTTCCAGAGGGTGGCCAAGGTCAAGATGGGGGCTCTTAACCAAGAGAGCCCGACTCACAGCCCTCCAGACTGGAACACTGGGAGAAGACCCCATCCCAGTTTGAACCCCAGATATTGGGGTGGGAAAAGGACACGGGCCGCATAAGTCTTCCCACCTGCGGACTACGAGTGCCATCGAGCACACCCGACCTAAAGGGGGGTGGTGAAACTGGAAGGGCCTGAGGTAACTCCCACCAAGGAAGGGGAGGGATGCTGAGGCATCCATGGGGGATTCAAACTTCCCCAGGTCACTGGCTGAAGTGACCCTGCTCAGTTCGGTCTAGAAGAGGGGAGACATGTGACGAACTGGCAATGTTCTTAATGCATTCTTTGAATACTAAGTGAGGAGTATTGACCTGGAAAGGTTGCAGGGCAGTTTTGCTGGGACTGGCTGCACTGGGGATGGGAGACTTTCCTTGAGGCCAGATACCTGAGCAGGTAACATGAGAACCCAGGAGGGAGGTTGGAGCCAGGTGACACCTCTGCCCAGGAAATGGACAAAGGCTGGGGGAGGGGCCGGGGGGAGGCTGGGTGAGACAGCTGGAGGGAGTTTCAGTTTGGAGCTGGCTGAGAAAATGGAGGGGAGCCCAGATGGGGCTCTGGCCTCCCAACGGGACTCTGGCCTCCACTGGCCCCCCCCAAGATGGACCTGACTGAGGGGTCCTGTTGGCTGTACCTGCAAGACGGGTCTTGGACTCTGTTCCTGTCGTCTAAATAAACCTTCTGTGTTACTGGCTGGCTGAGAGTCCTGGTGAATCGCAGGAAGCCGGGGGTGCAGGGGCTTGTCTCCCACACACTCTGTGACAGTCCCCACCATGCCCTGGGCAGCAGGGGGCAGCCTCACGCCTGGGCACGGTGCAGGACTGTGGACACACACGTAGCTGGGAGTGCACTTCCTGCTCGCCCAGCCCTTGGACGGCCCCAGACACGGGCTCTGCAGGCAGCGGCTGGGTGGGGCGTCTGGGGCATCACTTCCTTGTTCCTGCCCAGCCTTCCCGTGGCAGTGGGGGAGCTGAGAGCCTTGAACCAAACTGTAACCTGTATATGACGGAACCACTTCAAGCCATGGGGGGCAGCAGCCCCCCAGCCCTCCTAGTTCCAGCCCCTGTGGTGCCGGGGGGGGGGAGGGGATGGCAAAGGGCTGCACAGATTCCCTGGGGGGCTCATGCCCACTAGCGAGAGCAGGACGTGTCTTGGTGTTACGGGCCCCCCCGTACCCAGCACAGCCTGCAAACTCCAGCCTGGCTCAGCGATGGGCCCGCTAGGAGCCAGCTGCTAGCACTGGGCGTCCAGCTCCCGGAGCAGGGCACGGTTTGGGGCCTCAGGGCCTGAGTGTGGCTGGCTCAGTGCCAGGGGATTTCCAGGTGAGCCCTGGGGAGGGGAGGAGGCTCGTGCCCCTGGGCAGGGGCTGCCTGGCACCCCAGGGAGCCGGAAAACTGGACCAAGGGAGAGGGGGAGAGAAGGAGGGGGAGAGCCTGCTGGAGGGGTTTGGGGTTTCAGTTTTGGGCTGGCTGGGAAGAGGCAGGGAACCCCAAGTCTGGGGTCTAAGATCCTGGCCCCCGGAGGGACCTGGCTGAGGGGTCCTGGTTGTACCTACGAGCCCTGCTTGGGACTGTGTTCCTGTCATCTAATAAACCTGCTGTGTTACTGGCTGGCTGAGAGTCCCGGTGAATCGCAGGAAGTGGGGGGTTCTGGGCCCTGACTTCCCCACACTCCGTGACAGATGCCTTGGAGGCCCCTGGGAGAGAGGAGAAGGGGCCCTGTGAAGCTGGAGGGGGGCCCTCCCAGGAGACGGGGGGGGGGGGAGGCTGTAGTGCGGAGGAGCAGGGCAGCCCCTCTTGCGAGGGTGGGGGGGCTCTGGACGTGGAAATGGTGTGGAGGAAACATCTCGCCCTGTTCCCAGCTGTCACCATTCCTCCATCAGTGACTCAGGGACTGGGAACAGGGCTGTGGCAGGCGGGTGATAAGCGTCCGTTACACACCTGTGTCCAGTGTGCGGCATTGCCAAGGCAGGGTGGGCCGAGCACTAGGGGGCGGGGTGGGCAGCGCTGGTTCAGATCCCACCCAGAGCCCTGCTGAGCCTAGCGATGGCTGGGCAGGACAGGCAGCCCTGGCGCTGTGTCCAGCCCCCAGGAATGGAAGGTGGCTTGTTTACACACGGCAGCGCCTCCACCCAGCGTGTGGGACTCAGTTTTGAGCAGGGAAGAGAGAAGCCCTGAGGGCAAGACCCAGGCTCCTGGCCCAGCTGTGCTGCCTGTGCTGACCCAGGCTAGGGGTCCCCTGGGGCCCTGTCTCTGCTTTCCACATACGCCCTTTGGTCCCACTGGGGTTCTTTGTCCCTGGACACAGCACTGTGCAGACGGCGCAGCCAGGTGGTGACTCAGGCGTCTGTGGGCCTGACACTGGGGGAGCGTGTCCCCCTACACAGAGCCAGGGCAAGGTGCTCCCGGATTGCCCCCCACCAGCCACAGCCACTGCAGAGAGGCCAGCGGCTGACCCGTGGGGGCTGGAGAGCCAGGCAGAGCCCTGCAGGGGAGCCCTGCTAACCCTGGCACTGGCAGCCCTGGGGACAGACTCTGTGCCCAGCACTTACCTTCGGAAGAGCTTTCCCTCCCATCACCTTGGGGTACTCCACACACCTGCCTGCCTCAGAAACCTCCGCCACCGCTTCACTCACAGTCGACATCCTGCCTCAAACTGGCTCTCAATGGAGTGGAGCAGTCTGGGGTAGCTGGCTTCCGGACGGCTCTAGGAACCTGCTTCTGGAACGCCCAGGATTCCCTTGTGCAGGTGTCTTTACATGGCAGGGTCGGGGAAATCTACTCACAAGGCTCCAGAAATGTAGCTTTTCCCCACCACCGATCTTCCCAGGCCTGCAGGCTGCTGTGATCCCACCAGCCTGCGCTTGCGGCCCTGTGCCAGAAGCACCAGTCCACATAGGGAGCATCCGCAGCTGTGCTGAGTGCAGTGAGCAGCATCAGGCAGTGGGAGGCTGCCATGACAGGGTCCTCGTCCTCCTCCTGCTCCATCATAACCTCCTCTGACGGGTCAGACAACGTCGCCGAAATGTCCCCAGCGTCTCAGGGCTGCTCTGTGCCTTTCCTGACACAGGAGCGACAGTGCAAGCGAGAGGAGTTCTTCCGACGGCATCTCCTCCATGTGGCTGGCTCTGGCAGCTGGGGGCACACCGCACATGGCCCAAAAGGCGGCCCGGCAGGCTGTGCTGGGGCTGGGCAAACCTCCCAGGCCGTGCAGGGTGGAAGCCAAGACCCCCTCAGCGCATGGCGGTCACAGGGCTGGAGTGGCCCCATTTCGGGTGGGCGCTGGGGAGTCAGGCTGGGCTGACGCAGGGCTGAGTGCTGCAGGGGGCGGGGGCACCAGAATCCTGGGGTCAAACCCGGGTTAGAACATTGTTAACATGGGGTTCAGCCTTAGTGTAGCTGCGAATACCCCAGGTTCTCTCTCACGGGTCAGCTGAGGACGCGAGTCCCTCTGCCCTGGGCTCACACTGCAGTGTAGACACATCTGAGAGGCCTGTGCCCCAAATCACAGAGACTGGGGACATGCACTGGGGAGAGGGAGCAGGAGGCTGTACGGGGCTGGCAGGCAACACCACAGTCACTCGCATCAGGACTCTGCCAGGGCCCCGCTCTGAGGGGACGCTGGAGCTCAGGGCTGTGACCGCTGCTCCTTCACCACGCAGGGCTCCTGTCATCTCCCCTGGCCTGGCCGCACCCAGCCCTCAGGGCTCTTTATAGCTGCCTGTTCCCACAGACTAGGGACTGTGTCCATTACATGCTGGCCTGCCCACCGAACCGCCCCCTCATACCTCACCCCTGCCTGCCTCAGCCCCCGACACCCAGCCCCCCGTCTGTCTCATCCCCTCACACCCAGCCCCCCCACCTGCCTCAACCCCTCATCCCCAGCCCCATAGCCCACCCCCACTAGCCTCAGCCCTTCATACCCAGCCCTCCCTACCTTCCTCAGTCCCCCACATCCAGCCCCACGGCCCACCCCCACCTGCCTCAGCCCCTCACACCCAGCCCCCTCCCCCACACCTGCGACAGAGTGAATTTTACATAATATTTTGGGTGGATATTGCCCATTCCTCAGTTTCCCCTGTGTGGTGCGTGAGTAACGAGGTGGGGGTAAGGGTTGTTTCCTTTTTGCAGAGACCCAGAGATACAGGCCTGACCCATGCAGAGCTGCCTGGGCTCCATGCCCACAGAGAGTCCCAGAGGACATGGCCATAGGGTGACCAGATGTCCCGATTTTATAGAGACAGACCTGATTTTGGGGTCTTTTTCTTATATAGGTTCCTATTACACCCCCCTCCCCCCACTCCTGTCCCGATTTTTCACACTTGCTGTCTGGTCACCCTACGTGGCCACTCCAATTGCCCAGACATTTGGCACCTAGCAGCGAACTACCATGGATGGCCCAGGAAGCCAGCAGGATCTGACCACCTGGAGGACAAAGTACGAGGGGGCGGCCAGGTGGGGCTCTTACTGTGGGCTGCTGGAGGCAGGAGAAGCTTCTGGACTCAGACTGCAGAGGGATGAGAAGGCTCTGGACCGACCCAGCTGGACTTTGCTGTAACTTTCCGTTCTCTGTGGTGACGAAGGCCACTCTATTGTCCAGACACCCAGTAACCCTCCTGCTGTTACAGCACTGGCTGAGAGTCACTGCAGTCAGGAAGTTGGGGTGCTGTGCTTCCTTTGGGGATGCAATTCTCCCTCAGGTGTCCAACTCCGATGGACTCCCTGCAGGGAGCTCATGGCATGACCCCAGGTGCCAAAGGCTCTGAGGTCCAGTCCCAGGAGGTGGTGAAGCCAAGGGGCCGACCCCAGTGACAGTTTGCTCCCAAGGGGGCTGACACACTGACGGGCTCCTCCCAGAGACTGTTCCAGAGCCATGCGAGAGCACCGGGCCTGGGAATCCGTGACAGGTGATACCAGAGGATGGTTGGCGAATACACTCAGTGGACGGTTGGCTGCTGAAGGCACTGGAAGGACTGATGCATGGAGGCAGATGGGGTCCTGCCCCCCTCACTCCCTGGCAGATGAGGGGGAGGGGCAATGGCAGAGCCCCAGCCCAGTTTCAAACCCAAAGATTTTGGGGTGGCAAAAGGGCGTGTGACCACATGAGAAGTCCTCCTGTACCCGCTGCGAGTGCCAGCGACCAAACCGGAACTAAGGGAGGATGTGGCACTGCTTTGACTGGGTACTGGGAACTGTAATAGGGATGGACTAGCCAGTGTGCTAATGGACTCCCGGCCCACCCCCACCTGCCTTGTCCCTGTGACAGGTTTGGTCACAGAGACCCCCTGGGGACTGTCACCTGATGTGCTGAAACTATCTCTGAGCCCATTTTCCCTGCCAGCCTGGGACTCCAGAACCCTGCCTTGTTGAGCCAGACACGCTAGCCTGCTGCAACACAGCCCCAGGGTCTGAACCATGCCCCCAAAGCTGCAGGCTTTAACCAAAAAACACTCAGCAGGTATTCCTGGCTCCAGTACTCAGACACCCAGTTCCCGATTGGATCCAAACCCCAAATAAATCCGTTTTACTCTCTATAAAGTTTATTCAGGGTAAACTCATAAATTGTCCTCCCTCTATAACACTGATAGAGAGAGATGCACAGCTGTTTGCTCCCCCAGGTATTAATCACTTACTCTAGGTTAAGTAATAAACAAAAGTGATTTTATTAAATATAAAAAGTAGGATTTAAGTGATTTCAAGTAATAACAGAACAAAGTAAGTTAACAAGCAAAGTAAAACAAAAACACGCAAGTCTAAGCCGAATACATTTAAGAAACTGAATACAGGTAAATCTTACCCTCAGATGGTCCAAGAAGCTTCTGTTACTGACTACAGAGTGGTAGCCGTGTTAGTCTGTAAAAGTAAAAACAATGAGAAGTCCTTGTGGCACCTTAGAGACTAACAAATGTATTTGGGATTAAGCTTTTGTGAGCTATAACCCACTTCATCAGATGCGTGGAGTGGAAAATACAGTAAGTAGGAATAAATACACAGCACATGAAAATATGGGAGTGGCCTTACCAAGTAGGGGGTCAGTGCTAACAAGGCCATTTCTATTAGGGTGGATGTAGCCCATTCCCAACAGTTGACAAGAAGATGTGAATATCAAGAGAGGGAAAATTACTTTTTGTAGTGCTAATGAGGCCAATTCAATCAAGGTGGCTGTGACCCATTTCCAGCAGTTGACAAGTTGATACTCACACCTTAGTCTGGGCCCAATCCTTTCCCCAGTACAGTTCTTGTTAGCTCCAGCTCAGGTGGTAACTAGGGGATTTCTCATGACTGGCAGCCCCCTTTGTTCTTTTCCACCCCCTTTTATAGCTTTGGCACAAGGCGGGAATCTTTTATCTCTCTGGGTCCCCACCCCTCCTTCGAAATGGAAAAGCACCAGGTTTAAGATGGATTCCAGTACCAGGTGACATGGTCACATGTCCTGTGAGACCCCAAGCCTCCATTCTCTCTGGCCTGACTCACAGGAACACAGGAAGGCTTACAAGTAAACAGACATTTACAACCAATTGTCCTGGTCAATGGGAACCATCAAGATTCCAAACCACCATTAATGGCCCACACTTTGCATAACTACAGTAGACCTCAGAGTTACACTTCGTATTTCTAGCTTCAGATACAAGAACGATACATTCATACAAATAGGATGACCACACTCAGTAGATTATAAGCTTTTTAATGATACCTTACAAGAGACCTTTTGCATAAAGCTTATTCCAGTTACATCATATTCACACTTATAAACATATTTCCATAAGACATATGGAGTGCAATGTCACAATCTCCTCAACCCCCACTCCCACCTGCCTCGTCCCCTCACACCCACCCCGCCGCCTTGTCCCCTCATGCCCACTCCCCTGCCTTGTCCTCTCACACCCAGCCCCACGGCCCACCTCCACCTGCCTCGTTCCCTTATGCCCCCCCGCCTTGTCCCCTCACACCCAGCCTCATGGCCCACCCCCACCTGCCTCGTCCCCTCATGCCCACCCCCCACCTCATCCCATAGGCAGCGAGTTATATTCCCACGTGGTGCCTGGGCACCAGCAATATTCAGAGCCCAGGGACCCAGCTCCACCAATATTTGGGGCCAGGTGTCCCCCCATCCCCAAACTCCCTCCCAGAGCCTGCACCCCAATCCCCTGCCCCAGCCTAGGGCCTGCACCCCAGACCTCCTCCCCCACCCAAACTCCCTCCCAGAGCTTTGGGCAGGTGGGGGGATGGAGTTTGGGCAGGGGCAGGTTCTGGGCACCACCAAAATTTCTACAAACCTGCCATACCTGCCTCACACCCAGCCCCACAGCCCACTCCCACCTGCCTTATCCTCTCATGCCTAGCCCAACGGCCCATCCCCACCTGCCTCATCCCCTCAACCCCCCCTTAGGGTCACACTATCAATGGGCTCAGCCCCTCAGCTTCACTGCCTCCTGGGACCGAACCTCTGGCACCTTCAGCACCCTTGGGTCACACTGTAAGCTCCCTGCGGCGAGTCCACCTGCGGCGAGTTGGACACCCATGGAGACTTGCATCCCGACTTCCTGGCTCTGCAGAGACTCTCAGACCAGACAGCAAGTGTGAAAAATCAGGACAGGGGGTGGGGGTTAATAGGAGCCAATATAAGAAAAAGACCCAAAAATCAGGACTGTCCCTATAAAATCGGGACTTCTGCTCACCCTAGCCAGCGGGGTAAGAGCAGGAGGGTTATCAGGTGTCTGGACACAGCACAGAGCAGCTTTAGTTACCACAGAGAACAGAAAGTTACAACGAAGTCCAGCTGGGTCAGCCCAGAGCCCTCTGACTCCTCTTCAGGCCCAGTCGCCAGCAGCCCACAGGTAAGAAGCCCACCTGGCCCCTCCCCAGTCTTTTGTCCCCAGCCGGTCACACCCATCTGGCTCCTAAGTGGGGGGGTGGGGCGCATCCAGGATAGTTTTTTTGCTAGGTGCCAAGAGTCCGGGCAATTAGAGTGGCCATTGTCCTCTGGGACTTTCCATGGGTTCCCAGGCAGCTTGAGGTGAGTCATGCCTGTGTCTCTGCAAAGAGCAAATAACTATTTCCCCCATAACTAGTTACCCATTCCCACATGGGGGAAACTGAGAAACACACTATTCCTCCAATATATTATTCGTAATTCCCACGCTGTCACAGGCTTCTCCACTCATCCCACCTGACTGCTTCTGGGAGGAATTAGCTTCAAAACATGCCAGGGGACAGCAGCAATTCCTCCCCATCGAGGGGCCAGAATGAGTTCACAGACCCCCAGGGCGTGGTGACGGCCATGGGCCCCAGCCCCACCTGCGTGCACTCCATATCAGGAGAGTGGGGTCAGGCCCTCCCTGGGGTACAAGGGTTTGGGGCTGTAGCTGCAGCTTTCCTGAGTCAGGATCCAGGGAGCCCAGTAACCTGCCTCTGGGGGTGGGGTGGGATGGGGGAGCTCAGGGGTCCAGGGATCTAAGGCTCTGGCTGGGGTGAGGCTGCCTGGCCCCATGCCCTGGGCCTAGCCCCACAGTCATTTCCTTAAGTAACTATTCACTTTTGTTTCCTTGTTTTCTGGCATTTCAATGTTTGCCCAGTGCCGTGCCCATCCCATCCCATGAGTCTCAGCTTGTCCCAGCCTGGGCGCCTGGCTCCACACCTCTGCACACAGCTGGAGGGAGGAGGGCAGTGGCAGGGGGTTTCTCCCCGTCACATGCGGTGAGCCAGTAAGAAATGGCACTGAAGGACGACTCTGGCACAGCCCCACCCAGTCCATCACGGGCCCAGGGCAGCCACTGCTCCCACCCTTTCAAAGCAGAGGTCCGAGAGGTGCAGGAGAAAACCAACCTAGAGCCTGACTCAGCAGAGATCCCTTTATTGTGAAGCACTATAAATACAGACCTTCCCAAGGACATTGTGACCCCCGGTCATGGCGGGGCGGCCATCACAGAGCCGCGTGGTTACAGAACACATTATAAAAATGGAGCCCCAGTCCAGCCGTGCAGGCAAACGCGACCCCTGGAACCTGAACACTGCACACTGGGGGTCTCATGGCAGGATACAGCATTTGGCAAGTGATTGCAGGCAGGAGAGGCTTGGAATTGGGGGGAGGGTCCTTCCCTTGCATTGTTCATCCAGTTCCTTCATGCATTCGAATTTGGCTGCTCCAGAACTGTCTGATGCTCGCTCCCACCTTCTGGGAACAGGTGGAAGCTGGGCCAGAGAGGGCCCCCGAGGCTGTGGGAGGAGCAGGGGACACACCCCATACACAGCTCGGGGCAGTATGGGGGGGCTCCCTTGGGGTGTCCCTGTCATATTCCCTGCACTGCCCAGGCTGGTTGGTGGGGGGGATATATGGGACAGCCCCTTTACTGTCCCCCATTAGGAATTTGCCCCATTAGTGCTCGCCCCACATGGCCCAATCCCAGGGCCAGGGGTTGCAGGGTAGGGGGAGCAGTCACCCCCCCCTCACCCCGCCACACTTTGAATGCAACCCCCTCCTCCCCAGTGCAGCAAACCCCTGCCTTGTCGGCCCCGCCCGGCACCCTGGAGTCCAGCTGCAGGAAGTACATGGCGATGCTGGGAGCTCTGCTCCCACTGGTCCTCGGGGTGGTGCCCCTAGAGATTGTCTGACGTCGCAGGGTTGGCGTAGAAGGCGTTGGTGCCGTTGCCGGCGGTGATCTGGGGGGGAAGCAAAGGGGTTAGAGCCAGGCTGGGCCAATCCACCGTTACCTGGCAACCAGGACCCCCAGCCAGGCAACCACCAGTACCCCTGTCGGCATGGAAACCAGGGCTCACTGGGCCGAGCCCTGGCAAACAGGCCCCAGTCACGTTCGATACCGGCCACCCCGTCCCTGCCAGCAGGGAGAGACCTCAGGGACCGCTCCAGCTCCGCCGCCCCACGGGAGCCCGGGGAGCACATGGTGGGGCTGGGGGAAGGTGACCCCACCCCAGAGCCCCACAGGGCTGTGACTGCTTCACGGGGTTAATGTTCAGAGCACCTGGCCCCGCTGGAGCAAGCGCTGGCCTTCTGCCAATGGCACCACAAACAGCCCAGTGTCTACTGTAAATACAGCACTCGTCACGCGCCCAGCTCTGCCCCTCACTGCCCCCCAGACGCGCACAGGCCTGCCCTGCCCCACAGGCGAGGGGTCCAGGCTGAGGGGGCACTCCCAGGGCAGGAGCGTCCCCACCCTCCAGGCAACACCAAGGTGCCTCTGTGCTGGCTATGCTCCCCCCCCCCCTTCCCATGACTTGGCTCTTGTCTCAGCCATTAGCGGCCTGCAGAGGTAAATATTTACCCAGGCCGGGTGTTTGAACAGCCTGAGCCACTGGCTGCACAGATCAGAGGAGCTGGAGCCAGCCCAGCTAGGAACAGGGACCTGAGTAACACAAACACCCACTGCTGGGGCCCAGCCCCACAGGAACCCACCAGGGCCTGGCCCTCCCACGACCAGGATCGGGCAGCAGCGCTTCTTCCTGCCATGCCAAATGCAGAGACAGGGACAACGGTGACTGATGAGCCCCCCGCTGCCCACTCGGCCTAGCGCCAGGTCACGCCAGCGCCCGGCCCAGCACAGGCTGCTCGGCTGGCGGGGCCCATTGCAGATGCACCCACCCATGGCCGTGCAGAGAGACTGCAGGACTCGTGGTGCTGGCATCACTAGGCTCCTCATGCGGATAATGTCCCCCCAAGTCCTCTACCCCTGCACCTGATTAGGCCCCTCTTCACTGAGCACATTGGTGACCCTCCCCCCATCATCGCTGACAAGTTCCCTGATCCCTCAAGCCCCCCACCCCCAAGGTTTACTTGGAAAACAGTTTGTGCTTGATGCAGGGAGTGAGCAGCAGAGCCCCCCTGGCCCCCCATCCTCCCCACATGCGGCACCCCACAGGCCAGCAGACCAGCCCTCTCCATGTTCACAGCTGGTACCCTGGGGCTGGCCTGGGGCTGTGGGGCTGGCCTGGGACCCTGGGGCAGGAGCGGGGCTGCCTGGGCTCCATGGGCACGGTGCCAGGGGCAGAGCCCAGCCAGGCCGCCCTGAGCAGGGGACGCAGCCGGCACTGCCAAGGCAACCATTGGTAGAGCAACTTCTCCCAGAGCCAGGCATCAGCCCCACCCCCACCCTACTCCATCCCTGCCCCACAACCTCGCTCTGCAACCCCACCCCCACTCCATAGCCCCACCCTCACCCAGCCCCCACTCCCAATGCTATCCTGAAGCCACCCTCTGACCCTCCATCCAGCCCCCTCACTCAACCCCCCCCACCCACAGTGCCACCCTCTGACCCCAGCCCCACTCCAGCCCCCACCCCTCTAGAGAAAGGCAGGGGGCTCATCCCCCACGGACAGGAGCAGGAGTCACAGATTCCAGGTCCGAGTGTCCCAGGCCGGCAGGCCCGTGGTGACCGTCTAGTGAATCTGACCTCCCGTCTCGCCCAGGCCAGTGAATTCCTGCTGAACTAGGGCCGAACGTTCAGCAAACGTCCTGTCTGGCCACAGGACCTGCCAGGGACGGAGAAGCCAGCAGGGCTGGGGGCCGGTCAGTGGGCAGGCAGGGACGGGGACGCTGGTGCTGCCCAGGGCAGGCCAGGCCATGGCAGGGACAGGACTAGCGGCCCCCAGAGACCCGGGCAGAGCCGTGGGGGCGGGGAGGGCAGAGTCACCGGCCTGCCCCATTGGCTGCTGTTTGTTTAGCTGCTGGTTTCACATCAGCCGGGAGCTGCCCCGTGAGTGATTAACACAGCGAAGGGGGCTGGGGCCAGTCGGGGCCTGGGCTGCAGCCACCTGACTGGGGAGAACAACATTTCCCCTGGCTCTAGTCAGGCCAATCCCCTGCCCCCACCCCCGGGACATGCACCCCCCCAACCCCAGGACGTCGCTCTATAATCCCACAGGATCGCACCCCATAACCCCCCCGCACCTACCCCAGGAGCTCCCCCCGTCGCATCGCCCCCAGCACATCCCCCCCGACGAGCTGAATAGTGCAGCAGGGCCCCGTGCTCACATTTCTGGCACTGGGACCCCCGTGCCCTTGACCCAACCCCCTCAGCTCTCTCCCAGGGGGTGCATTGGGTGGGAGACAATCAGGACTGTGGGAAGCACCGTGCCACCATCGCGCACTAATCCCCCTCCCCTCCACCTCTGGGTTTGTGTTCTTCTCTTTGGTGAAATTTTCTGGGATGAGCTGACCAACCCCCTCCTCCCCCAAAAACCCCCCCCCCAGTGAGCAATGTGGGTGGCTTCCACCCTCAGTGCCCGCCGCTGGCACCCCCAGTGTGTGCCTGGCCGGGCTGCCGTGTACCAGGCACCGGCGTTCGGGGGTGTACGGGGACAGGCATTGGGGCACACGCTGAGCCAGGGGGCACCCCAGGGCAGGCCCAGGCTTACGTCACTGTAAGGATTCTGCTTCTTGCCGGGGGCGCTGAAGCGCCCATGGGTGTGGTAGGTGGGGTACTCGTTCATGGGCTGGTACGAGGCCTGTGAGCTGAACAGATCCAGCTTCCCACGGTTCCGCCTGCGGCACGAGCAGACGATCTGGACGGGTGAGAGGAGGCTGGTCAGTAGGGATGGGGCGCAGAGGGAATGGTGGGGTCAGGCAGGGAGGAGAGAGGCTGGTGGGGGCCTGAGGCTGGAGGGATGGGCAGCGGGGGGCACTCACCAGCAGGATGAAGATGACGATGCTCAGCACCAGCAGGATGCAGACCAGGACCAGCAGGGCGATGCCCCAGCCAGGCACCAGGGGAGCTGGTGCTGTGGTGGCTGGGGGAGAGCTGCCAGAGTTGGCTAAAACACAAGTAGGAGCAGTCAGGGGCTGGAGAGGACCCAGAGGGGAGGGATCCCAGCAGAGAGGCCCAGGCCAGGGGACACAGCTGGCCAGGCAGAAGGGCCAGGGACAGTCAGGGGCTGTCGGAAGGGGCCTGACCCTGGGGTGCTGGGGAGAGCCTGAGTGTGATGGCTGGGGGCCCAGCCCCAGCGCAGGTCAGCGAGGACGGCTCTCAATGGGTGCGCTGCCGGGGGCACAGGAGCCCTCCCTCCCCGGGACAGACACAGGCACCGTCCACATACCCCAAAGCAGCCCAGCCAGGGGCCTCTGGTGGGAGCTGGAGGAGCCCCCGAGGGCAACCCGGTCTCCACAGAGCTCTGCACAAGGGCCATAGACACCAGCTCCCCTCAGCCATGGGCTGAGCCCCCAGCACAGAGACCCCCGGACACGTGGCTGTGGAGACACTGCGGGGCCTGGCTGGAGCCTGCTCACCGCGGATATTGTCCAGCTGGAGTCCACCAAAGCTGTTCTGGCTGTTCAGCCTTTGTGTCAGCTGCTGCTCAATGTCAGTGGTTCTGATGCTGGTGTTGCTCCGGTACTGCAGGACGGACTCAGTCACCACCGAGCCCTGGCTGCAGAGCGTGCCAGAGAGGGGGCGTTAACTGGGACTGGTCCCGGCCCTTCCCGCGCCCCTGCCCCAGCTCCCCCATTCCCACCTGTCCCTGCCCCAGCTCCCCCATTCACACCTGCCCCTGCACTGGCCTCCCCAAACCATCCATCTGCCCCCTCCCGGCTCCTGCCACCTGGCCCTGCACCAATTTCCCCACACTACCCACTGGGCCCTGCACCAGCTGCCCCCCCCACCCCTTTGAACCACCCCCCTTATGCCCTGACCTGCCCCTGCCCCAGCGCCCCTCCCCCCAAGGGCAGTACACCTGCCCAGCACGGGCTCAGGCAACCAAAGCTCTGGGCTGTCAGACATGGCACCCCAGGGTCACATGCTGCCTCCTCACCTTTCTCCACCCCCCCGCCCCAGCCCACAGCTAGGGCAGCCGCATGGCACACACTGTACCTGAAACGCAGATCAGTGAATCCCAGGTAGTTCTGCCCATTCGGGCACCCTTGGCAGCCGTAGATATTGAGGTACTGTCACAGACAGAGGGGAACAGAGTCACTGCCAGCACCCCAGCTGTCTCAGGGGGAGGGGCAGGGAGCACCCAGCTTGGCAGATCTGCCCTGGCCCTGCCAACCTTCCTTGCTCCTCTCTGGAGTGCAGGGGCACGGGGTGTCTCCCCAGAGCCGGCTGGAGAGGGGCAGAGAGGCCCAGAGCGGAGGACAGGGTCGGGGGGGGGTGTCTCCCCAGAGCCGGCTGGAGAGGGGCAGAGGGGCCCAGAGCCAGGGCAGGGTTGCAGGGTGTGTGTCTCCCCAGGCAGGATTGAGGGACTCTCCCTTCACTGCTCCAGGACATGCATCCCACGCAGTGGGGATTCACCCACGAAAGCTCATGCTCCCAAACGTCTGTTAGTCTATAAGGTGCCACAAGACTCTTTGCTGCTTTTACAGATCCAGACTAACAGGGCTCCCCTCTGATACTTGCTCCAGGACAGGAGACTTTGGGGCTGAGGGGTCTGGTGCCCAGGGCTGGGCCTGGGGATGGGGTGGGGGCGTCTCCCCTCCCCGCTCCGTGGGGTCCCTGTGTGTGGAGCCCGAACTGCAGCAGCCAGCAGAGGCCCGAAGGCTCGTCACACGGCAGCTCGCTGGAGCTCCCCACGAAGCCCCCCAGCCTGGGGCTGGCAGGCAGGGGCAGGGGGCCGGGAGGGGAGGGAGGGGTGCTGTGCTCACCAGGCTCTGGACTTTGGAAGATAATTCCTTGTAGTAACTGGTGCTGGAGCTGAGAAGGGAGTCGTTGAAGTTCCAGTTCACAATGCGGAACGAGAGAAAGAAATGGATCGGGGCCGGGGTTGTAATGGAGCTGCTGAGAGGTGCGGTGGTTGTGTTGCTAGGGGGTAGGGGCTTGGTGTTGCTGGGGGGCGGGGTCGTTGTGTTGCTAGGGGGCGGGGTCTTTGTGTTGCTGGGGAGAGGGGTGATCGTGTTGCTAGGGGGCAGCGTGGTCGTGTTGCTGGGGGGCGGGGTGATCGTGTTGCTGGGGGGCAGGGTGGTCATGTTGGTAGAGGGCGGGTGGTTGTGTTGCTAGGGGGCAGGGTGGTCGTGTTGCTAGGGGTGGGGTCGTTGTATTGCTGGGAGGGGTGGTCGTGTCTGTTGGGGAGGGTCGTCATGTTGCTAGGGGCGGGGTGGTCGTGTTGCTGGGGTGGGGTCGTTGTGTTGCTGGGGGCAGGGGTGATCGTGTTGCTGGGGGCAGGGTGGTCATGTCGGTTGGGGGCAGGGTCGTCATGTTGCTAGGGGCGGGGTGGTCGTGTTGGTTGGGGGCAGGGTCGTTGTGTTGCCGAGGGGCAGGGTGGTCATGTTGCTAGGGGTGGGGTTGTTGTATTGCTGGGAGGGGTGATCGTGTTGGTTGGGGGTGGGGTGATCGTGTTGCTGGGGGCGGGGTGGTCGTGTTGGTGGAGGACGGGGTGGGCAGGGTGGTCGTGTTGCTAGGGGCCAGGGTGGTCATGTTGCTAGGGGTGGGGTTGTTGTATTGCTGGGGAGGGGTGATCGTGTTGCTGGGGGTGGGGTTGTTGTATTGCTGGGGAGGGGTGATCGTGTTGGTTGGGGTGGGGTGGTCGTGTTGCTGGGGCGGGGTGGTCGTGTTGGTTGGGCAGGGTCGTTGTGTTGCCATGGGGCAGGGTGGTCATGTTGGTGGAGGGCAGGATGGTCGTATTGCCGGGGGAGGGTGGTCGTGTTGGTGGAGAACAGGGTGGGCTGGGTGGTCGTGTTGCTAGGGGCCAGGGTGGTCATGTTGCTAGGGGGTGGGGTTGTTGTATTGCTGGGGGGAGGGGTGATCGTGTTGGTTGGGAGTGGGGTGGTCATGTTGCCGGGGGGCAGGGTTGTCATGTTGGTGGAGGGTGGGGTGATCGTGTTGCTGGGGGCCAGGGTGGTCATGTTGCTAGGGGTGGGGTTGTTGTATTGCTGGGGAGGGGTGATCGTGTTGCTGGGGGTGGGGTTGTTGTATTGCTGGGGAGGGGTGATCGTGTTGGTTGGGGGTGGGGTGGTCGTGTTGCTGGGGCGGGGTGGTCGTGTTGGTTGGGCGCGGGGTCATTGTGTTGCCGAGGGGCAGGGTGGTCGTATTGCCGGGGGGCAGGGTGGTCGTGTTGGTGGAGGACGGGGTGGGCAGGGTGGTCGTGTTGCTAGGGGCCAGGGTGGTCATGTTGCTCGGGGGTGGGGGGGTTGTATTGCTGGGGAGGTGATCGTGTTGGTTGGGAGTGGGGTGGTCATGTTGCCGGGGGCAGGGTTGTCATGTTGGTGGAGGAGGGGTGATCGTGTTGGTTGGGGGTAGGGGGTCGTGTTGCTGGGGGCAGGGTGGTTGTGTTGGTTGGGGTGGGTTGTTGTGTTGCTGGGGGCAGGGTGGTTGTGGTGATGGGGGTGGGGTGATCGTGTTGCCGGGGGGCTGGGTGGTCGTGTTGGTTTGGGGCAGGGGGGTCGTGTTGGTTGGGGGTGGGGTGATCGTGTTGCCGGGGGGCAGGGTGGTTGTGTCTGTGCCACCAGTGGTGGTGGTGGTGCCTTGTGCTGTGCCTAGGAGAGAATTGGTCCATTCAGTTCAGGAGGAAACAGAACAAAGTACGGGGTGCAGGCGAGCAATAGAAACCCCTGGATGGGGAAGCTGGGGCATCAGGTGCCCATGAGTCAGGGGCAGTTATTTTACACAACATGTGACTAGCCTGGGGAACTCACTGCCACAAGGTTCTAGTGAGGCTGAACGTTCCCAGGGCTCAGCCAATGCCAGGACGGTCACAGGGACAAGGGAAGCAGCTGGTGACCCCGACGGGACAAAGCCGCTCCAAGGCAGGAATCAGACAAGGAAGGGGAACGTCACTGTCCTCTGGGGGTCCTGTGGGGGGCAGGTCCCGGGGCTGTGCTGATGATCCCCGGTTGGATGGGAGTGACTGGAGTGCCTGGGGCCATAGCCTGACACACCAAGTCCCCCAGCTCGAACTCGGAGAGGGGCTGTGCTGCCGGGGCACAAACACCCCGATGTGGGGTCTGACGTGGGCCCAGCACAGTGAACCATGGGTGCCTCAGCCCTGCTGTGGATCAGGCACCTTCCCCAAGCCCCACGTCTGGGAGTCTGACTCAGTGCATGGAGCTGGGTGTCGGAAGCCCCTGGGTCCCGTCTGGAGCTGCCTCACATCCCAGCAGAGACAAGCCCCGCAGGTCCCCGGGGAGCTGCCCCCAACCCCCGGGTTCCCTGGAGAGCTCCCCGCACGCCCTGGGTTCCCCAGGAAGCTGCCCCCACTGCCCAGGTGCCCCAGAGAGCTCCCCCCGCCTCCCGGGTTCCCCGGAGAGCTCCCCCCGCCTCCCGGGTTCCCTGGAGAGCTCCCCCCATGCCCTGGGTTTCCCAGGGAGCTGCCCCCACCGCTCGGGTTCCCCAGAGAGCTGCCCCCGCTTCCCGGGTTCCCTGGAGAGCTCCCCATGCCCCCACCCCCACCCCCACCCCGGGTTCTCCTGAGAGCTTCCCCCGCACCCTGGGTTCCCCGGAGAGCTCCCCCCGCCTCCCGGGTTCCCCGGAGAGCTCCCCGCGCCCCCTCCCCTCCGGGTTCTCCGGAGAGCTCCCCCCGCCCCCCGGGTTCCCTGGAGAGCTCCCCGCGCCCCCACCCCGGGTTCTCCGGAGCTTCCCCGCACCCTGGGTTTCCCGAGAGCTCCCCCGCCTCCCGGGTTGCCCGGAGAGCTCCCGCGCCCCCACCCCTCCGGGTTCTCGGAGCTCCCCGCCCCTGGGTTCCCTGGAGAGCTCCCGTGCCCCCACCCCCGGGTTCTCGGAGCTTCCCCGCACCCGGGTTCCCGGAGAGCTCCCCGCCTCCC
The DNA here is from genome assembly GCF_016161935.1 of Mauremys reevesii. NCBI lineage: Eukaryota > Metazoa > Chordata > Testudines > Geoemydidae > Mauremys > Mauremys reevesii. The sequence continues at coordinate 639,910 of NC_052646.1, read as the reverse complement.
GGGTTCCCGGAGAGCTCCCGCCCCCACCCCCGGGTTCTCCGGAGAGCTCCCCCAGCCCCCTGGGTTCCCTGGGGAGCTCCCCGCACCCCCACCCGTGTGCCCCGTGTGGAGCGAGCCGTGTGGGGCTGGCCTGGCCTGGCCTCTGCGTTCCGGCCCATTGGTGTGGAGTGTTACTTGGCTCCTTCCCCAAGCACCTTTTGTTGGCGTCGGTAGCTGGGGGTCCAGAGCAGGACCTGGCAGCGCCAGCCTGGCCAGAGCGTCCTGCCCACAAGTGCTCCGGCAGCCTCTGCCTCCCCCCTGCTGTGGAAGGTGCCTGGAGGAACAGCGTTGAGCCCATGGGCAGGGCCCTCCCTGCCCCTCCTGGCCTCCCCTCCGCCTGCCGACACCCCCCAGGCAGTGAGAGCGGCTGAGGCTCTGACCCCGTCCTTCCTGGGCCTCCACGCGCCCAGCTGGGGCGTCCTGCGGAGCAATTCCCGCCGCAAACCCAGCAGCCCACCCGATGCAGAGAGCCCGGCCAGCCAGGGGCAGCGCTGCCCGTTCACAGGAGGCCCACGGGCTCCGCAGTCCTGGGAGCCATAAAGACGCTCTCGGCCTGAGCCTGCAGCCAGGGCCTGTCCTGCAGCCAGCGCCAGCCTGGGGCTAACATCCCCCCTTCTCTTGGGGCGTCGTGTCCTGATCCCCTGGCAGGTCACTCGGGGCAGTCAGGGATCCACGTGCTGCCCCCAGGAGTCCTGGACAGGACGTTCCCTGCTGGGCTTCCCTGACTGGACCCGGGCCGTTAGCGCTGGGCTCAGCCAGAGCAACACAGCTCAGACCCACCAGGTTCAGCCCCCGGGGAGAGGCACCAATGACTGTCGGGCAACGCCCTCCTGGGTCCCAACCCGCTGCTCCTGGGCACCCTCAGAAAGGAGCCCTGGGGGAGGAGAAGGGGCTCCCCAAAGCACCCACCCAGGGAGAGGGGACCCCAGGAACACTGGGCCCTGGGGGAGGAGAAGGGGCTCCCCAAAGCACCCACCCAGGGAGAGGGGACCCCAGGAACACTGGGCCCCAGGGGGGGCTGGGCAGAGGGTACCCCAGGAACACCGGGTCCCGGGGGGGGCTGGGCAGAGGGTACCCCAGGGACACTGGGCCCCGGCAGGGACTGGGCAGAGGGTACCCCAGGGACAGCGGGCCCCAGGGGGGGCTGGGCAGAGGGTACCCCAGGAACACTGGTCCCTGGGGGGGGCTGGGCAGAGGGTACCCCAGGAACACTGGGCACCGGGGGGGAGCTGGGCAGAGGGTACCCCAGGAACACTGGGCCCTGGGGGGGGGCTGGGCAGAGGGTACCCCAGGAACACTGGGCCCCAGGGGGGGCTGGGCAGAGGATACCCCAGGAACACTGGTACCGGGGGGGGCTGGGCAGAGGGTACCCCAGGAACACTGGGCCCCAGGGGGGGCTGGGCAGAGGGGACCTCAGGAACACTGGTCCTGGGGGGGCTGGGCAGAGGGTACCCCAGGAATTCCAGGCGCTGCCCATTGTTTTCTGGGTCACTGCGGGGTCTGGGACAAACAGGTCCCACCTGTCCATTGTCCCCCCCCTCCCACCCCATCAAGCGGCAGATCAGCGGCTAAAGGCAGCAGAACAGAGCTGGGCCCTGGGGCTGCTCAACCTCCTGAGCCACGGCCCCACCCCACAGATCCTTCTAGGGAACGGACAGAAACCTGCCCTGGGTCCTCCGCCGTCCCCACTCCACGACTCCCCCAACCCCCTGCACAGCCCAGAGCCCCGGGGTGGGTCCGATCCGGCTCCAAGTGCCACTCACCTGTGGCCAGCAGCAGCAGCAGCCCTAGACCCAGCCGCAGGGCAGCTGTGCCCAGGCTTCGGGGCTTCATGGCAGGTGGTGGGGTGGGGGCTCGGCCCCGGGTGTCCCAGCACCGGGCTCTGTCTCTGCCTCGCTCGACGGGGCTGCACCTCCCGTTAGCCCGCAGGGCTCTTGACAATCCAGGAATCAGGAACTGGCAGCGGCTCTGCGGCTGGAGCTTTATAGCAGCACCTGCGAGCAGGTGGGGCCTCACTCAGCGGGCTGGGGACACTCCCAGGAGCTCGCTCGGTGTCGCCCAGGTCTGTGCTGGTCCTAGGGCCCTGCCCTCCCCAGGGCACCCCCAGCCCTGGGGCCCTGCCCCCAAAACCTCAGCCCCGGCCCTGCCTCACCCGCCCTCCCTAGGAGATGAGCATGGAAAGGTCAGAGAACAAACCCCTGCAGTGTCCCCAGCACAGGGGCTCGGCGAGGGCCAGGGGATGGCCCTGAACTGGGGCTGGGGAAAGGCCCCACTGGGTGGAGAATGGGGCAGAAGCCCGAGGCTGGAGGAATGGGGGGGTCTGATTCCCCCGTCCCACCCAGGCTCAGCCCTGGCCTTGAACCACAGCTCCAGAGCTGGGCCAGAGGGGAACCAGGAACTGGGGGGGAGGGGGAGGCGGAGGATGGGAGGGTCCCTGCAGCCCCTTGGCTTTGCCACCCAGATGCCTTGGGGGCCTTGGTGCTGCTCGGCCGGCCGCCTGGTCCCCTCCCCAGCTCACGCCCAGTGTGGGGTTAAAATCCAGGCGCCAGCTATTGTCTGGCCCTGGGCTCCCCTCACCTGCCCCAGATTCACGGTGTAATCCCCAGGGCATGCCCAGGTGGGTGCCCACCCTGCCAAGTGCCAGCAGCCCTCGCGCTGCTGGGCACGAGCCCCCCCCCCAGGCTCCCACCTGCCATGGTTCTGGGGCTGGCTTGACTGTCTCCCTCTGCTGGCACTAGGGCCTCTGCCCCCTCCCTGCTTCTGGCCAGAAGCCGCCATCATGCCCCTTGCATCTGACTTGGTGACCCAGGCCCACGCCGAGGGCGCCCTGGGGAAGGGGTGCCCAGTGGCAGCAGAGAGTTCTGTGCTGAGCCCCCGATTCCCTGCCCCACCTGCTCTGAGTCCATGTGGGGCTGGGGCTTGTGTGTCGCTGGAGTTCCCAGCACCTGGGCAGGGGGGATACGGGGCCTGGTCGGCAGCCCAGGAACTGGGGAACAAGGCCCCCTGCCCAGAGCCCTTGCCGGACCACGGTGCCAGCCACGGCCGCACAGACTCCCAGCCCCCCGGGTGTCGTCAGGGGAGTCGGTGACATGGAGCTCATGTTTGCTAACAGGGAGGGAGCGAGAGCAGGAATTAACCAACTGAAACAAGGAAAAAGGAAAAAGTAGCTTTCCCCAGGCACATCATGAGCAGGACAGGGCTGTTGACGCCACGCCGGGGCAGGGCTGGGGGAGATCATGGGGGAGGGGGCTGTCTCCATACGGGAGCCCCGGGCCCGCGGCCAGCCGCCAGAGCTGGGAGTGTGGCATGCGAATCCTGCCCGCCCGTGTCCCACTGCCACCCCAGGGCACCCACCTGGCTGCACTGGGCGTGGGATCCAAGAGGCGAGGCGAGCTGGGAATCAGCTACAGGAATCAGGAGGGGGCAGGCCCAGGGAGACTCCAGGAGCACAGGATCTGGCCGGGCCCCACAGAAGGCGCCTGACGAGCCCAGCACTGGGCATGAGGTCTCTGTGCTGGACTGGGGTGGGCTGGGGCCGGGTGCTGCACTCACAATGTGGGGAGAGTCCAGCAGGAGCAGGGCAAGGCTGGGCCTGCTCAGGAGAAGGGGGCACCTCTGGGCAAAGACATGCGGGGCCGGGGCAGCCCAGCACGCGCTACGCTGCGGAATGACGCCAGGGCAGCTGGGTTTGAACAGCTACCAGGTGGGCTGAGCTGAGACCAACAACCAGCAGAGATTTGCAGGGCCAGCGCTTCCCAAAGGGACGTGGCAGCCCAGGGAAACAGAACTGCTGCCAGGCTGAGCAGTGCTGGTGCCCCAGCATGAAAATGGGATACGGTGGAGGGGGAGAGCAGAGACCACGCGTCTGTGGAGGCCACCATCACACCATGCTGAGCTCACAGGGCAGGAGCGGCTCATGGAAGAAACGCAGCAGTGCCGGAAGCACGTCCCCCCTGCACAAACAGCAAAGAGCTGCAAAATCCAGGCCCGTCTGCACCTCGGGCGGCCAGAGCTCTGAGGGAGACGAGGCAGAAGCAGGGTCCGCCTGGGTCTCATGCTAGATGTACAAAGGCAGGTGCTGAGCACAGCGTGACCCCTGGACATAGAAGGTTAGCGAGTGCCCAAGGTTCACACTGAAATCTCGTTTCCTAGGCAGGTGCAGAATGAGCCCCTGCTGCACTAGCCAGGCCGATAAGAACAGATGCCACCCAGTGCGCTTGAAATAGCAGCACTGGAAGCCTTCTGTGTCCTTGGTCTGCAAACACAGACAGTCCACCAGGTGCAGCACTTACCCAGCAAAGTGCCCAAAGCCCTTTAGCCCTGGAGAAAAAGGAAACTCAGCTGACTGGGCTGGCAGGAGGGCGCAGTAATAAAAGCAAACAAGGGAAGAGATTATGCAGATTCAGATGATCCAAGGACGCTCCTGAACGTGAGCACTGCCCCGCAGGAGCCGCCGGCAGGCACCGGGTGCTGAGCCTGGGCACAAGCCAAGGGTGTGGCTGGCGGATCGGGGAAAAGCAAATTCCCCTGGGGGCTGCCCTCGCCCCCGAGCTACAAGGCCCTGAGGAACCTGCCCAGATCGCTGAGCACCTGGCTGGGTTGGAGCAATTACGGAAATCCCAGTCCCCAGCTGTGGGGTGAAAATGATCTGCCCCCCGGCAGTGGGTGACTGAGATATGCTGGCAGGGGGAGGGGAAGGACCAGACCTCTCCAACGGGGGGGGGGGTGAGCTCCTTTGTAACCAGCCCTCCCTTCTCGCTGCCTCATTCCCGGCAACGGGGTGAGGGGGGTCAGACGGGGGCGGGGGATGGACACAGGCTGCAAGGGGAGGGCCGAGGCTAGTGCCTCTCCCTATCTCTCCCCTGCTCTCTGCCCTGCCCATGTCTGTCTGCCCCATGCCCGCTACACCCCCACCCCAGCCATGTCTGTCTGCCCCATGCCCGCTACACCCCCTGCCCTGCCCATGTCTGTCTGCCCCATGCCCGCTACACTCCCTCCCTGGCCATGTCTATCTGCCCCATGCCTGCTACACCCCCACCCCGGCCATGTCTGTCTGCCCCATGCCTGCTACACCCCCACCCCGGCCATGTCTGTCTGCCCCATGCCTGCTACACCCCCTGCCCTGCCCATGTCTGTCAGCCCCATGCCTGCTACACCCCCTGCCCTGCCCATGTCTGTCTGCCCCATGCCTGCTACACCCCCCCTGGCCATGTCTATCTGCCCCATGCCTGCTACACTCCCACCCTGGCCATGTCTGTCTGCCCCATGCCCGCTACACCCCCCCTGCCCATGTCTGTCTGCCCCATGCCTGCTACACCCCCCCGCCATGTCTCTCTGCCCCAGGCCTGCTACACCCCCACCCCGGCCATGTCTGTCTGCCCCATGTTCGCTACACCCCCTGCCCTGCCCATGCCTATCTGCCCCATGCCCGCTACACACACCCCTGGCCATGTCTATCTGCCCCATGCCTGCTACACCCCCCGCCCTGCCCATGTCTATCTGCCCCATGCCCGCTACACTCCCTCCCTGGCCATGTCTATCTGCCCCATACCCGGTACACACGCACCCCGGCCATGTCTGTAAGCCCCATGCCTGCTACACACCCCCCACCCCGGCCATGTCTGTCAGCCCCATGCCCGCTACACCTCCTGCCCTGCCCATGCCTATCTGCCCCATGCCCGCTACACCTCCTGCCCTGCCCATGTCTATCTGCCCCATGCTCGCTACACCTCCTGCCCTGCCCATGTCTATCTGCCCCCTGCCCTGGTCTTGTCCCCCCCTCCAATAGTGTAACCGTGGGAGGAGGGGGTATCCGGTGAGCTCCTCCCCTCCTGCCCCCACCCCCCCACATCCCTGTGGCACCTGTTCTGCAATGACAGCAGCTCATTGGTCGAGCGACACTGCCACCTACTGGGCATGTTTGTGTTCACAGCAGCTCACCTGGCCGCTGGGGTCACTGAAGTGCAGGTGAGTCTGAGCCTGAGCGAGTAACCCCAAGACTGGCCAGTTCGGGGCCTGGCCCCTCACTCAGCACCAGCCGCTTCATGGTGCCTGGATCTCTGGAAACGTGTGCTCAGTGCGCAGCAGCCGGCTAAGCAGAGAACATGGTGCTGGGCCCTGCTAGGGAAGGGGATAGACAGTGAGGCAGTAAATACCATAATGGCATTATGTAAATCCCTGGTACCCCCCCCACACACACACACACCTGAACACTGCCTGCGGGGCTGGTCGCCCCATCTCAGAAAGATGTGTTAGCACTGGGAAAGGGGCAGAGAAGGGCAACAAAAACCATCAGCACACCGAGCACCATGACTAACTGTGACAAAGTGGGGGGGTCTCTTGGTTTCTCTGTGTTTTCCAGTAGGTTGCATGCAGAGGGAGCCCGGGTGTTACTGGTTTAACAAGGTGAGGGGAGAGGGAGTTTGTTGGTACAAAGGACCGGAGAGGGAATTGGGACGCCGGCCGATGGGCTGGAGGATGGAGACCCCAGCGACTGGTGACCTGGGGACCGAGACCCGGCTCAGGAGTCACAGCCGGTTCTGGCCAGTGGGAGGACAATGGGCTGTGGGGAGAGGACCCCGGTGACCTGACCAGCCAGTTCCAGCCAGAGGGGCCAGAGGAGGCTGAGAGGAGACCCAGGCCCCAGTTTACGACCCTGTTTACCTGGAGAGAAGCCAATGGACAGAGGGGGCTTGGGGCCTGTGGTTTCGGAGGCCCAGCTGGGAAGCAGGGGGGCTCGGGGCTGGAGAGGGGGAGCAGGCAGAGCCCACCTGGATGCAGGGGGACTGGGATGTGCTGAGGGAGGCCAGGCCTGAGGCACGGAGAGTTTCCTGTGCTGGGTTCAGACGCTCAATAAACCCTGTTACACTGGCTGAGAGTCACTCTGGGCGAGAGAACGGGGCGGGGGGGCGTCGAGGCCCAGGGGGCCCAGAGCGAGGGGACTCCCTGAGGGGGCCCACGGCAGAGACAGACGTGCTGAGGCTCAGAGAGCTGCGGCTCCAGGAGGTGGAGGGGCCTGACCCCGGGAGAGTGGACCCCCGAGAAGGGCTGTCGCACTGAAAGCGGCACCCCCCACGGACCGCACGGGGCCACGAGTGGCCATGATCTGTGAGTCCGTGACACTAACATCGGAGGGAGACAGGGTGGTGGGGTAATATTTAGTATTGGACCAACATCTGAACTACACAGAGCTCTGCCTACGCTCTGTAGCTCGAAGGCTGGTACCTTCCACAGCTCAGACATAGGTCCAGTGAAAGCTATTACCTCACCCACCTTGTCCGCTGGGACCAGCCCTGCTACAACACTGCAACTGACTAACGTGTCCCATGTGGTTCATTTTCTCTCTCTGCCTCCCCGCAGGGCAGGGGGTCTGTGTTTAGGAACAGTCAGACTGGGTCAGACCTGAGGTCCGTCAGTGTCTCTCTTGGATGGGGCAACACCAGGTGCTGCACAGGAAGGTGTAAATACCCAGCATTAGGCAGATGTGTGAGACTCCACCCCGCCCCCTGAAAGTCTCAATCTTCTAGATACCCTGGGACCAGGCCAGGAGGCGCCGTGACACGGGACCTTGAACTAGGCTCTGCTCTTTGGGAGGCCGGGGAGGGAGCAGAGGGCAGGGGTGATGCGCATGGTGTCCAGCGTTGCTGAGGAGATGCCCCGCAGGGAGCAAGGCAGGAACCAGGGCACAGACACCCCTTAAAATGGTGTTTTGTGTGTGTAAATTTAATTTGCCTGCCATCAACTGTAAACTTCCAACTCTACTCACTGGCCCAACCCCCAGCACCGCCCCCCCCCCCGGCGGCTCCCCAGCGCCCTCTGGGGGCCCAGCCCCCAGCACCGCCCCCCCGGCGGCTCCCCAGCGCCCTCTGGGGGCCCAGCCCCCAACACTGCCACTGGCAGCTCCCCAGTGCCTCTGGGGGCCCAGCCCCCAACACTACCACTGGCAGCTCCCCAGTGCCTCTGGGGGCCCAGCCCCAGCACCGCCCCGGCGGCTCCCAGCGCCACACTACCACTGGCAGCTCCCCAGTGCCTCTGGGGCCCAGCCCCAGCACCGCCCCAACACTACCACTGGCAGCTCCCCAGTGCCTCTGGGGGCCCAGCCCCCAGCACCGCCCCCCCCGGCGGCTCCCCAGCGCCCTTTGGGGGCCCAGCCCCCAACACTACCACTGGCAGCTCCCCAGTGCCTCTGGGGGCCCACCCCCCATCACCGGCCCCCCCGGCGGCTACACTCCCACTGGCCGCTGCCCAGTGCCTCTGGGGGCCCAGCTCCCAGCACCGCCCCCCCGGCGGCTCCCCAGCACCCTCTGGGGGCCCAGCCCCCAGCACTGCCCCCCCGGCGGCTCCCCAGCACCCTCTGGGGGCCCAGCCCCCAGCACCGCCCCCCCGGCGGCTCCCCAGCGCCCTCTGGGGGCCCAGCTCCCAGCACTGCCACTGGCAGCTCCCCAGCGCCCTCTGGGGGCCCAGCCCCCAGCACCGCCCCCCTGGCAGCTCCCCAGCGCCCTCTGGGGGCCCAGCCCCCAACACTGCCACTGGCAGCTCCCCAGCGCCCTCTGGGGGCCCAGCTCCCAGCACACCCCACAGGCAGCTCTCCAGCACCCTCTGGGGGCCCAGCCCCCAGCACCGCTCCCCCAGCGGCTCCCCAGCACCACCCCCCGGCGGCTCCCCAGCACCGCCCCCCGGCGGCTCCCCAGGGCCCACTGGCGGGGCTAGCCCATCTCTGCACACTCGCACGCACCAATGGGCCCAGTCTCAGATCTACATGTTGCAGGTTTTCTCCAGCTAACCTGCTGTTTTCTCACACTTCCTACCAATGGACCCTGCCTTGGGCCTGGAGCAACCCCACGCTCCTGGGGGCCAAAGGAGACTTCAGTCTCCCTGTTACTATACCAGAGACCTGCAGTAAGATGGGAGGCACCTGGGTTTCTCAAACCTTCAGGAACAGAACCCGGCTCCCAGCCTGCCAGCCCAAGCTGCTTGGCTGGGTTTGGACACCCTGAAATGTGCCTTCACCTTGCTAAGCGCTGAGCCCTCCAAGATCAGCAGGTGCTGGGGCAGTGCCTGGCCCCCCCGTGAGCACCAGTTCTGGGAACGTGCTGTCACATGAGCCGTTCGTCACCCACTGGGTGTGGGGGAGGGGTGTGACGCCTCTGCCCTTGCCCTTGGAATGGCTTCCCAAAAGCCCTTAAGCCATTGAGCCAGACTCCACCCTCACCTCGTCAGCACCAACACTTGCAAACCATGAGAGTGTTTGTGCTTCTTACCAGAAGGAACCGCCTGTGAGGGAGGGGCAGCTGGGAAGCATGTACTGACACTGAAACGCACACAGTGCGATCCAGGGCTGGCTCGGCTGGTGTGCAAAAACTAGTCTGTGATTGATTAGTTAAAGGCTTGGAAGGAATACATTTTTTTTAAATGGGTAAATATTGGTAAACATCTATGTCATAATACACACACAAACCAATGACAACTATTGCCCTCAGCAGTTATTGGAATTTATAACTAGGCAAATTACAAAAACTGCTGGTTGATTTTAGGATATTTACCTTGTATATTTTGACATGTGATGTTGATCATTTGTGTTTTAATGGGTATAAAGCTTTAACTTTTCAAACCTCAATGTCTGCTCTCATTAAACAATTATTGTCTGACTTCCCCATGTCGAAGACGCTCTATGCTGACAGGAGACAGCTCTCTCATTGGCATAATAAATCCACCTCCAGGAGCAGCTCTCCCACTGACGTAGCACATCCACACTGGCACTTAGGTTGGTGTAATTTATGTCATGCTGGAGGTGGATTATTCACAGCCCTGAGCACCATAAATTATACCGAAGTAATCTCTAGTGTAGACCAAGCCTGAGACTCAGGAATCCTGGGTTCCATGCCAGGTTCTGCAGGTGAGTATTGTCTCCGGTCTTACAACAGGGCTCTATGTCTCCTCCAGGCTGCCTGAGGCTAGTGCGGGTGGCGGAAGGGCACAGAGCGCATGGGAGAGACAATCTCTCTGCCCTCGGTTGTGCTATTCTGTGGCTTTGGGGTTTGGAAGGAGCAATTGCAGAGAAAGTCCCGTTCTGAGGCCAGTTGCCCTGTAGGAGCTGGGGCATGGGGGGTGGAGCAGACTCAGTGCAGATGGAACATTTGGAGAATGTAGCTACCAGCTTCTGATGAGCCTTGTGCATATTGTCAGAGGTTTATAATGGGCAGATCTGGGCCCACTTTCATGGGGACAGCAAAAGGCCCCTCCCCGACACAAAGACCAAATGACAAGTCCCTGCACCAAAGCATGGGGGCACTAGAGCTTCTCACTGAAGCAATTGTAAGAAATTTGTAACACGGGTGAAACATGGGTGATGTATTTTCCCATAACCTCATTCTCAGAAATAACTGAACTGTTTTTGCTGAAAATTTCCAGAAAAATTCAGCCTAAAGCAGATGCTCAGCCTGGGAAATTGCAGCCAAAACAGCCTAAATTTGGTAAAGTTACAAGCAATTGAAAATAGTCTTATCACAGAAAGCATGAGATAATGTTAACTACAGGTGGTGATGAGCCGCTCCATCCCATCAGTGCGGTTTGGCAGGAGCTCAAAATGGTGACAAGCCCCCGCTTCTCCAGTACAGGTGACACCCACCTGTGGACCCTGCCGCCTAGACCGGACAGGGACATGGCAGCCCCTGGTGACTAGGAGGTGGCACTGAATGCCTCCAGCAGGTCCTCAGCCCCATCTCCTGTGCATGGGGGGGTGTGGAGTGGGGGCATAACCACCTGACTGTACCCCGTCCCTTGCACCAGGGCATGGCAGGGAAGGGCTGTGGCCCCGCCACCCCCCCGGACAAAGGCTGGAAGCCCCCTGGCTTGCACTGTTGAAAACTGGCCTGGGCAGAACCCTGGGGAGCAGCCCGCAGGGCACAGTCTAGACCCACTGCCAGGCCGGGCAGCTGGGCTATCCCCAGTGGGTTGGTTCAGTCCCAGGCCGGTGGGAGCGCGTTGCCCTTTTAAGAGGGGACTCTCCATGCCTCAGTGAACTCAGGCGACTTGGCATTTCCATTGTTGCTGCGGCTGGGGCCGGAGCCCGGGGCTGGGCGCTCCTCGCACTCAGGGCTGCAGAGTTTGGAGGGGAAGGAGGCAGGACCCAGTCCAGGCAGGTGCCCGGAGCCGGGATGGGGTGCAGAGAGCAGCCCGGGGCCGGCACAGGAGGGCTGGGTCTCCCTGCTCCTCTGCCTGGCTGGGGGCGTGAGGCAGGTAAGGGGGGGTCCTTTCCCTGGGGACCTGGGCTCCAGGCTGGGCTGCCCTGGGGGGAGGGGAAGCTGCGGGCTCAGCTGCTCATTGTGACCTGCATTCAGCCCTGTTGCTGGGACACTTGTCTCCATGGCAACAGTAACTCTGATTATTTAACCGAATTCCCACAGAGCCAGGGTGCGTTGGAGCGCAGGGACCTAGTGGGTCTGGACGGGGCTGCGGAACCTAGCTGCACTGGGACCCACTGGCTCCAGGCAGGTCTCCCCCCTGGCTGGGGCGGTTCTGGCCTGCCTGGGTCCTCAGAGAGCCCTGGGCCTGTGCCGGGGGGATCAGTAATTCCTGAACTTTCCCAGGAGCTGTCAGCTGGGGCCCAGCCTCGACCCCGGGGCCAGGAGAAGCCGTGGAGCCAGGCGCTACCCCCTGGAGCAGGGGGAGCCCGAGAGGATGAGCCCAGCGGAGGTGAGATGTTGCTCGGGCGAAGGGCTGCGGTTGGCACCTCCTTCCAGGGCCGCAGGAGGGACGGGATGCTGTGCAGTGTTGTTCTATCACCAACCAATATTGCACTCGTCCCGGCCTCCTGCCTCCTTGGGCTCACCCTAAGCTCCAGAGCCGCCCTCTCCTGCCTGGCCTCGCTCACTGCTCCCTAGCCCCGCGGGGGGGAGCCGGTCCCTTTCGTTCTAAGGTTGGGAGAGCTGTAATTGGCATGACTATCTTTCAGAGGCATTGCACTCGTCCCGGCCGGAGTCAGAAGGGGTTTGAGCCGCTCAGCAAGGAGACGAGCGCCCCGTCCTGGAACAGGTTCCTTGGCAAGGGACTGGTTACCCCTCCTGCCAGGGCTGACTTACCATGAGTGTGAGCTTCTTCCAGCAGTGGCCTGTCACGATTCCCAGTGCTGCAAACTTCCTCCCAACAGTGTGCTGTCAGTTTCCGGCTGAGGACCCAGGCGCCACACACTTCCCAACAGCAGCGCCCTCTCAGTGCCTAGCTGAGACCTCAGTGCTGCGAGCTTCCTCCCAGCAGTGCCCTGCCAGTACAGGCTAGAAACCGCAGTAAGACTGGAAGTGCATGTCAGCAAAGAGGACATAGTCTAGGTTCCTCTCTGCAGCCAGCAGCATCCCAGAGAGATCCCAGCATTCCCACCAGCCCTGGACAAGCTTCAAATGGGAAACAGGGCCCCGGTGAACCCAGGGGATACTGGGATCTACAAGGCAAGCAGCTGCAAGTGCTGGGGTCGATCTGCCCTCTGTCTCCTCACCCTGCCCCCCCACCCCACCCAGAAACAAGGCGCACAGGGTAGAAAACAATCAGAACTTTATGGCCAGACTCAGGGTGAAGGTTCCAGCAGGAGAAGGAGCGCCAGGGCTGAGGGGCGGGTGCTTTAGGCACTAGCAGTACCAACTGGAGAAGCTCGCCTGATGGCCCCAATCCACCAGCAGACACACCAGTTGCCTTGCGGTCCTTTGCTCAATGCCCAGCTACAGAGCCCCATGAGGCTGGGTCCTGGCGAGGGGGTGTGCTTTGGTTATCCTGCTGAGGGGGAGACAGGCCCAGCTGGGCTGGGCAGGCACAACGCAAGGTCCGATGGGTTCCAGTACCCGGGTCTGGACAGCATGGAGGCCTGTGGGCCACAGACAGGGAGAGGCCGAGGCCCAGCTCAGGGAGGAGGCTGTGGAGGCCACAAGAAGTCCCTTGGTGACGCACTTGGAGAGGTCCTGGGAGTGGCTGGGGAAGGAGGCTGCCTCACTCACGGCCCTCCAGCAGGAATCGGCGGAAAGGCTCAAAGTCTCCTGGGATCGTGTCTGCCAGGTAGGAGAGAGAGAGAGGATGACGGCAAATGCAGGGGGAACCCGGAAACAGGGATCACTGGGCACTTTGCCCCATAGGGGCTCCTACACCCTGATCCTATGGGTTCATGCCTCCCTCTGGCTCAGGGAGTGGGACACAGGGGCTTTCCCCTCTAGGGGGTGCCAGGTCTGATGCAGGCCCAGCGGGGGGGGGAGGGGGGCTCAGCTGGCTCAGGGGAATGGGACACAGACCTTTCCTTCTGGGGTGCTGGCTCTGATCTGACTCTGGGTCACCAGTGAGTGAATGCCCTTTAGTGACCCCTAAGCGAGCTGCAGCTCCCCACATCACAGAGATCAGCACCTACACCGGTGCCCTCAGCAACCCCAGTGGAGGGGCCCGGAGTCTGAGCCCCCCATCCCTGGCAGAACGTCAATAAAATCCGAACGCTCTATGCTGAGAAGAGCCTTGTCGAGTTCTTGACACCGCGGCTGCATGGGCGCTGCCTGGCACAACCCCTAGTGCAGCCCAGGTGTGGGAGGGCCCCACCCCCACCCAAACCCTCCCTGCCTGGGCAGGTCACAGAGCAGGGCAGACGGGCTTCGGTGCTGAATCCTGGAGCCAGCATGCCCTCCGCCCCGCCATGCTCACCATTGCACCGATACTGCAGATTGGACCAGATAATGTTCTCCTGGGAAAAGCAGAAGACGCCCAGCCGCCCGCCCCGCATGGTGGTGTCGATGATCACCCCAGAGTCGGCCACCAGACGGGGTCCCTCATAGAGCCGCACCCTGGGGAGAGATGGGCCAGGCCCGGTGAGCATAGTGCCACGGGGTGGGGGCACTGGCCGGCGAGACCTGGGGGGCCATGTATGGAGGAGGGGGGCACCCCTTGGGGGACAGCCAGCTCCCAGGCTACCCCCCAGGGCTCAGGAAGGGACATTCTCAGGCCCCAGCACCTGGCCTCTCCGGGCCCCATTGTTCGGCCTGTTTGCATGTGAAAGGCCTTTGCTGGGCCGGAGCATTCCGAGCAGGGATTGGTTGCTATGGTGACAGGGACAATGGCCGCTGAGGCCCAGCTTGTGAATGGAGTCAGCACTGGGCTGGGGGGGCCGGTTCCCAGGCGCTGAGCTGCACAAACACGTCCCCCACCCACCCTACAGGAGCTGCCAACCAGTGCGGTGGCCTGGTTAAAAAGGAAACTGCCTTGCATGGCCGTCCTCCTGGGCCCAGCTTCCAGTGGGGCCCCCTGCCCTGAGAATGGGCTCCGGGGTCCCCCCGCCAACCCCACTATCCCCACTGAGGGCCCCACCAAACCCACAGGGCTCCAGGGTCCCCCCGCCAGCTCCACTGGGGCTCCACCAAACCCACAGGGTGCTGGGACACCCCCACCAGCTGAACTATCCCCACTGGGGCCCCATGAAACCTGTGGGTGCTGGGATCCCCCTGCCAGCCCCACTATATCCACTGGGGGCCCCACCAAACCAACAGGGTGCTGGGACCCACCCTGCTAGCCCCATTATACCCACTGGGGCCCCACCAAACCCGCAGGGGGCTGGGACACCCCCGCCAGCCACACTATCCCTAGTGGGGTATGTGCTCTCCGTGCCCGCCCCGCTCATACTGCTGGGCTCTGGGCCTGCTCCTCCCCGTCCTCACCTGATGTAGCCCACCTGGGGCCTGTGTGTGAGCTGCCATCGATAGGAGGTCTTATCTTTCCAGCCCACGTTGCGGGGGTCTTTCCAGAGGAGCCGGACCTGATCTGGGGTGTGGCCTGTGTGCCACAGGGCGTTGCGCAGGTGCTCCCCGGGGCCATTCTTGGACTTCACGGCCTGTGGGAAGCGGGCAGGAGAGTTAGTGGAGAGGGATCCCAAGGGTGGAGGATGAGGACTAGGATGCCCACAGTGGGGCAGGGACAGCATCTACTGGACTCAGCTGGCCGCCTGATGCTGTGTCCAGGCCCGGGGGTTCCCATGCAGCCTCCCAGCTGCCCAGCACGGACCTTGAGCTGTAGACCTGGCTCGGCCACTGCCCGGAAGGGCGTCGCCTGCCAGTACGTCTGCTCTGTCTGCTTCCACATCACCACGTAGAAACTGGCGCTGTCCTGGTAGCTGAAGATGAAGCCGGCGTAGTCGTCATCCGTGATGGTGTTAACGTGAAAGGTGCCCTCGAAGTCCACCCCATTGAAGGCCGTGTAGCCTGTGCACAAGGGCAGGGTGGAGAGTTAGCAAGGGGCAACCACAGCTGGGCTACCTGGGCAAGAGGGGAAGGGACCTCAGTGGTCCAGTTGGGGGACTGGCCATGGTGAGACAAGGCCTTGTCCAGCATCACCGCAGCAGCCTGCTGCCTCCCAGCCTTCATCTTCTGTCTCTGGCTCCGGGACCCAGAGGTCACGCTTGTGGGGGGAGTGGGGAGCCTGGACCTTAAATCTCAGCTGATGAGGGAAAAGGGGAGAGAGGAGAGGGAGGTGGGGAGGTGTAACTTGCTGCAGAGACCAACAGGGGCATGGGAACATTGGGCAAAGGAAAACCCACCTACCTACTGCCAGGCCTGGGTCACTGTTCATGGTCTGTACAATCTCCATGCCCTGGAAGGAGAGATGTTGGATGTGACTTTCAGTCTCTGTAAGTACAGCTCCAAGCGCCCTGCCCCAGGGCCAGCACTTCTCTGGCCCCACACACTGCCCCAGCCATGGTCCCTTCTGTTTGCAGGGAGGAGCTCCCCACGCTGTTCCCTGCTTTCACCCTCCCCAGTGCTGTGTGCCCCAGGCACCAGTTGGTGAACAGGAGATAGGGCTGGGTCTCCCATGCAGCTCACACAGGCCACATACTCCCTGCCCCACGAGGGGGCACCTGGCGCAGCTGTACCTGATTGAGAACCACCCAGTTGGGGTCGATCTGGGCATCCCCTTCGGGGTCGAGGATGACGGTCTGGTAGGCCCGGAAGTCGGTCAGCGTCACCTCGGCGCTCTCCGGACACACGTCCAGCTGGTCCACCACAGTGTCATTGTCGAAATCCTCCTCACAGACGTCGCCCACACCGTTCCCTGAGCACACAGCACGCAGCTGGTCATGGGAAAGGCCGTGGGCAGGCACCCACATGTGCAAAGCAGGGGGAAGGTGTGGGTGCCAGGGGAGGGGAGGGAAGGGTGCGGGGCAGAGCACACGGCACCAGGGGAGGGCGCAGGACAGAGCAGGGGGGCTCAGCCTCCAGCTCACTGGGCTCTAGGGCGTGGGAGCAACAAAGCTTCTGGCCAGCCTGGCACTCGGTGCTGTAGCTGCCAGTTGGGGGCTGACTCTGGGTGACATTTCCATGCCAGCAGAGCCCTGGGCGGACGCGGTTCCAGTGGCCAGGAAATGCCTGTCTGAGCAGGGCCTGTTTCCTGGGCCAAAGTGGTGCAGTCTGTGTGGCAGCAGCCCCCATGTCCGCATTGCAGAGGCGGCTGGCTCCTTCGAGTCACCCAGGCCTGAGCCGTGCTGCTCCCTGCCAGGCTGGGCCGCTCACCGTCCGAGTCCTTCTGGTTGGGGTTGGGGATGAGGCGGCAGTTGTCGGGGCCGGGCGCCATGTAATCGGGGATGCCGTCGTTGTCGTCATCGTTGTCACACTCGTCCCCCAGCCCGTCATTGTCCGAGTCCAGCTGGGAGCTGTTGGGGATCTCGGCACAGTTGTCCTTGGTGTCCTGGTGCCCGTCCCCATCGCTGAGCGGACGGAGAGCGGGATGAGTGTGTGTGGAGCACAACACAGGGACCCACGGATCCCCCGAGACCCCCCACGACCTCCTCTAAGCCCCTCATGCCCCCCAGTGATGCTCACCTCCCTCTGGGACCCCAAATTTCCCCAATGGACTCCCCCCAGGGCCCCTGCCACCCCCATATCCCCCTAGGCTCTCGCTATCCCAACTCCACAATTTGAGGACTTCAATAACTCAGACATAGGTTAGGGGTTTGTTATAGAAGTGGATGGACGAGATTCTGTGGCCTGCGTTGTGCAGGAGGTCAGACTAGATGATCATAATGGTCTCTTCTGACCTTAAAGTCTATGAGTCCTGAGGGACTCCCACTGCCCCCTAGAGAGCCCTGCTGCCCCGCAGGGACCCGTGCTTCCCTCCTGCCAGTGAGGGACAGAGGCAGGAAAGCCAATAGCTGCCCCCTCCAGCCAGTCTCTGCTGGGCAGGGCAGGGACGGGACATGGGCACCCACCTGTCCTCATTGGTGTCACAGACGTCTCCCACCAGGTCGCTGTCCGCATCTGTCTGAAAGAGACCAGAGCTCGAGTTCAGCAAGGAACCTCCGAGGGACAGCCCTGATTGGTAGTGAGGGGGGTCCTTGCCCCAGCCACCCCAATGGGACCCCAGCTACTGGGGGAGAAGGGGCTCCCTGCCCCATCCACCCCAATGGCACTCCAGCTACTGGGGGAGAGGGGGTTCCCTGCCCCAGGCACCCCCAGCTACTGAGGGAGAGGGGGCTCCCAGGTATCCCAGTAGTCGGGGTGTAGAAAATGTGTAAATTTTTGGTAACATTTTATTGAACACTATACGGTGATTCCGTTTGCGCACTCAGTGGGACAAAGGACTAGAAGCCAGGTGCTGGAGGCACACGTGCAGGCCCTGGGCGGGTGTGAACGAACTACCAAGGACTGTCCACGTATGAATGGAGAGAACAGCAGCCTCAGCAACCGACCGGGACATTAGCTGTGAACGCCTGCAGCCGAGGCAGGGGAAGAGGGGGACACAGCACCAGGGCATGAGATGTGAGGGGTCTGTGTTAAGGTTGCTCCCGAGGCTGGGGCAGGGGAGCCCCAGAATGGATCCCAGAAGAGCCTGGGGTATCGGGTAGTTTCCTTCCCAGCTCTGGCTGTGTCTGCAGCCTGGCTTCGCCACGCTGACCTGCGCTTGCCAGGGCTGGATTCCAGGTGATTAATAAACGCTGGCTTGCTCTGACGAGGCTGCACCGTGTGCATGCAGCTACTCGCTGGGTGTGCTGCCCCCTCCAGGAGAAAGAGCCTCTAAGCAGGAGTCATAGCTCAGCTGGACTCGCCCTTGGGAGCCCGTGGAGAGAACCAGGGCTGGGGGCTGCAGCCAGACTAGATAGTCCGTGGTCCCCCTCTAGCTCATAGCCTGTGGCCCCGTGTGACGCAGGAGGGAGCGGGGTGGACTGACCTGGGAATGTCGTTTAGTTTTACTGGAACTGTCTGCATGGCGGAGGGGAGAGCAGGGGTGACTTTAGGTGGGGGACAGTACCTGAGCCTGTGACCTGAGCCAGGAGGGGGTGGGGAGTCGACTCCTTTGCTGGGGAAACTGGATAAAGGGAGAGGGGGAGGAAAGGAGAGGAGAGAGCCTGCTGGAGGGGTTTTGGGTTTCAGTTTGGGGCTGGCTGGGAAGAGGCAGAGAACCCCAAATCTGGGGTCTAAGCTCCTTGCCCTGGCGGAGGGATCCTGGTTGTACCTACGAGCCCTGCTTGGGACTGTGTTCCTGTCATCTAATAAACCTGCTGTGTTACTGGCTGGCTGAGAGTCATGGTGAATTGCAGGAAGTGGGGGGTGCAGGGCCCTGATTCCCCCACACTCCGTGACACCCTGGCAGCCGGGGGGCGGGCATGGCAGGGTCAGTGCCACCCGGCCCCATACCTGAGTGGGGTTGCTCATTTCAGGGCAGCTGTCACAGGCATCCCCGACGCCATCCTCATCCCGGTCCGTCTGCAGCGGGTTGGGCACCTTGGGGCAGTTATCGAGAACATTGGGGATCCCTGTTGAGGGACAGCAGTGTGTGTGTGTGAGAATGGGCACTGCCCACAAGCCCCTGCCCCACATAGCTGCCAGCCCCCCCGGGCCAGCCCCCAGGCCTCCCGGCAGCCCCACCACCCCGCAGGCCTCCCACCGGCCCAACCCCTCCCAGCCCAGTCCCCGTCTCCCCAGGCTCCCCAGGCCTCCCACCAGCCCCCTCCTGGCCCAGCCCCCAGCTCCCCTCACTCACCATCCCCGTCGATGTCGTTGTCACAGGCATCCCCCTCACCATTGCTGTCCGTGTCCCGCTGGTCGTTGTTGGGTACGTTGGGGCAGTTGTCACAGGCATCCCCGAAGGAGTCTGTGTCTGAGTTCTGCTGGTCTTTGTTGGGGAAGAGTCGGCAGTTGTCCTGTGAGAGAGAGAGAGAAACCCCCATCACTGGGGGGAGATGGGGAGAGACCCCCTCATCTCCACTGTGGGGGGGCATGGAGAGACTCCATCCCAGCTGGGGGACAGGAAGAGAGACCCCCCTCACAGCCCAGGGGAGGAATGGGGAGAGACCTCTGTCACTGCGACAGGGGAATGGGGAGAGACCCCCATCCCAGCTGGGGGGAGGGAGGTGAAGGACAGATCCTGCCCCCACCATGCTGGGGGACACCGTCATAGGTGTCATCAATGGGGGCTCTCGCCTGAGAGCCCACACAAGCAGAAAGCCCCATTCCCTGGGCGCCATGGCAGGGGGTCTGTGGGACGCCTGCCCCCACCCAGACCAAGTGCCAGGGACGGAGCCCAGGGCGCAGCACTAGGGCACCTCCACATTCTTGATGCCGTCCCCATCCGCGTCGTCATCACACTGGTCCCCGACGCCGTCATTGTCAGCGTCCTCCTGCCCGGAGTTGGGCGTCACCCGACAGTTGTCCTGGAGTGGGGAACCCGTGTTAGAGCCAGGGGCAGCAATCCTGTCGCTAGCAGCACCCCCCGCCCCCCGCCACCAGCTCCAACCAGCCTGGAACCTGGAACCCCCAGTGCTCTCTCTGCTGCACCCCTCCCAGGGCAGGGTCCCACGGCCAGCCTCCAGACCCCAGGACTGGGTCCCCCCCACTGACCCCCCTTGCCCCGGGGGGCTGGAGTCCCCACCCCACCAGTCCCCCTTGCCTCAGGGGTGGATACTTCCCCACCAGCCCCCCTTGCCCCAGGGATGCGTCTCCCCCCACCAGCCCCCCTCGTCTCAGCTCCCCACCTGCTGGCAGTGCTTGTCATTGTCGATGCAGGGCAGCGGCTCGTCTGGGTAGCCATCGATGTCCGTGTCCCGCCCACACACGTTCCCGTTCCCAGCCCAGCCCACGTTGCACTGGAGGGAGAGGTGGGGAAAGCGGGAGCCGTCATGTGGGGAAGGGGCCCACAGGGAGCAACCAGCCATGTCTGACCCCCGCCCCCCCGCCACAGCACTCACTGGGTCCTGCCCCAGCTCTGCCCCCCACCATGCTCACTGGGTCCTGTCCCGGCTCTGCCCCCGCCCCCGCCCCGCAGCACTCACTGGGTCCTGCCCCGGCTCTGCCCCCCGCCCATGCTCACTGGGTCCTGCCCCGGCTCTGCCCCCCGCCCATGCTCACTGGGTCCTGCCCCGGCTCTGCCCCCTGCCCATGCTCACTGGGTCCTGCCCCGGCTCTGCCCCCTCCCCATGCTCACTGGGCCCTGCCCTGGTTCTGCCCCCCTGCACTCACCGCACAGGAGACGGCGCCGTTCCGCTCGAACATGCAGTAGCCGTTGATGTCACAGGGGTTGTGGGTGGGGCTGCTGCAGGATTTCTGTGGGACGCAGCCCAGCGTCTGGTTCCCCAGGAACCCAGCCTTACACGGCCCGCACCTGTAGGAGCCCTGCAGGGAGACGGGGCCGAGCAGGTGAGACGCGTCCAGGCAGCCCCGGCCCAGGCCGCTCAATGCGGGCAAGGGGGCAGGTGCTACTCACCACCGTGTTGGTGCAGATGGAGTTCGGGTCGCAGCCGCCATTGTTGCCATCGTTACATTCGTCAATATCTGTACAAACCTGCAGCAGCCCAGAGAGACGGTCACTTAGTGGCACGGGCCCCTGGGGACCCTGTGCCTTCCCCAGCATGGGTATGCACCACGGGGACACCCCCCAGCACCACGGGGACCCCCCACCCCAGCACCACGGGGAACCCGTGCCCCTCCCAGCACCACAGAGACCCCCCTACCCCAGCACCACGGAGAACTCGCACCCACCCCCAGCACCACAGGGACACTCCCCCCAGCACCACGGGGAACCCGCGCCTCCCCCAGCACCACGGGGCACCCACACCTCTCCCAGCACCAGGGACACACACACACCCCAGAACCATGGGGACCCCCACCCAGCACCATGGGGAACCTGCACCCCAGCACCACGGGACACTCCCCAGCACCATGGGGCACCCACACCTCTCCCAGCACCAGGGGACACACACACCCCAGCTCCACAGGGAACCCGCGCCTCCCCAGCACCATGGGCCCCAGCACCACGGGGACACTCCCCAGCACCATGGGGCACCCACACCTCTCCCAGCACCAGGGGGACACACACACACCCCAGCTCCACAGGGAACCCGCGCCTCCCCCAGCACCATGGGGACCCCGCACACACCCCGGCACCACAGGGACCCCAGCTCCACAGGGAACCCGCGCCACCCCCAGCACCATGGGGACCCCCCTACCCCAGCACCACGGGGAACCTGCACCCCCCCCCAGCACCACGGGGACACTCCCTCCAGCACCATGGGGCACCCACACCTCTCCCAGCACCAGGGGGACACACACACACACCAGCTCCACAGGGAACCCGTGCCCCCCTTCTCCCCCCAGCACCACGGGGACCCCACACCATTCCTGGCACCACAGCGACCCTGCACCATCCTTGGCAAGCACAGGGACCCCCCCAGCCCGACACCACAGGGACCCCGCGCCCTGCCTGGCTTCTGCAGGCCCCCAACCCTCCCTGCTCTCAGGGGTCCCAGGGCATGCAGCTATAGACCTCACCCTGCACCCATGGGCCTCAAGCTCAGGCCCTCATTGGCTTCTCCCTGCCTGCGGCTCCTCCAGGTGCTTCTGAGCGCACAGGGGCAAGTGGTTCCTAGGCTGGGCCCGGCCCAGGGCCCATCAGCAGCGTAACGCCCCCAGTTACACAGCAATGCCATCTCCCCAGAGGGACTCTGCCCCTCCCCAGCTGAGTGTTCCCCGCAGGCTCCCCTCCGGAATTGCTGGGGGGAGACCAGGCCCAACAGGTGGAGACCATCACTCGGCCCCTTGCCTCGTACTGTCTCACCCTCCCCAGATCCCCCCACAAGGCTACGTCTCCCCACAGCACCCATTGCCACAGGCTGGGCACAGAGCCTGCTCGGGGAACCCGCTCCCAGCCGCACCCGCCTCCTGCGCTCTCCAGAGGCTCCCAGCTGCACGGAGCTGCCGGCAGCAGGGCCGGCGTGGAGGTGCTGCACTCACCTGCTTGCTGGCCTTGGCATAGTCTGTGCCCACGCCAGAGATGAGGTTCCCCTTGTACCCGCGAGGACAGGGCTCGCAGCGGAAGCCAGGCGCGCTGTTCATGCACTTGGAGCCCGGGAAGCAGGGGTCTGCATAACCACACTGTGAGACAGAGAGATGGCATGAGGCCCATGGGGAGCGGATCATTTGGGTGACTTTCCCCAGTGCTTCCCGCAGACACCATGGCTAGAAATTCTGTTTTCACCGAAAGCTGAGACTCCCCACTGTGAGAGCCGGGGATCTGCAGGATCACCAGCCCTCGCCAGATGGGAGCTGGTGAGCAGTGGGGTCCCGACACCCTCCCTAGAGGCACAGCCTGCAGGCAGGCCCTGGGGGATGCTGGGACTCTAATGGGCAGCTGTGGCACAGAGGTGCTTCCCTGAGCCTGGAGCCAGAAGGTAATGGAGCCCCATTGTGTGCTGGGGGCGGACGGGGTGGTGTCTCCTGTGCCCCCGTGAGCCCCTGCTGCTAGCTGTGCAGAGACGCTGGCCCCAGGGGCGCGGCGAGGGGTGCTCTCACCTCATTGATGTCGGCACAGTGGGTGCCGTTGCCCTCAAAGCCGGGCGGGCAGGGCCCACAGCGGTACCCGGGGTACTCGTACGTCTCCATACAGTCGACGCCAGCGAAGCAGGGGCTGGGGCTGCAGCGAGAGCGGTGCTCGTGGAACCCTGCAGACAGAGCCGGGGGCGGGGGGGCAGGTCAGCTGGCCGGCCCAGCACAGGGAAGGGGACCCCCAAGGTGGGCGCCAGCTCCCCCAGGGCCCAGGCACTCACCGCAGACCTGGCACTCCATGATGGTGTTCCGGATCAGAGACATCTCCTTCACCTGCAAGGCAGCCGAATGGAGGGTGTCAGAGCCAGGGACCTGGGCGCCGGGCAGGGCACAGTCTGCAGGCCAGACAGTACCCGCATTGGGCAGCAAGAGGGGGAGATGCTGCGCCCCCAAATGCCACTACAGGGCCCAGTTAAGGGCACAAGAACCTTCTTCACACCCCAGAGAGAGGGGAAGGGGCCAGGTGGGTCAGTCTGGGAGGGGGTGGGGCCACGGGAACCAATCTGGGAGCGGGGGGCAGGTGAAGCAATGGGAAGTCGCCTGGCTCCCGGCTGTGGTTACGTTTAGTGACCCCGCCTGTGCCCTGCCTCCCTCCCTACCCCGGACTCCACCCCAGCACCCAACCCCCTGCCAATGCGCAGGGCCAGGGCGAGAGTCGGGCTAAAGGCCACATCCAGACTCTGCCGATCCGGCCATAGCAAGGGGCCGCCCTGGCGCCGGGAGCCCCGGCCCCCGAAGCTGACTCACCTGGTCGCGGATGTCCGCTCGCAGCTCCCCCAGGATCCGGTTGAAGAGGGTTAGCTGAGTGACCAGGGCTTTGGCCTGCTCACCTGCCCACACACAAAGGACACGGTCAGGGTCCAGGGCAAAGACTCTGGGGGCCACTGGCTGGGGACCACTCTGCCCACTGCCACCCTGAGCCCACGGGAAGGGCAGACACCACCACCTAGTGGCCAGTAGGAGCCGAGCCCACCAGGGACAAACCCCGAGTCAACCCTGGGCTCCTGGTTCTTCACCAGACCTGCCAAGACAGACAGGGCCAGGGCCGAGCAACGCAGACCAGGGCCGAGTTGCATCCCACACAGCCCTGCTAGTGCTCCTGCTATCCCAACCCTGGGTCTTCTGAGCACAGGATAACACTCCTGCTCAGTGGCCTTATGCTGTGGACAAGGGAGCAGGCTGAGACCCCCAAACTCATTGCATTTGTGGCTCTGGCAGTGTTTGTGCCAAGATGTGGCTGGGCAAAAGGCGAGGTCACTAGACAGCTGCACGATTCCCCTTCCCCGCCCGGCATCCCTGAGGCCTCCAGCTGCCCACAAGCGGCTCCCCAGACCCCAGGGGGTGGGAGGGTGATGAGCAGCCAGCAACTCACCCAGGATGGAGTTTAGCACCCCGGTCACTGCAAGGGAAGAGACAGGAGGAGAAGTTAGTCTGGCTAGCACATCACCTGTCTTCCTGGGGCACGAGGCCACGGCTCAGGGGTGGCTGCTGGCCGGATGGAAGCCAACAGCAGCCTGCCAGGCTGCAGCATCGCCCCTCCCTCGAACGCCAAGGGACCAGAGATGATGAATGCCCCAGAGCCCCACAGGAAAGTTTGCAGGTGGCTCGAGGCCTCGCGCCCTCCAGGAGGAGGCTGCTGGGGAGAGCCTGCCCTGGTGGCGTCAGGTGCTGGAGGAGGAGGAAGTGGCACCACCCAGTTGTGCTTTGCCTGACGGACTCTCTCAGCAACCTGTGTGTGCGTGAGCTTGTGGCCACCTGTTTTTCCTACGTGACACACACGTCTGGGTCACCTGCTTTCCATGTGTAACACGCATGGCTCGGATTCTGTCCATGTCCCTGCCGTTGCCCCTGTTCAATATGTAACACACACGTCTATGTGTACCTGGACCCCCGTATGTGCCAGTCAGGAGCCCTTGTTCAGTATGTAACGTGTGTGTGTGTGTGTCTGTGCAGTGCCCGTGTTGAATGTATGACAGTGTGTCCATGCGGTGCTCATGTGGGGTGTATGACATACGTGTGTGCAGCCTATGTGCGCCTGTGTTGGGTGTATGACATACGTGTGTGCAGCCCATGTGCGCCCCTGCGGTGCCCATGTGGGGTGTATGACATACGTGTGTGCAGCCCATGTGCGCCCCTGCGGTGCCCATGTGGGGTGTATGACATACGTGTGTGCAGCCCATGTGCGCCTGTGTTGGGTGTATGACATACGTGTGTGCAGCCCATGTGCGCCCCTGCGGTGCCCATGTGGGGTGTATGACATATGTGTGTGCAGCCTATGTGAGCCTGTGTTGGGTGTATGACATACGTGTGTGCAGCCCACGTGCGCCCCTGCGGTGCCCATGTTGGGTGTATGACATACGTGTGTGCAGCCCATGTGCGCCCCTGCGGTGCCCATGTGGGGTGTATGACATACGTGTGTGCAGCCCATGTGTGCCCCTGCGGTGCCTCCTGAAGTTACCTGCGTTCTGGATGGATTCATCCCCTTGGAAGGGACATTCGCTCAGGGCCCCAACTCGGCTCATGGACCCTCCTAGAATCAGCTTCATTGACTCCACGAACCCCTGATCCACAAAAAGAAAAAGGCTCAGTCTCTGGGGTCCCACTGCCCTGGTCCTGGTACCCGTGGGACACGGCCGCCTCCAGCACTGGGCTCCTGCAGCCCCGCAGTTCCCAGCCTGCACCCCCCTTTCGCTCACCTGCATCTTCTGATAGGCCTTCTGCCCTGTGCGCACCTCAACCGACTCCACCTCGGCCTGGGGCAGGATCATCACCTCGGGCAGCCCCACGCTGGAGTCCACCTGCTTGCAGTCCACGTAGAGCTCCATGGCCAGGCTGTCCCCACGCAGGCCGCTCAGCCGCACGATCACCGTGTGGCTCCGCCCGTCCGCCACGCTGGCGTGCTGCAGGTTGACGGAGTGCACCTTGCCATCTTCCCGCATGTAGCGCACGAGCACTGCCGAGCAAAGGACCGGCCATGAGGGTTTCTCCACAGGGTGGGGACCCCCAGGGGATGGGCATGCTCTGCCCAGCACGCCCATGCCAGCCAATGTACCCGACCCAGCAGACGGCCCGTCTTGACGGCCAGGTCCACTGATGCAACCTCCAGGGTTTCCCCTCCCCGCAGAGCCCACCCTGCCTTGCTGGGACGCCTGTATTGCCAGCTCCCTGCGTGTACTGCCCCCATACACCCCACCTGTCCACTTCTCTTCTGGGGCCTGAGACAGGCACAAGCCCAGAGGCCTCCCATCTCCCAACAGGCACCCCCGTCCCTGGCTCAGCACCCCCCTTACCTTTGTTGATTTTCCCAATGACGGAGGCTTCCAGCCACCGGGTGTTGTCCTTTTTGGAGTACAGGCCGAAGAGCAGCCCGCCCTGCTTGGGGGGCAGGCGGAAGGTGGAGAGAAGGTAAATGTCATCAACTGCCAGTAGCTGGGTCCTGATCTTGTCTGCCACACTGGCCATGTGCCGGGTCTCAGTCACCGTCAGCAGGTCTAGGACTGCAGGGAGGAGAGAACAGGCAATCGCACCAACAGGCAAAGGTACCTGCAGAGAGCCTAACCCAGGACTTGCCCGTCACCCCCGGGCGAGGGAGCACAGCGCTTGGGGAGATGTTGAAAAGCTTCCCCCGCTAGGGGCATGGCAGGTCAAAGAGGGCAGCGAAGGACACGCTGCAAACTCCAGAGATGGACAGATGCAAACAGAGCAAACCCACTCTACCTCCAGGGGGGTGACTGCCTGGCAGAGCAGAGCTCAGAGGCTGCAGTTCCTGCCCTGGAGGGCTGGCATCCTTTCCATTCTGCCTGAGCCAGGATCAGGGCCTCCTCTCCAGCTCGTCGGCGCCCCCAGGATCCCCCCTCATCTTCCCTGCCCAGGTCACTCTTCCTCCCTTGCATCAGTGCAGGAGAAATTGCTGTAGAGCCGCAGGGGCCTGGCCGCTGAAGCACCCAGCACGAGGAGGCCTCTCGCGTGGGAGCACGGAGCACTGGCCACAGGGAGACCAAGCCTGGGCGGTGGCAGCCCCGTGGAAAGGTGCCGGCTTGGCAGAGCGGGGGAGCACTCCCCACAAGGTGGCGCTCCGGCATCGCAGGCAGACGGGCTGGTGGCTGTGGCAACCCTAACACCGTTCAGCGCGGTCCCGGCCCAGGCGCTCCCGGGGCACAGGCCCAGCCACCTCTGGAAACAGCCGGGTCCGGTCCTGGGAGCCCCTCACAAACAGGCAGCAGGGAGGCCAAGCCACAGAGATGCTGGAATGGGGCAGGGGGGTTACCGCTGCCGGTCCTACTGCCTGGCATGTCTCCACCAGCAATGCACTCGTCTGGACTAAAGGTTCAGTGGCCATAGGACCTGCCTCTGTGAAAACCGCAGCGGGTGCCCACCCCCCTTCCATCCACCAGACTCCGAACAGCCTGCTCCAGAGCGACCGGGAGCCTGGTGCTCCAGATTTCAGATCCTGTCCTTGCTACGGTCTCCCTCTCCACCTCTCCACTGCAGCCCCCTCGCCTGTGAAAGGGGTGAGACTGAGACTTGCCCCCCACCCAACGGAGCTAGGAGGGTCACCAGTGCAGGTCCGAAAAGCACACTGGAGATGGGAAGTCCTGGATACTGAATACAGGGATCCCTCAGCTGATTCAGCTACCTCTGGGGTACGACCTGGCAGCTGTCCTACACCAGCGGCACCCTGGAAAACCCCACAGAATCTTTAACAATGACATCGTGTGCGTGGGGCACACAGATACCCCAACGCACCCTGAGATGCCGCCTGCTCCTTCTGCAGGGGAATCCGGAGCAGCAGGGTGTAGCTTGTGCCCCCGATGAGTTTCCCTGCATGAGGTGAGCTCAACCAGCAGCCCCTCAAATCCAGCCCTGACAGGAAGCTCCTTGAACGTCCCAGCTGGCTCAGGCTGGCACTCCGGGTCACCAACAGAGGGGCCTCCTTTCTGATGTGACTCTGATCAAAGCCCGAACGAACTGTGACCCAGCCCTTTGAACTCTGACCTCAGGCTGTATCCTAGACATCTAGCACCTTGACCCTTTGAGCACCTCTGAACTCTGACCCCAGGCCTATGGGTTCCTCCTGGCCAATGAGCACCCCTGAATAATACCTATCCTGACAGCCCCTCTGAACTCCGACCACGGGCTGCTCCGGAACCAGCCAGTCCCTTTGCTAGCACTTGGCTGCACCCACCAGTGTGCTCCATGGAGCTGCAGGTCTGGAACCAGAGGCATTGGCTTAGCTCTCAGCTACCGGCTGAATATTTAGATTGATAGGTTTATACACAGCCTTTGGTCTGGTTCCCCGCCACTAGTCCCTGCAGAGCGCTGTGGGCAACACCCTGTCCCGGATGGACCCCCCAGTCCCTCCAGCAGCACCACACTGCAGGCTGCTCTGTGGTTTCCAGGCTTGGGGGGAAGAATGTCCTTCTGTACTGCAGCACAGAGACCCAGACACTTGTAGCTGTCCACAGTCCCTAGTGCCAGACCTCCCAGGGAGGTCAGGAATCCAGGTTCCAGCCGGCATGCTGCTCCCCACCAGCCTGCTGCCGCGGAGCTGAGCGCAGATGGGCTGTCCCGGCTGGGGAAGGAGGGTTCCAGGAGCTCTTGACAGCTCCTTCTGCTGCAGAGTTGGAAGCCACTGGCTGGGACGGTGGGGCGTGTGAATCCCAGGCTCCTCCACTCCTCAGCTCACAGGAAGGGGATACAGAGGAGAGGCTGGGCAGGGGTGTGGGGCAACACGCTGCTCCTATCATCTGCCCTTTCCCAGCCCCTCCGCTCCCCAAATCCCAGCCAGTTCCCGGGCCCCATGGCTCCCAGACACCTCAGTGACCCCATCCCCCTATACCCAGGATTTCCAACTTCCCCAGCCTGCAGCTCCCAGAAAGTCCATCTCGGCCCTCGGCCCCCTGCCCCCCCGCGCCGGCCCCTAACCCCAGCATCTCCAGCCCTTGCAGTTCCTCACAACCCCACACCCCATCCATTCGCTGCAGCATCCCTGGCACCATCCTGCAGCTCCAGGTTCCACACGGCCCCGGCCCGGGCAGGCAGGTCCCCCCAGGAGACGGGCAGATCTTCGGGGCGGTCTCTCCCTTACCCCAGGGCGCAGCGCCCGGCTCCAGTCCCTCGCTGCCCGCCCGGCTCCGCGCCCGGCAGGCTGAAGCCGAAACACACTCGGGGATCCCTCTGCCTCCCTGGAGCGCAGCAGGCTGCAGCCGCCCGGGGCGGGGCAGGACCGGGCAGTCCCAGCCCGCAGCCCGCACCTCCCCCGGGCTGGGGCACGGGGGGCCCCGCTTACCTTGCAGCTGCTGCCTGGCGGAGCTGGACGCGCCGAGGACGAGCAGCGCCAGCAGCCCGCAGAGCGCCCCCTTCTCCATGCTGCTCCCCAGCCCCTGCGCGCGGGGGAAGCCCAGGAGACGCGCCGGAGCCCCGAGCGCCGCTGCTTGGGGGCGGGGGATGGCGGGCGGAAACAAAGAGCCGTCAATCAGGGGCGCTCCTCGCGGGGACCCGGAGCACGCAGCCCGGCTTCGGAGGTTTGAGCCGCCGCCAGGCCAGCTGGCTCGCAGGCCTCTTCCCCTCCCACGCCGCGGGGAGCCCGGCCCCCGGCTGTCAGCAGCGCGCAGCGGCACGGGGCAGGGTGCGCTGGGTCTCTGCTGCGGGCACCCGGGGGCTGCCGCACCCTGGGGTGCGCTGGGTCTCTGCTGCGGGCACCCGGGGGCTGCCGCACCCTGGGGTGCGCTGGGTCTCTGCTGCGGGCACCCGGGGGCTGCTGCCCCCTGGGGTGCGCTGGGTCTTTGCTGCGGGCACCCGGGGGCTGCTGCCTCCTGGGGTGCGCTGGGTCTCTGCTGCGGGCACCCGGGGGCTGCCGCACCCTGGGATGCGCTGGGTCTCTGCTGCGGGCACCCGGGGGCTGCTGCACCCTGGGGTGCGCTGGGTCTCTGCTGCGGGCACCCGGGGCTGCTGCACCTGGGGTGCGCTGGGTCTCTGCTGCGGGCACCGGGGCTGCTGCACCTGGGTGCGCGCTGGGTCTCTATGCACACGGGGGGGGGCTGCTGCACCCTGGGGTGCGCTGGGTCTGCTGCGGGCACCGGGCTGCCTGGGTGCGCTGGGTCTCTGCTGCGGGCACCCGGGGGCTGCCGCACCCTGGGGTGCGCTGGGTCTCTGCGGCGGGCACCCGGGGGCGGCCGCCCCCTGGGGTGCGCTGGGTCTCTGCGGCGGGCCGCCGGGGGCTGCGGCACCCTGGGGTGCGCTGGGTCTCTGCTGCGGACACCCGGGGGCTGCTGCTGGGGGTGCGCTGGGTCTCTGCTGCGGGCACCCGGGGGCTGCCGCACCCTGGGGTGCGCTGGGTCTCTGCTGCGGGCACCCGGGGGCTGCCCTGCCCTGCCCTGCCCTGGAGCAGGCAGGGCTTTAGCATGGAGACTCCGGGTCATCTTGCCTGTGATGGAGGCTGGGGTTCAGAAGAGAGGCTCACCCCTGAGCACTGGCAGGGCTCTCCCTGCCCTGGGGTAGCTGCTGCCAGACATCCCCTGGCCTGCCCGGGAAGGGGCTGGAGGCGGGTGGTGGGCTATTAGTCACCATTAGGCCTGCAGACAGACAGGTGGGCCAGTACTGCACCGCCAGGTAAATCAGTGCAGGAAGGTAATGGCCCCAGATGGCAGAGGAGGAGACTTCCAGCCAGCATCCACATGGCTGTCAGTGACTCACTTTCCAATGGCCCGGCCTCACCAGAGCTCTGATTAGCCAGGCAGCGCTGTCTTCGTGAGACAGCAGGACCAGACGGCTGCCACCAGCCACCTTCCCCAGGCCCAACTCCCCACGGCCTGACTTCAGATCCTGCTGGCAGCTGCAGGGTCATGGGGAGGTCAGTCAGTCTGGAACCAGCCTCGGTGCATGTTTGTGTGCCCACGTGTGCAGGAGACACGCACGTACCCTGCCCCAGTGTCAGCACCCAGAAGGAGGATGGGAACTTGGAACAAAGGATGGATGCTCTCTTCCAGCTCCAAGCCACTGTAATCTGGAAAGCTGAGTGCAGTATGTTGCACCAGTGACCCCGTGCACCTCTTTGCACAAGCAGCCAAATGCTGGGCTTTGCACAAGCACCCCTAGGAGGGGTTTCCTGACAGGGCCAGCTCCAGACCCCAGCGCGCCAAGCGCGCGCTTGGCGGCATTTTGCCGGCAGGGCGGCAGGCAGCTCCGGCAGACCTTCCGCAGTCATGCCTGTGGGAGGTCCACCGGAGCTGCGGGACAGGTGGACCTGCCGCAGGCATGACTGCGGAGGGTCCGCTCGTCCCGCGGCTCCGGTGGACCTCCCTCAGACGTGCCTGCGGAGGGTCCGCTGCTGCTGCGGCTCCGGTGGACCTCCCGCAGGCATGACTGCAGAGGGTCCGCTGGTCCCGCGGCTCCGGTGGACCTCTGCTCCACCGGAGCCGCGGGACCAGCGGACCCTCCGCAGGCACGTCTGCAAGAGGTCCCCTGGAGCCGTGGGACCGGCGTGCTTGGGGTGGCCAAATTCCTAGAGCCGCCCCTGTTTCCTGACAGGAGTGTGCAGCATACGGCCCATGATACACCATCACCCAGACAACAATTGACACCAACCATCCTGCCGAGTCACGCCCCCCCCATCCCACAGGGTCTTCCAGAGACAGGGGGTCACCCCCCACATATCACAAGGCCTGCCAGATACACAGGGGATTTAACTCCACACACGCATTTGAGAGTCTGCCATGGCGGGGGGGGGGGGGTGTCCCCTCCCCCCCATGGGAAGCCAAAGTCCCAAGACAGCTGCATAAATCAGCTCTCAGGACCCGATCTAAGCTCCAGAACAACACAACAAGGTCATCTTGGAAGCACCTTCACCTCTGAACTCTGCTAGCAGGGAAAGGCAGAGGGGGGCAGGTGGGGACCCACAGATCAGGGAATGGGGAGGCACCATTGGTCAGGGCACCCAGCTGGCATCCCACAGGACCAGGGCAGCGCCAGGGCAGCAGTGCACATGCAAGGGTAGCAGAATGAGGCCAGGCCTTTGATCCATGTTCCCTAGAGCCCAGCTTCTGGTGGTGGCCAATGAGGATAGGCCATTCTCTAGCTGGTGCTGGCTGGGCGTCCTCGCTGAGCTGCCTGCAATGACACAGGTCCTTTCCGGTGAGGCTCCGGACGGTCAGTGCATTTGGGGATGGCAGAGGTTTGCAGGACACAGAATCTGGAGGCAGTGTGGGGGAGGGTCAGTTTACAGAGAGTTAAGACAAGTGAATGGCCTGATTTCCTGTTGATGACCCAATGGACTGGAGTCCTCACTAATGTCCCATCCACTCTCACCGCATCATGCCCTGCACCATCTCTGCACCTCACTGTCGGCTGAACCTGTCAGATCTCCCGAATCCTGCTCTGCCATCCTGGTACCCTCCCTCTGCCTGGCTGGGGGGATGCGGCCGTGAGGCTGGACCCTGGCGGGGCGAGAGCTGTGACTCTCCAGGCCTGCCTGTCAGTGTGTGGGTGTCACGGAGTCCCTGGGTGATGCTCTGGAACTGCTCCCCACAAAGCCAGTCAGGACTTTGGGGGGCCTCCTTTCCCTTGGAGCAGACTTTTTCAGGGCAAGAAGCTCCCACGGCTTCACCTCCTGGGTCTTTCCTTGGAGCATTTAGCATCCTCTGCCCCTCCATGCGCTTCCCACAGCGAGTCCGCCCCAGCGGGGTCCTGGGGAAGCCACAGGGTCCTGCCCCCCCACTTTGCAGTCAGACGTGACTCTCAGCCAGCCAGTAAAACAGAGGTTTATTAGATGACAGGAACATGGTTTAAAACAGAGCTTGTAGGTACAGCGAACTGGACCCCTCAGCTGGGTCCATTCTGGGGAGCAGTGAGCCAGACCCCCATGTCTGCACTTCACTCCTCGTCCCCAGCCAGCTCCAGACTGAAAACCCCTCCAGCCCCTCCTCTGCTCAGCTCCTTTCCCGGGCCAGGGGGTCACCTGACCTCTTTGTCTCCAACACCTTCAGCTGGCACCTTTGCAGAGGGGGGGCCCAGGCCATCAGTTGCTAGGAGACAGAGTGTCGGGCATTTAGGTGCACTGGCCCCTTCCTCTGCAGCAATCACACCCCCTGACCCCACCACCTGGATATTAAGAACTGCAGAGGGGACACTGAGGCACGAACACAGTATTCAGAGCAAACATTAAGAACGTTCCCAGTTTGTCACAGTGGGGAGTGTTCCCCAGCTGTTTGAATGTGTCCGTATCTGATTGGGGCCCATGGGACACAAGGAGCTCCCTGGCGAATTCACGCAGCTGGCCGGGAAGGTCGTTCCTGAACCACAGCCAAGCCCTCTGCCGCACCGAGGCTCACTGAGTGCAGCGTCAGCCGTGTTTACTCTTTGTTTCCATTGCCGCCATAACAACGCGATGAGCCATGCCCAGGTGGGCTCCCTCCAGCCCTGGCCCTTCCTGCTGCTCTCAGCCAGGCAGGCCAATGCCAGTGGCTCGGCTTGATCCACTGCGGCGAGGGACTAACCCGAGTCCTAATTAACAGGGACTCCAAAGAGGGAGGGAGACAGAATTCCTGCTTGGATTCTCCCAAATTACAGAGAGCAGAGATTTTCCATCCTCGTGCTTTGCGTGTGCTGCTCCCCCACCCCTGTTTTCTTTCCATGGCAACATGCGCTCTGGAACGCAGGCTGCGCACTGCTGGGTGGGTTTGGATCCAAGCATCACGACCTCCTGAAAACATGCAGTGTCTGAACAGGCCCACACCACCCTCCTCGCTAAGAACAGGCTGGGGACTCAGAGGTGCTGCTGGCTAGAGAGGCTGAGGCAGGAGCTCTTGGCACACACATCCCAGGGGACTAGATCCAGAGAGAACATGGTCAAACTGCAGCTTATTCTGGGGTTTTTCTCCAGGTGAAAGTCTGCTCCAGGCAGCTGCCCCCCCGGCAGCCCCAGAGGCCCCGCAAACGGTGGGAAAGGCAGAGACAAGGACAGCACAGCTTGTGATGCAAGCGCCCCTCTCGCCATGAACAAAAGCTGGGAAGACATGAGCAGGCAGGAGGGTTGTGTCACGACTCAGCCCATGGCCTGCCATGCGCAGGGAGGGGAGACCCACAGGTATTAACAGGCCCGTTATCAACCCTGCAATCTGCCCTAACAACGACATCCCCAGGGAGCCCTGGGCCCCGATGCAGGGGCTGCTTCACTCCCGTTCAGCCGCAGCTGACTTACTTCCCACGCACTCACTGTCCAAGGGGGCCAGGCTGCCTCTCCAGCGAAGACCACGGTTCAGTGTGGCAAATCCAGCACGCACTGTGCCTTGTGTTGGCACAAGAGATGAGCCCCGTTGCAGATGCATGTTAGGGTTTAGTTCCTTCTATTTCGTGTTTGCAGTTTTCAGGTAGCGCTTTTCAGAGCAACAGCTTCAAGCAGTAGAGCCTGTCTTGTAAACCCTCGGTCCCCGGAACAGGGTGCACAGCAGAACAGTGGCTGAAGGACTTGGAAATTAAGAGGTATCGGCTAGGGACGAGAGAGAGGTTTTCAGACGGGATTCGAGATGTGGCAGGGAGAGAGAGATAAAGGGAGACTATTCCCTGCACGAAAAGCTGCCGAAGAGGCTCTTTCACATGCAGTACAAGGCCACAATATGCTGCCTCTGCAGCCTTCGCAGGATAAGCAACCGGGGTGACAATCACAGTGTCCCTGGGACAGGGGGAGCCTTCTTCGAGGCAGTAGGGAGCGGGGTGGACTGACCTGGGAATGTCCTTTAGTTTTACTGGGTCTGTCTGCATGGGGGATGGGAGAGCAGGGGTGACTTTAGGTGAGGGAGGTACCTGAGCCTGTAACCTGAGCCAGGAAGCGGGTGGGGCGAGGCGACACCTTTGCCCGGGAAGCTGGACAAAGGGAGGGAGCCTGCTGGAGGGGTTTTTGGTTTCAGTTTTGGGCTGGCTGGGAAGACACAGGGAACCCCAAGTCTGGGGTCTAAGCTCCTTGCCCCCCTGAGGGACCTGGTGGAGAGGTCCTGGTTGTACCTACGAGCCCTGCTTGGGACCGTGTTCCTGTCATTTAATAAACCTTCTGTGTTACTGGCTGGCTAAAAGTCATGTCTGATGGCAAAGCGAAGTGGGGGTGCAGGACCCTCTGGCTTCCCCAGGACCCTGCCTGGGCGGGCTCACTGTGAGAAGCGCACGGAGGGGCATATGCTGAATGCTCCAACGTCAGACCCAGGAGGTGAAGCCGTGTGAGCTTCTTGCCCTGAAGACAGTCTGCTCCAAGGGAGAGGAGGCTCCCCAATGTCCTGCCTGGCTTTGTGGGGAGCAGTTCCAGAGCATCGCCCGGGGACTCCGTGACAGCCTCCTAACTCCACAGTAGTTTTGCACACAGCATACCTCATACCATGATGATGAGTGCATTGTAAACGCAACGCTGCTGCAGCTGGGCCAAGCCAGACATAGCATAACACAGAGCATCTGTCCCAAAGCTGTGACCATTCCCTGGGGCCTGGCAAAGCTGCAGCAATTGATGCTAAACTGCTGTCAA
Organism: Mauremys reevesii; assembly: GCF_016161935.1. Lineage (NCBI taxonomy): Eukaryota > Metazoa > Chordata > Testudines > Geoemydidae > Mauremys > Mauremys reevesii. Next base: position 604,543 of record NC_052646.1, on the reverse strand, counting down.
TTCCCTGCTCACTTGAGGATCACTAAAAGCCTTACAAGCCTTATCAGTGTTTTACAGAGGGGAAACTGAGGCAGAGAGGAGGTCACACAAGGAATCGGTCACAGAGCCAAGAGCAAAAGCAGCTCTTTAACCAACCCCCAACCATCTATCCTCCTGCAAACACCCCCCAGCAGCTCTGACCAGCCTCCCCATACAGGGCGGGGTGGCAGGTTTACGATGTGGGGACTAAGCTAAAACATTCCAACTCTTTTACGACTTGCTGCACATTCAAACCCATTCTGCACAGATTCCCAGTTTAGCTGCTACAGAAAACCAGTGTGACAAATAATTTGTCCTTGGAATTTGCAACGCTGAGAGAAGACGCTCCATTTCTACCCGCGGCCAGCGCAGGAAGTCCCCGGGGAGAGACAGGCAGGCCCTTTGGAGATACGGGGGCTGAGAGAAGGAGTTGCAGGGTCTGCTGGGAAGAGAGACAAGAGCGGGCCTCTGCAAGGGGGTGATGCTGGGGATTCGGTCTCCAGGGTGGCAGGGCACAGGGAAAGTGCAGGGGTGTATCAGGCTCAGGGGGTATAGGGGCACAGAGGCGCGGGGGGTCAGCACATGGGGAATGGGGGTAAAGGGGTTGGGGTATAGGGGTGCAGGGGTCGGCACACAGGGGTATGGAGGCACAGGGGTCGGGGTATAGGGGCACAGAGGCATGGGGTCGGCACCGTGGCATGGGGGTCGGCACACAGGGGGTATGGGGGTTGGGGTATAGGGATGCAGGGGTCGGCACACGGGGTATGGAGGCACAGGGTGGGTCGGGGCACAGGGGGGGTCGGGGTATAGGGGCACAGAGGCATGGGGGTCGGCACACAGGGGGTATGGAGGCACAGGGGGTCAGGGTATAGGGGCACAGAGGCATGGGGTCAGCACACAGGGGCATGGGGTTGGGGTATAGGGATGCAGGGGTCAGCACACGGTATGGCACAGGGGGGGTGGGGGTACAGGGGGGCACAGATGCACGGGGGATTGGCACATTGGGGTATTGCAGCATAGGGTGGGTTGGGGCACAGGGGGGATTGGGGTGGGGGGATTGGGGCACAGGGGCCAGGCTCAGGGGCATTTCAGGGTGCGGCGGGAGGGCTCTGGGGCTGCCCAGGCCCCACCCCCGCGGTTAGGCCCTGCCCCAGCCCGGCCCGGCCCGCAGGGAGGAGCCGGGGCCGGAGCCGGAGCCGGCCGGGCCGTGTGGTTCCGGGTCGGGCGGCAAAATGGCGGCGCCCATGGAGCTGTTCTGCTGGGCTGGGGGCTGGGGGCTGCCCTCGGTGGACCCGGACTGCCTGGCCGTGCTGGTGAGCGGGCCGAGCCCCCCGGGTCCCGCCTGGGCTCCCTGCCGGGCCCCTCCCCGGGGCAGGCCCCCGCACCCCCGGGTCTGGGGGGAGTGAAGGACCCGCACCCCTGGGGTCTGGGGGGGACCCGCACCCCTGGGGTCTGGGGGTGGGGGCGGACCGGCACCCCTGGGGTCTGGGGGGACCCGCACCCCTGGGGTCTGGAGGGGACCCGCACCCCTGGTGTCGGGGGGGGCGGACCGGCACCCCTGGGGTCTGGGGGGACCCGCACCCCTGGTGTCGGGGGGGGCGGACCGGCACCCCTGGGGTCTGGAGGGGGACCCGCACCCCCAGGGTTTGGGGGGGAAGGACCGTCACCCCTGGGGTCTGGGGTGGGACTGGCACCCCCGGGGGCAGACTAGGGGGAAAGAACCTGCACCCCCACCGGCATGCTGGGCAGGGGGAAGGCACAGAAAGCCTCAGGGTAGCTCCACAAAGGGACACCAGTTTTGCACCCCAGGTTTCCTTTTGGATGCCTGGCATCCAGATCCACGGGCCGAGCCACCTTAGCTAGCCAGTAAAAGCCAAGGAGAGGGGTTTGGCCTAAGCCCAGCCCTCAAAGGGAATTTGGCACCTAAATCTGGGCCATAGAGAGGCACTTGTCTCTGCTCGGGACTCCCCTCTCCTGGAACCACGCACCCACACTGCTTCTTGCAAGAAACAGGAGGAGGAGGAGGAGTCACCTCTAATCTTTAGCCTAGCCACCCAGGGTTCAGTGCCTCTGATGTGGAGAAGGGATTTGAACTTGGGTCTCCCCATCTGGCAGGTGAGGTCCCTAACCCCTAGTCTGTGGGGTGTTCTGGGGCCATTCTGCCGTGACTGGAATCGGGGTCTCACATCCCAGCTGAGCGCCCTGGCCGCTGGAGTCATTCTCACTCTGAGCCAGTGCAGAGTTGAACATTTATACACAGACTCCGTCTGAGTCTTTCTTCCGCTTCTCTTCCAGACCTACGCCAGATTCACAGGCGCACCGCTCAAAGTTCACAAAGTCACTAACCCGTGGCGAAGTCCCTCAGGTAACGGCGCTTATGAGAATGGGGGAGGGGCATGTGGCACACAGGTGACTATTGGAGCCATCACAAGCCACCGGAAAGTAGGCAGAGATTATCTCCCTTTTACAGTCGGGGAAACTGAGGCATGGTGAGGTGCCCAAGGCAAACTGGTGGGACAGCCAATATCAGAACTGAGGAGAGCTAGTTCCCAGCTTCCCTTGAGGCTGCTGGGCTGCACGGCCTTTAAACAAAGCTTTCCATTTAATTTCCCCATTTTCTTTAAGGAGGCAGGCAAACAAACATCTCCTCTTTCCTGACTTCATGGCCCTGCCCCAGGGCGGGGGGACATTCTTCCTTTTGGAACTCAGCTGTCAGAGCAGCCCAGACCCCCTGCCAGAGCTGACAGCTCTGCAACATGGTGTTTGTTACTTCTGAATCCTGTCTGCCACATCTAGCCTGGAGACTCCTCAGCAGGGGCCAGCCACATGGAAAGTTGGTGTGTGAAGTCCAGCCAGTTCGGAGCTGTCCATGTGCAAAATCCATTTCACCCGGGAATAAGTCTCTCACATTGTTCAACGCCAGACCAGTTCAGGCTTCCTAAAGGAAGTCACTGCGTGGGCTGAGACCAAACGCGGAAACCCTGAACACCACTGCAGCACGTGAAAACAAAAGGGTCTCTTGCAACCCATGTGTGATGCTGGCACCTGCGCCAGGATCCCCAATGAGAGCAGGTGGGGCTGGGGGTGCTCGGTGCATGCAGGAGGCCCGTGAAGAGGTACCTCTGGGCAGGGTCTCCCCTGTATTCCCTTTCTCTGCTTTCAGGGTGTTTACCTGCTCTGAAGACCAAGGAGGAAGGTGTCCTCTCCCAGATGCACCAGATCATCACTCACCTCAGGAAACAGGTATGGGATGGGGACACTGACTCAGGCCTGTTGCCCCAGAGCGAGAGGAGACAGTCACCTGCCCCCTGCGGCTCACGCCTATGGGGGTGGGAGTTGGGGAAAGCTGAGAGTGGAGCCGGTGATGGAAATAACCGGGAGGGCTTGCTGCAGTGGGTGGGGAGCCGAGGCATGGGTGAGCAGGGAATCCCAGAGCCTGTAGGAAGCGACCCTTGGAGAGGGGGCTCAGCAGGGTGTGCAAAACCCTGCCAGTGGAAGCATTGTGTTATGCAGTTGCCACAGGACCTTGCCCATGGACCTATGCAGCGACACCTGGCTGGTCCTGCAGTCAGACAGTCTGGACTAGGAGAGGGGTGAGAACTGCCAAAGGCCCAAAGCTCAGCTCAGCTCCCCAGATCCTGACCCATCTCCCCTGAGCAGCACATCTGTAGCGGCCCTGTCACAAGGGCCATGGAGGAGAGGGCAGAAGATGCAGGGGTTCCCGTCAGAGAAGCCCCTCTGTCCCCGTGTGCTAGTTTCACCCTTCAGAGTTGCTCTGTGTCTGGAACTTGTGTGAAGATTCAGTTCTTCCCCTCCTGTCTTCCCTGCCCCCAAGTGCTGAGGCAAGTAGGGGACCAGCCTCGTGGATGGTTTGCCTGGGGCTGGCTAGCTGTGGGGAGGAGCACAAGTGGTTCCTTTGAGGCCTGAGGGAGGTGTCAGTCTGGGGACTCAGGCAGCTCTCAGACGCCAGGGTGTGGGCCAGCCACGCCGCTATTCAGGCTGCTCCCGGCTCTGGTGGAAATAGGCCTGCCTGGTGCCAACTTTCCTTGGGAAGGCTGGAGCCGCTCCCCTACGCTGCTTGCACCCTCCATCCCTGATTCTGCCTCGGCCCCAGCTTTCCTCCTCTGGCTCATGCGGCAGCACAGGCGAGCACAGCCGCAGCCAGTGTGTTCTGAAAGGGAACAGGCTTCCGGCCAGGTTAAACACACCAGGCTGCGCTCGCTCGCTCCAGGGCTGGCCAGAGTCTCCCCTTGAAAGGTGTAAGGGGAGCAGGCGGCCTGTGCATTGGGCTCCTGTCCACGCACCTTCCCCCAGCCCGTCGATACTGCTCCCTGGGGCGTCTCTGGACGTGAACACAGTTCAGCTTTGGTAAAGCTCGGTCTCTAAAGGGAACACGTCTCCTCTGGGCGGACGAGCTCTGACCCCGTGCTCTTGGAGTCGGCCGTGCATCAGCGTGTGCATTTTAGGAAAAACCCAGGCATGGCACTTAGTGCCTGGAAAAGCATCTGTCTGTGAAGGGAACTTGCCTGGGGCTAGTGTCATCCTCCCCCCATCCCACCCCCGCCTCTACTACCCAGACAGGGGCCGTGTCTGCAGTTCATGGGGTGGGGGCTGGAGCACAGGATGAGCCCAATCGCCACTTCCAGCTCAGGCCTCACGCTGTTCTCTTTACTCTGTAGCAATACAACGCTGACTACGATCTCTCTGCGAGACAAAGGGCAGATACACTAGCCTTTGTGTCTCTGCTAGAGGAGAAGCTGCTGCCTGTGTTGGTGAGTGCTCACGTAGGCCAGTGGAAGTTCTATGGGAGGAGCTAGCTAGTTCAGAATTCAGATGGATTCTGGGTCCAGCCCAGTGGGACGGTCCCTCACTGTGAGTGACTGAGGCATATTGGCAGATCCCAGAACCGCAGGGTGGAAGCTGGAGATTGGGATTATGGTGCAGTGACAGAGCTGTGCGAGGATCAGGGTTGGGGGTCTGAGGTAGCAGGGTGTCTCGTAGGGCACTGCAGAAAGCAGCCCTGCACTAGGTCTCGCGGGTCACCACTGTCCTCGTACCGTAGATTCACACGTTTTGGGTGGATGCAAAGAACTATGTGGAGCACACGCGGAAATGGTACGCGGAGGCCATCCCCTTCCCGCTCAACTTCTTCCTGCCCAACCGCATGCACAAGCAGCATCTGGAGCGGCTGCAGCTGATCTGGGGGGAGAGCTGCTTGGAGGACGAGGAGGAGCTGGAGAAGGAAGTGAGTGGGCTGGTGGAATAGCTAAGCTCAGCTGTCATGTTGCTTCTGGGGGGAAGGATCCCAATGACAAGGGCACTTTCTGTTCTGCAGCTCTTGCTACCCTTGTGGCAGCTGGGAGGGCTGGCTGGGGCTCCTGGGAATCCATCACCCTGCCCCTAGATGGAAGCAACATGAGGGGTCACCCTGTCCCCAGCCGCTGGATTAGAACAAAGCCAGCTCCCGTGGGGCACTGAGTTTAACCCTTTTGTGCCCAGCCCCAGAATACTCTGGCTGTTGGCTGTGATGCAGAAGCCAGGGTCGGTCCCTGGAAAGGGCAGGTCAGCCAGTGGCTTTGCTCCCAATAAGGATGACATTTGCTCTCTTTGCTGGCATTCTTGGACTGGAGATAGCACAGTCCCGGGACCTGCCTCCTGCATCTCGTGGGCTATGGGGATGTGACACCAGGCTGCTTCTCTCCTGCTCCCGTAGATGTACCGTGAAGCCCGGGAGTGCCTGACGCTCCTGTCGCAGCGCCTCGGGGACCAGAAGTTCTTCTTTGGAGACTCGTAAGTGGCTCTTGGAGGAACGTTCTTTGTGGGGGGAAGCGAGGGCTCTTTCCTCACCTGCCCGCACCTGGATCTCATGCCTCTGCCTGGCGCTCATGGCTGGGAGCAGAATGTCGGAGCAGAGAGGTTCTTGGTGTTAAGTCTCAGGTCTCCTTGCAGCTCCCTGGCATGCTGTGAGACACGGGCCTTGGCAGCCCTTTGAAAGAGCTCTGGGGATTATAGAGCAACCTCGGAGGCAATTAAAGCAAAAGGGGGACCGTGAGCAGGGCTGAATAGTGTCTCTCTAATGGAAGGCAGGGCCCTGGGGAGAGGGCAGTTCCTTTCGGCCCATTAGGCTCCATCCGTTCCCACTGCTGTCCCGACAGTTCCCCTTCCTCTCCCGTAAAACTGAGAGCCAGGACCAGATGTTCCAGCACTTCAGCCACGGCCTGCGTAGGAAGTTTTAGCCCATTAGACGGCTGCCTTGTTTGCTTCATGTTTAATGGGCCCATAATTTATGAAGCTATAAACGGTAATGGCTGAATATGCTGCTTATTCACTTCCAAAGAGCCAGCTGCGGTGAGCAGGAATCAGAGGAGACAGACACTTATTCAAGCGCTTGCTGAGAAGCCACCTCCTGCCTTTGGTGCCCCAGCACCTCTGGCATTCAGGCCCCTCCAAGATTGCCTGCAAGAGGAGTTGTGAGCTCCCGCAGCCAGCAGCCCTACCCAGCTCCTGGCAGCACCGTCTGCTGGGACAGGCCAAGATGAGCGTAGTTGGGCTCTCCACCCACAGCCAGCGCTCCTGCTCTGCTCCCTGCACGTTGGGACTGGAGTAGCAGGGAGAGGGGCAGCCTCAAGGGCTCTAGGTAATTTGGTCATGCCCAGCGTACACAACAGTTGGACCCTAGTGACGGTGTAAATTTGAGCCAGCCTGTTCCTACAGCCTGGGGTCGTGTGTTCCCAGGGCTGAGGGTCCTGGGCCACTGGTGCTGACAGGCCAGGAGCCACTAGCTCAAGCTCTCTGTGCCGCAGCCCTGCTTCCCTGGACGCACTCGTCTTCAGTCATCTGGCGCCTCTCCTGAAAGCCAAGCTGCCCAACGGGAAACTGCAGCAGCACCTGAAGTCCCTGCAGAACCTGTGTGACTTTTGCTCCTCCATCCTCAGCCTCTACTTCCCCTGGGACGGAGGTGAGCAGCCAGGCCTCCAGCCGATCCTTTGGCACTGGGAAGCTGGGGGTCAGCTGCAATCACTGAAGCAAGGTCACAAAGGGGTGGTGGGGAGGGATGCGAACAGGCTTGAACCATGCCTCAGACCCCACTAGCCCCAGGCTGAGGCTTGCTAGCCCACGGCAGATCAGGAGAAGTGGGGCAGTGCCTTGGGGAGGAGCTCAGCTCACCTGGACTGCTCTGCTCCACTCCTGGCTGCTGCGGGGGGGAGGACGGGACTTCCCACCAGGTGTAACACAGGGAGCGCTCTGTGTCGGCCATGGTGGGGGCATCTCCTGACACCCTGCTGGCTGTAACTGGGGTCTGGTGAGGGTGGGGAGCGCCCCCTCTCCGGCTCTTGGAAAAGGAGGAGCAGCTTCCCTTTTTTCTCCCCCTGCTGCTTTCGGACCCTTGCCCCGACTATTCCCTGTTCCCCTCCCCCGAACGAGGGTAACACGGCTATACTCTTCCAGGCTGCCCCCGCTGTCTGCCCTCTGGGCTGGGGTGCACTTCACCAGCGGGGTCTGGGGTTCTGACATGTTCTTTCCTTGCAAGGGGACATCCCCTCCAGCACCCCCAAGACGTCTGCCTCCGAAGGGACCGAGTCTGAGGAGGAGCCCTACAAACGGCGCAACCAGATCTTGTCGGTGCTGGTGGGACTGGCGGCGATGATTGGCTATGCCTTCCTCAGCGGGATCGTCTCCATCCAGCGGGGCCCTGCTGGGGCTGCCGGCCCCCGGCCAATAGCCATGGAGGAGGAGGAAGAGGAGGAGGAGTGAGGCGCTGGTCTCGGGGCTTTGGTTCTCACTCGTCTCACGTGAACTGACTCTTTTTTTTACAGTGCTGGGTATGCCTAGTCTGATTCCTGCAAACTGCCCCTGTGGCCCTGTTCAGTCCGGATCCCGGCGCTGCTACAAACACCAGCCCAGATTTCTCGACTGTGTCGCAAGCAGTCTGCCCCCCACTAATAAACCCGGAGCGCCCCCTGAAGGGCATCTGTCTGTGCTCTCTGTCTCTCCTCGCTGCAGCCCTGGGCACAGAGCCTGCGTAGCGCTGGGGGTGCTCAGCCCTCGTGGACCAATGTGCTGGGCCCTCAATCTCTACTCAGGGCAGACCTTCCCCACAGGGACACGCAGGACAAAGCAGCATGGAAAGGGAACCCTTGGCTTGAAGCTGTCCCTGCTGAGCTCTGCCCTACAATTCCCTGGCTACCCCCAAGAAAGCGGGAAGAATCCTTTTGGCTTCACATGTAGCTCTGATTCCATCTCTCCGTCCCCTGAAGACTGGGTCGTGTGCAAGAGCCTGCCCCTTTCCAGGGCGGGGAAGCCGCGATTGGAGGGCCCTGGCCTAGAGGTTCACAGTGACTCTGCCTAACTGCTGGGCTCCTGACCTGGCCCTGCCGGCAGCTCCAGCCATAGAATATGAGAAGCTTCAGCTTCTGGGCCAGCAGCCAGAACCAGCCCCTCGGGGAGCTGCCCTGAGATTGCCAGCCCAGGTCAGAGCAGTGGGGCTCAGGGAGAGCAGGGGCCGTTGGGGAATATTTCCCACGCGTCACTTAGTGGGTAGCGCCTGCCCTGAAGCAGGGCACTTGGTATCTGCAGCCGGCTGCTCTCGCTGTCCAGTCAGACCTCGGATCCTCGCCTGTAGCATTGTGAACCCGGGGTTAACTGCCCACGGGACAAGCCCGGGTCTAGGAGACTCCATTTGCCTTCTCTCACCTGTTCACTGTTTGTTCTCCCTCAGTCACGGTCTCTCCCAACCCAGTGGTCCCAGTTGTTTCAATCTCTCCAGGAGGCTGATTGCTTCCATGGCTCGTCTCTGGGCCCCGTCTGTCCCGCCATATCTGTTGAGGAAGAGCAGCCAGGACCGAAGGGTGGGTGATTTGCCTGACAACCTTTTCATGCTGGCTTCCATCTCGTTCTCTAGCCAGCCCGAGGCTTGGTTTGCTGTGCCTGTGCTGCATGCGGAGCCACTGCTCTGAGCTGGCCATGGTAATGCTCAGGGCCTTCCCCACACACTTGGCCCCCGATGCCCCCGGTCAGGTTCATGAGGGGTTCATGGGGTTCCCTCCAGTGTGCGTTACCCTGGCACTTGCTGACAGTGCAGCTTAGCTACTTCTTCCTCACTGCCTTCTCCAGGCTCAGCTAGCTAATCAGTCTGTGTCAGCTGCAAACATCACCTCCCATCACAGCCTGGAGCCCTGTGGCACCCACCATTAGCCATGTGCCACGCTGAAAATTCACCATTAGTCCTGTGCTTTGTCTGGAAACATAACTCGTTTCCTACCCTCTGCAAGGGCCTTTGACAGTCCAAATGAATGTCACCGTTTGGTGCCAGACCCAAAGACTGCCAGGGCTGCACTAGGCTCAGTCCTCTCCCATTACTCAGTGCCCGCGTGACGCCATGGGGCAGGCAGGGGAGACGTGCTGGAGTCCAGTTGTGCACAGCCATGCCCAGTGCTACGGCACAGCTCAGAATGCTGCTTCCTGGAAGGTCTCCAGCCCTTGCTGCTGGGCATGGGCCAACCAGCCCGGCTCAGTGACTGACCGGCCTCTGTGCCCACCCCACATGCTTCCAGCTAGGGCCGGTTCCACTGCAAAGCTGGCAGCTTTAGGACACCGGTGCCCCAAACACAGTAGACCCAGAATGCCAGGCCAGCACCCACACACGGGCCCGTTACCTCTGCCCCCAGGTGCCAGGAGGAGCTGCAGGAAGAGACGAACACCTGTCAGGGGTGGTGCAGGAAATCTTAACGCTGCCTCAGCACAGGGCTCTGGATCTGCCCTCGCAGGGTCTCGCCTCACCATGCGTTGCTGTGACACCTCCAAGGGCAGCAGCATGTGCCTCAGGCCCCCGCTGCCAGAGCCCTGACAGCACCACCTGCCCTCCCCAGAGCCACCCAGGGGCCTGACTGGTGACCTCCTGGCTGGTTTGCAACGTCTGCCCAGAGCTGCAGGCTGCACCTGGAGAGGAAACACTTGGGCACATACTGGCTGGAGAAATGTCTGCCAGGCTGCAGCAGGGTTTATCCCCCCCACCCTGGCCCTTGTGCCTCACCCCTGCAGGGAGGAGAGTGACCTGGGCCGAAGGGGGCAGGGAGGTACCACTCCACCAATGCTTTCCCACAGTGGCTGCTGAAAGACCAGGAGCTGGGACTGACTATTGGTGGCAGGTGGCCTGGGCTGGCTTTTCTCTCTGAGGGGGAGGGAAGAGGTGCTGGCTCCCTGGGCAGTGGGAGCTGAGGGAAGCCCCCTTACCTCAACTCACTGCCGTGATTTGAGAGGGGCTAGCAGGGAGTTGCTGGCCTGTTCACGTTAGAAATTCCTCCAGTGCTGACAGCTCTGTTTGCATTCCTGCGTGCACCCCAGCCAGGACAGGGGCGTTCCTTGGTGCTGCCAGGAGTGCGACGCTCCAGAGCGAGTAGCCAAGGCCCCGAAGGCGGCAGAGTGCAGCGTGAGGGGCTGGAAGCGCTCGTCTGAGGCAGGGACACCGTGAGATGGGGAGGGCAGGCAGTTAGTGTGTGGTGCTGCACCTACTGTACACACAGGGCTCCCTGCCCCTCGCTCGCTCCTGGTGCTGGCAGGAGGCCCAGGGTGACAGAACACAGTGCCTCTGAGTGTGTGGAGGTGCTAGTGCATAGCCCTAGCTTCATGTTACCTGTAACCCCAGTGCTGCATCGACTGCACCCCCCTTATCCGGGGCTCGGCTCTCGGGGCCACGCCAGGGTTTCCTCCAGCTGCTCTCACATTCTTAGGCTCCACATGGAAAAGCGGCTCCTGGGCGACAGCTGGCAGGGGAGGCTGTTTGCACTACACAGCTCTTGCTTGTTCTGCCCTGTGGCACCTCTCCCAGGATGCCTGGACGCAGAGCTGTGGCTGCCCAAAGAGAATGCCAGGGCCTGTTTCCCTCCAATTTAGCCAACCAGGCTGCAGCGCTGGCATGAGCTCCTGGCGCTACTTGCAGGACAGAAGCTCTTCTGCTGTGGACTCAGACAGCCTGACGTCAGCCAGCGCCCACATGCCCATTTCTACAGTGCAGCCCCCTGGGTGGGGGGAACACTTGCTGGGGAACCATGCACCGCATGCTCTCAGGCACTGCTACGACCCCCAGCACCAGAGGGCTGAGGTTCCAACTCAGTGCCACGCCCGGCCCTGGGCTCAGCTTGCGAGGCCGATAGGACTCGGGATGCCTGTAATGGGCACTTTCCCAGGGCATGACATTCACCCACCTCTCTTGGTGCCACTTGCCTCCCAGGCGTACATGTGGTAACCCCACAGTTCAGCACCCCACCCCTGCAGGTCCCCCCATGCTGCAGCTTACCCTGCGCTCCCTCCTTTGCAGCCAGCGTGGGAGTGACCAGTCAGGGTGTGACGCAGGGCCCTGGGCCAGGCTTAAGGCAAGCTGTGACGCAGGAGGGAGCGGGTGGATTGACCGGGGAATGTCCTTTAGTTTTACTGGGGCTGTCTGCATGGGGGAGGGGAGAGCAGGGGTGACTTTAGGTGAGGGACGGTACCTGAGCCTGTGACCTGAGCCAGGAAGGGGGTGGGGCGAGGCGACACCTTTGCCCGGGAAGCTGGACAAAGGGAGGGAGCCTGCTGGAGGGGTTTTTGGTTTCAGTTGTGGGCTGGCTGGGAAGACACAGGGAACCCCAAGTCTGGGGTCTAAGCTCCTTGCCCCCCTGAGGGACCTGACAGAGGGGTCCTGGTTGTACCTACGAGCCCTGCTTGGGACTGTGTTCCTGTCGTCTAATAAACCTTCTGTTCTACTGCTCCCCAGTCACTTACTGCAGGAAGCGCTGTCCATGGGGTGCAGTAGATCCCACTCCTGCCACCAGTTGTCACGGAGTGTGGGGGACTCAGGGCCCTGCACCCCCGGCTTCCTGCGATTCACCGGGACTCTCAGCCAGTCAGTAACACAGAAGGTTTATTAGACGACAGGAACATGGTCCCAAGCAGGGCTTGTAGGTACAACCAGGAACCCCCAACCAGGTCCTTCTGGGGGGCAAGGAGCTTAGACCCCAGATTTGGGGTTCCCTGCCTCTTCCCAGCCAGCCCAAAACTGAAACCAAACACCCCTCCAGCTGACTCACTCCCCTCCCCCCCGGCTCCTCCTCCTCTCTCTTTGTCCCGTTTCCTGGGCAAAGGTGTCACCTCGCCCCACTCTCCTTCTGGCTCAGGTACCATCCCTCACCTAAAGTCATCCCCTGCTCTCCCCTCCCCCACGCAGACAGTTCCAGTAAAACTAAACGACATTCCCCGGTCAATCCACCCGCTCCCTCCTGCGTCACACAAGCAGACCCCCCCCCCACACCACGTCTGTGCTTGGAGCAGGGCCTGCCTCTCCTTGCACACAACCCCAGCAGGCAGGACAACTGGCAGGGGCCCTGCCCCTCACCCTGAGGGGAGAATGACTCACCCTCCACCCCACCCCCACCGCCCTGGATAACATCACTTTGGAAGTATGTGCTGCATTCTCCCACTTCCCATTAGCGAGGGGAGGGGAGGGGAGGGCATTGCTGCAGCCTCCGGCCCCTGAGCTCCCTGCTACTGGAATTACTGATCCAGCGTGAAACCGCAGCTGACGGGCTCCCGCTCCCTTTGGAAAGGAACCGCACGCTTGTCTGACATCAGCGCTTTGATTACATTCCCGTCTGCCTCACTCCGCATCACCTTCCAGCACAGACGCCAGCTGGTGGGCAGGCTGGCGCTAGGCGGTGTGCCGGGATGGCACCACGGAGCCACCAGGAGTGCGAATTCCCTGGCACCCCCCGGTCCCAGCCTGACCCGGGGCCTGCTCCGGACGCGCCCAGCTCCCCGTGGAGACACCGGCCTCCACGTCACGGCTGACAGGCTGGGCCTTGCCCACCGGCACACAGCGCGTCCCTGGCACTGCTGAGCTGGATCCCAGCTGTCCTTTGGCCAGGCCCCTCCACTAACCACGCTGCCACCGGTTCCTCACACGGCAGCTAACCCCCCTGGGCTGGGCCCAGGCAGAGGGGCTTGCGGCTACAGCCCAGCTCATGGGGAGGGGGCCCCGTTTCACACGTCTCTATGGTGGGGCAGGCAGGGGGAGGGGACTGGACAGCAAATGGGCCACAACCCTCCAAACTGACTCCAGGGAAGCAGGAAACACCCCCAACCTCCCCAGCCTGAGCAGAAGCAGGAGTTCCCTTGGCTTTGCGGCTACCCCCAGCCATCCATGGGCCAGTGCTCCAGGCTCTGGGCCTGCTCAGAGGGAACATTCAGCTACTCTTGGGCCACCAGCCCTGATGCTTCCTCCCCTCCACATGTCTCACCCGGGCCCTTCCCCACCTCACCTGGCCCCTCCCCAGCCCCTGACTCTGGCCAACATCCAACCAACCAGGGAGGGGTGGAGGAAAAAACATCAGGCAAAGGTGTAGAAAACCTGTTTCTTGTATTAAAACATCTAGAAAACAGTGGGACCCGGTGTTCTGGGAAGTGGCTTGTCAGGCTGGGGAAGGCGGGAGCCCTGGCCCTGGAGGCAGGTACCCAGGTGGGTCGGTGCTCAGCCCTTGCTCAGCCCAGGGTCCTGGGTCTGTCATTTATGAGCAGGATGGCGCGTCCTAGCACGACGACACGCACCCACCCCCCCGAGCCCAGCCTCCCCCCTCCTTTGGATCCTTCAGGTCCCCTGCACTCAGGTGAGGTAGGACCCATCCCCAAGTCCCTCCCTGGAGGGATGAGGGGTTTCTGTGTTAAATGGAGAGGTATCAACGCAAGGGGGCGCATCCTTCCCCCCCCCCCACAGCCCCAGCTGCAATCCCGCCTGCCCTGGCCTCTTCCTTAGCGTCTCCACAGGTAGGTCTGGATGGAGTCAGCTGCAGCCACAGCCTCAATGTAGCCAACGCCTGGGTCTGAGATCCCGAATGGCACGTCCGTGGGGTACCTGGGGAGAGCGAGGGGGTGGTGAGGCACACGGGAGAGAGGGAGGCAGGTCTGACGGAATCAGAGGCAGCTGGAGTTGAGGGGGGCTGGAGGGCTGGGAGGGGCTTTGGGGCTCTCCCCCAGGAGGTTTCTTTTCTAAAGCACCCACATCCTGGGAACCCACCTGCCGAGCTCCTGCCCCACTTGGAGAAAGGCAGGCCGGGTCTGGACCAGGATGCTACACTCATGGGCCGTGCCAGGCACTCACCTGTTCAGGACCACGAGCACAGCGGCACCATCCGGGCACAGGAAGGCCGCGTACTCCAGGTTGCACTTGTAGCATTTCTTGGAGATGACCAGCCGCACACGCTGGGAGCCCTCGGGGATGAACTTGCTGCACAGACAAGATGGGGAGCAGTGAGTGCACAGCACAAACAACGTTTGGAAAGATTGTTAAGTGGCCCCCCAAGACCCTCTGCAATTTTCAAGTGGTCCTCAAAAAAAAAAAAGTTTGAGAACCACTGGTCTAGTGCTCCACTCCAGCCCCAGCTGCATTAAAGATGGAATTTAGATCCAGGAACCGCCCAGGCAGCTGTGCCTTTTCCTAGGCTGCTGGGATCTAGTGCACGGCTGGCTACTCGCTGCAAACCAGCACAAGGATGGGTGCTGGGAGCAGCAGGATCCCATCACAGCATTGCTGCAAGTCAGCTGGGATCAGAAACGCACACTCAGGCCAAAGGGGCACATTCAGCCTGGCGTGTCCAGGCACACGTACACACATGACGAGCTGCACCCACCCCCCTGTTCACGTGCACAGGACATACAGTGCCAGCTGCACCGGGCAGCTCAGCCCTCTCGGAGCCTTCGGCAGGGCCCAGCTCACCTGAAATGCCCCATGTGGTAGAACATGGGCTGCTTGTAGAAGAGATCCTTGCTGCTGTCCACGATGACCGGGCTGTCCACGTAGTTCTTGCTCCAGTTGGGCCCCCCCTCCAGGTCCAGGGCCAGGTTCCAGTCGGTCCAGCCAGTGACGTAGTAGTTCAGGTTCTGTGAGGAGACGAAGAGGCTCAGCTGGAGGCTCGTGGGGGCCGAGCTGCTCCCGTCCCCCGAAGGAGGCTGAAGCAGTGTGCGCCGGGGAGGCCTTACCATCAGGATGCTGTGGCTGTACTTGCTCCCTCGGTCCCAGCCGCCCAGAACCACCCTGGGCTCCCAGAAGGAGGCCCCTGTGGAGGCCTCTGTGGAAAGCAGGTAGTAGCTGGGGAAGAGGTGGTGAGTGATGGACAGCGTGAGGTCGATGGGAGCCAGGAAGTCCAGGTACCAGTGGATGCCGATGCCGTTGATGAAGCTGGCAGCCACGGGGTCATTCAGGACCTGAGAGGAGGACGGAGGAGGAGTCACCTGCTGCCAAGGCCATCACCAGGGGTGGGGGGGCCAGGCTGGTGCCAAACCCCCCCCCCCCCCGCAAGCCACGCTGCCTGCTCGGCAGGGGCGGCTCTAGGAATTTGGCCGCCCCAAGCAGGGCGGCATGCCGCAGGGGGCGCGCTGCCGGTCCCGCGGCTCCGGGGGACCTCTTGCAGACCTGCCTGCGGAAGGTCCGCCGGAGCCGCCTTCCAGCAAAATGCCACCCCAAGCGCGCACTTGGCGCGCTGGGGTCTGGAGCCGGCCCTGCTGCTCGGAACAGCAGGCTCCCCAGCGAGGGAGCCGGGCAGGGCCCAGGCGCGTGGACTCACCACTTCCGCCCAGTAGGGCAGCATCACTCGCTGGTCGTCCAGCATGATGAGCTGGATGCCCTTGTGCGAGCTGTTGGCCAGTGCCGGGCCCAGGTCCTGGGCGATGAAGTCCCGCTGGTGCTCGGGGGAGAAGCCCAGGCACTGGAAGGGGTAGAAGACAATCTCCCCAGCCGTGGGCTCGTTCCCAGCCGTCACCGCCCAGAACGTCAGGTTGTGCTTGGCGTATTCGTCCAGGAACCTGGGGGCCGGGGAGACAAGAAACATTAGCAGCCCCAGCCCCGCCCCGCAGCGCCCCTCCTGGGGTGCAGAGACCAGTCCCTCTGCCCCCCCCCATAGTCTGTAGAGACCTTGTGACGCAGGAGGGAGCGGGGTGGACTGACCTGGGAATGTCCTTTAGTTTTACTGGGGATGTCTGCGTGGGGGAGGGGAGAGCAGGGGTGACTTTAGGTGCGGGACGGTACCTGAGCCTGTAACCTGAGCCAGGAGGGGGTGGGGCGAGGCGACACCGGGAAGCTGGACAAAGGGAGGGAGCCTGCTGGAGGGGTTTTTGGTTTCAGTTTTGGGCTGGCTGGGAAGAGGCAGGAACCCCAAGTCTGGGGTCTAAGCTCCTTGCCCCCCTGAGGGACCGGGCTGAGGGGTTCTGGTTGTACCTACAAGCCCTGCTTGGGACTGTGTTCCTGTCATCTAATAAACCTGCTGTGTTACTGGCTGGCTGAGAGTCCCGGTGAATCGCAGGAAGTGGGGGTGCAGGGCCCTGACTCCCCCACACTCCGTGACAGACCTCACCACAATAAGATCATTTGAGGGCAGTTCTTTGGGCTGGACGATACTGGGGGTCAGACCGATGCTCACAATGGGCCCTTCTGTGACTGTCATTTTGCCGGCTCAGGGAGCTCACATGGGCTCCTCCGATGCCCCATCCCCAACACCCACCCAGCCCCTTCCCTCGCACAGCCCCAGGGCCAGCTGTACCCTCTGAGACCCGCCCCATCCTGACGGCTCCTCTCCCAGGAGAGCCCCCGCCCCGGGCTGCCCTTTACCTGATGAAGTAGTTGGCCCAGGTCTTGTGATACTTGTCCCCCGGCTTCCCCTTCAGCGTGCCCCTGCCTGTCATGGCTCCGTTGGTCTTCAGCCAGGTGGGGGACGTCCAGGGACTGGCGTACAGGGAGAGCGGTGTCCTGGCCATGGCCTGGGCATGCTGGAGAATGGGGATCTGAGGAGCAGGGGGAGGCAGTGGATCATGTGTTGCAGTGGCCCCGTAAGCGAATCTCTGCAGACCCCCTGCCCCACGGGAGCCTCCCTCCACCCACAGCCTCTCCTGTGAAATGAAGCCCCCATGTCAGGCTGCCCTGGGGCGAGGGCTGAGCAGAATTCGGCCATTGTACAGGTGAGAGCAGGGCCCAGGGACACGTGGGACGTGGCACCTCATGGCCCTGACCCAACCAGCCAGCCTGGCCTTGACGGGCCTCAGGGGCCCCAGTGCCCCCAGAAGGGGCTGGGAGACACCTGCCCAGGGGGCTGTGCCAGCATCAGCTGGAGAGACGAGGGTGATGGTGATGGGGCAAGTGTCGAGGGGGGGCTCAGCCCCAGCCCGTGATGGCCACAGGAAACACCTGGCATCAGGCAAGACCCGGGAGCTTGGCCAAGGAGCGAACTGAGACTGGTCCCTGTGACGAAGTGGGACTGTTCTTAATGTTTCCTCTGAATACTGTGGGGGGCCCTCAGTTTCTGGCAGACCCTCTGTCAGTTGGGAGCTGGCTGGGGATGAGGAGTGAGGGCAGACGTGGGGGTCTGGCTCACTGGGCCCCGGAATGGACCTGGCTGAGGGATCCCGTTCGCTGTACCTACAAGCTCTGTGTTAGCCCGTGTTCCTGTCATCTAATAAACCTCTGTGTTACTGGCTGGCTGAGAGTCACGTCTGACTGCGCAGTGGGGGGGCAGGACCCTGTGGCTCCCCCAGGACCCCGCCTGGGCGGACTCGCTGGGGGAAGCGCACGGAGGGGCAGGGGATGCTGAATGCTCCAAGGAGAGACCCAGGAGGTGAAGCCGTGTGAGCTTCTTGCCCTGCAGACAGGCTGCTCCGAGGGAGAGGAGGCTCCCCAAAGTCCTGACTGGCTTTGTGGGGAGCAGTTCCAGAGCATCGCCCGGGGACTCCATGACAGTCCCTCCCTGCTCCATCCTGTGCCGGAGGCCTTGCCCTCGCCTTCCCCAGGGTAGGCTCCCCTTCCCTGCTTCCAGTGCCCCCGAGCCAGTCCCCCTGCCCCGCTTCCAGCGCCGCCCCCCAGCCAGTCCCCCTGCCCCGCTTCCAGCGCCGCCCCCCAGCCAGTCCCCCTGCCCCGCTTCCAGTGCCGCCCCAGCCAGTCCCCTGCCCCGCTTCCAGCGCCGCCCCAGCCAGTCCCCTGCCCGCTTCCAGCGCCGCCCCAGCCAGTCCCCTGCCCCGCCTCCAGCGCCGCCCCAGCCAGTCCCCTGCCCCACCTCCAGTGCCCCCAGCCAGTCCCCCTTCCCTGCCTCCAGCGCCCCCAGCCAGTCCCCTGCCCCGCTTCCAGCGCTGGCCCCGAGCCAGTCCCCTGCCCCACTTCCAGCGCCCCCAGCCAGTCCCCTTCCCGCCTCCAGCAGCCCCCAGCCAGTCCCCTGCCCCGCTTCCAGCGCCGGCCCCCGAGCCAGTCCCCTTCCCTGCCTCCAGTTCCCCCAGCCAGTCCCCCTTCCCCACCACAGCTCCTCCCCACCCAGGGCCCTTGCTCCCCAAGGGAACTGCTCACTTTCAGCTTTGTGTCCTCCTCAGTCAGGCTGAAGTTCCTCAGCTCAAAGTCCCCCTCGGAGTCGTCGTAGGTGTAGAGGCGGACCGAGAAGTCACAGCTGGCCATGGGGATGCGGACCAGGTTGTACTCGATCCCTGTGGGACAGGAAGGAGGTGACCCGGGACCCAGAGCTGAGTGGACAGTAGGAGGAGGGAACCTGGCCCGTGGGCATTGCTGTGTCCTGGGGGTCAGCAGCCCTGCTCGCCCCGCCATGCCTGAATCTCCAGGGCTCAGCCCCACGACTCACCTTCCTCTGAGAAGTACGACTTGAGTAGGTTGGTCTGGGCACCCGGGGACAGGGCCATGATGTTCATGGCGGCAGAGTCTGTGAGAGCCCCACCAAAGCCCTTCACTTTCTGGTACCGTTGCGCCGAGTCCAGCTTCAGCAACAGATCTGCGGGGCAGAGAGCAGCCCAGCTCAGAGCCCTGCAGCTGGCAGCAAGGGCCAGGGACAGCGGCCAGCCCTGCCCTTGGCATCCCTAGTGCCCAAGCCGATACCTGGGGCCGTGGCGTCGCTCTGGAACCTCCCCTCGCTGCGCTCCAGCCGCTTGCCTGCCTTGCTGCTCTCATACTTGGCGTACGTGCCCAGGGCCGGGACGACAACGGGGTCCAGCGTGTCACAATAGGAGGCGTTGCACTCACACACCAGAGAGTCATGGCCAAAGTTCTTGGCATTGCAGGGACGGCCGCCTAGGGATGGGGAGACAGACAGGGCTGGGGCAGGGCTCCGGGTACAGTTTGGGCTTCCCCACCCCTCCTGGGAGAGGATATCCCCTCCCCCCACCAACCCCATTCCTCCGAGCTCTGGGGATGCCCCTGAGCAAGGCCCCTCCCACACAGTCCCAGGCACCCATCCCAGGTGCAGCAGGGTTCCCAGCACACCCGTTTGGTCTCTCAACCCCCAAGACTCCTGCACTAGCCGATACCCCACAATGCCACCTCCCCACCCCGAGGAGAAGCGCAGCGGCTGAGCTGCACCCAGGAGGGACCCTCCCCCTGGGGCACACACATGACACATCACAAGCACTTACCTGCCGCCCCGGGCGCTGTCTGGATGAAAAGGAACCAGCCCATGATGCTGGCACACCCGGCCCACATGGCGCCTTTCCTGCCCAGCGCCACCCCCACAGCCAGTCCCAGCAAGCACGGCGCCGGGCACCTGGGCCTGAAAGCAGGATGGAGGCTGTGAGTGTCGGGGCCGCTGGGTCACTCGCTCCCCACTCAGCAGCTCCAGCCTCAGGAGCAGTCAGGCGAGCCCAGCACCGCAGGGACTCCTGGAGCAGCACATGGGGCGAAGGGGAGGGCAAGGTGCTCACAAGAGGCCGTGTCATGGAACAGAGCTGGATGCCCCAGCAGAGTCCTCTCCACCTGCGCCCCCCTGGCATGGCTTGGGCTGAGTCAGCTCTGTGGCCCCAGGATAACCTGTCTGCCCTGCCCAGTTCCCCTTGCAGCCAGGGCCTGGCCCGGTCCTGCTGCTTTCCCTTTTGTGGCACCCAGACTTTCCTCCAGCTCTGCCCCCACAGCAAAGGCTCCTATCTCTGCACTGGGCTGGCACCTTGTCACGGGGTCCCCGGACGACACTCTGGGACTGCTCCCCACCAAGCCAGTCAGGACTCTGGGGAGCCTCCTCTCCCTCGGAGCAGACTGTCTGCAGGGCAAGAAGCTCACACGGCTTCACCTCCCCGGTCTCTCCTTGGAGCATTCAGCATCCCCTGTCCCTCCGTGCGCTTCCCACAGCGAGTCCGCCCAGGCGGGCTCCTGGGGGGGGCCACAGGGTCCTGCCCCCCCACTTCGCAGTCAGGCGTGACTCTCAGCTAGCCAGTGACACAGAGGTTTATTAGATGACAGGAACACGGGCTAAAACAGAGCTTGTAGGTACAGAGAACAGGACCCCTCAGCCGGGTCCATTCTGGGGCCCAGTGAGCCAGACCCCCACATCTGCCCTCACTTCCTGTCCCCAGCCAGCCCCAAACTGTCACCCCCTCCAGCCCCTCCTTCTCAGGCCTTTGTCTCTTTCCCAGGCCAGGAGGTCACCTAATCTCTTTGTTCACCTTTAGCCATCCCCTTGCAGGGGGGAAGGGCCCCGGCCATTTGTTGCCAGGATACAGAGTGTCGGCCATTTATGCACACTGGAGACTTAAGAACTGCATAGGGGAAACTGAGGCACCCAATCAGTATTCCAAGGAAACATTAAGAACAGTCCCACTTCGTCACACCTCTCCCCCGATCTCACCTCGCTCCCCTTCTGCCCGTCTCAATGCCAGGGAGCTGCTTCACTTAGGACTCTGGCCAGGATTCCCCCTTGCCCAGTGAGGCCCCCTCCACCTCCTGCACAGCCAGCTCCAGCCTCTCCCTCACCTTCAAAGCACTACCCAGCTCCACTCCTGGCTCCAGCAGCGTCTCTCCACTCCTACACCTGCTCCACCCTGGCTTCTCCGGCTCCACCCAGCCGCTTGCCAGAGCTGCTCCCTTTCCCGCTCGCCCACTTCTGAATGTGAACCTTCCCACTCAGCCCCCAGGTCTTCCCATCGCCCCCATCCCCAGCACAGGTCCTCAGGCTGGAACACAAGTGCCTCCATGGGATGGGCAGTAATAGCGGGCGCTCTGTATTCCCATGGGGGGCTCAGCAGCCGGGCATGGCTCAACCATTCCGGACACCTTGGGAGACGCTATGCACAAGGGCTCCCAAGTGATGGCTGCACCAGAGCCCTCAGCTCCGGGGAGAGGGGCTATTGGGTGCCTTTAACCTCAGTTTCTGAGCCCTGCTCTGCACAATTGCACCCGCAGCTAAAGCATGTCCGGTCTCCAGCTGAGCTGTGCCCGCTGCTGGTGGTACGTTCTCTGGGCGTCAGCAAATGCAGCATTGCCCCAGCTGGCAGTACACAGGGAGCCCAGCTGGGCCCTGCCCACCCTGCAGAACTTGCTTGGCATTGGGAACATAACTTACATAAGGGACCGAGCAACGTGTCGGCTCAGCGACCACAACTGCCCTTCGCTGGGACTGGCTGTGCCTAGGGGCAAAGTCACCACCACGTCCCAGAGCTCCGGCGTGGGGCAGGCGGTGCAGCACAGCCATGCAAACGCCTCCCCTTCCCACTGCCCCCGTGTGTCATGCATGGGCCTGGGAGCTCGGGGTTCACTAGATCTAGCCACTCCTGGGACTCTGGGCAAATCTCTGCCTCCCACAGAGCCCCAGTTTGCCCTTGTGTGGAATGGGGCAGCTCCTCCCTGCCTCCCTATAGGCCTGTGTGGGTTAACTAATGAACACGTTCCCCGAACAGCCTCAGTCAGCCCCCACGCCCAGCACAGAACAAACCGGACTAGCCCCACTCACCTGGTGAGCCAGCAAACAGAGACCCCCTGGTGCCAAGGCCACAGGTCCTGCTCTGCCTCTCTCCCCAGTCCCCAAGAGACTGGGATGCAGCCGCACCTGCCTGGTGGGGCAGCAGCACCGTGGGAGGAGATGAGCAGACCTGTTCAGCCAGAAGAGTCTGTCACGGGGAGAGGGCGGCTCCCTGGCACTGGCTGAATTCTAAAGGGAATCTGGGGAAGATTTTGCAACTTTTGCTCCAATGTTCCCAGCAGCATTTGCAAATCTCTGGTCACACAACACAACCCAGGAGCGGGGTAGGTCCCGAGTGCTAGTCTGAGGCACAGGGAGAGGACCCTCAGGGGAACCCCCTGCCTGCCCCTCCATCTCCCCTGAATTCCTCCTGTGGACTTTCCCTGATGCACAGGAACAGCCCCAGCTCCAGTCCAGAAACCTGGGGACAGTTCAGAGTTTCTCCTCTGTAATGTGTTTGTGCCACTTCTGCTCTCATCCCTTTTCGGGCTGTTGTCTCAGGGTCCCCCAAGCTGTCCTGGGGGTCTCTGTAAATGCTCAAGTCTCCCCCAGTCTAGACAGCAAACCAAGCACTGTCTCTGCAGACATCTCCGGTTCTCAGCATTGTCTGAGTCACCCCGAAACCCACCTGGCCTCTGGCCACAAGTCTCACGGCAACAGTTCTGCAACCTAATAATCTTTGGTTTGCACATCTCCAACCATCTCCCGCACTGGCATCTCCCGCGAACCCCACCAATCAGCTAGTTCTCGGCTTTCGGCAGAAACCCCATGCGCCCCCTCGGTGAATAGCGAGGAGCTGGCCGGCCAGAGGGTAATATGCCTGCCCAGCACTTCTGCGTCACAGTCACCCCAGCACTCATGCCCGTGGGCTACCTTCCGCGGTCTTTGTAAAGAGGAATGGGCAGTTGTAGGTGCCCTGGCCTCCCAGGGAACCCCTGAGAGCAGCTCCCTCCTCAAGAACCAGTCCACTGGCTCCCCTGGAGAGCTCCAAAAAGCCCTGTGCTAGGAGGCAGAGGTCTTACAACCTTGTTAAAACAACTGTTTATAAAAGCCTCCCCCCCCACACACACACACACTTTCCAGTGCTGCTGTTCGCAGAGGGTGGGTCTGACTGTCCCCCACAATCTCTACCTCTCTCCTAAGAGTTAAACAGGCCACAACAAACAGGTCCCGTGTCTTTCGGTTGCTCTAAAGAGCCAAGATCTGATCAGTGCTGGCCCATTCCCGGCTGGCTCAGCTGCCCTGGCTAGCGTACCTGGCATGGACTGCAGCAGAACCAGCCCTTCCAGGCCAGCACCGAAGGGCAAACTCTGGGGCGTGAACCCCTCCAGTCCTGCCTGGAGCCAGCAGTGCTGGTCTTGTCTGGTAGGTTGTTTCCTAGCACAGAGAAAGGGTGAGGACATCGCAGGTGTGGCAAAGGTTAAAGGGCAAAGTGTTTGTGTTATTCAGCAGGACAGGAGACCCCAAGAGCTTCCTGTGCCCTTAGCCTGGCGGTTCCCCCCTCCCAGCTGCCAGCCCCCTTTCCCTAGAGCCACCCCACAGCTTGAGAGCTCCCAGCATGGCGCTCGTAGTTGCATTGCTCCAGCAGAGCAGCTGGGCCACAGTAGGACTTTGTAATTATTGTGGCGGCTCAGTGTCGGAGCGCCCCAAAGGTGCCAGCAGGAGGCCAGGTGCACCGCAGTGTAGATGCTTCAGCACCAAGGCCCTGGTGGCTCCCAGGAATCACTCAGCTGCATTGCTCAGGGAAAGGGGCTTTCCCTGGGGCAGGCCGGAAAGGGGAAGGCTGCAGAAACCCCAGGGCTCAGTTGGTTCAGGTTTGGGCCCTGGGCAGGTCCAGCTGAGCCAGGCCTCTGCAGGCCTGGGGAGCCCTCTCCGGCTCATTATCTATTCAAGGAAACAGGAGCTGGCAGGCTTCCAGGGCAGACTCACTGAGCGTCTCTCCTTGGTGCCCTCATGCACTGGCTTCCTGCCCAGCCACTGCTGCTCCCCTGCAAATTCCACGCAGCCTTGCACCCGACTGTAACATCCGGCACTCGCAGCCTGTCCCACACGCAGCTCCTCAAAGGGCTTCTTAGGGTTCCCCACTGCACCCAGCTCCTCCGCGGGGCCCGGCTAGCCCGGGGGCCCCTGCACCCGGCTCCTCCGCAGGGCCCGGCTAGCCCGGGGGCCTCTGCACCCAGCTCCTCCGCGGGGCCCGGCTAGCCCGGGGGCCCCTGCACCCGGCTCCTCCGCGGGGCCCGGCTAGCCCGGGGGCCTCTGCACCCAGCTCCTCCTCGGTGCCCGGCTAGCCCGGGGGCCCCTGCTCCCTGCTCCTCCGCGGGGCCCGGCTAGCCGGGGCCCCTGCACCCGGCTCCTCGCGGGCCCGGCTAGCCGGGGCCCTGCACCCGGCTCCTCCGCGGGGCCCGGCTGGCCGGGGCCTCTGCACCCGGCTCCTCCGTGGGGCCCGGCTAGCCCGGGGGCCTCTGCACCCGGCTCCTCCGTGGGGCCCAGCTAGCCCAGGGGCCCCTGCATCCGGGTCCTCTGCGGGGCCCAGCTAGCCCAGGGGCCCCTGCACCCAGCTCCTCCGCGGGGCCCGGCTAGCCCAGGGGCCCCTGCACCCAGCTCCTCCGCGGGGCCCGGCTAGCCCAGGGGCCCCTGCACCCAGCTCCTCCGCGGGGCCCGGCTAGCTCGGGGGGCCCTGCATCCGGCTCCTCCGCAGGGCCCGGCTAGCCCAGGGGCCTCTGCACCCAGCTCCTCCTCAGGGTCATTGTGACACTTCCCTCTGTGTCTCTTCGGCAGAGTGGGGACAGGGCATTAGTCCCTCGGAGCAGCCTGTCTGCAGGGCAAGAAGCTCCCACGGCTTCACCTCCTGGGTCCGACCTCGGAGCATTCAGCATCCCCTGCCCCTCCGTGCGCTTCCCACAGCGAGTCCGCCCAGGCGGGGGACTGGGGGAGCCACAGGGTCCTGCCCCCCCACTGCGCAGTCAGACGTGACTCTCAGCCAGCCAGTAACACAGAGGTTTATTAGATGACAGGAACAGGGTCTGAACCAGAGCTTGTAGGTACAGAGAACAGGACCCCTCAGCCGGGTCCATTCTGGGGCCCAGTGAGTCAGACACCCCCGTCTGCCCTCACTTCCTGTCCCCAGCCAGCTCCCAACTGACACCCCCTCCAGCCCCTCCTTCTCTGGGCTTTGTCTCTTTCCTGGGCCAGGAGGTCACCTGATCTCTTTGGTCACCTTTAACCATCCCCTTGCAGGGGGGAAGGGCCCCGGCCATTTGTTGCCAGGATACAGCGTGTCGGCCATTTATGCACACTGGAGACTTAAGAACTGCATAGGGGAAACTGAGGCACCCACACATTATTCAGAGGAAACATTAAGAACAGTCCCACTTCGACACACACTGGCAGTCTCCATCGGGAGGCTGCTGCAAGTGCATGGGGTGGCATGAGGTTCTGTCTGGGTGTCGCTCAGGTGACAGATGATGGGGGTGGTACTCTTCCAAACGCCACACACAGAATACGCTCCACCCATGAGACACCCTCTCAGACACTGGTGCAAAATATGACCATGCAGCTCGCTCCATGCTGTGGGCTTGGCTAGGCTCTGTCGTGGGTGGGTGGGGATGGCTCTCCCATGCCTGCCCGCTCTTGGTGCCGCAATAAGCTGGCATGCACTGCAGCTGTTCACACCGTGCTCCTCCCCACGAGCTCCATCCGGTGATCCGACAAATAGGAGATCGGCTACACGCTGGCACAGGGTACCGGGGTGAGCCCCACGGAGGGGACGGGCAGCGCATGCTCGGCAAAGCTAGTGGTCCCAGTTCTGCAGACCCAGATGCTGCTGCCTTACTGGCACTGGGGCACGTTTTGGAGGCTTTCTTGCAGCCCGTGAATTCAGTGTCTAGCTTAGCAGAGCCACCTGGGGCTGCCATGGCCATTGAGACGTTACATCCTAGCAAGGCTCTTAGTCAACGGGCTGGTGCCTCCTTGCTGCCAGGCGCTTCTCCGGCCCCCGGGCTCTTCATGGAGCAGCATCACAGGAGCAGCTGGAGAAAGGAGGCTCTGGCTGAACTGGCGCCATCAGACACCCAGCGAGAGGAGCTGTGGCGGGTTCATCGATCACGGGGGGGGGCTCCCTACACCCCCCCCAAAACGATCCCAGTCATAAACCCACCCACCCCCCAGCCCTGTGCCCCCTTTGCCCCCAACCGGACAGGGCAGTGTCCAGCCCCATAGTACGATGTGATCCGCATCGAGCGTGCTGGAGCACAGGCTGCTGTCTGGTTCCCCCAGGGTCCCCCGCACCCCCAGGGGCCTCACTGGGTCATTCCATCCCCCCAGCAGCTGGGCGGGGCTGGGAAAGCTGGATTTTCTAATGACCTCCAGCCCCAAGGTCTACAAGCAGAAACCTGCCCAGGCCACTCCCCATGAGAGAGGGCCCAGCCCCCTGCCACACTGATGCCCACATGGGGGGCTGGGGGAGAATCTGGATTTGATTTTGCAGCTTAGGACCCTTTCTTCCTCCCTCGCCTCCCACCAATGCACCTCGCGGCGGCAGGCGTCCCACCCCGCCCCGGCCATCGCCCCACTGTGCCCACCGGGCACTCACCTGCCCCGGGCAGGGAGCCAAGGGTCTGGGCCACGCACTCCCTGGGCCGCTGCGCCCCCTGCTGGGTCACTGTTTTATAGCACCACTAGTGCATGTCACCTCTGCCAGCAAACTGCCCTGGCCCAGGGGCTCCCAGCCAGGCAGGGCCCCTTGGGGGTGTCTGTGCACGCAGGGCCCGATGCAGGGCCAGCGGCGAGGGGATGCAGATCCCCAAGGCAGCAAGCCCCAAGCCCTGGTTTGCATTACTGGCTGCTGGGCCGTGCTGGGCCCTGGAGCCCGGGGAGTTCCCTGCATTTCCATTTGAGCCACACACAACCTGACCCAAATGTGAGCCACCCCACCCGCCTGCCCCAGCAGGAGGCTCAGTGCCAGCACCTCCCCCCCCCACAGAAGTGGCCCCCTGGAGCCTGCTACTCCTGCCGGCTGGCTCTGGCACCAGTCAGGAGGGGCTGGTGCAGAACCCACCCCTCAGCCCCGTGAGTGGCTCCAGATGCTCTGAAGAGCTTGTGCGGCCACCCAGCGACACGCTGCACTCAGGCAGTCCTTGTGCAAGGTGCAGCTGGCGTGACTCTGGGAGCGCCCTGCGCTGGCAGCCAAACGCCTGCCACCCTTGGCCCACGCGCTGCTGCAGACCCCGCTGGGACACGGGCTGCAGGGAAGGGCTGCAGGTTCAGCTCCATACAAGGGGGCGGGGGATGACTCCACTCTCAGGTAGAGGCACCCAGTGCCCCGTGCTGTGCCCAGACAGGGTTGTGGGAGACCCAGAGACAGGGGCCGCTCCAGGCCCCAGCACGCCAAGCACGTGCCTGGGGCAGCAAGCCACGGGGGGTGCTCTGCCGGTCGCCGCAAGGGCAGCAGGCAGGCTGCCTTCAGCGGCTTGCCTGCAGAGGGTCCGCTGGTCCCGTGGCTTCGGCGGCCCTCCCGCAGGCGTGCCGCCAAATCCGCGGGACCGGGGACCTCCCGCAGGCAAGCCGCCGAAGGCAGCCTGCCTGCCGTGCTTGGGGCGGCAAAATACCTAGAGCCGCCCCTGCCCAGAGAGACCTTTGTCCTGCTCCCCCCAGCCCTCTGCCCCTGCCCCCCATTTCTCCCCATGTCCCTGCCCATCTGCCACCCAGGTTGTGTCACTCACCTCATCTGCCTCCTGCCCCACTGAGGTCTGCTCCCTTCCCCAGTGCCTCTATGCCCCAGGCTCCTACCCCGCCCCATTGGCCTTATTCTCTAGCATTCTGCCTCCCGTGGCCTATCCCCACCCTCCATTTGGCCCCATTTTCCTAGGCCCCCCCCATCTGTCTGCACCTCATGTGCTAGCTCACACCCCACTGCATCCTGACCCCCATCCCCTCTCTCCCATGTCCTGGTCTTCCTCTGGGTCCTTGCCCCCCCCACCATCCCTACTCTCTTTCCTGGATGTCCCTCCAGCCTCAAGTCAGGGACCATCCCCCTTGCACTCTGAGCATTTGGGGACCTGAAAGTACGAACATTACAGATGCCTGCAGCGTGGGCATCACGGGCATGGGATGGGGACTGATGGGGCAGCTCCGCAGGAGCGCACAGGTCCTGGGGACAAAGTGCAGGGGCTGAGCTGCCCCCAGGAGGGACCCTCCCCCCGGGTCACACACGACACATCACAAGCGCTTACCTGCCACCCCGGGCGCTGTCTGGATGAGAAGGAACCAGCCCACGATGGAGCAGCCGCGGGGATCCTTAGGGAGGCCAGCGCACACGATGCACCCGACTGGCAGGCTGCAGCCAGGCCAACGCGTCCTAGGAAGGGGGGTGTGGGGGGGGGGGACTGTGAAATCTCCAGGGAGGCTTCGTGTGGAACGTGACCCTCCAGAGAGAAGCCCCTTGTCCCGACTCCCCCCACTCAGCCCTCTGCCAAGCCCCATCTCAGAGATGCATTGTAACCAGCCCCTCAGCTTGTCTCTACCTGCCTGCCTGCTGGCTCAGGCCGGGCCGGGCCAGCCAGGGAGAAGGCCTCTTGGTCTCCCCTGAAGCTGGACGGGGGCTTGGGGCCCAGCCCATTCCCAGGGCAGCAATTCTGCTTTAGGAAAGTGACTTTAATAATGGCTCCAAAGCGCGGCTCAGTGCACGGCCCTGCTCCGCGGTCCAGAGCCAGGCAGGCAGCAGGCCACTGACCGACCCACAGAACATACCGGGGCAGGAAGGTCAAAGCACCCCCACCTACATCACTGGTGTAGCCCCCACCTACATCACTCCAGGCCCCAAGGCCACTGCCCGGCCATGGGCTCTCACCGCTCTGTGCCCATTTCCCCAACTCACCCCCGAGAGGGCTGCTGTGGTGCTCAGAAAACAGCCCACGCTCAGTGTCTGTGCACGCACCTTCCCTGTTCCCCTGCTCCCCTCAGCCCAGCCAGGGGCCCTGGCACCCCCCCAGAGCCACCACAGGTTCAGGTCTCACACGACCAGCCCTGCTCACCTGGCGATTCCGCCCGAGCCACTGGCTGCCGGCCAGCAAAGCCAGAGTGGCACCTGTGCAGCAGGCTGCGGAGGCAACAGGAACCAACAGGCTTTGCCCTGCTCTACAGAGCTGACAGGGATACGGTGACACCTGCCTTGCACTCAGTGATCATTCCCTGCTCAGTCCTGGTGACAGGGCACGTCCCTGGCTCTGCACGAACGTGAGGGGGAATCCAGGGAGGATCTCTCAACACTTGCTCCAACGTAACTTTAAAATCCCCCGGCAGCACTTGCAAATCTTTGGCTTTTCACCCACTCCAGGGGCAGGGAGCAGGTCAAGAGGATGAGACTCCTGCCCCTTCCAGCCCTTTGGGGTTTGGGGCAGATCATTCCCTAGAGCCCCTCCCACAGATCTGGCCGGACACATGGTCCAGTCTTACAGCTGGTCTCGGACCATGTCAGAGGATGGGGTAAAATCCCCCAGAACATACATTCCAGGAGTCCCAACTGAATGTGGAGGTGAGGTTGAGTGCGTGGCAGTGTCTTAAAACCGTTACGGGGACACAAACCCAGGAAAGGCCAAGTGAAGGTTAAACACAAACGCAATCCAGACATGGTTATTAGGGGCTGGAAATGCCCAGCTTACAGCACCCAAACAAACGTGCGGCCTGCCCTGTAGCGACATCATGCAAGAGCCACACACTGATCCCTGCGTAACAACACTTGCAGTTCCCACGTAGATTAAACAGATTTAGACATATCAGATTTTCTCCCTTTGTTTCATCCTGTTGCTGAAGGCTGGAGTTAGAGATGTTTGCAAACCTTAAATTCTGCATTCCCAAGCCTTAAGGAACACGTGGCGATTGCTTTTAACTTTCTTCACCTCAGGATTTCCTGGGTTTATAATGCCCAGCTTGGCGATAACTGCAACATCCCTGTAACATTTGCAGGTTCTGACACACACACACACACACACACACACACTCTCTCTCTCTCTCTCTCTCTGCCACACACACACACACACACTCTCTCTCTCTCTCTCTGGTGGTTTCCCTGCTTTCTATTATTATTACTACAAACTTACCATGGGAACTAAACATTATTGGTGATACTGCAAATGAGGTGATGCTGGGGTGCATCAACCTTCAACGTTTCATTGATGGGGCAGCTTCACCACAGCACTTTGGCTGTGCACCCCACTCTGGAGCAGTGCAAAGTAGCCAGAGCACACAGGCCACTTTCCCACGAGTCCCTTGCTCACACCCGGTTCAACTCACACTCCTCTGTGTGCACGCAAGCCCACGTCCACCCTGAAGCTTCTCCCTGTTCCCCTCCCTGGTGAGCAGATTGGGTGAAACAAGGAGTTTTTCAAAGCCATTTGTTTCTTTAGGACTGAATCTCTCTGCTGTCCAGCCCCACCAGCATCCCTAAGGGCAGGTTGGCTTCGTTCCCATGGGTCATTCTGAAAGATGCATCTTTGCTGAGGGCACTTTCAGCTTCGCTGCCACTGAGCCAAAGGAGATGGGAGCCAGCCGTTGTGTACGGAACTCTCTGCAGAAGTTGATTAGTTGTCAGTTCCTGTTGAAGAAACTTGCAGTTATGAAGACCACTGCCAAAAAATTACCATTAATCTTCTTTAAAAAAACCCAAAACAAAACAAAAGTCTTCAACTGTAGTCAATGCACCAGTTTTCAGGGAGTCTGAAGTGGGCAGTTTGAAGCATCTGTTATCCCATTAACAAGATAATTCAGGACACACAGAACAGTCTGACACCACGTGCTAAACTTCTTAAAGGAACCATTTTAAATTAATTTTTATTCAAAGTAAGTAACCAAATTACTTGGCAATGTTCAGAAATTTCATTCTGTGCTCCAAAAGTAGGAGGTGGAACGTGGAGGAAAGGATGCTGTGTTCCTCATACATAAACCAGTGGTGAAACACCTGCCTTACGTGCAAAATGGCTCAGCTTCAGTCACGGGGCCACTGGTCTGCTCGGCCCTCCTAGAGCAGTGAGTCACTGGGTCACACTCAGAAGCAGGAGGGGTTAGATTTTGTCCAAGCTTTGGTTTTATCCTCTTGAAATATAACTATGGGTGTTAATCTGTAGCCATATAAATGGCTAATGCTTTTTTGGAATCCTATCAGCTCTTGGCCTCAGTGAAATCTTGTGGCAGTGAGTGCCACAGGTAAATTATGCACCCTGTTCAAATTATTTCTTTTTATGTACTTTGAACATTTATTTCCTTTCAATTTCATCTGCTGGGCCCTTGCTCTGCTATTTGCAGAAAAGGTAAAGACGCTCTCTCACCCATTCCCTATTTCTTCTCCCTCAGGCCTGCCAGCCCTGGGGCAGGTGCTGTCAGAGCAGCATGTTCCCTGGGCCGCTGCACCCCTTGCTAGTCAACAATTATTCAGAGTATACAGCACCATCCACAGCCTGAATTCTGCCAGGCAAAGTCCCTGGCCTGGGGAGCCTGGTGGGGGTGGAACAGCATCCAGCATGCCCCATTGGAGCCCGATTCTGTCACAGAGAGACAAGGAATGCAGGGCCCAGAGGCTGAACGAGACTGGGCTCTGGCCTGGGACCCCCCCTTCCAGTGATCAGCCACTGTCTGGGGTGGGAGGCCAACCTCAAGGAGCTCCCTGCGATTCCATATCTTGCAGCCAGAGATGCTGACAGACGGCAGCAGAACAGGCAGCCCAGCAAGCCAGCAGGAGGTTGGGAGCCAGCTGTGGCACCTGCCCCAAAGACGGACCTCCCTGGGGCAGACCAGTGAGCAGTGCTCAGCCCAGGGGTAATGTCTCCTGGCGGCTGCGCAACACCTGCCCATTGGATCTCTGCATGAAGCCACCGTCCTGGCCCAGGGGCCTCGCTTACCACCCTGCGCACTGAGCCTCCAGCAGGGGGTTTATAAAGGAGACTATTTCCCAGCATCCTCAGGCGTCTTTCCCCTCCAGATCCAGCTGTTCCGGTCTCCATGGTTCAAGCCGGGTCCTGCCCCAGAGGCACCCAAGGAAGTGTCACTGGGGCGGGGGCAGGCCAGGGGCGCAGCACATGGGAGGAGAGAGGCGGTGGGGTTTTAACTCCCGGTTGATGTCAAGCTCCAGACAGGCACCCACGCCGCTGGCAGCCGGGGGGGGGGGCCGGGGCAGAGAGAGCCAGAGACGGCTGCTGTTTGGCAGAGCAGCAGCGATCGTGGTTACAGCACGTGGCTCTCCACTCCTGTGGGGCAAAGGGAGCCCGGTCCAGTAGGGCCCACCTGGTTCTAGACATGCTGCAGGCTTGGGACTCAGCTCTGCCCCTGCCCAGGTGCTGTGCTTTGCAAGGGGCAGATCTAGGTGAGCGCTGGCCTCCCTGTCCCCCTGAGGGCTCCACCCAGCCCTGCCTGGAATGGCCCCAGAGCAGCATGCCAAGTCCTCCCCCCGCCCCCCCTTCCTCTGCCCCAGGCCCCCTCACTGCCGTCTCCACAGGTAGGTCTGGATGGAGTCAGCTGGAGCCACAGCCTCAATGAAGCCAACGCCTGGGTCTGAGATCCTGAATGGCACGTCCGTGGAGTACCTGGGGGGAGAGGGGCAGAGTCAGTCTGTCTGCATGGCCGCCCAGCAGAGCCAGCTCCACCACTAGCTGCCTGGCAGTGCCATCTGGGCCGCAGGAGCAAAGTGAAGGGACCACAGCTAACCTCCCCCTGCTCCCAGGCCCCGCTCCGGATGAGGATCAGTGAATGTGACCAACCGAGCTCTCACCCACCATGGGTTCAGTGCCTCCCCCTGGCCAGCTGCTTCTAGGGTTCCCCAGTCTCCTTGATTGTACTGTGAGCTCATGGGAGCAGGGTACGTGCCTCCTGCAGGGCTGGGGGCACCTGCTAATGCTCAGGCCAGCGGCTTGGCCCTCCTCTGCCCCCACCAGCGCTGTTCTTGCAGTGCACAGTGAGTAGCCTGGTTATCTCCAAGTCTCTTTCCTCCTGCCTGCCCCAAAGGCCAGCTCTGGGCTCCCAACTCCCTTCCCAGCACCGACTCCCTAAGCCCCTGCCCCACTCCCTTTCTGGACGAGGCTCCCACGCTCCAGGCCCAGCCACGCACCTGTTCAGGACCACAACCACGGCGGCACCATCCGGGCGCAGGAAGGCTGCGTACTCCATGCTGCACTTGCAGCTCTTCTTGGAGACAACCAGCCCGACGCGCTGGGAGCCCTCGGGGATGAACTTGCTGCACAGACAAGAGGGAGCGGTGAGCGCAGGGGGAAGGAAAGCAACAGCCCCCAGAGACAAGGCTGGGCCAACGGCTGCAGCCTGGGTGAGAGGGAGCAGAGCCTGGCTCACTGGGCACTGCTGTCATTACTGGGCCTAAAATTTATCCCAGTTGTGAGCTCCAGCGTAAAAAGGCTGCACAACTTCCCGAGGTGTCAGCGTAACCTAGAACCCTGCCGGATCGGGCGTGAACCAGGAAATAGGTCACGCTGTTTTCAATCATTAAATTGAATCAACGGGTGCACAAAACCCAAAAGACACAAAGCACATGAGCCCAAACGCAAAGGGCCTCCTAGCATCACCCAAGAGCAGTGTTAAAATGACACAGGTTAAAGAACAGGAAACGTGGAACCGAAAATTAATAAAGCAAAATTGGTGTGTCAAATGTTAGGCCTAATTGGTGGGCAAAATAATGCGGGAATAAACCAGGCAGGCCAGCCACGTTTTCCCCTTTGGGGGGGTTCTTAAAAAGAAACTGGGGGGGAGGGGGAGAACTTCAGCTTCCAGTCGCCCAGCAGGCTGCCTGCCTGTTAGAACCAGGAGAGGGGAATACCCTTTGCAGATCAGCATTAACCCTTTCCTTTCCCTCAAAGAAAGTTGTTCTAAAAATAAAAAACTAAGATTTTGCCTCTCAAAGGAGAAAAACGTTCAAGGTTTTAATTAAGTTTGTTTCGCATAATCACCCAATTTCGGTTTCTGTATAAATATTTCTTTTAACTTATTGTTCTTCCTTGTGTTTAATCAACAAACTTTCAACTTTAGAACAAAGGGTTTGGGTGTTGGCCAAGAAATCGAGTAAACTGAGGTCCCTCGGAGAAAACCCGGGCCTCTTGGCATCTCATTTTCTGGGCTGGACTGGAAAAGTGTTTAACACACATACCCACACTCTTGCATTCGACGAAGTGGGTATTCACCCACGAAAGCTCATGCTCCAAAACATCTGTTAGTCTATAAGGTGCCACAGGATTCTTTGCTGCTTTAACAAACCTGTGACTCTTTTGACCCTGGGAGTTAACTCACCAGCACACGTGTACTGAGCCGGCTGTGGGCACAATCTCTGCAGCCCTGACCAAGAATGCCCCAGCTCACCTGAAATGCCCCAAGTGGTAGAACATGGGCTGCTTGTAGAAGAGATCCTTTTTCCTGTCCACGATGACCGGGCTATCCACAAAGTTCTGGACCCAGTTGGGCCCCCCCTCCAGGTCCAGGGCCAGGTTCCAGTCGATCCAGCCGGTGACGAAGTTGTTCAGGTTCTGTGAGGGGATGGCAGAGATGCTCAGCTGGAGGCAGGGGACAGGGCGGGAGATGCTCCCAAGGCAGCCTGCGTGGGGGACCCGAGCGGGCCTTACCGTCAGGATGCTGTGGCTGTACTGGTTCCCCCGATCCCAGCAGCCCAGGATAACGTCCCTCTCCCAGAAGTGGGACCCAATGCAGGCCTCTGTGGCCAAGATGAAGTAATCAGGGAAGAGGTCATGGGTCGGTAACAAGGTGTCCTCTACGGGAGCGATGAAATCCAGGTACCAGTGGACGCCGATGCCATGGACGTAACGAGCAGCGTTTGGGTCACCCAGTATCTGGGAAGGAAGGAAGGAAGGAGGAGGAGCAGTCACTTACTGGCCCAGGCCTTTGAGGGCCTTCCAGACCTGGACCCTCGGAGACAGCAGCAGAAAGAAGGGCCCAGCGACGCCACCCCTTGGAGAGCACACTCCAGATGGGCTCTGCCCAACAGCACAGGTCCAGGCACTCTGCTGCCCTGAGTGACAGCGCAGGTGCCGAGAGATCAGGCCCTCTGCCAGCCGGGACACACGAGCTGCTCACGGCTCTGCAGCTGGGAACAAGTCCAGAGGCCAGGGCAGCGCGGGGTGCTGGCAGGACTGTCTCAGCACTCCGCTCGGCGCTGGCCCACCCAGACATTGCGAGGGAAGGCCAGGATTTCCTGGGTGGAAAACAAAATGCAGGACAAGCCCCTGCTGCTTCCCAGGAAGCCGAGATCACTCGGGGCCCAAGAGTCCCAGGAGAACAGCCAGGGCAGGAGCCCCTGCGGCTCCCCGGCCAGCCAACTTTACCCCAGCTTCATCCAGGCTGGACATCAGGCACTTGGTTCCCAGCCAGATCTCTACCACGGCCAGTCCCTGGGAAACCCAGAGGCTGCATCCTCAAAAGCAGAGAACAGGCAGATAGGGCCAAGCACCCCCAGCACTGAGAAGACCCTGCAGCCCACGGAGAGAGCAAACGTGCCTCACGAAGGAAAGGAGCCATCGGAGAGCTGGGAGCTCAGAGCCCTGGGTTGCTGGGTCCTGGCTGCCCCAGACCCCAGGCACCATCACACCCATGCAGATCGGCTGAGAGCACCGGACGTGTGCTTGGGAATCCCAAGTTGGGCAGCCTGTGGGGGCTGGGGGGAGCCCCATGCTGGGCTCGTTATTCTCCATCAAACCTCCCCCAGGGGCAGGAGCTGCTTTGCTGGTCGCCACCGGCATCACCTCCTGCCTGCCTAAGGCCCAGCCTCCTCCACACTGCGAAGCAGGGCCCAGCCTCCAGGCACTGCTGGGATAAACAACATGAACGGGACGGGAGGGCTGGCAGCTCTCCTGGGGCCAAGCCAGGCGGCCATTGCCGGGCCTGTGCTTACAGCCAGACCGAAAGGGCTGGAAATCAGAGGCAACTACATGGCACCCCGCTGCCCCAGCGGGAACCTTGAGGAAGGATCAGGGCAGCTGTCTCTGGGGGCTGGAGTGTGCGCTCTGCCCCAGCAGCCCCATAGTCGTCCAGGGGTAATGGGAGCGGCTTTGGCAGGACTGGGGTCTCCCTGTACGTCCTGAGAGCACCCAGCCCTTAGAAGAGGGAGCGCCCTGCTCAGCCTGGCGGGAAGCCCAGCAGGGCAAACGCCAGGCACCGCCAGGCACGTGCCAGCTGAGTGTGCTCGGACCACAGGCCAATCCCAACAGCCGGTGTCTCCCCACAGAGCAGAGCTCATCACAGCTGCCCCAGCAGAACAGGCGAAGGAGCAACGGGCCCCCGTGTGCAGCCTCACCACTTTGGCCCACCGCGGGAGCAGCACTCGGTTGTCGTCCAGCATGATGAGCCAGGTGCCCTTGTGCGAGCTGTTGGCCAGCGCCGGGCCCAGGTCCTGGGCGATGAAGTCCCGCTGGTGCTCGGCAGTGAAGCCCAGGCACTGGAAGGGGTAGTTGTTTATCAGCCCAGCCGTGGGCTCGTTCTGCGCCGTCACCGCCCAGAACGTCAGGTTGTGCTTGGCGTATTCGTCCAGGAACCTGGGGGCCGGGGATGAGAAATATTAGCAGCCCCAGCCCTGCCCCACAGCGCCCCTCCTGGGGTGCAGAGACCAGCCCCCCTGCCCCCCACTTGCATGGACTGTACAGACCTCACTCACAGTCTGTCGTTCTGCTGGCTCAGGGAGCTCACACCCAGGGCCGACGGGGGGGGAAGTCGGGACAAATTACCGGAAGGGGCCCGGGGCCCGGCTTCATAGGCCCTGTTTAGCTGGTCCGCCCTTGTTGGGGGGCCCGAAAAAAATTTTTCACCGGGCCCCAAACCTGCTCTCGGCGGCCCTGCTCACACCGACTCCTTCAACGGCGCGTCCCCAACACCCACCCAGCCCCTTCCCTCGCAGAGCCCCAGGGCCAGCTGTACCCGCCAAGACCCACTCCCCATCCTGCCGGCTCCTCTCCCAGGAGAGCCCCCGCCCCGGGCTGCCCTTTACCTGATGAAGT
Source organism: Mauremys reevesii (assembly GCF_016161935.1). NCBI lineage: Eukaryota > Metazoa > Chordata > Testudines > Geoemydidae > Mauremys > Mauremys reevesii. Next base: position 567,804 of record NC_052646.1, on the reverse strand, counting down.
AGTTGGCCCAGGTCTTGTGATACTTGTCCCCCGGCTTCCCCTTCAGACTTCCCTTCCCTTTCATCTCCCCGTTGGTTTTCATCCAGACTGGGGATGACCAGGGACTGGCGATCAGGGACAGTGGCTTCTTGGACAAGGCCATGGCTCGGTGGAGAATGGGGATCTGAAGGGACACAGCATCGGGACCAGCTCACCATATGCCGCAGGGGTCTCAGGAAGGAACGTGCCTAGACACACCGGTCCCCTGGGGGCTGCTCCCTCTAAGGAGAGCAGCATGTGGCAGCTCAGGGCTGCAGACGCAGAAGTGAGCCTAGAAAGGCTGCAGGACAGGGGCGCTCCCCTTTGCTGTGGTGCCCAGCAACTGCATAGACGGGACTTTCCCCTCACAACTCGCCACGCAGGAGGGGCTGGGAGACGCCTGCCTTGCAGGGCTGTCAAGGCAGCCAAGGAGCGTCTGACGGACACCCAGAGCAATGGCTGAGGGCCACAGGGGTGTGTGTGTGTGGGGGGGTCAGCCCCAGCCCATGATGGCCACAGAAAATACCTCAGATGAGGTGGGGCCTGGGAGCTTGGTTGGAGAGCAGAAAACCTGAGCAAATTGGGACTGGCCACTCCCTGCTCCATCTTGTGCTTCAGACCTCCCCGTGGTTGGCCCGCCGTGGCTAGGCTCCCTTCCCCACAGCCAGGCCCCCTCACCCTTCCTGCCTGGGCCCCCTCACTGTGGCCAGGCTCCTTCCCCCGCAGCAGGGTCCCCTCCCACTCCAGTGCTGCTCACTTTCAGCTTTGTATCCTCATCCTTCAGGCCAAAGTGGAGGAGCTGGTAGTCGTAGGGGGTGTCGTCATAGCTGTAGGGGTGGGTGGAGAAGTCACAGCTGGCCATGGGGATGCGGAGCAGGTTGTACTCGATCCCTGTGGGACAGGAAGGAGGTGACCCGGGTCCCAGTGACTGCACGTGGGGACAGGGGGCCTCAGGCTGCGGGATACGGGGTGTGCAGCTCCTGAGAGCCATGAGCCCAGAGCCGGGGCCTGCCTGCCCCCCACCAGCAGCTCAATTCCATACATCCCTGCCCCAAATCAGGCCCCAGCTCTCACCTTCCTCGGTGAAATAGGACGTGAGCAGGTGGCGTTGGCTCTCCTTGGACAGGGACAGGATGTTCATTGCAGCCGAGTCTGTGACGGAGCCACCAAAGCCCTTCACTTTCTGGTACCGCTGTGCCGTGTCCAGCTTCAGCAACAGATCTGCGGGGCAGAGAGCAGCCCAGCTCAGAGCCCTGCAGCTGGCAGCAAGGGCCAGGGACAGCGGCCAGCCCTGCCCTTGGCATCCCTAGTGCCCAAGCCGATACCTGGGGCCGTGGCGTCGCTCTGGAACCTCCCCTCGCTGCGCTCCAGCCGCTTGCCTGCCTTGCTGCTCTCATACTTGGCGTACGTGCCCAGGGCCGGGACGACAACGGGGTCCAGCGTGTCACAATAGGTGGCGTTGCACTCACACGCCATCAAGCCATGGCCAAAATACTGGGGGCTGCAGGGACGGCCGCCTAGGGATGGGGAGACAGACAGGGCTGGGGCAGGGCTCCGGGTACAGTTTGGGCTTCCCCACCCCTCCTGGGAGAGGATATCCCCTCCCCCCACCAATCCCATTCCTCCGAGCTCTGGGGATGCCCCCGAGCGAGGCCCCTCCCACACAGTCCCAGGCACCCATCCCAGGTGCAGGGTTCCCAGCACACCCGTTTGGTCTCTCAACCCCCAAGACTCCTGCACTAGCCGATACCCCACAATGCCACCTCCCCACCCCGAGGGGAAGCGCAGAGGCTGAGCTGCACCCAGGGGGGACCCTCCCCCTGGGGCACACACATGACACATCACAAGCACTTACCTGCCGCTCCGGGCGCTGTCTGGATGAAAAGGAACCAGCCCATGATGCTGGCACACCCGGCCCACATGGCGCCTTTCCTTCCCAGCGCCACCCCCACAGCCAGTCCCAGCAAGCACGGCGCCGGGCACCTGGGCCTGAAAGCAGGATGGAGGCTGTGAGTGTCGGGGCCGCTGGGTCACTCGCTCCCCACTCACTGCGCCCTCAGCAGCTCCAGCCTCAGGAGCAGTCAGGCGAGCCCAGCACCGCAGGGACTCCTGGAGCAGCACAAAGAGAGGCGGCCGCCTGCCGGCGGAAGGTGTCAGGGAGCTGAGCCGCTCTGGTAACTCCTGTCCCGATCTCACCTCCCTGCCCTTCCGCCCAGCCAAACCCAAGCTGCGACTCAGCAAGGCCTCCACCTCCACAGCCAGCCCCAGCCTCTCTTTTAAAGGGAGCCTTGGCTCCAGTCCCTCCCCCACCTGATCTCATTTCCCCAAGTCTCGTCCCACCCCCAGCCTCTTCCCAACCACTCCCCCAGTCTCCTTCAGCCACCCTGACTTCGTCCCTTCTTACCCAGCAGCCCCTGCTCCTGGGATACCAGCTAATCCTTCCCCTCACCCTGAACCCCCCTGCCCCTGAGGCTCACCTGAGCCCGCACTTAAGCGGTTGTAGTGGGCACCTCAGAAATCTGGTCCTATATTTACCAACTTCATTAATGATCAGAGCAAGGGAGCAGAGAGCAGGTCCATCCCATTCCCGCACAACACTGACCTGTGCATTGGTGCCGGCCCCAGCCAGAGAGAATCAGGGGGCCCTGGAGCCATCAGACACCTGGGCAGGAGACGACGACAGCATGGGACTCACCCTGTGAGGACACAGAGTGAACAGCAATGGGTGGGAGAGACAGGGGGAAGAAGGCGAGAGGAGCTGGGTGCTGCGTAAGGACCCCATTCATCTTGCCTAGCCAGTAACACAGGCATCTTTTGCAATGGCTCAGTTCCACCTGACCTCGATTACGATGGCAGCCTTAATGAGGGATTAGCAAATGCCCAGTCATACCAAACTATATCTACTGCCGCATGACTTCTTAAGTGTCCTGTATTAACCCTGGTATCCTGGCCAAATTCCCACTTGGGCAATACTCTGCCAAACTAGAATTCCCTGCAATTTCAGGGGATGGAGTTATTACTCACTTCCTGTAACACCTGTTGCGCCGTTCTTCCTGGTACACGACTGCTGCATTCCACCCTGGAGCTGGGCACATTTCAGTAATAAGTACTCACTGTGTGGAGAATATGCAAAGTGCTTGGTGATGCCTCCAGCTGAAAAGCACTGTGGGACAACACACTGAAAATAAAACCAACAAAGAAATCTTTGACCCTGCCAGCTGTAGGTTAGTTCAGACCACATGGGGAAGAAAAGTTACTTAAAATCTGGGCAACTGGTAATGTCACATTCACCTCTTGCCTGGAAATGACACCTACCCCCCTCCCTGAGAACATGCGTGGTCATTTATCATAGCCCAAGACCCACTCTGGTTTAGGCCGCCAAGAATTCCCTTTTCCCCAAGAGATGGATTTTGAGACGATGAGGCCATGTAATTATCGCACCTTTACTGGGATTATTTTTCCTGTGGATTCCACGTCAGGATTAAAATTATGAATTTGAAAGAGCCTAGATCAAAGCTCCAGCACTAGCCCTGATTGACTGCAGACCTCTGTGCTTGTCTCCACGGGTCCTTGGGGCAGGGTTTGGGGTTTCATAGATTGTAGGACTGGAAGGGACCCCGAGAGGTCATTGAGTCCAGTCCCCTGCCCCCATGGCAGGACCAAATACTGTCTAGACCATCCCAGATAGACATTTATCTAATCTACTTTTAAACATCTCTAGAGATGGAGATTCCACAACCTCCCGACGCAGTTTATTCCAGTGTTTAACTACCCTGACAGTTAGGAACTTTTCCTAATGTCCAACCTAAACCTCCCTTGCTGCAGTTTAAGCCCATTGCTTCTTGTTCACCTTAGCCTCGAAGGATAGAACAAGTTTTCTCCCTCCTCCTTATGACACCCTTTTAGATACCTGAAAACTGCTCTCATGTCCCCTCTCAGTCTTCTCTTTTCCAAACTAAAACCCAATTCTTTCAGCCTTCCTTCATAGGTCATGTTCTCTAGACCTTTAATCATTCTTGGTGCTCTTCTCTGGACCTTCTCCAATTTCTCCACATCCTTCTTAAAATGCGGTGCCCAGAACTGGACACAATACTCCAGTTGAGGCCTAACCAGCGCAGAGTGGATCGGAAGAATGACTTCTCGTGTCTTGCTCACAACACACCTGTTAGTGCATCCCAGAATCCTGTTTGCTTTTTTTGCAACAGCATCACACTGTTGACTCATATTTCGCTTGTGGTCCACTATAACCCCGAGATCCCTTTCCGCCGTACTCCTTCCTAGACAGTCTCTTCCCATTCTGTATGTGTGAAACTGATTGTTCCTTCCAAAGTGGAGCACTTTGCATTTGTCTTTGTTAAACTTCATCCTGTTTACCTCAGACCATTTCTCCAATTTGTCCAGATCATTTTGAATTATGACCCTGTCCTCCAAAGCAGTTGCAATCCCTCCCAGTTTGGTATCATCTGAAAACTTAACAAGCGTACTTTCTATGCCAATAGCTAAGTCGTTGATGAAGATATTGCCCCGTGTGCCCTTCTAATGCCATAAAGGGTCCTGGGTGAGAAACAGAGACTGGGCTAAGAAAATAGAACACTGCTGGCCCCACCCCTCATTCGGGTGACAGGCAGTTGGCACCCACAAGCACCAGGAAGGATGAGGGGCGGGGCTCAGAAAAAGCCCTGACATCAATCTGACGGGCAGAGCCAAGCACCTCCCCTGGGGCTGGCTGGACACAAGCTCCCACTCACTCGGCCCCTCCGTGCCAGCCATATGGGGGCGGGGGAAGAGTCCCACGACTGCCCCACCAAGCTGCAGACCCGGTGGGAGAGGCTCCAGGCCCCTGAGCAGCGGGGGGAGCAGGGCTGCTGAGAGCCATTGAACCCAACTGTAAACCCACTTCAGGCCAGCGGGTGCGGCAGCCCCCCCGGACTCCTAGTTCCAGCGCCTATGGGGGGGCAGCTGCCCCCCCGGCTGGGCACCCAGCGGCCGTATCCCAGCGCCTGTCCAACAGCGCCAGCCTCAGTGTGCCGGGCTGAGCAATGGGAGCAGCGGCAGGGGCCGATCCCGGGCCAGAAGCCGCCTCCTCCCCGCCGCACCTGCCCACGGCCACGCCGCGAGTCTGCGGGCGGCCCACGGGGAGAACCCAGGCGTCCGGGCGTCCACCCCACCGGCTCCTCCGGCCACTCACCCGCGGGCCCGGCCGGCCGGCGCCAGGGCCCGGCAGCAGCGGCGGCTCCGCAGCCTCTCGCAAGCGCGGACTGGAGTGGACCGAGAGTCACATGACTGCGCGGTCACATGACCCTGCCAGCTGCGCCCGGAGGGGGACTGGCCCGAGCCGGAACTACCCGGGGCGGGGCCGGGCCGAGCCGAGCCGAGCCAGGCCAGGCCGCGCAGCCTGGCCCGGGGCCCCGCCAGCCCGTCGCACCCGAGTTCCAGTGGCGCGGGGGCTCGGTCCAGCCTGCGGCCTGTCCCCACCGCTCTCCCCGGGGCACAGGGGACACAGCCCCGCAGCAGGTCCCCTCTCCCTGGGCTGCGGAGAACCACGCTGCCAGCTGGGGAAGTGCAGGGGCCCAGGAGCCCGCCCGCCCCCCGTTGGTGCTGGCACCCAGTCCCCCCAGCGGCCCCTTCACTTACACCCAGGACCCTCAGTTCTGTGAGCGGCTCCTCCCTGGAGCTGAGAGATCCCCTTAGAAAGGCAGCGAGAGGTGGCAGAGGGCAAACCGAGGGCAGATGCCCACAGCCTGCCAGCAGAGACGGCACCAGTTCCCGTGCCCTGGGCCCAGTCCAGCAGAGAGGCCCTGGCCTGTTGTGTAAGGGCCTGGAGAGTTATGTAAAGGTCGCTTATAACTCCACCGGCTGCCCTCTCACCCTCAGCTAAAGCAAACCAGCCCTTGCCCCCCCCAGGGTCAGAAACCATCTCACGTCGGCCTGGCCCTCACTGCCCAACTCTCCCCGTCCCCCTCTCCAACTTGCCTCGCATGGATTTTCTCTCTCTGGCACATGCACTCAGCCCACTGCCTGCACCTGCAGTTCCCCTCAGATGCCTCTTCCCCCCGGCAAGCTTGGCCCCTATTCCCAGCAGCCTATGCTGCCCCCCTCCACCCCCCCATAGCAGCTGAGCAGTTTCCCCAGGGAGCGTGGAAGCTGCTGCTGGTAGCCCAGGCCAGTCTGGTGGGCTGTCTCAGCTGCACAGTGAGGGAAGCACTCTCTCTTTTGGCTCTTGGTAGCTCCTGCCCACCCACAGCTGGGGAAGCAGAGCCCAGGAGCAAGGCTCCTAAGAAGCAGCCCGATCCTCCAGCCAAAAGCTAGAGTGGGGCTGGAGCTGGGAGGAACTGGCCTCCTCCAACGCACGTGTGCACCAAACAGATCCACCCACCGAGTGCAGGCTCATAGAATGTAGGACAGGCCAGGACCTTCAGAAGTCACCTAGTCCAGACCCCTGGCCGGAGGCAGGAGTAAGTATTATCTAACCCAGTGCTGACGGGTTTGTCTAACCTGTTCTTAAAAACCTCCAGTGACTGTGATTCCACAATCGCCCTAGGTCATTTGTTCCAGTGTTTGACTCAATGCACACACCTCCACACACACAGCCCTCACAGGCTGTGCCCAGACGCACACCTCCCCCTGCACGGCCCTCACAGGCTGTGAGCATGCACATGCCTCCATACTCAGATGCACACACCGCCCCCGCCCCAACACCTGCAATGACCAGATACTCCCAGACAATGCCAGAATGGGACCATTGTCCCTGTCCCAGAGAGAGGTATGTTTTCTTTCTCATGACAGATTAGCGAGGGCCCCAGGGCTCCTTTCCCCACTCTCCTGGAGTGAGCCAGAGCTCTTCCCAGCTGCAGAATGGAGGCAGGTCCACAGCAGGCTGGCCAGACACCAGGCAGCCCAAGCTGGCTCCAGGGGGTGTATAACTTTATTTGGTTTCTTGTATAAGTGTCAGTGCAGCTTAAAGCGCCTGCAGTGGAGACTCCCTGCAGGAGTTTCCAACATGCTTCCCGAGGTAAAAAAGTGCAACCCCCACACCCCCTGCCCACCCCCCCACCATCCCAAAGAGGGGAGAGCTGCATCGCGGCATGCAGCATACAAGCAAAGGCAGCAGCTGGCGAGGGAGGAGGAAGAGGCTTCCAGAGCCCAGGGATGCACAGAGGGCTTTGGTTCTGCCCCTATACCTGGTGGGGCTGATTGACCCCAGCTCCCAGAAGCCCTGCTGGAAGCTGGGCCTTGGTCATGCCCTGGCCATAGCCAAGTTCTGAAGCCAGAGCTCCGCCGTAAGATCCAGGCCCACAGCTTAGGCCAGCCCAGGATGGGGAGATGAGACGAGCTGGAGCAGGGGACAAAAGGGAAGGTCACTCTCTAGGGGATGGGGCTGCAGCCTCCACGCAGGGGCTGTGGACTTGCCCGAAGAGGAGGGCAGTTGTAGGGAAGCCCAGCTTGGTCTGCCCGACCCCTCCTTCCCCCACTCCAGAAAGAGGTGCATAGCTTCTAAGGGGAGCAGGGCTGAGTTAGGCTCAACCTCCCTGGCACAGACAGCCCTGGGGGGCACCCTGGCCAGCCAGCGAGCGTTCCCTGAAGACAGGGGCCACACGAGGCCCAGGCCGCTTGTGGGAGGACATCACCGTGCACATTGAGCCCAGCTTCCTCGCCCTGGGAACCATGTTAGCGTCTGGACCAGCAGACTGCAGAGCAGGAGGCAGGACCAGGCTCAGCCCCTGCTCTTGGGTTATTACTACAAGGAGGGCCTGTATGGAGACACCCCCCCACACAATGCGCAATAGCCCTGTCCGATATACAGCAAGGGCTTAGCCCCAGGAACACCCCAAAGCACGGTGGCCCCTCGGAGCGAGCACAGGGGCAGGCGCTGCCTCTCAGCACAAAGCAGGCTGGGTCCATATTCCCCAGTCCCCAATGCAATCCACAGACTACAGCACCTCCTCCTTCCCAGAGTCCTACACGGAGATCTGCTGAACCAGGCCATGGTGCTCTGTCCTTGACGAGCTGCATTTGTGTCCCCAGCTTGTGTTTTCTCCCACTGTCACCTGGCAGTGAGGAAGGTCTGCTGGGAATGAGCCAGCCCATGGCCCCTCCCCAGCACCGGGGGAAAGGCCTGCCCCGGCTGCTTCCAGTTCTCGCTGTGGACCCCAGGCCGAGAGAGCCTGATGCCGGTGGAGACTCCCAGCTGGGCTGGTGTATGAGGGGTCAGGCAAGGCCGAGGGCAACGTGGCAGCTCCCCTCAGAGGATGCTCTCTTTGTAGACCCCGTTGAGGCTGTGTGGACGGCTGCGCTCCAGCCGGCGGGCAGACAGGAGGCGACGCAGCGAGGAGGTGGAGCTCAGGTCCCCACAGCTCTGCAAGTGAATCCCTTCAGGCAGCGTGTGCTCTTCTGCCTGCCACAGGCTCCGGGGCACCTGGCAAGCCACAGCAACAAGGGCAGGGGTGAGGACAGCAGGAACCTCGCCACAAGAGCACATCCAGGAGAAGCCCTGCCAGGCAGAACAGCCCCAGCGAGTGCCAGGATGAGGACTGGAGGGGTGTGGGCCACCCCAAATAGGAGCCCTGAGAACCCAGGGAGAAGGCACCTTCCCCCCCCAGTCACCCCTGAGCAGATAGTCCCTGGCTCTGGCTCTGAGGGCAAGGAGGCAGCTGGCCCTGGCGCAGGACAGTGAGAGCAGACTGTGACTCAGCTAGCCAGCAAGCAGAGGTGGTGCTTGCTGTCCTGGCCAGGAAGGCAGAGTAGCCTTGGGACTCCCCGGAGCAGTTCCCAGTGCACAAAGTCAGGAACAGCTTCAGGGAGCCAGGGAAGGATCAGAACTCTCCAGGACTAGCAAACAAACAGTCTCCTGGGCTCAGGCCCACCAGGTCTCGCACGGCGGCTTTAAGCTCCCAAAAGGAGCGAGCTGTGACCGAGCATCGTTCCAGGGACGGAGCCACCCTGCACTAGGAGGGGAAGGTCAGTGCACTAAAGTCTCAGCTCGGATGCCAAGATTGTGACCTAAAAGCTTCATCAGAGCAGGGAGCCTAATTGCAATCTGGGGAGATGGCTGCAGGATGAGGAACGTCAGCACGGGTGGCCCGGAAAGCAGAGTGCAGGGGAAGAGGGCTGGTGGCATGCAGCAAAGGTATGCACTGGGCCCACAAGCTGCACTTACAGACCAGCCAAGCCCCAGAGTTCCTGGAGACTGGTACCCAGTGCAGGCTGGGTCCTTCCAGAGCCTCCTGCACTGAGCAATGCAGGCAGCACCTCACCGACTCCACTAACCTGGGAGCAGGGAAGGGTCATGGGCTCCTTTTTACAAGTGGGAAACAGAGGCCAAGATGGGACTGAGTCAGTGGCAGAGCCAGGAGCACTGAAGGACTCAGGAGTCCCTCTGCTCCCAGACAGGCCCTGGACCACAGGGACACTGAGCTCCAGACTGCAGAGCCACATCCTGGCTCTACACCTCTCTCTGATGTGGGGCCCATCCCCTCTCCTAGCTGTAGCCGCCATTGCTTCCCCCATGAAGCCCAGGCGGGAACCGACAGGGAGAAACAGGCAGGCCCCCAGCTCCTCCAGAACCAGGGGCAAATGCTCCCGCAGCCCAGGGCACGCAGGAGCCCCCGAGAAGCCCTGCTCAGAGAAAAGGGAGCAGGGCCGGCTTCAAGCAAAACCAGCTCTGACTGCCGCCGCCCGAACTGCAAAAAAAGCCGCCCAGAATGGATGGGATGCCACCTCCGGCACGTGCTTGCTCTGCTGGTGCCTGGAGCCGGCCCTGAAAGGGAGGGGCAGCTGAGAGCGCCAAGGCAATGGGCAGGTGTTTGCTGGGGCTATGGCAGCCCAAGGGCCAACGTGGCCTGGGGGAGAACATACAGAGGGTCACGTCCCTCTCAGGAGCTCACTGTTGGGCACCCAGCCAGGCAAGCACAGAGAGAGGCTGGGATAATCAAGGGTTCAGGACGCCATCGCCCAGCAAGAAGGGACCTGGGAGCGCCCAGCCAGGCAGACTCCCCAGGGGAGGCCAGGTGCAGGGGAGGCCGAGGTAGACAGGACTGGTCCTGGAAATGCCTGTAGGGGACAATCCAGGCCTGGGCCCAGGGGGATGGGCAGCACGGGGCCTGCTGGGGCTTCTCAGCAGCCCTGCGTGCAGAGTGTGGCCAACACGGAGCCCCTACCTGTTTGTGGCCCTGGGAGCCATGCCCAGCCATCTCCACACCAGACGCCAGGCTGCGCTTGGATCTCTGCAGGAACCTGGCCACCAGCCCCCGGGTACCACGACAAACCTTCAGATCCCCCAGGGAGCGCGTTGCTGCCTTCGACAGCCGCTGTGTCACCTTCTTGGGCACTGCCAGCTTGTTCTTCCTGGCAGAGGCGGCCCGGAGGAGCGGGGGCGAGTTGCAGTGCGAGAGCCGGAACAGGCAAGCTTCAGAGCACAGTCCTGTAAGGAGACTGGCCAGTGAGAACCGCGGCCGCAGGGGAACACGGTGGGGAGGGGAGAAAGCACAGGCCCCATGGGTCCCCGGAGGCTGTGGCCAAGAGGCACAGGCTGCAATGCACTCCATGGAGGTGCAGGGCCTTCCTATTGAGCCTGCCTCCCCCAGCAGGGGATGCTCTAGAGAGCAGGGCAGGAGCGCTGGTTGTAGGGGAGCTCCAGGCTACTCTGCTCCCAGCCTCCCCCAGAAGGGGCACTACAGCACACTGCCAGTCACTCCCAAGTAAAGCGGGTCACTCGTCAGCCCCCCAGTGATTTCCAGCCCATCCCCCAGGTCGCATGTCGGACACTCATCCTAAGCCTGACTCTGCCCTGACCTGTGTCTGCAGAAGAATTGGATGCATCATCCTCCAGCGCTTTGGTATAAAGCAGATCCCTCAAGTCGACTGAAAGGAGAAAGAAGCCAGTGGAAAATACTCAGGCTCTGCCCTCCTCCTGCCCCAGATCCCATCACATGACCATGCATCAACCCATCAGCTGTGTGCACCCGTTCCCTCCCACAAGCACTGTGCATGGGCCTGCCATCGCACACACTCCAGCCCCTGCATGGGCCAGTGGCACCCACCCACTGCCAGGTGTGCACCAGTCCCCTGGCATGAGCTGCATATCAATCTGGGCACCAATTCCACTCTGTGCCTGCAAACCGCACCCACCCAACCTAGCAGTGACCACTGACCAGCAACCCCCGGGACACCTCTTGGTCCATCCCCCACCCCAAGTGCGTGAGTGAGAACAGACTGACACATGGGCACCCACATCAGCCCTGCTCCCCCGGCAATTCCCACCTACCAGGATCACCGGCAACAGCAATGCCGGGGTCGCTGTGTGACCGCACGAGTGGCCGTTGACTCAGGCCCCGGGCTGGGCCCAGCAGGCAGGACGTCTCACTGTTGCGTCGCTGACGGCCGCGGTGCCCGCGGTCCGGGTACAGGGAGCCGGTGGAGCTGGTGCCCTGATGCCCTGGCAGCAAGGTCTTGCCCTTGAGTCGCACCTCAGGGAAGCAGGGCCCAGCGCAGCGAGCCAGCCCTTCCAGACGATTGCAGCTGTGGGTGATGGCCCCGCCTGGCTCCAGGAGCCCCTGGTAACTGGGACCAGGGGTGGAGCAGGAGTAAGAGCGCTCCCCCCGCACCCGGGGCCGGGGTATATCCTCGAAGGGGCCCTGCAGGCCCAGCGTGGGGCTGCGGGGATGGTGGCCGCACTGCACGCAGTCCACGCTCAGGCAGTAGTCTGCGCGGCTGCGCTGGATGGAGCGGAAGAGGACGTAGTCCACCGAGCGCATGGAGCCCTGCAGCTCCAGCAGGCAGGAGTCCTCCGAGGGGCTGCTGTCACCGGGGATGTCGATGATCTCGGACATGACCAGGGAGCCACTGTCCATGGACACTGCAAGGCACGCAGGCAGAGCGGGATGCACAGGGCTCTCTGGGAGGGATCGGAGCACGTCCCCAGGGTACCTGCCTTGGGAACTCCAAGCCCAGCCTTGTTGGGGACCAGCTCCACCCCTACTGGGCACATGCCACTGGCCTTCCACCCAGCCAACAGGCACAGCGCACCCATATGGTGCTCACCAGGACTTTGCCCCCGCCTCTCCAGCCCCCAGCTCCCACCCAGTCATGGGCAGATGTGGGCACAGGCAGCTCCCTCCTCCCAGGACCCTGCCCCCAGCTGCTGCCCAAGGACCCTGTTACCTTCCCCACTGAGCACGATGGAGGGGACGTGGTCGCAGGTGCAGCCGTGCAACGGATCCGTGAGCTGCGAATCAAACAGCGTGGCCTGCAGGGTGGGCAGAACCACGTCACATCACAGAACCATACACAGGCCGTACGGGCAGGGAGATGCTGCGCACTAGGCTCTCCCCACAGCCAGTGCTCCTGCCCCCCAACCCTCCCTGCTGGGAGAGGCTGGCACTGGTGTAGCCGGGAGCTCCCCCCAGTCTGCGCTCCTGCCCCCCAACCCCACAATGCCCCCTGCTGGGAGAGGCTGGCACTGGCGTAGCCGGGAGCTCCCCCCAGTCAGTGCTCCTGCCCTGCCCCCCCCACAGCACCCCCTGCTGGGAGAGGCCGGGGCTGGCGAAGCCGGGAGCTCCCCCCAGTCTGCGCTCCTGCCCCCCAACCCCACAACGCCCCCTGCTGGGAGAGGCCGGGGCAGCTGTGATACATATAGCAAAATGTAGGCAGTGTGCTGTGGCCGGGTTAGCCCCAGGAGGTTACAGAGACAGGGCAAGTGAGGTAGGCTGCTACCTCAACACCCCACCCCGGTCTCTCTAGCACCACAGTGCAGTCAATGATAGGCTGAGGAGACGGCAGCAAGAATGTGCCGCTCGCACCCTGGGCCTCAGCGTCTGGGTCCCCTGGAATCCGTTATGGTTAGAACATAAGAACGGCCGTACTGGGTCAGACCAAAGGTCCATCTACCCCAGAATCCTGTCTACCGACAGTGGCCAATGCCAGGTGCCCCAGAGGGAGTGAACCTAACAGGTAATGATCAAGTGATCTTCCTCCTGCCATCCATCTCCATCCTCCGACAAACAGAGGCTAGGGACACCATTCCTTACCCATCCTGGCTAACAGCCATTTATGGACTTAACCACCATGAATTTATCCAGTTCTCTTTTAAACGCTGTTCTAGTCCTAGCCTAGTCCTGCATCCCCTCGCCCAACCCAGCTCTGGCTTCTCCCTCACCCTTCACTTTGTGGTTTGACCTGGGGCACCCTGAGCCTCTCGTGAGAGGACTGGGCCAGGGACCACCTGCTCCTCACCAGCCCCACCTCTCTGCACGACGGCCCAGCCCTCGGCCTGGCCAAGCCGAGAGCCCCTGGGCTCCTTACCTGGCTGACTGCCCGGAGTCCCATGACAGTCTCATAGGATGGGGGGAAGTCGGTGGGGTAGAGAGGCACGGGGCTGTCCATGGAGCCGTTATAGGTGATGCTGTGGGTCCACATGGGAAAGGTGCATCAGCCACAGTGGGGCGCCAAACCTCCCATGGAAACAGCCTAGGGGGGTCCGGGCTGAACCCTGCCCAGAGTTACCCCTGGGTCCCCCCCAAGCCCTGCCCTGGACTCCCCCTCCCAGGGGCGGCTCTAGAAATTCCGCCGCCCCAAGCAGGGCGGCGTGCTGCGCCGCTCGCACCACCCTTCCCCGGTCCCGTGGCTGGGGCAGAAGTGCCTGCGGACCGTCCCGTGGTCCCGTGGCTCCGGTGGAGCATCCGCAGGCATGCCTGCAGGAGCTCCGTTCGAGCTGCGGGACCAGCACACCCGCCGCAGTCATGCCTGCGGGAGCTCCGTTCGAGCTGCGGGACCAGCACACCCGCCGCAGTCATGCCTGCGGGAGCTCAAGTGGAGCCGCGGGAAGAGGGGACCCTCCGCAGTCATGCCTGCGGCAGGTCCGGTCGTCCCAGGGCTCCGGTGGACCTCCCGCAGGCATGACTGTGGAAGGTCCGCCGGAGCCAAATGCCGCCCTGCCAGGACAATGCCGCCCCATGCGCCTGCTTGGCGCGCTGGGGTCTGGAGCCGGCCCTGCCCCCTCCCTACCTCTGCCCCCAACCCCAGCTTGGCTCCACCCCTGCTCCCAACTACCTCAGGCTTCCCTGTCCCCCAGCCCCACCTCAGGCTCTCTCCTCACTGCCCTCTCCCACCCTGCCCTGTGCTCCTGCGTGTCCCTGGGGTCCCCCCACCCACAACTCAGCAATGGGCTTCCCCTCCCTGCCTCAGAGCCCACCCCGCTGCCCTCCCCTCCAGGGTGTCAGTACCTCTGGGCGTCGGTCTCGGAGCTGCAGGTGTACTCCGGCGGATAGTACGGGGGCGGCGGTACCGGGGGCACAAACTCCTCAAAGTCCATCATGTTCTGCAGGAAGGGGTCTGGGGGCGATGTGCACTCCAGGGTCACCGAACTGGAGCGCTGTGGGGCCAGCTGCAGGGAGAGGGGAGTGAGGGGGAGCCTGCCAGCGCCCCAGGACAGGTGCCTAGGCTGGGGACAGGACACATCCCCTTCCCCTGCTGTTGGCCCTACTCACCCAGAGAGGTGTCGGGGGAGAAGCTCCAGTGCCCCCTACTCCGAGTCCCTGCACTTTGCACCACTGCAAATTCCAAGGCGCTGCTGCTTGCGTCCCTGGGGACAGGCAAAGCATGGGGACCACAGGCAGGGGACACCCCCGCCCCCCCTGGGGGGAAGGAGATTGGAGGGCAGGATCCAGTCCCCACCAGGTTCTCTCCAGCATCCCCAGGGCCTGACCCTCCAACCCCGAGCTCCTGGATTCCTGTGGAGCGGAATTCTCTGGGAGAGGAGCCGCAGGCCGGGCTAGGACTCACCACATGGATAATGTCCAGGGAGAAGATCTGAATGCAGCACATGACAGCTGAGAGCGTGCAGACAATGGTGGAGAAGATGGTTAGGCCACAAACACTGAATAGAAGATCCTGGGATGGAGGAGAGGTGGGAATGAGTCCCAGAGATGCTGCTCAGAGTGTGCGCAGGCTCTGTGCAGAAAGCAGAGAGACCCCCAGACACCAAGCTGCCTACCCCAGTGCAGAGAGCTGCCCCCCAATGCAGAAAGCATAGAAAGGACCCCTCAGATTCAAGCCACCCATTGAACAGGCCCACCAGAGACACCAGCACCTTGCACCCCAGTGGAGAGAGCCGCGATCAGGCTCCAAGGCCCAGCCCCCGTCTCCCGCACGGAGAACCCCTGCAGACTGCGAGCCTCCCCACCTGCCCAGTGCAGCCAGCCCAGTTACCTTCAGAGCCATGCGGACGCTCCGGCAGTCAGGGTTGGGGAACATGGTTAGTGTCTCGCCCTGCCTGCTGCAGGCGGGGCCCATGGATGGGTACTCAGAGAGGGCCTGGCAGCAGACACAGGAGTCCTTCTCCTGGAGGGAGGAGACACACAGAGTGAGTATGGTTGCCAATTTTGGGTGGATGTATTATTGGAGGTTTCGTCACATGGCATAATCCTTAATTAAGATTAATCTTTAATTCCTGGAGGGTTGGCAACCCTCAGAGTGAGGAATGGCCACATCCCGAGGGCCCAGACACAAGGAATCCTGCCACTGCCAGTAGGTCCCCGGGAGACTCAGCCAATAGATCCCTTCTGCAAGAGCCAGCTCCAAGAACTGTCCCAGCCTAGCCTCCCTTCATGCAGCTGGGATACTGCCCCTCCCTCCCATGGCGCTCGGCCACAGGCATTGATCTGCAGCCACTCCCCAAAGGGCTGTCACCCAGCCCCGGCCCCAAGAGGCTGAGTGCCTCCAAGGGCTGGCCTGGGTCAGGCCTTACCCTAGTGCAGGCCTCCAAGGACTTCACCAGCTGAGCGTTCTGGCAGGAGAGGATGGAGCCAGCGAGGCTCAGCATGATGCCCAGCACGGAGAGCAGCGTGAAGAAGGTGATCTGCAGCCAGGACAGACAGAGGCCATGAGCTGGGCAGGCACGTCAGGGGAGTGAGAGGCAACAGGCCAGCGTGCATGTTAGAAGACCGCACACATGATACACGCGTGTGTGCGCAGGGGATTGCCTCTTCGCGCTGCCCTCCCCGTCCTGGCGCTGGGCGGGGGAGAAACAGGTGACTGTGGTGGCCCAAGACAGAAGCTGGGTGAGGGGCTGGGCCCTGCCCTGGGTCAGTGAGGATGCCCACAGCCCACACACAGGAGACACCTACCACCAGGGTGAAGGGCCGCTTCCAGGAGACAATGCCGACGAGCCCGGACAGCGCCAGCTGGGGGGACAGAAGCACAGGAATTACAGTGGGAAGGAGAGAGGAGGGGCAGGAGGCCTGAGACCCCCACAGGCCACGAACCCTCCTCTAAGCCCTGCAGCCCCCAAAGCTGGTCCCAGAGGGACTAGGGCCAAGGCCGAGCCTCGGGAGTGGGGCCCATCCCGGGTGGCAGCAGCAAGGTCAACAGGCAGGAGCCAGAGCCTAAGGGAGCTTGAGGAAAGTGCTGATTCAGGGCACTCTGGAGAGCCCAGGGCCTGCAGGCAGCTCCGAGCAGGACAGCAGGACCATGGCCAGGCATTCCCCAGCAGAGGTCTGTGCTGCTGGAACAGGCAGGAGGGGTGGGTCCAAGGTGAGCTGGGGGGAGGGGGTGTCAAGTGTCTGGAACACAGAGCAAGGAGGGCCTCTCCCAGCTCCTGTAGGCCTGCAGCCCCATTGGTAAGCCAGGGACCATCCTGAACCCCTGGGATTGTAAGGGGACATTAAAAGCTGTTGCACACCCTCCCGCCCCGGGCGAGGGAGGCTACGGCTGATGGCCTCGGAGATGGGGAAGTAGCAGTAGCACCATGAGGGCAGCGAGCTGGCCTGGAGGAAGTACAGCAGGAAGCCAGTTCAGGGGGATTTGCCCCGAGGCCAAATTCCCAGCCTTGCCACTACCCAGTCTGGGTGCCTTGGACCAAGAAGAGCAGGGCGAATGCATTGCTGAGAAGTATTTTGGAAACTTTCCTAGCCAACAAAAGCTAGAGGGGAGGAGTCTCCACCCCGACACTCTCCCCCAGCCACACAGCAGCTCACTCCCACTGACTCCCCAACCAGACCCTGGAAAAGCCAGCAGCACACACAATTGGCCACCCAAGGCCTGGGCCAGCACCTCTGAGCTGCTTGGGGACTCCCCTGTTTCCCTGGAGGTGGCAGCTCCTTGTCTGTGAGAACCAGGAGACTCACCAAGAAGCCGGCCCAGGAGGGGCAGGAGTGCCGGACCTTGGTGGAGGGCGTGATGGTAGCTGCCACAAGGCTGAAGGTGATGACGAGGATGCCCAGGATGACCTGAATGAAGCCCAGCACCAGCAGGATCTGCAGCCAGGTCCTCTGCACTCGGAGATGGGTGAGGCTGCGGGAGGAGCGGCCAGTCAGGGAATGGCTGGAGTCACTGGGAGATGGCATGACTCGTTTCCAGGTCAGGAAAAGACAGAGTTCTGGCCCAGGTGGTGCATGGGAAGCCTGGCGCAGTTAACGGAACTGATGCCAAAGGGTGCAACAGTCACGACATGGGGCTGGCTGGCCTGCCCAGAAAAGCAGCCAGGACCAGATCAAGCAACGCTTGCTTTTCTGGCTGAAATCTGTGCAGTTTTTGTTCCGTTCTCTCTGTTCCTACTGCTCTGAGCTGGCCACATGCTGCCCCATCCACCCTGGGGCTGGGAGTGGGGATTCTGGATCAGGCGGGATTGTGGACTCTGCTTTCTGACTTTGGGGTTTACTGTACCAGCCTCAAGCACTTTGGCAAGGCCAGTCTGGATCCAACTCTTCTCAGTCACAGAACAAGCTGCCCTGGGATCCTCTGTCTCAGCATCCTGCCCTGGGGGGGAACATCTGGCTCAATACTCCTCCCCCGACTAGGAACATCTTCCCAGGAGCTGGGTGTCCCACTGTCTTCTGCCATCCCTGAAAGCAGCTCCAAGGACTGCATGGAGCTGAGGCTGGAGGCACCCAGGGTCAGATCTGCAGGTGAATGTTTTGCTCCATAAAGACACAGAGACGTGATGGGAGCTGCCCTCTCCAGGCCAGGCCTCTGAAACCGGAGGAGACACTGGAAAAGGGGAGCAGCCAGGCTTGATGGGATAGAAGTGTCTCATCCACCCTCCCAATTGGGTTTAGGAGCATCCTCAAATCCAGCTCTCTCCCCAGGGAGTTTGGAGGGGGTCACAGACCAGCTAGGGAACACTGGATTCGCCTCTCTCCCAGTGAGGGGTTCTCAGGCAGCATTCACGCTCCCAGCTCCAGAGACTTTCCCCAGCTTCCACTACCGAGAACAGGCTAAAAATGGACCACTCTTCCCCGAGCTGAGCGCTCGGGCTCCACACTCACCAGAGAGCCTTGCTTAGCAGGGACTTGCCCTGCTACCATCCCCCCTCCCTCAGGCCTAGGGACTGAGCTAGGTTCACTTGACTTGAATGCTGGGATGGTGTTTCAATCCTCAAACACCCCTTATGTTGACACCTCTGCAGCCGCCAAACAAAAGGTGGGGGAGGAGGGGATACCCAGCAAACAGGAATCCTGCCAGGCAGAGCTGAGCATAGAGTCAATTCAATGTTATCCATAGAAGTGTGGGGTTCAAGGCTCCTGCACCCAGCAGCTGCTGGCTACTGCCAGCCACGCGTTGGCCCTAGTCCCAGGCGCTTTGCAGGGAGGGACAGGACACTTCCCCCATGGCGAGTCCCCTGTTAACCCATCTCCGGCAGGCAGGATGCTCAGGCACCAGGCAGACAAAACTTAGTGGCTCCTAGAAGATTAACGACCAGCCAGAATCCGCCCGAAGCCCATGGAGGAGCTTGGTGCGAAGAGGGAGGGAGCAGCAGCCGGGGCTCAGCTTGGCCGGACCGGTCCAGGTGCTGGCAGCGGGGTGGGGAACGGCTCTGCACTGCAGCCTCTGCCCAGGGCAGTTCCAAGGCAGCCTCCCGAGAATCGAGGCCCGAGCTGCCCCCGAAGCTACAGTGACGCGAGGGCTCTAGCGCCGGGGTCCCGGTCTTCGCGGCGCCAGCCGGGGCCGGTACAGGGGGCGCGGGGCTCCCGGTCTCCCCAGCCGGGCGCCAGGGAAGGTGCAAGGCTGCGAGGAGCCGAGGGGGCTGGAACCCGCTTCTGCGCCTCGCCCCGAGCTGCAGCAGGAGCCGGCCGAGGGAGGAGCCGAGGAGCCTCCGCCGCAGGGTAGCTCCAGCGCTGCCTCCGACTTGCATCGCTCCGGGATGCTCAGCCCGGGGCTGATGCTGCGGGGCGGGGGGACACGCCCCTTCGCGCTGCACCTTGGGAGTTGTAGTCTCGGGGCGGGGGAGGCCGGAAGCGCCAGCGGCACCCAGATGTGAGTCACCTGACCCGGCTGGGGCCCTGCTCGGGCTAGGGAGCGACCACAGGAGCATCAGGCTGCCCTGGCCAATAAGAACGCGGCCAGGCGCGGGGGGCGGGCGCTCCAGCTGTGCCCAGCACCTACCCCCCCGGGCTGGGAAGGCCAGCTGTGCCCAGTACCTACCCCCTGGCCTGGGAGGGGGGCCTGCACCTGTGCCCAGCACCTACCCCCCCGGGCTGGGAGGGGGACCTGCACCAGCTGTGCCCAGCACCTACCCCCCCGGGCTGGGAGGGGGGGAGGCCAGCTGTGCCCAGCACCTACCCCCTGGCCTGGGAGGGGGGCCTGCACCAGCTGTGCCCAGTACCTACCCCCCCGGGCTGGGAGGGGGGGGAGGCCAGCTGTGCCCAGTACCTACCCCCTGGCCTGGGAGGGGGGCCTGCACCAGCTGTGCCCAGCACCTACCCCCCCGGGCTGGGAGGGGGGGCAGCTGTGCCCAGTACCTACCCCCCCGGGCTGGGAGGGGGGGGCAGCTGTGCCCAGTACCTACCCCCCCGGGCTGGGAGAGGGGGGGGGGAAGGCCAGCTGTGCCCAGTACCTACCCCCTGGCCTGGGAGGGGGGCCTGCAACAGCTGTGCCCAGTACCTACCCCCCCGGGCTGGGAGGGGGGGGGGAGGCCAGCTGTGCCCAGCACCTACCCCCCCCCGGGCTGGGAGGGGGGGGGGCGGCCCGCTGTGCCCAGCACCTACCCCCCCCCGGGCTGGGAGGAGGCCAGCTCTGCCCAGTACCTACCCCCTGGCCTGGGAGGGGGACCTGCACCAGCTGTGCCCAGCACCTACCCCCCCGGGCTGGGAGGGGGACCTGCACCAGCTGTGCCCACGCCTCTTCACCCCATCTGAGCCCACTGAACCTCCACTTGCCCCCCTCACACACAGCTGGAGCTGCCCCGACAAGTGGAAGAACCGCTGCAGCTTGGCTCGTCGGGAGAGGGAGACAGGCACTTCAGAGGGATGGGGGCTGGGTCAACAGGAAAAGGAATGAGCTGTGAGAGCAGCTGCTGCTTTTGCCATTAAACACTCCCTTCCCTGCTTGCAGCCATAACCCCAGCAGCTCTCCTGGGCCTCCTGGCCTAATGGAAATTCTTTCCTAGCACAACTGCAGCCCAGCTCCTACCCCACTAAGCAGTACATCCAGCACTTAGGGGCACACAATGACCAGGGAGACTGTTCAGACAATGTACTGCCCCCGAGCCTGCAGGTGCTCTGCCCCAGGGAGGATAACACAGGATAGGCCTCCCCCCCAAGGAAGAGAGCAGCAGAGGGAGATAGGCTGAAGGCTGCCAATAAAGGGGAAATAGGGTCCCCCTTCCCAGTGCTCCTGCCTCCCAGGGTGGAGCTTCCAGAGCACCCCTCACCACCCGTTACACCCTGCAGGTTCCAGCCCCCCTTCCCCACCCTCTGCCCAGGGGATACTCAGCTCCACCGAGGGCAGCTCACAGAAACTTGTGACTCCCCAGCTAGCTCATGCCCTATTCCCAGGCGAGGATGATGGACATGAAGCCAGCACAGACAGCCCTAGAGAACAAGGAGTTAAACTTTATTATTTTAAATAAAATCAAAGCTGACTTTGCATTTGGCACAGGAAAAAAAATAATTCACCACAGCTCTGGGGCAGGTGAATTGTGGCCTGTAGTGTGGAAAGTCTCCATGCCAGCTGTCACCTTCTGCCTCTTGCATCCCCTGACAGCACCCAGCCCCACCCCTCCAGAGACAGAAAGGAGGCAAAAGGAAACATATCCCTGCCCTTCCTACAGCTGCCAGCAGCTGAGTTAACCAGGGAGTGCTGAGGCCAGGCTGCTGCACTGCAGGGATGCACAAATGTAGTGCTGGAAGGTAGCACTTGTGGGCAAGTCCTATCCATCTCCCCCCTCCCCTGAGGCGGGGTTGCGTAAACCTAGATCCCCCAACAGGTGTTTGTCCAACCTGTTCTTAAAAACCTCCAGTGACAGGGATTCCCCCACCTCCCTTGGGAGCCTAGTCCAGAACTCAACCACCCTTCCAGTTTGATTAGACACTAAAAATGTTTTCCTAAGTCTCCCTGGCCGCAGATTAAGTTCATTGCTTCTGCTGAGCTGGCCACCCCCAGCCAAGGCAAGAATTCAAACCAACAGTGCAACCTATTCTGCACCCAGCCCGCACCCTAGGGAAAGGGACCAATGCCTCTGCCCTGGAGCCAGGGAGAGTCTTGCTTGCTGCCCCAGCACACTGGCAGGATAGGAGAGGGGGTGGCCACCACAACAGCAGTTAAGTGGCTTTTAGCTAGCAATGGAGCCTGGAGAGATGGCACTAGGGAGTGGCCAGAACATTAGAGCTGTTTCAAGCCAGCCAAACCCAGCTCCCAGGGTGGGAAGGGAGAGCTGTGCCTGCCCCACCCACAAGCCATCATGCTGTGGGATCTGCCCCCACCTCCCTCTCCATTGTTTGGCTTCCTCAGGACAGCCTGTGATGAGTGCTACCAGCCAGGGCAGGAATGACCCCTGCAGCATTGGGGGAGGAGGTGGGGAGGCAGACCACACTAGGAGAGAACACAGCACCAGTAGAGTAGGACACTGGGCACTATGGAGCAGAGATGTAGGGATCCCTGGGGAAAGGATGCAGATGAAAGCTAGGAGCAGAATCTCCTCCAGCTGATGCCCAGAGGCACTGAAGAATCATACAAAGAACAATCATGCTACATCAGCTGAGCCAGGGTATGGAAGGTCCATAGTGTCTCCCCCACAAGAGGGGCCAGGGAAGCCAGGGCTATGGTGCCTGCTCTGCAACTTCCCCAATGACAGAGTAAACCTAGATCCTCAGGCTTGGCTCAGCCTCCTGGTACTACAGGGCAGGCAGCGCAGAGGCACAGGGAGCCCCAACACCCAGAGCAGCAGCTCAGGCCTCTCGCCTGTTAATCATGCGAGGAAGGAGTTCACCATAGGGCCCCAAGGCATATGCTGGCCAAAGGCTGTAGCCACAGCACGGGGTGGGCAGCTGCAGGGCAGGGGACATAGGCCCAGGTTATTGGCACCAAAATTACCCTTCACTGCACATATGTGCTGGGTGGCAGCCCCAAAGCTGCTCCCCATTCTCACCTCACTATCACACTGGGCCAACAGCCAACCAGCAAGCCACCCCCAACGGGAGGTCACAGCCGCTGCAGCCACTGGAGGAAGAGCATCCTTGGCAGATAATGAGGTCCCCACTTCAAAGGCAGTACAGTGAGAAACCTTCACCTCTGCCTAGCCCAGAGCCAGCTCCACCCTCATGGCCTTACGCCCTGAATGGACAGAGGAGAGGCTGAGATTAGGATACAAGTCTTCCCCCTCTGCACAGGAGCAGCAGGTTCTCTGGGTTAAGCAGGAAGTGATTCCATGGGTTGGGAGGGGTCTGGGATCTCAGGCCAACAGTGCAGCTGTGGCCAGGAAGAACCAGGAAATGCAACAGGCACAATTCCCACCCCACCCAAGCAGCTGGTGTTGGACATGGTGGGAAATGAAATGGGCAAGAGCCCCTTCCTGAGCACAAGGGGAACCCCATCTTTCCCCACAGCCTCTGTCCACAGGGGTGGCACCAACACGAGCAGCCTCCATCCATGAGGGAGGTGGTTAGAGCAGCAGAGTATCTGGGCATCCGTGCTTCCAAGCTGGGATGAGGAAGCCTCTGATTGGCTGAGGCAGACACAAAGGGACCCAATGAAAGTGCAACTTGGTTTCCTTTTCTTTAAGAATAGCCCATGTGAGAGTGATGGGGCCTTGGGCTTGGCCTGCCCCTACTGTGCCCGGAAGGCACTGCCCGCTGCCCCTGTTGCGGCATTGGCTGCTGCCGTGCGCACCGCCTGGTTTGAGAAGACGCCTGCGGCAAACTCCTCCTGTGCCTTCTGGAAGCTGGCACCCGTCCGACGATACAGGGAGTGGATCTAGAAGAGAAGCCCAGGATCAAGGGGTGCTGTACTTGGGCCCAGCACTACTACAGACTCTGAGCAGGCCACACAGCAGAGGAGAGGGGGCACCCTAGCTAGAGTGATACACCCCAGAATCTGGGCAGGCTCAGCTTGCCCCTGCAGAGCCCAGCAGGACCCACAGGGCTCCAGCATGTGCTCAAAGCCAGCTCTGCACCTCAGGGACAGGAAAGCACTGGCTGGGATCCTGCCAGAAGGCCAAGGCCCCACTCAGTACTCACCCTCTTCAGCATGATGATCCCCAGCACGGCCACCACTGTGAAGAACACAGCCACCAGGATCATGATCACAGCAGCAGCCTGGTTTTTCCTCAGCACAGTCAGACTTGCTATCCAGCCACTGCAATGAGAGAGAGAGAGGGCTGCCCACGCGCACAGACTCCCAGCCCCCTCCCCATCATGACAGGAGCACCCAGCAACCTTGCCCAGCACCCAGTCCTGCTGGGATGGACCAGCCGGCACAGCTGGGCCTCTGCATAAGCAACACAGGGCCAGGCCAGAGAAAGGAGAGCCAGCTCCCCTGAGCCTAGCATGGCCCCTACCTGAATCCCGAGCCTGGGATGCCGATGGCCTGTAGCACATACAGAATGTCTTGGACGAAGAAGATGAAAAAGAACACAAAGAAGTTGAACGAGCTGTCGCTCCTGGGGGGGGGGTTGGGAGAGAGAGAGAGAGGGGCTGGGTTAGTTAGAGCATCCCTGCTCCCAGGGGAGACTCTCCCTCCTCCCCCCAACCCAGTGAACACAGGCCTGAGAAGCTCAGTGGTTTGAGCATTGGCCTGCTAAACCCAGGGTTGTAAGCTCAATCCTTGAGGGGGCCACTTAGGGATCTGGGGCAAAAATTGGTCCTGCTAGTGAAGGCAGGGGGCTGGACTTGATGACCTTTCAAGGTCCCTTCCAGTTCTAGGAGATTAATAATAATAATAATTGGAGATATACCAATTTATTTTAACAGCCAGGTCCAGGAGGCACAGCCAGGCCTGTTCCTTTATCCCCCTGGAAGCGCACAATTCAGTCACCCACAACTTGGGCACTTCACTCTCTTGGGGGGGGGGGGGCGGGGGGAGAGGCTCCTCCCTAATTCCCCAAGGCAGACACGATACAGGGCCCCACCCCCTCCAAGGCAGGGGCCAGTGCTACTAGGGGAGCATGGAGATCTGGTACACTCCGATCATTATCCCTTTCTCCCATAGGAGTTTGGCTGCAAGGTCCACAGCCCAGAAGCCACGGAAGATCTGAGGTGTCACCAGTGGTGACAGCCAGGCAGACCCACTGCAGCTACAGGACATCTGTGGTGCCCTGGTAAATGATTAGAGCTGCCCAAGAATCAGAGGCTCTATTGATTTGCCAGCCCCAGAACTCCCAGCAGGGACGTACCGGAAGGCTTTGTACATTGGCCTGTACCAACACAGGAAGGAGCAGGGTGTGAAGAGGAGAACCCAGAGGATAGAGAGACCAAAGTGCGAACCAGTTGCGGGCTCCACGCAGAACGAGGCCAGGGAGGCCAAGAAGTTCAGGAAGAGAGTCACGGTGCTGGCTAAGAGAAACAGGAGGTTAGGAAACCCCTGGGGCAGCAGAGCCGTGTGTGTGCGTGTCACACACACCCCCCCCCAAACAGCAAGATCCACCCCCTTTGGTCCCAGCACTGGGAGTCAGGAATCCTGCTGCTCGAGGGGGCATGGGAGTGCACCTCCCAGCCAACTCCCATATGCAGGGTATTCAGTCCCAGGCCCCATCCCCCTGAACATTGCAAAGTCTGTGCCTTTCCCCCCTGACCCCCAACAACGTACAGGGATATTCACACCCCTCCAAACCCTCTCCTCTGCCCCCCCGCATACTTGGGGATCTGCACCCTGGTGCCCTTCTCCAGATGCTCACCCATCCAGAGGTAGTACATGGAGGAGACTGTTTTCTGGAACTCCATGGGGATCTCCACAGCTATGTCCTGGTAGAAGCAGGGCTTCATGGGGCAGAAGGAGGGCAGCGGAGGCCAGTTGTTTTGTCTGACTGTCAAGCAAAGCAGAAAGGATGAAGCCAGAGTGCAACCAGAGCAGTTCCCAGGAGGAGGGGAAGGCTACGTGGTGTGTGGGTGTGTGTCCCAGCTGCACTGGGCCAGGGAGTCTGGGCTGCTGACCTTCCCCCACCCTGGCTCTAGCACTTACTTGCAGCATTGCCCAAAGCTGCGTTCTGCAGCTCCCGCTCCCGCCTGTCCAGCTCCTCCGCCTTCCGGTTCAGCTCCTCCTGACGCTTCAGCAGCTCAGCTGTGGCGGATGCTGCTGTTGATTCCTAACAGAGAGAGAAGGGGCGACAACTCAGCTAATGGGCCCCAGAACCAGCTGCTCCCAACCCCTCTCCAAACTGTGACTCAATTCCACCAGCCCCAACTGAGGGCACAGGAGTCAAACAACCCTATTGCCAGCATGCTCGCTTCCCTGCCCTGCACACATCACCTGAGTTCCATAGGAGCCGTAGTTTTTGGATTCTGGGGGGCTTGGCTTCTTGGGGGGCTGCATGGCAGAGGCTGGCGGCTGGGGCACTTTGGTGACTGGTGGAGTCGGCTGAGCCCCTGGCTGGGGCTGGTAGGGAGGGGGTGGCTATTGGAGACATAAGAGAATAATTAGACATGGACACTTCTCACAGTCTTCTGCTTATATCTAGGAGGCAACAGGCAGGGAGCAGGGGAAGAGACAGAACAGGCCCAGAGTGTGTAGGATGGGAGCTGCTGACATTCAAATGCCCAGAGCTGGTGTCAAGCTTCCTGGAGTGGCGCATGGGCACCAACCTCATGGCAGATTGTTAAGAAGCAGGGCACTGAACCCAAACTGGGTGTCAGGTCTACACTTAGATTTCACAAGCCAAGTGTCAACTCCCCAGGAACTGTAAGAGCCTGACCATGGAGTCAGACAGTCCCTTTGGGCACTCTGCTCCCTCTATCTTGCCACCTAGGCAAGCTTGCCTTTCTGACAGATAGTCCCTTACACCAAAAATCACAACAATATTCAGGTTACTCCCAGCCCCGAAGGACGAGCCACTTATCCCAGCTCAATTGCACTTCAGATCTCACACTAAAGACACTTGTAGCCAGTCCTATAACTAACTAAAGATTAGTTAGAAATGAGAGTATCAGAGGGGGAGCCGTGTTAGTCTGGATCTGTAAAAGCAGCAAAGAATCCTGTGGCACCTTATAGACTTCCGACGAAGTGGGTATTCACCCACGAAAGCTCATGCTGCAAAACGTCTGTTAGTCTATAAGGTGCCACAGGATTCTTTGCTGCTTTTAGAAATGAGAGTTATTTACAAGGTTAAAGCAGGTAAACATACACACACACACGAGTTAGGGTCTTAGGTTCCAAGAGGTGGTAGAAGCTACTGTAATATGCAAGCAGCGTGTTCTTTAGGGTCAACCCAGGCTAAGTATCTGGGAATTCCTTGCTTATGCTTAGAAATCTTGCCCTCTCAAAGTCCAAGCAGCATAGCGAGAGAGTTTCTTGTTAGGGATTTTTATGTGCTTCCTCCAAGAGTTCAAGGTGATGGGATGAGTTCCCATGCAAGCCTCCTCTTCATGTGTGGAATGTAATTAAGGTATTTGTTCTCTTACGTTTCAGTGGGCCTTCTTGGAGGGAAGGACCTAACACCTTCTGTAGGAAGCCACCATTTTACATTCATTAATGCTCCTTTCCTGTTTGATGACTTACACAATTACAGAGGATGAGAATGCAAATACTTAATACCACCTCATAACACGGGGTACAGATGTTCTAAGTGAGATTAATACATACAGCAACTTACAAGTATTCCATAAAGTCTAAACACAAACATATTCTTGTAAACTTAAGATTTTAACAAAACTAACACCCAGGCAGCCAGACTGGTTTCCAGCTGTGCATCTGTCAGTGTTCACTTGAAAGTTAGGGGCCTTGGCATGAGCTGGCACCGGGTCTGCCAGCTGGGCATCACAGCTGCTGCGCTATCAGCTGTCAACCCACACACAAGATGCCTCTCCATGCACATGTAGCAAGCCAGCCTAGCATGAGAGGCAGTAGGGGGCAGGAGGGCTCAGCTCACAGCAAGTGTGAGAAACCCAACACTATCCTCCCACCAAAACAAGAGCCCAGGGAGCCCCCGTCCCCAAGAAACCCACACGAGCTGGCCAGTTGCCAAACAAGCCCCAGCTGAGAGGGACAGGCCACAGACTGGTGTCTGGGATGTAACCCAGGAGAAAGTGAGCATTTCCACACACAGCCAGACCAATGCAGAGGACTAGAACCTTGTGACCAGTGCAGGCTCCTCCCCAATGCACTACTCTCAGCACCCAGAAGCTTCCTTACCCCTCTGTTATCGAAGGGGTTGTACACATCCAGCGTCGCATACTCCGTGCTGGGCTTGTGTTGCATCACAGCAGGATCCTGAAATGGAGCATGAACCTGCAGTCACCGGGACCAAACAGTGCTCCCATTCACCTGCTATACCCCAGGCCCTGCAGCAACCCACCAGCCAGGGGCGGCTCTACCTTTTTGGCCGCCCCCGGGGCGCCTCCCGCGGGCATGACTGCAGACGGACCGCTGGTCCCGCGTGGCTCGGCTGGACCTCCCGCGGCTGCGGACAGTTCGCGGGTCCAGCGGCTCTGCTTGAGCTGCCGCAGTCATGCCTGCGGGAGGTCCAGCCGAGCCGCGGGACGAGCGCCCCCTCCGCAGTCATGCCTGCGGCAGGTCCAGTCGTCCCGGGGCTCCGGTGGACCTCCCACAGGCATGACTGCGGCAGGTCCGCCGGCCCAGCCTGCCGCGCCCCACCCCCCGGCAGCAGGGGACGGGCCGCTCCTCCGCTCGCAGCGGCAGGATGAGCTGGGGCCCCAGCCTTTTGCCGCCCTAGGCACCAGCTTGTTTTGCTGGTGCCTAGAGCCACCCCTGCCACCAGCGCCCACTCCCAATACTCAGGGCAACATCCCCCTCTAGCCCATGCAGAGGGCAGTCTCTCACCTAGGGGACTCCCCGGACCCCGACACCCAGCACAGCTCATAAATTTACTCAATCCAAGAGGAAGCTAGGAACTGGGACACAGTCCGAACTGCTCAGGCCAACATGGGCAGCACTGGTCCGATAGCACCACCATGCAGAATGGCACAAACCCCACAATAGAGCAAATGGGGCACTTCTCCCTGGACTCCACTAAGGGAGCTGTTTGGGAGTTAGAAGGGCTGAATGACGTGTACAATTCTCTCATCTAGTCTTTTAAGGAGACACACACAGAGGGAGAACAGCACCCAGCAACAGACTGACTTCTCAGCAGGTCTCGGAAGCAGAATTCCAAGAAAGCTTCCACCAGCTCCCAAGGGCTTTGCTGACAGCCAGGCAGACAATGCATCAGCCCTGGCAGGCCAACTCCAGTGCTCCTACATGGCTCCGGGCACCCAGCGTGAGAGGCGGGCGCTGGAGCACAGCCCTGGCTTGCGGAGGGCAGTGGCAGTGCAGGGGCGATAGGGAGGCAGCGGGGGCAACTTCAGGACCGGAGAGCAACGGGAAGTAGGACACGAGGCGAGGGCAGCGGCCAAGCCCCCAGGGGCAGCAGGGACCCTCTTGCTCCCTTCCCCCCCCCAGCCTAGGGGAAGAGCTCGCCTCTCTCCCCGGGAAACTGCGTGTACAG
Source organism: Mauremys reevesii (assembly GCF_016161935.1). NCBI lineage: Eukaryota > Metazoa > Chordata > Testudines > Geoemydidae > Mauremys > Mauremys reevesii. The sequence goes on along the minus strand of NC_052646.1, from coordinate 538,922 downwards.
CCCCGAGGATCCGGGGGAGCAGCTCCCCCCCCCGGCCGGTTTGCTGAGCCGCGCCCGGCTCAGGGCGGACGCAGGAAGCTGCCCCCAGGCCCCGCAGCGGGGGCCCGATGACGTGGATTGGGACGGGAAGCGCAGCCGGGGGAACGCTGAGGGGCCGCGCCCCCGCCACAGACCAGGGCCGGCCCCGGGGTCCCCGCCCCGCCGCGCCGCGCCGCGCACCTGGAAGGGGTTCTCGGGCTCCCCGAAGGGGTTCGCCCCGTTCTGGGCCATGCCGAGCTCCGGACGTGCGACCCCAGCCCCAGCGACTGACTCCGCTGCGTCCGCTCCCCCCGCCTGACCGACGCTTATTGGCTACCGCCCCACGTACGTCATCGGCGCTGCTCACGTTGCGGGGCGGGAACCCCGCACCCGAGGGCTGTGAGGCATGATCACGCGCAGCGGCGGCGTGTGCGCATGAGTAGGGCGAGAGCCGCCGCGCTGCGTGCTGGGATTTGGAGTTTCTCCAGCCCTTGAGCTCGCGCAGCCTCTCGGGAATGTCTCTGGCGCCTTGTCCGCAATGCATGCTGGGAGCTGTAGTTCCCAGGGTGACACACCCAACAGAAGGGGAGGTCAGGCAGCAGGTGCCATTTTGTCTTCCTTCCCCTTCAGCGAGCGAGGCCCTGCCTGCCCCCCACCCTAGCGCGGCCAGCGCTGAGCAGGGCGGGGGCAGCTGCAGGCACGGGGCCTGGTTACCTCCCCAGCACATCAAACCCAGGCCCAGTCAGCACCTGGCCAGCTCAGAGCTACCGTTACGGGAGGGGGCCTGTGAAGGGCTCCCCCACCCCAGGGCTTGGTGCCGCCTGGGCCAGGGCTGCTAGGCCCCTTCTTGCCGTAGGCTGAGTAAGTTTGAAGAGGGAGCCAGGAAACAACACTTGATTTGCAAAGAGGATGCAGGTGTGTTTAATTCAGAGTGCAGGAGCAGCAACTCCCAGTCCAGAGAAACTTACACCCACCGGAGAGCAAGGAACATGGCATCAGGCTGACAGACTGAGGGCAGGACTGGCTCTAGGCCTTTCGCCTTTCCTGGCTGTCACAGGATGGGTGGTTCCCGACAAGCCATTCTATGTGAGCATCCCAGGGCATTGGACTCAGATTCATTAATCATTGTGACTTAGTGATTTGCCGTCCATCCTGAAAGCCACCACAACCCCCAGGCCTGCAGTCTCTGAAATCTTACACAATTACAGAGGAGCTACAAAATGTTCAGGCCCAGATGCAAGTGACCTGAATACCCCCCCACCCCAAGAACCCCAGCTCACAAGTGTGTCCAAACACAAGTGCTGTATCTTATAATTCACCATGCTTGGCACAAGCTCATGAATCCTTTCAGGGAAGCCAAAGCAGTGAGAGGTTCAGGGCTTTACCACGAGATGGTGTGGTCAGGAGGTGAGGCATAAGAGAGTAAAGGTCACTCTGCAACTTCCAGGGTGATCCCACTTCCACACTTCTCATTCCAAAAAGATACTGTGGTTAAACTGGAGGATGGATTCCCACGCCTCCAGGGAGAGAGGGTTCATGGAACAAAAGCAGATGTTGCATCAGAGGAGCAGCCCAACTCCCACCTGAACTCCACTAACCTATAATTACCCCAAGAGGGCGAGAACAGCAATTCTTACACAGGGCAGGGAGCACAGCAGAGTCTGGACTGAGCAGAGAAACTGGGCTACTGTGCCGCAGGGACTGGATTGTGCTCTCTGTTGTTTTTTTCAGAGAGCTGAGATCCATAGCTCTGAGGCCAGAGATGCAAGAGTCAGATTCGGGAGTGCCCTGAGGCCTCACAACAGCCACGTAGTCCTGCAGCATTTTCACCTTCCCCCCCAGTGACCTCCAGCTGCTTCTTATCCACCTTGTTCTGAAGAGGAAATGGAAAGGAGAAAGATGTTAGTATGAAGAGTCATGCGTGGAGCCACCCAGCTGGTACCATGAGCTAGGTCCTGCCCCAACACAACTGTCCATCCAGGATCACAGGTCACTTGATCCTAAGGAAGTATCACAGCCTTACCATATAAACAGGTTTTTCCTCTTCCTAAATTAAATAGGGTATTTTGCAATTATCTGCACCCCATGGGCAAGTGAACAGCCCCAGAGCTGGAGCGGGGTCTGCCCAGCAGCATATGGGGCTAGGACCTGACCGATAGGTGCAACCCAATAGTCAAAGTTATGAGACACTAATCCTAAGCTTCCCCGAGGAGCTAAGTCTCCTCTTCCCCAGGCCTGTTGAATTGGCTCCCCCTTACTTTGGGAAGCTGGTACTTCTCTCTGATGTGGGTTCTGATGGCTGCACGCTCAGCCTTTCTCTGAGGATAGACCACGTCCCGTTTGCTCCTGAGTTGGAAAGAACTGTGTCAGCAAGCTGCTTCTCCCAATCAGAACAGGGTGGTGGGTATAATGGATTTCACTGGGCTGGAGGAACCTTGAGACAGAGAACTGCACTCTCTCATGGACTGACCATCCTACGCAGCCCTCTGTGGGTCTGGGCCATGCTCTGTGCTCACTGAGGAGCATCACACACAGAAGATGACTATACAGACAGGCCTGTCATTAAAAGGGTCCCCTCAATATGTTGGGGGACCCCATCAGATCCAAGCAGGGCCTAGAACATCTCATTGAGCCGGGCATGGTGAGGTGGCCAGTTGCTCTTACTTCTTGTCCTGGGTCCTCTGGTTCTGTTCTGCTGGACCCTTTATGCAGCCTCCCAATGCTTGGCAGTCCTTGTCCTCGGGAAAGACAGCAGAGATGCAGCACTGCAGCTGTTTCACTGGGGCCCTGAAATCAGACTTCACTACAGATTCCATAGGTGCGAGTTGGAGAGGAGAGGTGAGCAGAGAGACTGGAGCAGAGGCAGCAAGGACAGCAGCAGTCAGTGCTGTGCAAGGTGCAGAGACAGACCTCAGATACTGGAACAGGCCATCAGTGCTGAAAAGGAACAACAACATCCAAGCAATTTTCTCTGAGATCGTTCCTGTCTCACGAGCAAAGGAAAACAAAGCAGAAGATTCTGGAAGTGAATTGCAGGCTAGGTAAGTAGCATGGAGTGGAGGAGTTTTGTCAAACATTGGTCCACCTTTACTGGGGAGAGGTGGATGTATAGTTTGGATGGCCTTTGCCTTGGCAGAAGGGGGACCAATCTCCTAAAGGACAGGTTGGGCAGACACCTCAAGTGGGGTTTAAACTAATAGTAAAAGGGGAGGGTAAAAGAGGGAAGATATGAGCACTCGGCACAAAATTGAGATGTTGAGAACAACATTAATCAAGGAACCTAAGGACATGGGGAGAAGAAATTCTTAAATTGCCTAAGCAGCAAAGAGTCTTGTGGCACCTTATAGACTAACAGATGTTTTGAAGCATGAGCTTTCGTGGGTGAATACCCACTTTGTCGGATGTATGTAGTGGAAATTTCCAGGGGCAGGTATATATAAGCAAGCAAGAAGCAGGCTAGAGATAACGAGGTTAGTTCAATCAGGGAGGATGACACCCTCTTCTAGCAGAAGAGGTGTGAAAACCAAGAGAGGAGAAACTGGTTTTGTAGTTGGCAAGCCATTCACAGTCTTTGTTTAATCCTGAGCTGATGGTGTCAAAATTTGCAGATGAACTGAAGCTCAGCAGTTTCTCTCTGAAGTCTGGTCCTGAAGTTTTTTTGCTGCAGGATGGCCATCTTAAGATCTGCTATTGTGTGGCCAGGGAGGTTGAAGTGTTCTCCTACAGGTTTTTGTATATTGCCATTCCTAATATCTGATTTGTGTCCATTTATCCTTTTCCGTAGAGACCGTCCAGTTTGGCCGATATGCCAGCAATGCCCTTCTGCTATGTACATGATGGCGTATATTACATTGGTGGACGTGCAGGTGAATGAACCGGTGATGGTGTGGCTGATCTGGTTAGGTCTTGTGATGGTGTTGCTGGTGTAGATATGTGGGCGGAGTTGGCATCGAGGTTTGTTGCATGGATTGGTTCCTGAGTTAGAGTTACTATGGTGCAGCGTGCAGTTACTGGTGAGAATATGCTTCAGGTTGGCAGGTTGTCTGTGGGTGAGGACTGGCCTGCCACCCAAGGTCTGTGAAAGTGTGGGATCATTGTCCAGGATGGGTTGTAGATCCCAGATGATGCATTGGAAGGGTTTTAGCTGGGGACTGTATGTGATGGCCAGTGGAGTCCTGTTGCTTTCTTTCTTGGGTTTGTCTTGCAGTAGGAGGCTTCTGGGTACACATCTGGCTCTGTTGATCTGTTCCCTTATTTCCTCGTGCGGGTATTGTAGTTTTGAGAATGCTTGATGGAGATTTTGTAGGTGTTGGTCTCTGTCCGAGGGGCTAGAGCAGATACGGTTGTACCTCAGTGCTTGGCTGTAGACAATGGATTGTGTGGTGTGCCCGGGATGGAAGCTGGAGGCATGAAGGTAGGCATAGTGGTCGGTAGGTTTTCGGTATAGGGTGGTGTTAATGTGACCATCACTTATTTGCACCGTGGTGTCTAGGAAGTGGACCTCCCGTGTAGATTGGTCCAGGCTGAGGTTGATGGTGGGGTGGAAGCTGTTGAAATCGTGGTGGAATTTTTCCAGAGTCTCCTTCCCATGGGTCCAGATGATGAAGATGTCATCAATGTAGCATAGGTAGAGAAGGGGCGTGAGTGGACGAGAGCTGAGGAAGCATTGTTCCAGGTCAGCCATAAAAATGTTGGCATATTGTGGGGCCATGAGGGTGCCCATAGCGGTGCCACTGATCTGGAGATATATATTGTCATCAAATTTGAAATAGTTGTGTGTGAGGATAAAGGCACAGAGCTCAGCAACCAGTTGTGCTGTGGCATCATCAGGGATGCTGTTCCTGACAGCTTGTATTCCATCTGTGTGTGGGATGTTTGTGTGGACAGCCTCTACATCCATGGTGGCTAGGATGGTGTTTTCCGGAAGGTCACCAATGCATTGTAGTTTCTTCAGGAAATCAGTGGTGTCACGGAGATAGCTGGGAGTGCTGGTGGCGTAGGGTCTGAGTAGAGAGTCCACATATCCAGACAGTCCTTCAGTGAGAGTGCCAATGCCCGAGATGATGGGGCGTCCAGGATTTCCGGGTTTGTGGATCTTGGGTAGTAGATAGAATAACCCTGGTCGGGGCTCTAAGGGTATGTTGATTTGTTCTGGTGTTAGTGTAGGGAGTGTCCTGAGTAGATGGTGCAGTTTCTTAGTGTATTCCTCAGTGGGATCTGAGGGAAGTGGCCTGTAGAATTTGGTATTGGAGAGTTGTCTGGCGGCCTCCTTTTGGTAGTCAGACCTGTTCATGATGACAACAGCACCTAATTCATCAGCCTCTGATTATAATGTCAGGGTGGTTTCTGAGGCTGTGGATGGCATTGCGTTCTGCACAACTTAGGTTATGAGGCAAGCATTCTATGTATAGGTCTATGTAGGTCCAGACTGTCATTTTGACTGTCATGGTCGAAATGACAGTCTGGACCTATACATAGAATGCTTCCGCCGGCGTGCACAGGCAGAAATCGTGGAAAAACAATATCGCTTGCCTCATAACCTAAGTTGTGCAGAACGCAATGCCATCCACAGAAACCACCCGACATTATAATCAAAGAGGCTGATAAATGTTAAAAATCAATGGTTGTAACCTATTTAGGAAGGATCAAGTGGGCAAAGAGAGAGAGAGAATGGCACTCTATGCCAAAAATTGCACTGCCTGTTTCTGATTCACTGATAACTCAGAAGAAAATTATCTTGAATGTTTACAGCTCAGTGTCCTAACAGATAAAGCACAAAATTGGGTATTAGCTACAGATGGCCACCCTGGAATTTGGTTATCTCCTTAAGCACCTACCTAGGATGTGTAGAAAAAAAATGATCATGGGGGATTTCAATTTGAGTGAAAGATGCTGGAGATCTCAAGCTGGCAGTATTAAAACAAGCTTGAAATTTCTAAATTTTTATCAATAATTATTTATCAATAATTTCCTATCTCAAAAAGTGTTGCAGTCAACATGGAGGAATTCTTTATTAGACCTTGTCCTAACAAGTAGAGGAACTAATTAATTAACAGTAGCTTAGGTACAAGTAAAAGCAGCAAAGAGTCCTGTGGCACCTTATAGACTAACAGACGTATTGGAGCATGAGCTTTCGTGGGTGAATACCCACTTCGTCGGATGCACTCTCTGCTGCTTTTACAGATCCAGACTAACATGGCTACCCCTCTGATACTTAGGTACAAGTGATCATGACTTGGTCACATTTATACTGTGCAAGCAGAATAAAGTCCACACCTATAATATATATGCTTTATGCTTTAAAAGGGCAGATTTCACAAAGCTAAAAACAGTTTCAAGCCAAGTCAGCTGGAAGAGAGAATTTAGTCAGAAAATGTGATTGATAATTGGGAATCATTTAAGAACAACATATCTAATAGATGCTCAAGAAGCCAAAATCCAACAATTGAGGAAGAAGGCAGTGCTGGGTAAAAAACCAGCCTGGTTTACAGGGAAAAAGTGAAAGTGAGTGTGAGTGTGAGTGTGAGTGTGAGTGTGAGTGTGAGTGTGAGTGTGTGTCAAATGGAAGAGAGGCAAAATTGATAGTAATTAATATAAATCAGAAGTATGGTATTGTAGAAAATTGGAAACAAAAGGACACAAGGAGAAATGTATAGCCAGCAGAGTTAAGGACAATAAGGATTTTTAACAAAATATATAAAGAACAAAAAGAATCCTGACAATGGTATTGATCCATTATTAGACTGAAATGGAAGTGTTAATAATGCATAAAAGGCAGAAATGTTCAATAAATATTTCTGTTCTGTGTTTGGCGGAAAACCAGATGTTAGTCTCATCATATGGTGATAACATACTTTGCATTGCAATAGTATGTCTGGAGGATTTTAAGCAGAAGCTTCTAAAGTTAGATACTTTTAAATCAGCAGGTCCAGATAACTCGCATCCAAGAGTTTTAAAAGAGCTGGCTGAGGCGCTCACTAGACCATTAATGCTGATTTTCAATGAGTCTTGGAGTACTGGCTAAGTTCTTACTGGGTAAGGCAGCACATGAGCTGATTTTCAGTGGCACTCACACTGCCCGGGTGCTGGCCACCGGTCCAGGGGGCTCTGCATTTTAATTTAATTTTAAATGAAGCTTCTTAAACATTTTAAAAACCTTATTTACTTTACATACAACAATAGTTTAGTTATATATTATAGACTTAAAGAAAGAGACCTAAAAACATGAAAATGTATTACGGGAATGCAAATCCTTAAATGAGAGTGAATAAATGAAGACTCGGCACACACTTCTGGAAGGTTGCCGACACCTGAACTAGAATGATATAAAGTTTACTTGGCACACATTAAATGGATAAAAAACCTGATCAGTCTCAAAATGTAATTGTAAACGAGGAATCATCATCAAGCAGATGTGTTTACAGTGGGGTCCTGCAGGGATTGGTTCTTGGCCCTACACTATTTAACATTTTTATCAATGACCTGAAAGAAAACACAAAATCATCAGAGTTTTCACATGACACAAAAATTGTGGGCATGGTAAATAATGAAGAGGACAGGACACTGATTCAGAGCCATCTGGATTGCTTGGTAAACTGGGTGCAAACAATATGCGTTTTAATACGGCTAAATGTAAATGTATACGTCTAGTAAAAAACTTAGGCTATACTTACAGGATGGAGAACTCTAAGCAGTGACTCTGAAAAAACATGGAGGTTCTGGGGGATAATTAGTTGAAGTTGAAAGCCTAATGTGACACCATGGCCAAAAGACCTAATGCAAGCCTGGGATACATAAACAGAGGACTCTCGGGTAGGAATAGAGAGGTTATTTTACCTCTCTTTGGCACTGGTGCGACTGCTGATGGACTCTGTGTCCAGTTCTGGTGCCCACGATTCAAGAAGGATGTTGATAAATAGGAGAGGGCTCAGAGAAGAGCCATAAGAATAAGGATTAGAAAACATGGCATAGTGATAGGCTTAAAGAGCTCATTCTCTTTAGCCTAAGAAAGAGAAAGTTAAGGGGCAACTTGATTACAGTCTGTATCTACATCAGGGGAACAAATGTTGAATTATGGGTTCTTCAGTCTAACACGATTTAATGGCTGGAAGTAGAAGCTAGACAAATTCAGACTGGAAACGAGGCGTAAACGTTCAGGGCTGCCCAGAGGATTCCGGGGGCCTGGGGTCTTCGGCGGTGGGAGGCCCTTCCGTTCCGGGACCCGCTGCCGAAGTGCCCTGAAGACCCGCGGCGGGGCCCCCCCGCCGCCGAATTACCGCCGAAGCGGGACCCGCCGCCGAAGTGCAGCCCGGTCTTTGGCGGTAATTCGGCGGCGGGGAGCCCCCCGTCACGGGTCTTCGGGGCACTTTGGCGGCGGGTCCCGGAATGGAAGGGCCCCCTGCTGCCGAATTACCGCCGAAGACCGAGCTGAACTTCGGCGGCGGGTCCCGCTCTATCTTCGGCGGTAATTCGCCAGCGGGGGGTCCTTCCGCCCCGCAAGAGTTTTCCGGGCCCCCCGGAGCGAGTGAGGGACCCCGCTCCAGGGGCCCTGAAAAACTCTCATGGGGGCCCCTGTGGGGCTCGGGGCCTGGGGCAAATTGCCCCTCTTGCCCCCCCTCTGGGCAGCCCTGTAAATGTTTGACCATGAGGGTAATTAACCATTGCAACAATTTACTGAGTCACGATAGATTATCTGTCACTGAATTTTTAAATCAAGATTGGGTGTTTTTTTTAAATATCTGCTCTAGGAATTATTTGAGGGCATTACTCCGCCCTGTGCTATACAGGAGGTTTGACTAGATGATCACATGGGTTCCTTCTGGCCCTTGGAATCTATGAATCCATGTAGGGCATGGCGAGGTGCTATTTGTAGAGATGTCCCAGTCCCAAGCTGGCATGGGAGGAATCTCTGGCATGACAAAGACAGACAGACAGGCAAATTCCAGTGGCTTTGAACCTCCTGACCAGCTCAAGTCAGGATACAGGACACAAGAGACCCTCAGTGCTGCTAGTTCCACTAACATTTCCCATTCAGACATCATCTGGAGACACACAGCAGCAAGTGGAGTGGCTAGACTGCCCTGATATGCCAAGGGGATTGCTCACCATCCTGGGAGCTGGCTGTATGGGGCACAGAGGGCAAGCATGCCGAACCAGACACAGGTCCAGGAATTCAGTACCTGGGCAGCCGTTGCACCTGCCTCATGGCCACAGATTATCATCCATCCTCTTGGAGAGCAAGAGAGAGGAGCTAGAAGGAATGCGTAGCCCAAATGCAGCCACTCCCCACCCAGCCTCCAGGTTGCCAGACTGATAGCACAGGGCTTGGTAGCTCAGTGCATAATGTCCAGGGCAGAACTCTGGTCTCTCTCAAGCTGCAAGGGAGTTAGCTATGTTGCTACCCAGGAGGCTGAGGGCAGGTGGTCAGGCTGGAAATAGGGATTCTCTCCTGGACCTAGCTGGGTACAGGGAACAGGTTACTCACTCAGATCCAGTTCCTGCTTGCCCTCAGCTGGACACTGACGGCCGGCACGGTGGTGTCAGGCTTTCCTGTGCTCAATCCTGGATGCTCATTGTGTCACTGCAATGTGATAAGCTGCTGGTTGAGCAGCACTGTTGGAGACAGATTAATGCTCCCAGCCCAAGCTCCTTAAATTGGAATCAGGACACGAAGATGACTCAATGTCACCCCATCCCTCACCCAAGTCTCAGATGTCACTAACTCCAGGTGAAGCTGAGCTTTTCCTTTATCCTTCTGAGTGATGACAGGGTGCTAGGCTAGGGCACAGTCTGTCATAGCCAGATGGTGCATTAGCAAAGTACCCTACATGAGGACTCCTCAGGCATCGGTTCTGTCTCTCCCCCTCAGCCCCCTATGAGACTTTCCCTGCCAAGCATTTAATCAAGAACTAACATGAAGATTCCACTATGTTCGTGACTTCTCTGCAGGCTCCAGTGGGAGATAGCCCAGTTCAGACAACAACTCCTGCTGTGCAGCTGGTAAAAGAGCAGAGAGGAACAGAGAGAATAGCTCAGCAGCAGAACAGGTGGCTACGCTGTGAGTTTGGGTAAGGAAAGCTCTTGTTGGGATGGCCGCCTGCAAAGGGATAGCTACAGCGCACCTAGACAGTTTTCCTGACAGCCATCACTAATACAGTCAATACCAATACATCCTGTGGGTGAATGACATGTTCTGGCAAGACCTCAAACACTCAGGCTCACTTGGTGCAGACATTAATGAGCCTGGGACATTGTAAAAGTCTGGATTTGTCACAGCAACCTGGGCTTAAAGTCCGCTTTTTTTTTTTTGTCTTAGGAACTGGCTGCCAGCCCCACACCAAAGCTGGCTGCATTTCATATTTAGCACTAATCCTGAAATGAGGAGGCTTTTCCAGAGGAGCCAGCACATGCTCTGCTGTCCCCTGGAACAGCAACTGACGTCTCCAATCCTCTTACAGCCAACAAGCCAGGCTGGAAGACCAGGAGCCCTGCTGCAGTGACCTCTGCAGAGGTGCCAAGGCTACTAGGTAGCACATGGCAGCCACAGAAGGCACAAGAGCAAAGAACAATGCATAGGAAGTCCATCAGAGGAATGCGGACAGGAGATGGCCCCACTGCTTGGAATGGCTCACCCTCAGGAAGGAGTTCTGGCTGCAAAACTGCAGAGCTGTCTCTGGTCCCCAGTCCGGTCTCCACCCTATAATCGAATCAGAGTCACACAGCAGTAACTCTGAAACAGGATTGAGGCATCAGGGCTTATAGCTCAAATCCAGTTGCAACCCTCACACCAAGAGCAACCCTTGGCAGGTGCGTTTTTGGGCACCAGTCAAGCATTCAAGATTGGAATGAGTTTTACAGCTGGAGGTGGGTCAAGCAGAGCAGAAACCAATACAGAGATCCTATCCCCTCAAGTATCTTCTTGCTGGGACAAAGGACTCCCTTCCATCCTCTGCAGAAGCAGAGTGTAGCTGATGCACAACATCACGGCCCAAAAGAACCACCAACAGTACATTTACTACCCAATACAAGACAGAAGCTGAATCTCCATTTCCAGGGAATTAGCAAAGATCTGGGGGTTAAAGTTCTTATTTAGGCTAATGTCCCATGCACCACATACCCCATCTTCTGGGATGGGGGAAGCAGCGCCTCAATCCCAGGGCACCGGAAAATGCCGAGATGGGCCCCCACTAGTCTGGACGCAGACTGGGAGGAAGGCCAGAAAGTTTAATTGACTTCATATTTATTTTCACAAAGACTGTACAAAATTCATATAAAACTCTGGTGCGGGGATGGGCTATGACATTGATCCAAAAAAATAATTCCCATGCAACCCCACCAGCTTCATAACTTACAAGGAAATGGATGAGCTACAGACAGCCGGGAGCCCTGGGGAGGGCAGGAAGAGAGAACAGGAGACAAAGCAACACATGAACAGAGGTATTCACAGCAGGGACGTAAGAGGCCCCCTCCCCTAGGAGTAATGGCAGCAGCAGGGGCTTGGGTCCATGGAGCTCAAAGGCAGATAGAGATTCGGGTATTTACAACATCTCACATATTAACAGTTTTACATAGTAACAAAAAGATCCAGGGGGGTTTGTTTGGGTTTTTTTTTGTATAAAAAAAGCACCAAGTGTCCGAATAGAAATCACATAGGCCTCCACGGGGGCTAGAATCTGAGGACAGACTGGGCACCAGCAGCGTCACCGGCTGATGTCTCGGCTAGAGTCCCACACTTTTGGGCTTGGCTCTGTTTTCAGCATGTCGAAGAACGGGTGTTTGAGTGCCTCGGCCAGAGTGATGCGCTTTGACGGCTCATACTCCAGCATGCTCTCGATGAGGTCGAAGAGATGGTGGTGGTCCTCCGCCTCAGAGGTCAGGTATCTCTGGGAAGATGAGGGGGAAAGACACAGCATGGCCCACCACCCTCACTGCAGCACAGCTGGGAGCTCCCAACACGCTTCCGGGGCAAAGAGCCCAGTTAGGGCTTGGGACCTAGAAGGCCCCAAAACTGTGGAGCATTCTAATGAGCACCTGTTGTCCAGTTCTCATTTCTCCTTCGCAGGCACCTCCCCCAGGGCTTCTCAGCCCCCAACCCCCTTTCCAGCCTTCTGGCTAAGCTCCCATCACTGCCTTTTCCATTTCCAGTCTTAATCTCTAACTCAGTTCCAGTTTCCATCAAGAACCCATGTGGACAGAGCCTTTCAGTGGCTCCCAGCAGGCCACGTTCACAGCCCTGCTGGCTACACAGAGTCCAAATTCTCAGGAGCTGGGGCAGGCATTAAGAGTTCCCATGGGAAGGGAGGGGTGCCCCAGGTGGGAGCCTTACCCGCAGTGGTTTGCAGTTCTCCCGGACATAGCGGCCTGCAGAGGTATTCTCGTCCCAATCCAGGCGACCATGGTAGAAATATTTCTGCTTCCTGCCAGAGTAAGAGGTGACACAGTAAGGGTATCGGGGATCGATTTATTGTGTCTTGTCTGGACACGATAAATCGATCCCCAAATCAACGCCTGTACTCCACCTCAGCAGGAGGAGTAAGCGTAGTCGACGAGGGAGCCGCGGCAGTCGACTTGCTGCTATGAGGACGGCCAGGTAAGTCGAACTAAGATACTTTGACTTCAGCTACGCAAATAGAGTAGCTGAAGTTGCGTATCTTAGTTTGAACCCCCCGCTAGTGTAGCCCAGGCCTAAGTTACAGCAGAAGGGACTGAGCAATGGGGCCATAACAGCAAGGAGCTGGAGTGGAGACCCCCTGCCTCCATAGAGACTCAGCCACCCAGACAATACGGGGCGGGGGTCACAGGCATGCTCGGCCGCTCTACTCCAGAACAGCGCTGTAAACAGAGCTGATTCAGTAAGGAACCCCTGAGCCCGAGCCCCACATCAGCAGGAACTACCACAGGGAAATGAGGCAAGGAGAGCAAATGGCAGGTCCTGCAGCATCCCGCCAGCCTCTCTCACCTGGTCTTTCGGATCATCCGTGAAGGAATCGGACCCAGGATCCTCTCCATCATGGCCAGATGCTCCCGGTTGTCATGAGTCTGGAAGAGAGACAGATTGGCCCAGCTCATAAGGGGATGTCATGAAGCAGACTCGGACTCCTGCACAGCTCGAGGGATTCTCCAGCTCACTGGTGCTAGGATGTCTCAGCCTCTTACTGCAGCCACAGAATGAGTGTGGTTCCTGGCTGCCAGCCAATGCCCAGCGCACTGCTGACTGCAGCACCAGAGGACGCCAATGATCAGGAGAACCCACTCCCAGGCGTGGATGTCCCAAAACAATAGTGGGAGAGTGCCAGGATTTGACTCCATCAGCTTGAAGCTGATGCGGTTGTGGAGCAAGGACGTGAGTCTCACCTGGAACAGGGTGAAGCCCACATAATACTCGAAGACAATGCAGCCGATGCTCCACACATCACAGGGCTGGGTCCAGCCGAGTTCTAAGAAGCAGAGGGGTTATTACCAGAGGGAAAGAGCAGTCACTGCACAAGATCTGCAAACCTCCTTTTCTATAAGCTGCTGCCAAAGGAAATTTTTGCCTCGACTGACACTCAGCGTGCTCACAGCCTCTACTGAAGCCAGTGCTCTGAGCTGTGCATCTGCTGGCATTTCTAGAAAAATGGCATGGCAGGGAGGCAAACAGCCCATAGCTCAGCAAACAGAGCCCATGGTGCCTACTCAGTGTGATCCCTGGGAACTCAGGGGCCAGCATCCTGCAACGCAGCACACAGAGCCTGCGGTACATACCCAGTAGGACCTCTGGGGCTCGGTAGTGCCTGGTGGAGACAATGGTGCTGTGATGCTCATGATCAAATGTTGCACTGCCAAAATCAACCACTCTGATGGCCGTGCTCTTCACGCTCCGCTCATCTCGCTTCTTGGAGAGAGGGAGAGAGAAGGGACCAGTTACACAGGAGTTTCACCAGGCAGCCTCAGCCCCTTGCACAGCAGGGCACCACAGAAATGGATCGCTTTGGAGGAGCATCATTAGGCCTGGCACTTGTCCTTCCACTCCTGCCCACCCACAAGCGCCAAGGCTGCTCTCACCAGCTCTCAGAGCACCCTGGGACCACTGCTGTCTGTTTACAGAAGATGAAGGCAACTCACGTGATAACTGGGCCCTGAACAGACACAGGAACCCTATGAGTCCCATCCCATCCCATCCACCTCCCAGGGGCAGGAGACCGACACTGCAGAATTGTTCCCTACAGCACAATTCACTAGTGCTCCCACCAGGAAAACGGGTGCCCCCCACCCCTTCCTATCTGATTGTAGGGCCAGGGGAGGCCAGAACACTTCACAGGAGGCACTTAAGGTGAGGGCAGCCCCTTTACCTTTTCCAGATTATAGGTGAGTTCATAATCTGAGTTCACAAAGAGGATGTTCTCCGGTTTGAGGTCCGTGTGAGTGAGTTTATTGTCATGCAGAACTGGGGAGGAAAACATGATCAGAGTCAGAGTCCATTAAACCCAGCTGACACCGACACCAGTTTGCAGTGGTCAGTGAATGTGGTTTACATTGTCAGACACTGCTCCAGCCCAGGGTGCAGGGAACTGGAGCTGATGGGCTCCACACTCAGAGCTGTGGGACACAGGAAGAGAGGGTACCCAGATCTGTGGCACCTCTCTGTCCCCATCCCACATGATTACTGCTCTTACAGAGACGGGTAAAGGAGGGTGGGTTCACCACAATGCACCATTTTCCTTCTCTTGGCAGGCAGGGAGGACTTGGCCTTGGAATCTGCAGAAGGGAGCCCCTTCTAGTGATGGGGTGCCCTGGGCCTATCAGATGCAGAGCTGGCACAGGTGTGGCCCAAAGACCCTCCCACCCCATCCTGTCAGGGAGGGGAGCGGCTGCCACTCACATTTCACAGCCTGGCACACCTGGTAGGCCACATGCCGCACTTGGTGGATGGGGTAGGGCAAGTAGTTGTTGTCCTTCAGAAAGTCGAAGGTGCTGAGCCCCAGCAGCTCAAAGGAGATGCACATGTGGCCATGGTAATCGAACCAGTCAAACATCTGCACACACAGGCTGAGAGGAGACACTTCTGTTAGAGACGGTCCTAGTCCTCCCCGGCCATTCCCCACCCCCCAACGGGGCACAGAGCAGCCAAGACTGACCCCAACCCTACAATACTTTGAACAATGAACTCAGGACCCCAGTACGGCAGACTGGGATGGCACTGCCGCCCCACACCCTGCCATGGGCTGCCAGGCAGCTCCCTAGCAGCTGGAGGGCATACGGGCTAGGATGACACTGCCTCCCTGGCCCCACCACAGCAAGACACTCACTTCTTATTCTCTGGATCCTTCTCATTGATTTTCTCCAGCACGTTGATCTCCAGCCGAGCAGCCTCTTTATACTTCTCCACGTTTTTTATGATTTTTAGGGCAACGCGTGCGCCCCCTCTGGGGAGAGGAAGGAAGAAAGCAAGGTCACTGTGGAGCTGAGCCCACACCCTGGGGAAGGGGTGTCATGGACTAGCCAGGTCCAGCAGAGATTTTGGTTGGCTGGACAGTGCAGGCTGAGATGGTGGGTTTATTCCACTACAAACAATCACAAGACCCACCACTGTATCCCACACCATATGGGATCAGCAGTGGGTGCCTACTGATCCACACTGGATTTGAACTGGAGTCCAGGAGGGAGAGGGTTCATCTCCCCACAAAAGCTCCAGCCTTTATACACACATTCAGCTGGTTGCCCGCCCACCGTGCGAGCCCAGTCAGCATGCTTACCTCCGGTGATCCACACACTGCACCACTCTGCCAAATGTGCCTTCCCCTAAGGTGCTAATAATCTCATCTGAGAGGGAGAGAGAGAGAGAAGGTGACATGAGGGGGTGAGCAGGACCTGGATGCAGCGCATACACAAGGCAGAGGAGAATGCATTGCAACACCTAGCCTGCACACAGCTTGAGACACCAGTGCAGCAGAATGCTGACACCGGCTGCACAAGGCAACTGCCCTAGTTCCCTGGTATTTTGGTAACAATGCAAAATAGAAAATTAATATCTTTAACGAAAGGGAAGGAGGGAGGGAAGGGGGTTTTCTCTTTAAAAACAATGAAAATAAAACAGAACAGAAAGATAAGACAGATCTGCGACTGCGATGGGAGCTTAACTAGAGAGCTAAATTATGTTACGATTCGGCTGTACATCTTTCTTGTAGCCAGTCGCCGACGCGATAGATCAGATGCCCCTCGTCGTCGTCCTCCACACTCTTGGCCCTTCTGCTGCTCTGTCGACTCCGCTGCTGGCCCAGGCAGACAGGGAATTCATCATTCACCAGCCAATCAGATTTTCAAACCAGCGCAGCAGCCAGCGTCACACATTGGTTGGTTTGGAAATTCACATGGTTGTTTGAGGAGGGGTTGCAGGAGGAGATTCCCAGCCAATTCATACGGCACAGAGGAATATATAACGATAGGGATATTGCAAGGGAACATGTCAAGATACAACACACTAGCTCAGAAAAGAAAAAAACAGTTTGCTTTTCTTTGTAGCAAAAAAAGAAAAAAAAAAAAGAAAAAACCTACAAACAGCCCCCCCCGAACCAGTGCAAGAGCGAAGACCAGAACAGGGGCGAGCGGAGGGGATGGGGTAGTGAGAGGGAGGGGCCAGCTGCTCTCACTCCTCTGGGGCTTTGGAGAGGAGCAGTGCTGACGTTCAGGTCCTGGGTCACTGCCAAGAGAGCACACGGTCACCAGCCAAGTGTTCGGTGACCACAAGGAGGGGCTCACATCAGCCCCACATCAGCCGCCAAGGAAAGGCAGCGGCAGACGGCGTGCTGGGAAATCTGTCACAAGTAAAGGGCCAAACTGCCCCTGCACAGACATCCCCACCCTTTTCCAACAGCCTTCCCCACCCCAACACGGAAGGAAGAACTAAGAGATTTACAAAGCACAACGCTGCATCCAGAACCAGACAGACCTTGTGAGTAACAACCCCCGAGGCAGATCATCTGCCCTCCCCTAACCAAACTGGTCCTGGAGAGACTAACCCCCCAGAGAAAAGGAGCACAAAGTGGAATGGGCACAGCCTGGGATGAGGTCAGATGAGAGACTTGCATCAGAGAAGAGAGAGTTCCTGTTTTCAGTTCTTCTTCAGCTAAGTAACCCCACACTTGGGAGCAAAGAGCCAGCAGCCTGGGGGCCCCATCTCCAGCCCAGGACTCCCATCCTAGTCCTGGAACAGCCCTGAACATGCAGCCAGGACACCAAGTGGAGACAGAGAATCTTGAGCCTAAAGAAAACGGAAGGCAAGCAGCAGCGTAGGCTAGAGGAAGGCGGCTGGGGACCCTACGCTGGAAAAAGCCTGTTGCCTCCATCTGAACTGACTGGTCCACACGCCAAACTGTTTTGCCAGAGCCCCCTGCACAACATCTTGAATAGCCAGGGCCCACCCAGCAGAAGCTAAGGGGTGGCTCTACTGCTCAAACACAAGAGCTGAGCACCCCAGGGACCAGGCCTCCTGCTACAGCACCACTCCAGTGGGGATGCCAGGCACTGGGGCTGCAGGGGCCAGTCCTTCAGTCACAGGGATACTGAGCTCTCTGAGGCAAGGACCATCTTATCTCCTCCATGCTGCCCGGCACAGAGACCCTGCCGCTTGGCTGCGGCCCGTAAGCAGTACTGCGATACAGACAACACACACAACGACAACAACAGCACCCTACTGAGGGACAGGAGATGGGAACGACAGCCACAGCGTCACCGCCTGGGGAAACAAGAGGTGGGGGCTGCACTGGGCCCCATGGGGCGCCCAGCTCCTCTCCTGGCTTCTCCTACTGGAGGGTGGGTAACCCAAGAGGTGCCCCGAAAGCTGCCTGGGCCCATCAGGCTCAGGGCAGCTGCTGCACTGGCGCATCAGGACGGCGGATGGGAGCAGCTGCCTGCACTAGATTTTTCTATGCATTTCACAAGCTGAGTCTGTGTAAGAAAGTAAGTGAGTGTCCTACTTACCAAGCGCGCAACCTGGGAGAGAAAGGTTACAGGGAAAGATCTGGAGTTACAGGGTACTCACCGATGAGGAGCGGCTAAAGGACCGGCTGCGGCGCC
The DNA here is from genome assembly GCF_016161935.1 of Mauremys reevesii. Classification (NCBI taxonomy): domain Eukaryota; kingdom Metazoa; phylum Chordata; order Testudines; family Geoemydidae; genus Mauremys; species Mauremys reevesii. The sequence continues at coordinate 520,850 of NC_052646.1, read as the reverse complement.
GTCTCCGCCTGTGCTTATTACGCCGGCTGCTTTTGCAGCTCCGGTAGCTGCCATCATGGTCCCGGGAGCGCCGGTACTCATAGGAGTGGCGGTACTCAGTTTCATAGTAGGCTTCCCCTCGTTCACGGCTGTAGTCATTCCGCCTGTAGCTGTCACAGTAGCGCCTGTCATAGGCTCTCCTGTCCGAAGAGTGGTCGTCATAGCTGGGGTGGGGAAGAAGAGTAATTGGAACATGATTGGGCCCAGCTGGAAAGCAGCAGCAGCAAGCCCCAGCTTCCCTGAGTTGGGGCTTCCCTGAGTTCAGGCTTTAGTGACTGCTCACATGCTCCCCCAGGAAGGACTAAAGCAGCTCTCCCCACAGCCCCATTGGCAATAGTCTTCCAGACACCATCCTATGCCTGCTGGCATCAGTGCACTTCCCCCCAAATGACAGGCAGGGGGCAGCCAGTCAGTCTTTCCTCCAAACTGGGGCACCAAACTTGCCAGGCCACCTGGCTGGCAGAAACTGAGCTGACTGCAACTTCCTTCAGTGCAGTTACAGGGGTGCAGCCAGGGTCCCAGCCTGCCCCCGGCACTCACCTCCTGGAGCGAACGTGGTAACTGTCTTCCCGCCGGTGCCGCCGGTCACGCTCACTGCTGCTTGACCGGGACCGCGTCCGCCGCCTCTTGTGCTTGCGACTTCTGTAGCGCTCGTGATAGCTGCCTCGGCTGCTGCGCTCCGAAGAGCGGTACCTTCTGGAGTGAGGCATCTAGAGGAGAGGGCAGAACCAGCAGGTGACCTCCAGGGTGTCTGACAGGAGAGAAAGCCTGAGTGGAACTGACCCCAGACGAGTGTCACACAGAGCAGCAAAATGAGAAATTGTCCAAAAGAGCAATGGGTCAGAAACCAACCTCCCCCCATGCCCCTTTGGAAGAGGTGACAACCCCCACCCAGGAAGGCCCATCTTTGTCAGCAGTACAGGAGCTACCATTTCACCAGGCTAGCTGCTGCCCCAGGACACCTCCCAGAGACCCATCCATCCCAAAGACAGCACCACCAGCTGCTGGAACACGAGTACAAGCCCTGCCTGACTGGGGCTACGTCTGGACTGTGCTAAAGGGCTGTTGGACCACACACTGAATTGGGATGAAGACTCCAGCTCCAGACTTAGTTGCCAGAGAGCTCTCTGCCCTAAAGAGCTCCTGAGTAAGTATGACACCACCAAGTGTGATCCGAATGCATTACAGGGCCGGCATGGCCCCAGGAGAGAATGGGGAAAGAAGCCGGCTGGTCTGTAAAAACCATCTCAATTCACCCCGCAACCCATTTTGTACTGAAATATTGTTTTTCTGACCAGCTCTGAGGGGTGGAGTGTGCCGTGTGCGCACGCGGGGACACCATGTCACATGGTTGTGGGAGACTGCAGAGCAGGACTGGGCAGAGGGGTGAGGACAAGGGCAGCAATAGAGAGAGCTCTGAGGAGAAGCCAGTGCAGACTCAGTTGCGTGTGACACTGATGGAGCAGTGAGAGGGGAAGGCAAAACTGTCAGCAGTGTTCTGAGCATGCTACATGGGAGAGGCAGATTGCAGGGTGTTACTGCAGCAGGTCAAGGGCAGAGATGAACTAGGCCCAGTGCAGGGTGTGGGGGAGCGAGGATGGAGAGGGTTCAGAATCCTCAGCGCTATACTGGACATGAACATCCGCCTAGATCTGTTTTCACTTTGGTCTGTTTCCTCATTTACATTTCCCTTCCATCTCACCACCTCCCAGGAACGAATGCGCACAGCAGGACTCAATGAAATGCCATGCACGGAAGAGGACATTGCTTTTGTCCAGTAGAATTCAGAGATACTGGCCTCTCCCTCTCAGATTCTGACAGTTTCCATTTGGGGCCTACACCCCCCATTTATCCAACACATGGCATCGGCAGCCCCAGAAAGTTAAGCCCAGCCTCTGGTGTCAGCTCTACATCAATGGAGAGTTCATCAAAAACACCCCCAGTCTCTTGTATTATCTCTAGTCAGAGCCTCTCTGAGTGAAGGCAGCTGGAGGGGGCTCTCTCAAATTCTGCCTGCACAGGGATAGGTTGCAAAAGTTACGGGAACTCACTAAGCACCTCAGTGTTCTCTGGAAGGGACAAAGCCCCAGGGACACGTCAGTGAGGGGTCCGGGTGTTGCAGGCTGGAAGAGTTGAAAAATACAAGCAAGTCTGGGAATCACAGCATTTTTTTTGGTTCTGGGCACAGGGTGTGATGTTCTGGGCACCCAGGGCAAGGTCAGATTCATGTCCTCAGAGGACCAGGACCAGGACTAGCCAGCTCCATACCAACACAGCCAAGCACTTTGCTCCCATCAAGTGAGCTTGATTCTATCAGCTGAACTCAACAGTAGAAGGAAACTTTCCAAACAAGGAAAGGCGAGGATGCCTGGGCTGCTCACTCATGTCTCTGAACTGGGCGGGGGAAGGGAAGATGACTATCCAAGTGTATCAAAGTATCTCTGTGCTGGAGCAGAGCCCTAGGCTGGTACACACAGACTCTCTGGTGACAGGATCCATGCTGCTCTCTCCTTAGCAGAGTGCCTTTTCCCAACTGAAGGGTCTGTACTACTCCCCATCCCCAAGTGAAGAGGCTTTGGCAGGGCCGGCTCCAGACCCCAGCATGCCAAGCGCGTGCTTGGGGCGGCATGCCGCGGGGGGCGCTCTGCCGGTTGCTGGGAGGGCAGCAGGCGGCTCCGGTGGACCTCCCGCAGGCGTGCCCCGGGACCAGCGGACCCTCCGCAGGGACGCCTGCGGGAGGTCCACCGGAGCCGCGGGACCGGCGAGCGGCAGAGGGCCCCCCGCGGCGTGCCGCTGTGCTTGGGGTGCTGAAATTGCTAGAGCTGGCCCTGGGCTTTGGCCACTGCTATTCTAGTGGCAGCATCTGCATGTTCCACCCCCAATCAGTCCTTCATTTCGTAATGAGCACACTCAAACAGCCAACATACTCTGAAGCCCCGCCCCTTCCAAGACCCAGAAAAGCAAAGCCACCTGGGAGAGGAAGGAGGCAGTCGAATGAGAGCTCTGGGTGCTGCTGGCATCTGGCCCAAATGCCTAGTGGAAGCAGGCAAGCTCCAAGGGGAACCGTCTCGGGATATTGGCGTGCAATACAGCAGCAAGCAGGTCTTGTGAACAGGCCTCATAGGACCTGTACAGCAAGGCAATCACATGCCTCTTTGGGCATGCAGACACATTCCCAGGGTAGGCCAATTAAAATGCTAACGCTGGGCACTTCCTTGATGCCTTCTTTGCTCATTGGCTCTCAAAGTACCTCACAAATATTTGCTAATTCAATCTCGCATGTCTCCCACCCCCCAAATGCAGGCAATAATCATCTCCATTTCACAGATAGGAGAACTGGAGGGATGAAATGCCTTAAGTGGATTATACAGCCACTGAGAGGCAGAACCCAGGAGTTCCAATTCTCAGTCCCCTCTGCTCTTGCCACCAGACTGCACTCCTTCCCAGAGCCAGGAAGACAGCCATGCCCCCTGTCCCCCACACTCTTGCTAGCACCTCTAGATAACTCTGGCTCTGAAATATTAACTAGTAATTAATTGCTGCTGCCTAGTCTCCTCTGTCAGCATGTGAAATTAGAGCTCCCATCACCCACTACTGCTCACTCACATAACTTATTCATCCCAAGATTCACTGGTACACCTGGCTCATTTCTTGTACTTGCAACTTCACTGATATTGAAAGCAGGTGCACAGAGACATAAAATGGCTTCTGGTCAAAGGTGGTGGAGTCGCCTCCTTATGAGTAAGTAAGCTAAGATATGGAGGGCAAAGCCAGGCCTCCCTGGGCAACCACAGCTCCCTCCCTGCTGGGTAGCTTGGACTGCAAACAAACACTTCAAGCTCTGAAGCCAGGACACAAAACAGTTCAAAGGCTGCAGCACCCATTTCACGGACAGGAGACATTTCTCATCTTTAATAAGAAATCAGCATTTCTGAGTTTCATCCTGGCAGCTATTCAGATGCCAAGTGATGCTCATTACAGGAAACCCAATCCAAGACCAGCATTAATGCTGGCTCACAAACCACAGCATGGTCACTGTAGAACAGTGGGGCTTCCTCGGAAAATGACAGCAGCCAGCAGAAGCTGTAAAGGGAGTGCCACTAAGCACGGTGCCACTCTCAGGAACTGATACCGATTTTGAGCTATCATGTCATATTCCCGCTCACTGTGCAGTTATAAAAACCAGCAGAGAGACTGAAATGGAAACAGCAACCAGCTGCTGCTGATAGTGGTCCCTTCAGGGATCAACACCACCACTGTGAGCATTTATACTGGGCTTTCCAAACACCACTGAATTAATCCAGACACCCCAGCAGACAGGAAAATGTCACGATTCCCATCTACAGACAGAGACACTGAGGCACGGGGGAAGGAGAGTGCCATGGGCACAAAACAAGTGAGAGCTAGAATTAGAGCTCCACAATCCTAGCTCCCAAACCTCTGCTCTGATCCCATCCCCTGATCCCTGCTCCCAGCCAGCAGTGAGCTCTGCTCAGTGCTCCACCTGGCCCTGGAAGCCCTTCGCTCTGGATCAGGCTGCAGAGCAACCCAGATCATATGAACACTGAGCAGCCAGCAGGGAGGTAAAGCTGCTGGGTGTGTGCCTGCCACTGGGACAGGGTGGGCTGCTCCTAGAGACAGACCATAGGAAGCACTAGCCCTGGGATCCCAATATTTTCAGCCCTGGCACCGGAGAAGGAGAAATGTGGCCCCACCACCTGCTCCCCACCAGCGATCACCTACACAGGCACCTGATCCTGTCTGGGGGCAGCAAGACATCAACAGCAACGCCTGCTAGAGACAACCACCCGAGTCTCCCTGCAGAGCTGCCAGACCCCCCCCGTCCCTCCCACACCCCCTCAACTGCCAGACCCCACCCCCAAAAACTGCCAGATCCCCCTGTCCCTCCCGCACCCCCTCAACTGCCAGACCCCATCCCAAACTGCCAGATCCCCCTGTCCCTCCCGCACCCCCTCAACTGCCAGACACCCCCCCAAACTGCCAGGTCCCCCTGTCCCTCCCGCACCCCCTCAACTGCCAGACCCCCCCACCCCAAAAACTGCCAGATCCCCTGTCCTCCCGCACCCCTCAACTGCCAGACCCCACCCCCAAAACTGCCAGATCCTCCTGTCCCTCCGCACCCCTCAACTGCCAGACCCACCTGTCCTTCCCGCACCCCTCAACTGCCAGACCCCACCCCCAAAACTGCCAGATCCCCTGTCCCTCCGCACCCCTCAACTGCCAGACCCCACCCCCAAACTGCCAGATCCCCTGTCCTTCCTGCACCCCTCAACTGCCAGACCCCTGGGCTGCTAGACCCCCAAACTGCAAGACCCTCCTGTCCCTCCCGCACCCCCTCAACTGCCAGACCCACCCTGTCCTTCCTGCACCCCTCAACTGCCAGACCCCTGGGCTGCTAGACCCCCAAACTGCCAGACCCTCCTGTCCTCCCGCACCCCTCAACTGCCAGACCCCCAAACTGCCAGATCCCCTGTCCTCCTGCACCCCTCAACTGCCAGACCCCCAAACTGCCAGACCCCCAAACTGCCAGACCCTCCTGTCCTTCCTGCACCCCTCAACTGCCAGACCCCTGGGCTGCTAGATCCCCCAAACTGCAAGACCCTCCTGTCCCTCCCTGCACCCCTCAACTGCCAGACCCCTGGGCTGCTAGACCCCAAAAACGGCCAGCCGCCCGGCCTCCCCCACAGGCGAGCCCAGGCCCGGCCCGCACCCTCCTCGCAGCCAGCCCGGTGCGCTTGTCCCACAGGAAGTCCGTGTTGGCGGCCGTGGGCCCCCGGGGATCCGGGCCCCGCTCCGGCTGCTCGGGCTCCGCTCCCCGCCAGGCCCCGCGCCGGGCCCGCCTCCGCTCCCTCCGGATCCGGGGCCTCCCGATCAGGCCGCGCGCGCTCCCGAGTCCGCGGGGGCGGGCGCGCACGGCGACGGACACGGAGCCGAGCCCCGCCCCTACGTGGTACGGCCTAAGTGACGATCCCACCCACCCGCATTACGTCACACAGGTGGCCCCGCCCCAGCCCCCACATCTAGAGCCCCTCCCCCACTTCCCTGTAGCCCCCTCTGCAATCCCCTCCCCCACTTCCGTGTCCCTGCAGCCCCCCATAACCACAACCCCCCATAACCCCCACCCCCACTTCCCTGTGTCCCTGCAACCTCCCACCCCTATAGTCCTACCCCTACTTCCCTGTGTCCCTACAGCCCCCACCCTTGTAGGGATAGCTCAGTGGTTTGAGCATTGGCCTACTAAACCCAGGGTTGAGAGTTCAATCCTTGAGGGGGCCACTTAGGGATCTAGGGCAAAAATTGGTCCTGCTAGTGAAGGCAGGGGGCTGGACTCTATGACCTTTCAGGGTCCCTTCCAGTTCTAGGAGACTGGTATATATTATGTTTTTACAGCCCCCGCATCTCCTACAGTCCCCCCTCCCTACAGATGGTCCCAGTTCCAGCCCCACCTCCCTACGTCCTGCCTCCCCAGCTACAGTCCCCCTGCTCTCATATCTACCATCCTCACAGTCCCCCAGATCCAGATCCCCACCCCACTAGAGCCCCCACACAGCTTCTACTCTCTCTCCTGTTCCAAGGCCTCCACATGTCCACTACTCTCCCAGCTCCCCCAACTCCAACCTCCCTTCCACTTATATCCCCTATACTGACTCCATGTCTTGCCCCCTAACACCTGCAGTTCACAATCCAGAGCTGGGGCCCAGTACAAACCCCACAAGGAGCCAGTAAGAAACCTGTACAACAGAATCGATATTGAGACGTGGCCAACACTAGTATCCAGACAGAGAAAACCTAACCCAAATAATGAGAAACAAGCAGGGACTTCCCATTGAACAGCAAGAACCCAGTATTGCCATTGGGTCCTCCCTGATGAGCCTTTCCCTCAGGAACCCGCCCTCTTTGGGGAAAGAAGCAAACCAGATTGTAAATAATGACAAAGGGGCAGGCAGAGCACTCAGGGCTGTCACCTTCCCACAGTGGCTGCTTCTGCCTGTGGAGGGGGCACCGGGCACCTTTCTAAGATGCCTTAGAAACTGGTAGCTACAGGGCCCTTGAGTCAGAGGAAACAAGGCCAAGCTCACCCACTGTAGCCAGCATTCAGCCACAGCTTGGAATTCTCACATTACTATTTTTTAGAAAAGGAACCAACCCAGTTTAATGGGGTATCGTTCTGTTTATTCAGCCAATAACACAGTTTCCACGGGGCTCACTGAAGACTCAGAGAGGGATTTGCTCCCTTCCCTTATCACAGGGACCAAAATAAGTTCAGACATTCTCTGCTATGGGCACTGTGCAATCAACCAGACAATTCTCAGCTCACTTTCCAGGAGCTGCAAATGTGGGAAGACGTTTCCGATGCTTGGATAATTCATTGATGTTCTCCATCCATGAGCACTATGGTGGGAGAGAAAGAGGTTAGAGTCACAGAGCTTAGTCTGCCAAACAAAGTGCCAAGCTAACACTGCGAGAACAACCCATTTGTACAAACCAATGTGAACACCTCCAGTACCCACACAGACTCAAACCCCTGGGACAGCAGAGCAAGGAATGAGAACCACACCCACCAAGGCATTGCAAGCCTGGGGCTTTCCTAAACAAAGCAGGCTATTTGGATAGCTGACCTGCAGTTTGTCACAGAGTTGGGGGAGACAAGGCCCTGCACCCCCGGCTTCCTGCGATTCACCAGGACTCTCAGCCAGCCAGTAACACAGAAGGTTTATTTAGACGACAGGAACACAGTCCAAGACGAGTCTTGCAGGTACAGACAACAGAACCCCTCAGTCAGGTCCATCTTGGGGGGCCAGGGGAGGCCAGGAGGTCTGTCTTGGTTCCCCTCCATTTTCCCAGCCAGCTCCAAACTGAAACTCTCCAGCCCCTCCTCTGCCTTCATCCCTTTCCCGGGCCAGGAGGTCACCTGATCTCTTTGTTCTCCAACACCTCCAGTTGGCACCTTTGCAGAGGAGGGGCTCAGGCCACCAGTTGCCAGGAGATAGAGTGTCGGCCATTCTCTGTACAGACAGCATCACAGGGGCCCTCTTGGGCTCTGCAACAATCACACACCCTGATCCCCCCACCCAGATACCTAAGAACTGCATAGGGGAAACTGAGGTACCCACACAGTATTCAGAGAAAGCATTAAGAACATTCCCATTTCATCTCACAGTTTTCCTTCTGTATTTTATACCACATTAGAGTTGAACCCCTGCCCTCTCCAGAGTCAATGACTGTGTCTCTTTCTCCCCCTTTTACAAACACAGACAGAGCTGAGGCAAGAAATGTCTGCTTTGGTCTGTGGTCTTTATTTCCATTCATCATTAGGGTTAGGTGAAGTCCCAACACACAGTCTCTTACTCTCCCTCATCTGCAGCTAGTCCAAACCCACCCCACAGAAGGATAATTTGGGATATAACTTTCAAGATGTGCAAAATGTGGGTTTAGGCTCCTAGTCAGAGTCACTATGGAATGCAGGGTGCTGGAATGACCCAGTCAGAGAAGAAAACCAGCTGTCTCTCTCACAGTGGATGGGTTCTTTGTGAGTGAGATGTTTGCCCAGTCCCAGTGGAATCTCCCTTTGCTTACAGAGTCAAGTTTGGGGTAACTGAAATTGAGTAACTTGCTGTGTAACATTTGCATCTCTGAAGAATCCTACCAACTAATTCCAGAGTCCCCTCGCTGCCAAGGCAGGATCAATGACTTAGTTTAACAAACGGGCAAACTCTGGGGCAGAGAAAATGAGTGATTTACCCAGGGTCACACAGCAAGTAGTGGCAGAGCCATGAGAGGGTCAGGGGGGCAGCAGGACAGATAATTCCATCCCTGCACTTGCTGGCATTGTGCCCCTGCCCAGCACACCTGTGAAGAACCTGCTCTCCTGAGGTTCCTGTTAGGAAATTAAACTGCATGTGGTATTTAGCGGCCCAAAGCTGATTGGAGGAGGTGGGGTTTGCACAGGCTACCCTCAGCTGGGGAAAGGGAGGGGAGGCAGCAGGAGGCTCCTCACCAGGCTCTTGTTGACGCTGAGGGTGCAGGCTATTTGGATAGCTGACCTGCAGTTTGTCACAGAGTTGGGGGAGACAAGGCCCTGCACCCCCGGCTTCCTGCGATTCACCAGGACTCTCAGCCAGCCAGTAACACAGAAGGTTTATTAGACGCCAGGAACACAGTCCAAGACGAGTCTTGCAGGTACAGACAACAGAACCCCTCAGTCAGGTCCATCTTGGGGGGGCCAGGGGAGGCCAGGAGGTCTGTCTCGGTTCCCCTCCATTTTCCCAGCCAGCTCCAAACTGAAACTCTCCAGCCCCTCCTCTGCCTTCATCCCTTTCCCGGGCCAGGAGGTCACCTGATCTCTTTGTTCTCCAACACCTCCAGTTGGCACCTTTGCAGAGGAGGGGCTCAGGCCACCAGTTGCCAGGAGATAGAGTGTCGGCCATTCTCTGTACAGACAGCATCACAGGGGCCCTCTTGGGCTCTGCAACAATCACACACCCTGATCCCCCCACCCAGATACCTAAGAACTGCATAGGGGAAACTGAGGTACCCACACAGTATTCAGAGAAAGCATTAAGAACATTCCCATTTCATCTCACAGTTTTCCTTCTGTATTTTATACCACATTAGAGTTGAACCCCTGCCCTCTCCAGAGTCAATGACTGTGTCTCTTTCTCCCCCTTTTACAAACACAGACAGAGCTGAGGCAAGAAATGTCTGCTTTGGTCTGTGGTCTTTATTTCCATTCATCATTAGGGTTAGGTGAAGTCCCAACACACAGTCTCTTACTCTCCCTCATCTGCAGCTAGTCCAAACCCACCCCACAGAAGGATAATTTGGGATATAACTTTCAAGATGTGCAAAATGTGGGTTTAGGCTCCTAGTCAGAGTCACTATGGAATGCAGGGTGCTGGAATGACCCAGTCAGAGAAGAAAACCAGCTGTCTCTCTCACAGTGGATGGGTTCTTTGTGAGTGAGATGTTTGCCCAGTCCCAGTGGAATCTCCCTTTGCTTACAGAGTCAAGTTTGGGGTAACTGAAATTGAGTAACTTGCTGTGTAACATTTGCATCTCTAAAGAATCCTACCAACTAATTCCAGAGTCCCCTCGCTGCCAAGGCAGGATCAATGACTTAGTTTAACAAACGGGCAAACTCTGGGGCAGAGAAAATGAGTGATTTACCCAGGGTCACACAGCAAGTAGTGGCAGAGCCATGAGAGGGTCAGGGGGGCAGCAGGACAGATAATTCCATCCCTGCACTTGCTGGCATTGTGCCCCTGCCCAGCACACCTGTGAAGAACCTGCTCTCCTGAGGTTCCTGTTAGGAAATTAAACTGCATGTGGTATTTAGCGGCCCAAAGCTGATCGGAGGAGGTGGGGTTTGCACAGGCTACCCTCAGCCGGGGAAAGGGAGGGGAGGCAGCAGGAAGCTCCTCACCAGGCTCTTGTTGACGCTGAGGAGGGTGGCCTGGTACTGGGTCAGTGCCTGCAGGTTCTGGGCCAGTCTTCCCAGCTCCTGGGACAGCTCAGCCACGGCCTCTTCAAAGCCTGCAAAACAGGTCAGAATTGCTGGGGAGCAAAAGGGGAACCCCTCCACCTCCCTCAGCCTCCTTCACCACCCTCCAGCCCCTCCCAGCGTGTGGGGCTCACACCCCACCCACCCTGTGCAGGGAGCACACCCCCTCAACCCCCTTCACTGTGTGGGGAGACACCCCTGTCAGTGCCCTCCAGCCCCTCCCAGCGTGTGAGGCACACATCACACCCCTCCCCCTCCGTGCGGGGGGGGGCACATCACACCCCTCCCCCTCCGTGCGGGGGGGGGCACATCACACCCCTCCCCCTCCGTGCGGGGGGGGGGCGGCACATCACACCCCTCCCCCTCCGTGCGGGGGGGGGCACATCACACCCTATGCCCGGCACTAACACCAGTGCAAACGTCATGATTTGAGACCGGCTTCTCACAAGCGCTTTGCACGGACCGGGGCGACGGGACACCAGAGACTCCCCCTCCCATCACCTCTCAGCCCCGCCTGGGGGGCCCCGGGCTCCATCCCCCACCCCGCGCTCTGCAGCTGGACAAGCGAAGGACCCGGCAACTCCGCCCTTCCCCTCCAAATACTCCATGGGGAACACCCCCGACCAACCGCTTCCTGCCCTGGGAATCACCCCCACGGGCCAACCGCGTCCTGCCCTGGGAATCACCCCCCCCCCCACAGGCCAACCATGTCCTGCCCTGGGAACCCCCACACACACACACACATGGGCCAACCGCGTCCTGCCCTGGGACCAGCCCCCACGGGCCAACCGCTTCCTGCCCCAGGAAGCCCTCCCACATGGGCCAACCGTGTCCTGCCCTGGGAACACCCCACGGGCCAACCGCTTCCTGCCCTGGGACCCACCCCACAGGCCAACCGCTTCCTGCGTTTCAAGATTTTTTTCTGTTGTAAAGTGGGGTGGCAGCCTGCAAAAGGCGAAGAAATAGGGTCTGAAACACTGGGGTCTAAATGAGTTGTTACCACTCGAGAGAGATCTTGGAGTCACTGTGGATAGTTCTTCGAAAACATCCACTCAGTGTGCAGCGGCCTCAAAAAGCAACAGAATGCTCGGAACCATTAGGGAAGGGATAGAAAACAAGACACCAACTATCATAATGGCACAATACAAATCCCTGGTACCCAACACCTTGCACTCTGCCTGCAGTTCTGGTCGCCCCTTCTCACAACAGAGATATTAGAATTGGAAAAGGTGCAGAGAAGGGCAACAAAAATGATCAGGGGGATGGAACAGCTTCCATAGGAGCAGAGATTAAATCTGGGACTGGTCAGGCTGGAAAGAGCCGACTCGGGGGATATGACAGAGGGCTGTAAATCACCACTGGTGTGGGGAACGCAAAGAGGGAAGCGTTATCTACCCCCTCACATAACACAAGAACCGGGGGCCACCCAATGAAATGAACAGGGAGCAGGTTTAAAACACACCTAAGGAAGTTCTTCACACAACGCACCCCTGGAACTCATTGCCAGGGGATGTTGTTCAGGCCAAAAGTACAACTGGGTTCGGAAAACACTGGACAGGTGAGCAGGGACCTAACCCCATGCCCCGGGTGTCCGTAGCCTCTGATTGCCAGATGCTGGGACTGGAGACAGCAGGGGACGGATCACTGGATACTTGCCCTGTTCTGTTCATTCCCTCTGAAGCCTCCGGCATCGGCCACTACTGGAAGACAAGACACTGGGCTAGATGGACTCTTGGGCTGACCCAGTGTCGCCATTCGTATGTTCGTGGCCAAAGGGATGCCGGGGCGGGGGGCGCAGGGCTCAGCCAAGCTTTCCGCTCCCCAGAATTGCAATCGGTGCCTTCACTGGGGTGTTTCCAGGACACGCGACAGAAAGGGGCTGGTTTAACAGAAGGAAGCTGAGATTCCCCCTGCGGGGGCTGGGCGCCTCCCTCCCCGCTGCAGTCTCCGGGCTCCCGCCAGGGGGCAGCACTGGCCTTGCCGAGCGCCCGGATCGCCGCTGGCTGGGCCGAGCCGAGCCGAGCCGCCGCCGCCGCCTGCCCGCGCTCCGGAGGATGGAGCCGCGGCTCCCCCAGCCCAGCTGACGTCTCCCCGCCTGGGCGTGTGCAACAGGCTCGCTCTGCCCCGCCGGCACCGGCCCTGGGGCGGCCATGGGGGAGCAGCGGCCGGCGGCCCCGGCATCCTGCGGCTGAGCCGGCTGCGGGGCAGGGAGGGGAGCGGAGCGGCGCGCCCCCTCCGCGGGGTCCCCGGCAGCATCCCCAGCCGCGCCCCCGGCGGAGCCCAGAGCTGCGGCCGCCTCCGCCCGCGGTGAGCATGTGCCCAGGGGGGCCGGGCCGGGCGCCCGGGCAAGGGCGTTTGAAGGGAACCTGAGCAGGGCGCTTCCCCGGCAGGATGGAGGCGGCGCCGGGCTCGGAGCCCCGGGACAGGGCGCAGGGCGCCGACCCGCGGGACGAGCCCCTGGCGCTGGACGGGGAGGCCCCCGGGCGCCCCGAGGGTAGCGCGGGCTCTGGGCCAGGCCAGCCGCCCCGCGCAGTGACCCCGGGGGAGGCGCCCGCCTCGCAGCCCGGGGCCGGCAAGGCGGAGGCGGCGGAGCAGATCCTGTCGGACGCCGAGGACCCCGCCGCGCTGGCCGGCACCTTCGTGCAGCGCCAGCTCGGGGCCATGCTGCAGCCCGCGGTCAACAAGTTCTCGCTGCGCATGTTTGGCAGCCACAAGGCGGTGGAGCTGGAGCAGCAGCGGGTGAAATCGGCCGGGTCCTGGATCATCCACCCCTACAGCGACTTCAGGTGAGAGGGGCCCTGGCACCCCCCGAGGGACCCGCCTGCTCGCCGGCCGGCCACCCCCTGCCCCCATCCTCCCTGGCCAGCCACCCCTGCCACCCAGCCGGGCCCTCCCCCTCCCCATGCGCCCCTACAGCGAGCTCAGGTGAGAGGGGCCCTGGCACCCCCCGAGGGACCCGCCTGCTCGCCGGCTGGCCACCCCCTGCCCCCATCCTCCCTAGCCAGCCACCCCTGCCACCCAGCCGGGCCCTCCCCCTCCCCATGCGCCCCTACAGCGAGTTCAGGTGAGAGGGGGCCCCGAACCTGCTAAGGACCCGCCTGCTCGCTGGCAACCCCGCCCCATCCTCCCTAGCCAGCCACCCCCTCCCCCCATAAGAACGGCCCTACTGGGTCAGACCAAAGTCCATCTAGCCCAGTGTCCTGTCTTCCGACAGTGGCCAGTACCAGGTGCCCCAGAGGGAGTGAACAGAACAGGGAATCATCATCCTCCAGCTTCTGATATTCTCCCTGGCCAGCCACCCTCTGCCACCCAGCCGGGCCCTACCCTCTTCCCATCCACCCCTACAGCAACTTCAGGTGAGAGGGGGCCCGGCACCTGCTAAGGACCCGCCTGTTAGCTGCCCAGCCCCTGCCTCTGTCTTCCCTAGCTGGCCACTCCCCACCCGCAGTCACCCAGTCTCCCCTTCCCCTGTCTCTGTCCACGCCCAGCCTAACCACCCATTCCTGTCCACCCAGCCAGGCCCTACCCCTGTGCCCCTTCCCATCCACCCCTTCCGTGACTTCAGGTGAGAGGGGCCCTTCTCCTGACCCCACTTTCCAGCCAAGCCCCCGTCCTCCAGCTGATACACAGGGCGGTCAGGTTGCATGTATCCCTGCCCACCCCCATGCAAGGCTGTCTGCTCAGCCGTCCCCCCCACGTCCCCCCTCCTGTGGGCCTGGGGCTGGCGCTGTCCTGGGTACTGAGCGTGAGGCCGCAGGCTAAGCCTGGCCTGGGCCCTGCTCAGCCCCGGGGATGGGTCCCGGTGGCTCAGGTCTCAGTGGAGTGAGGGTGCTGCATTCTGTCCTCCCTGGCCCCCATGGCCCATACCCTCTGCTGCTCCAACGGCTGCTCCCTCGGGCTGTGAGCATCTATCTTCTATTGGTGCTGGTGCTCTGAGGCCTGCAGCCCCAGCCCCATTTTGCGGGGGAGGTGAGGTGGGGCTGGCCTAGGTGCTGGGGTCCTCTCACCAGGCTAGGGGCACCTGAGCCCTACAGCACTGGTAGGAGGCCAGGGGGTGACATCCCAGGGATGGCCGGGCAGTGAGCTGCGGGGGTGGCCTCCACTCCCCAGGAACCCTGGAGGGGCCTTTCCTCAGCAGCTTGTGCTGTTCCTGCAAGCCAGGCACCAGGGACTGGGGGAGTCAGGTCCCTCCTCCCCCAATCAGTCAGGGAGATCAGTCTTGTCACCAGGGCCCCTCTACCTCCAAGTGGGAGCAGGGCAGCAGCTGGGAGCTGTAGGGGAGTCGGGGACTAAGAACCGACAGGATACAAATCCAGTGCCGTTCACTTTGCTGTGGAGGAAGTTTCTATTCCCAAGTCCTCACTGTCATCAGCCTTCCCTGCACCCAGACTCCCCAGCATCGCTGGGCCACTGGGATTTACCCCAAGGAGGCCCCACTTAGAGTGGTCCCCCTATTCTTCTTGGGGACCCCTTTCAAGCAGGCCCGGTGTGACTCTGGGAGGCCAGCTGATCACCAGAATCAGAAACTCCCCTGCTGCCCAAAATTCACCCCCTGCCCCTTTTCTTTGGAAGGCTCCTGTCCCTGACTTTCCAGGGAAGGGGCTCTGCCCAGCATGTGGTTAGTCCTCCCCTCTTGCCACTACTCTCCAGTAAGGCAGAGGCTAAAAGTAACATGCAGAGAGGCCAGGGTACTGACCAGGATGTGCTTCTGCTGCCCAGCAATCGCTCTGCTTGAGCATTTTCCAACCAACCCTATAGAATCCCAGGCAAATTCCTCTGGCAGCAGGACATGGGGTATCCCACGCTCAGCCCTTGGGAGTGACTCAGACCCTCCTGCCCCTGCAGTCCTAAGTGTCCCAGCAATCTCTCCCCCACAGCTCACTCCTGCATCTGGCAGTGCTTCGTGTATGGACAGGGGAGAGCTTCTAGGTAGCTGGGCCGAACCGACCCCGGGCACCGGGGCACTCCCAACAGAGGAAGACAGATCCTTCTGTCTGCCTCTGAGTAGCCCTTCTTTCTTGCCAGTGGACTAGGAGCTGTTTTTAGTTTGTGAAAGTACTGAGGAGTCGCACCACATCCAAGGAGATTAACTCCTGTCCCAGCTCTCGCAGAAGGGGCGCTTGCAGAGCCCTCCCTCAGCAGGAATGGCTCTGGCTGTGCAGGCTGGTGGGGGAGTTGCACTGGGAAGGGCAGTGTGACCATTTAGCGCAGGGTGTGTGGCAAGAAGGCAGGCCTTGTGCTGGCAGGTCCAGGCACACTCCGTCCCTGAGATCTCTCCAGGGTGTTACTGGGATGTCTACGTGGTGGGAAGGAATTGGATGTCACAGGGATGTTGAGTCACATCGGATGGGCTTTCTTTATGGGGGTTGAAACTGCAAGACGATAATTTCTAGTGGAAAATGATGCCATGGTCACTGTGGCCCAGCAGGAGGCTAGCACCTGAAACTGAAAGTAGCCTGCTCACATGTAGGTGTAACCAGGGGTCCCCCTGCAGAGAGGCCCTGATTCGCAGGAATGCTGAGAATCCTTTACACTGCTCCAGCAGAGTGCGAAGGGCTGTGAAGCAGCCATGTGTCACAGCTGCACCCCCTGTAAGGGCCTCAGCGTGAGAAGGCACCACGGTTACAAGCTGCCGCTCCTGTGAAGTCATGGTCCCTGCAGCTCTGCCTGGTGAAGGTGACAGGGTGACATGTGGGGGGGCTGGTAGGTAGCTGTCCAGGCTGGATTACGCCGATGTTGTTTATTATCCGCATTATGGTAGCAACTGAGACCAATCAAGATCAGGGCCTTGCTGTGCTGGGCGCTGCCCGGCATAGAATAAAAGACAGGCTTCGCCCTAAAGAGCTTACAAAGTAAATCTGAGACAAGAGGCGCCAGGTGGGTTTGGGCAGTCAGCAGGAGGGGAAGGACAAGGTTAGCTGGGCGAGCTTGTGCATGGCATTTGTCAGGGGCCAATGAGCTGGGGCAGATGACATTAACCCCTCCATAGCCAGAGTCCTTCTGGGCTGGCACTCCTAGCAAAGTACTAGTCAGTAGGAGAGCTCTTGACTGCAGCTGGAGAGTCCCCAGAGTCCTGGCTTGGAAAGGATTAACCCAGCATACAGTGTGGCCCCCAGAGAGGCATTAGTGACCAGCTGCTAATCCTCAGCTTCTGACTGTTGGTTTCTGCTGTTATGGAAATTTGGGGTCTCACCATTGTTAGCTCCCCAAAGCCCATCTCTCCCTGCAGAGGCCTTTTTCGGTGCCCACCTTAGGAGGCTGGGCTGTCAGTGAACTGAGTTGGTTTTTGCACCTGCCTCTGTGCAGCCCAGACACGGGCAGCTCTCTGTCTCTGTCTTTAACTTGTTACTTGAAACTATTCTTGGCTATAGGACCAGAGACACCTCGCGCCCATACAGACACGGGTGACTAGGGCTGGGTGCAGTTCTGCTGGGTCACAGGGAAAGCCGGAGTGTGAGCTGGCCAGGTTACCGCAGAGAGATGGGGAAAGGAGCCACATGGGCCTGGGAGGAAGGAGCAAAACTGCCCTTGATTTCTTCCTGTGAATGATTGTGGACTCCTCCATTACTCAGTGTCTGTCATGGGGGTCCGGGGCTGTGTGGCGGAGGAGGGAAGGGGGATGTGTGTATCTGTGACTGGGGGAATGAGAACATCCATGGCCCCACTTGAGTGTGTTTAGAGAGAGAATTTTAGGGTGTAATCCAACACCAAAGAGTCTATTATGGGGGTTCTTCCCCATTCCTTTGAAGCAGCTGGCCGCTGTCAGAGAGAGGAGTGGGGTGGATGGGCCATCTGGCGGTGTCTCTGGGGGATTAATCTCTCTCCCCCCACTTCCCTCCTGGTGTCTGTCTCACGGAGGAGCGAGTTTTGGTTCTTTTCTTTCCCCCGTTCTGAACGTGGCGGTGACGTAGGACACGTTGCCCCACAGAGAAATCCCCTCGGTGCCTGAGAGGCAGCCGTTGTGTGGGGTGAAATCACACAGCCAGCTACTCTCGGGCATTCAGGTGGGGGAGCCAGAGCATGTCAGGGCAGAGGAAGAAGAGAGACATGCAAGGGGCACTGGCGAAGGGCTCTGCCAGCGGAGGAGTGACGCTCTCTCACTGTGTTCGCCCCTGGGTTCTGCACCGTCCCCGAGGCTGGGGTGTTGACGGACCCTTCTAGAACCAGCAGTGTTCTCAGCACATTCCCCGTCTTGCAGTGGGGACTCCACCCCAGCGCACGGTCCAAGAGCCGAGTAAGAGCAATAGTGGGAGGACGCTCACACCACTGGAGACCAGCCCAGTAGGGGCAGGATGTGGCTGGAGGGAGCTAGAGTCCCAGCCACATTGACAGGGACTCCCTGCGAGACGGTTTCTGTCACAGACTCCCCAACTTTCCGGGGAAGAAACAGCTTTGGGGAGGCATGCGAGTGGCAGCAGCCAGGAACTGAACTGAATAAACTAGCAGCAGGGTTCGAAGCCGCGCACTCAGGGGCAGGGCTCTGCCTGCCTGGGGCTGAGGGTTTAGAGCCCGTCCCCCTCCTCTCATGCCACTGGCTGCTGCTTGTTCCTCATCAATAAAAGACTTGCTCGAACCAAAGTTACCTTGAGATCCTCTCAGAGCCTTTGCCTGGATCCCAGCAATATTCCAAGCCTGGCTCTGGAACGGCAAGTGCGGCACTTCTGCCTGGTTGGTTGGAGCTGTGGTGGCACCTAAAGACCATAACCGAGATCATGGTCCCATTGTGCCAGCGCTGCCCAGTGGGAGACTGTCCCTGCCCAGAGCCCCTGCAGTCTGAATGGACCCGACACACACCGGCTGGAAAGAGAAACAGAGGCCCTGACCAAAGCCACCCTGCAGATCAGTGGCAGAGCTGGGGTCTCCTGCGGCCCAGCACGGTACCCAGAAGTCTCTTCTCCTCTGCTGATGCTGGCCTTTCCCCATAGTGGCTCAGAGCTCCACCTGAGAGATTCACTGGAAGAGGCAGCATCTTCTTATACCTGGTTTTAAATATTTTTCCTAAGGGCTGAAGCCAAGGCCCTGGGGAAGGTCAGGGCAGGAACCGGGTAAGCCAGGCCGGCCCCCTGTGGAGGTCACAGCCTGCAAAGCCTGATGCATCCATCTGCCTGCAGAGGCCTGGATTCTAGTCTCTTCCCCAAGAGCTTGGCTTTGCAGAGTGAATTCATCTGGCACCGGCGCCACATTTCCAAGGTGAGTTAGTGGGGCTGTAGCACATGGTGGGAGGCGAGCCCAGCAGGGGAAAAACCAGGCTGAGAATTGCAGGAACCTCCCCTCTCCAAAATCCAGCGCACAGCCCAAGATGGCCAGGCATAAAATTGGTGCTGTGGGAGATACAGGGGCTCCCCTCTGCCCAATGCAGAACACGCCCATCTGTGACCCTGATCCGCCTGCCTGGCAGGTGCCCGCAGTGCCAGGAGTGAAGGTTTGCAAGGGGATGCTGGGAGGTGTGATCTCTTTACTCCATGCTGTTGGGTAAAGCAGCACCAGGGAGGGTCTCCGTACCCTGCCTCCTTATTCACGGGAGGGAGCTCCTCTCCCTGGGCTGGCAGCAGTCAGCCTGGCACCCTCCCCAGGGGGAAGAGTTGGTTTCCACGGTGGGGTCTCCATAAGGCCCCCACTCTCCATAGCCCAGGCATCATCCTTGAACCCAAGCTCTCCCTCTCCTCCTCCTCCTCCACTGTGAGAACTGGCCATCACCATCTTGGCAACATTTCCCGAAGCCTTGCCTCCCCTCTCCTGGACTCCCTCCCGGGCCTTCAGCCCGTCTCACCGGGACTATTGCAACTCTCCTCTGCCAGGCTTGCCAAGCCCCAGTCAGCAGCAGGGGCACAGTGAGGTTACCCACTCCGCCCTCTCCCTTCTGGCTGTTTTCAGAGCCTAGCCCAGGCCTAGGGAACGGATCTGGCCCACCTGTTCCTCGTTAACAGCTGCACCAAGGACAGCCAGGCTCTATGCAGACCTGCTGTTTGGTGAAGAGAGGGAGGCAGGAGATGGGAGAGGACGCTGGGGCAGAGGCTGTGATGAGCAGGTGGAAGGGTTTGGGCCCGGAGGGCCACATGGCTGCTGTAAGCGGATGGAAAAGGCCTGGGAGCTCTGTGGAGATAAAGAGCAGGGCAAGATGCCAGGTGGAGAGGGAGGCCAGCCCCCATGGTGGGGGTGGTGGAGGATACATACTTCTTGTGGAATTACTGAATGAAAGGGAAACTGAGGCAGGGTGCTACAGAGCCACCCCAGGCCACCAGCTGCACTTGGCAGGCAGCCAGTGCTGTTACAGAGCCCCTCAGGTGCTGGGTCTCTGTTCTCTTCTCACCAAGCTTTGGCTGTCTTCTGCCTTCATGCATCTCCCCACTGTCAGGGCAAGAACTTTCCCCTCCACAGCTCGTACTACCAGGCCCAGCCACCCTATCCTTTGCTGCCTCAGCAGCTCTCCGGTTCCTATCATAGGCAGCTGGAGCCTCCTCTCTCTCCTTCCCTGCCACTGTGCTAATTCCTTTCCCCTTGGGATCTCAGGCTGGGTGCAGACTCAGCCCCTCCGTGCTCTCGTACCACGGCTCTCTGGTTGTTTGGGGGCACAAAGGTTGGGAGTAGAGCTGTCTGGCTGGGCGTGTTGTGTTGCCCCTGCAGACGGCTGGCGAGCTGCAGCTTGGAATGACAGGCTGCTCTCAGCCCTCCGAGGTGGAGAGACAAATGGGGTGATGCGTGCATGTGTATGTGTGCACGTGTGCTTCCTGGCCATGTATCTGTTTGGGGCATGTGCAGCGGGAGGAGGGTGTGTGTCCGTGTCCACGCGTGTGCATCCTGGCCGTGTATCTGTTTGGGGCACGTGCACGCAATCTCCAGAGGGTTTATAGAGTCCAAGGCCAGAAGGGACCCTGCTGATCAGCAAGTCTGACATCCTGTGTCACGCAGGCCACGGGACTTCCCTGAATTGGTTCCTGTTGGATCTACAGCTCATCTTTTTGATTTAAGTATTTCTGATGATGGAGAATCCCCCCCAGCTCTGGGTAAATTGCCCCAATGATTAATTACGCTCACTCTTAAACATTTGCACTTCATTTCCAGTCTGAATCTGTCTCATTTCAACTTCCAGATGTTGGCTCGTGTTAGATTTTTGTCTGCTCGACTGAAGAGCCCGTGATCGAATGTCTTGTTCCCCAGGAAGGTACTTACAGACACTGAGCAAATCATCCCTTAAACTTCTCTCTAAACAGATGGAGCTCTGTCGCTGTAAGGCAGGTTTTCCAGCCCTTTCACCATTCTCATGGCTCTTCTCTGAACCCTCCAGTTTAAACTGATCCAATTTCTCACCCAGGTTTAGCTACTAGAAGGAGGTTTTCATTCTCTCCCTCCCTTTCTCCTTCCCTGGCTCCATTCCCCATCTCCTTTCCTCCTTTCTCGTTCCCCTGCTTTGTGCCCGCTCTCCATTCCTCCTGCAGGTTTTACTGGGACCTCATCATGCTGCTGCTGATGGTGGGAAACCTCATCATCCTGCCCGTAGGCATCACCTTTTTCAAGGATGAGAACACGCCACCTTGGATTGTCTTCAACGTGCTGTCAGACACCTTCTTCCTGGCCGACCTAGTGTTGAACTTCCGCACGGGCATCGTGGTGGAGGACAACACGGAGATCATCCTGGATCCACACACCATCAAGATGAAGTACCTGAAGAGCTGGTTCCTGGTCGATTTCATCTCCTCCATCCCCGTGGATTACATCTTCCTCATCGTCGACCTGGAGACTCAGGTGGACTCTGACGTCTACAAGACGGCGCGGGCCCTGCGCATCGTGCGCTTCACCAAGATCCTCAGCTTGCTGCGCCTGCTGCGCCTGTCCCGCCTCATCCGCTACATTCACCAATGGGAGGAGGTGGGAGAAGAGTGGATCATTTGGGGGGATCCCTGCCTGGAGGGATCAAGGGGGGGTTCAAAACCCCTGGCTAGGGGGAGGGGCATCTTGGGGACCTGTGGCTGGGAGGCTTAAGGAGCTTTTGTGGGGAGTTAGGGGGCATTTGGGGGCTCCCTGTCCTCCCGTGCGGGTAGCTGGAGAAGAGAGCTGGCTTTTCACAGTCTTTCTCCCGGCTTGTGCTCTTGCTCAGATTTTCCACATGACCTACGACTTGGCCAGTGCCGTGGTGCGGATCGTTAACCTCATTGGCATGATGCTGCTGTTGTGCCACTGGGACGGCTGCCTGCAGTTCCTGGTGCCCATGCTGCAAGATTTTCCTGAGGACTGCTGGGTCTCCATCAATCACATGGTGGTGAGTGCCCCGCCCGGCTCTTCTGCACTGGAGCCTGAGATCCCCAGGTTCTTTGTGTCTCCCTGGGGTGGGGCCGTTGGGCTCCAGCCTGTCCCTTCCTTGCGGTATCTGCTCTCCTCAGCATCTGTCATCCCCTTCTGATCTAAGAGAGCCCCAAGATGGAGCGGTGCCCATCATGGGACATAAGGAGCAAAGCCTTTATTGTACAAGACAATTGTTTAAAACCATCCCCCATCCCAGACTGCCGCCACAGAGCTGTGTTCCTGTGGGCTCCCGGAGGAACTGTGCCCAGGAGCAGGCTGGCTGGGGATCAAGGGGGGGAATCCTTGGCCAGGGCCATGGGCTCCATGCAGAGTCCCAGTCTCCACTGTGGCGGTGACACATGCACGGTGTCATTCTCTGTTAACAATGAATGTGCTGGAAGGCAGATCCCCTCCCACCCTGCTCAGCGGCCAAGGGCTGCATGGGGTCGGTGAGGGCAGAATTTGACCTCCCTGGCCCTGCAGGGCTAACAGGAGAACTGCCTTTGGGGGGTTGATCTCCTGAGTGAGAGAATGAGGCTGTTTGCAGAGCCGGGCTGCAGTCTGTGTAATGGGGATCGTGGCATGTGTATGGGGTATGGGAGGCTTAGTGTTTATAAAGGGACAGGCAGGTGATAAACCTTATGCTGATGGCTCCAGCCTGGGAGACCTCATGGACCAGACTGTCATGCATGTTCCAGGCCGGGAGTGTCCCCTGGCACACACGCCGCTAGACACATACTCTTACACACACACAGGTGCACGCTAATTACACATGCACACGTGCTGTCCAGCTGGGGGCTGATGGAGATCCCGGAGTCTGATTGCAGCCCTGCAGGCTACAGTCAGACAGGGGAATCTCTCAATCTGGGTGTGTCCCTGCTGCAGCACCTCTGCCACTAATTAAATCCCACACGCAAGGGAAATCCCTCGCACCAGCTGCCAAGAGACAGCAGGCAGGAGGGGTTCCTGCTGCCTCCCTGGGAGCTGGGCTGGGGGCAAAGCCTCTGGTCCTTAGATCAGCCCAGAAGCCGCTGCCCCCTGGGGAACGGGGCCCTGCCCTGGGGTGTGCGGCCACAGACGTGCTCCCCTGCTGGCTGGGAGCTCACATTTCTCCCACCCTGGGGTGGGAGATCCAGAGAGGCTGTGTATTCAAAGAAATCCCTGGCTCCAGTGGCAGGAGCTAGCCCGGCTACAGCCTGCTCAGGTGCCCTCCTGTCTGCAGAACGACTCCTGGGGGAAGCAGTACTCCCATGCCTTGTTTAAGGCCATGAGCCACATGCTCTGCATCGGGTACGGCCAGCAAGCTCCGGAGGGGATGACCGACGTCTGGCTCACCATGCTCAGCATGATTGTGGGTGCCACCTGCTACGCCATGTTCATTGGCCACGCCACTGCCCTCATCCAGTCGCTGGACTCCTCTCGCCGGCAGTACCAGGAGAAGGTGAGTGCCCCTGCAGGGCTTGGGGGCGTCAAGCAGGCCCCAAAGCTCAGGCAGGGTGGTAAGGGGCAGGCCTTGAGGCAAGCAGGGGAGGTGTGTGGCGGGGAGCTAGGGCCTGGGTATGAGCTGGGAATGAACAGATCCTTGTGTCACTAAACACTGCCCGACCTGTGCCACTCCTTGCCAGCTTCTCCCCTGGTTCTATCCCCGCATTGGCACAGCTGGCCCAGGGCTGCCTGGCACCATGCTGCACTCTTCACTCTTGCCCTGCCCTCCACGTATGGAGCCCCTGCCCTTCCCATTTGGGTGTGTCCAGCCCTGGAATGAGAGTTTCTGTCTGTCCCTCCAGTACAAGCAGGTGGAGCAGTACATGTCGTTCCACAAGCTACCCGGGGACACGCGCCAGCGGATCCATGAGTACTATGAGCACCGCTACCAGGGCAAGATGTTTGATGAGGAGAACATCCTGGGGGAGCTGAGTGAGCCTCTCAAAGAGGTAGGGAGTTCTGGAGCCAGGGCCAGCCCCACTGCCCCCTCTGGGTGGGTGAGTGCTGGGGCCAGTCCCGCCGCCCCCTCGGGGGTGATCGCTGGCGGGTTGCTGCTCTCGGAAGGGTAAAGTGACCCTCTGCTGCCCTCCTCCCAGGAAATCATCAACTTTAACTGTCGGAACCTGGTGGCCAACATGCCGCTGTTCGCCAGTGCCGACCCCAGCTTTGTGACAGCCACGCTGACCAAGCTGCGCTTCGAGGTCTTCCAGCCTGGGGACTTCATCATCCGCGAGGGCACCGTGGGCAGGAAGATGTACTTCATCCAGCACGGCGTGGTCAGCATCCTCACCAAGGGCAACAAGGAGACCAAGCTGTCCGACGGCTCCTACTTCGGGGGTGAGGCTGCTCCCCAGATGGGAGGGTGTGTCTGGGGCTCAAGGGTCCGGGATGGAGATGTGATGGGATCCCCGGGGTGCAGCCTGGGAGCGTGGGACCGCTGTGCCCCCTTAGCTCTCCAGCCCGGGCTGTCTCTCACAATGCCTGGCTAGTGGCCAGCTGCAACCCCTCCAGGCACTGTGATCACTCAGCACAGCCACATGTGGAGCCCCCCCCACTCAGCTAGATCGCAGGAATGCTCCCAGAGCCACTCCTTATTCAGACAGGGAAAGGCCCCAGCCGAATCCCCCCAGCTCCCAGCACTGTGCCTCAGGAGTATACCATCCTGCACTGCTCAAGATGAGCAATGCGGATTCATTAATTGGTTCACCACTTCATCAATGGAAAGTGGATAGACACCAGCCTTTGCAAACCTGAGCACATTTGCTACACGCTTCGGGCAAACTCACTGGTAAAGATAAACAGTTAAACAAATGTATTGACTACAAAAGATAGTTTAAGTGGTATTAAGTGATAGGCAAAAAGTCAGAGTTAGTTACCAAAAGAGAAGAAAATCTAAGCACGCAGCCTAAACTCTGAACCCTATTGGACGGGGCAACATTGAGATTAAGCAGTTTTTTTCACCCCACTAGATATTGCAGTTCATAGTACACAGATTTCACCCTTGAAATCTGGGCCAGTGTCCTCTGTTGGAGTCTCAAGTCTTCAGTTTCCTTGTTGCTTGCAGCACAGGTGGGGGCAGGAGAAAGGCCAAGCAGGGGCCCCCTGTGTTCTGTTTTATACCCTTAGTCCCATGTAGAACATAAATCCAGGGATGTCTGGTGGGCATTGCTGAGTCCCCAGGCAAGGTTGAGCAATTCCCCTGGTGTGGCTTCATGCAGGTGAGTCATTGCATTGTAGCTCCCTTGCTGGACAGTAGCAGGGCAGGGGGCGAGGGATAGCTCAGTGGTTTGAGCATTGGCCTGCTAAACCCAGGGTTGTGAGTTCAATCCTTGAGGGAGCCACTTAGGGATCTGGGGCAAAAATCAGTACTTGGTCCTGCTAGTGAAGGCAGGGGGCTGGATTCAATTACCTGTCAAGGTCCCTTCCAGTTCTAGGAGATAGGTATATCTCCAATTATTATTATTATTATAGCTGCTGATGGGTTGTTTGACACCCCGCCTGGGTGTTGGTTACTTTCCTGCTGTTAACTCTGGGGGCGGGGGGCTAATATCTGGCTGATTCCCCCAACTTACAGCACGTTTTAGTGACAACCATACAACACAATTCCCATAACTTCACATGCATCAATGATACACATCTATGGACCGAGAAATGACTTTCAGTAGATCATAACTTTTCCCCTGATACCTCACCCAGCCTGTTTTATATGTAAGTTCACAGTCATATGTAAATGAGGAAGATGGGGGTTACAGGACACCCCCCCAAGGTACAGAATATCACAGGAGAATCCTAGCCCCAGCTGTTGTACTCCTGTGCCCACCGCCTCATGGCCCTAACTTAGGCTCCACCCACCCACCTGGGTTTACTAAGGTGCCCCTCACCCTACAGTCTAAGGCTTCTTTGAGTTAAAATACTTAGTAATCTGCTGCTCATGCTGAGGAGGGGGTCTTGTCCAATGATTTGAACTGGAGGGGCTGGGAGCCAGGACTCCTGGGTTCTCTCTCCAGCTCTGGGAGGGAGAAGGAGCGGTGTCTAGGGTTAGAGAAAGGTGTGGCCATGCCAGACAGGACTCCTGGGTTCTGTTCCCGACTCTGTAAGTGGCTGTTGCGTTGCCTGGGATTGGTCCCTTCCCAACTTTGTACTTCAATTTTGTTCAGCACAGAAGCTCCTGTAACATAAGAGGCACTAGTCAAGGTAACTGTCTCCCCTTCTCTGGCTGGGGGGTCAGTGCCAGCAAGGAGGTGGCCACAGCCATGATGCCAAGCTCTGTGTCCCCACAGAGATCTGCTTGTTGACGCGGGGGAGGCGGACAGCCAGTGTGCGTGCCGACACCTATTGCCGCCTCTACTCGCTCTCGGTGGATAACTTCAACGAGGTGCTGGAGGAGCACCCCATGATGCGTAGGGCCTTCGAGACCGTGGCCATGGACCGCCTGGACCGCATCGGTGAGGGAGCGCCCACCCCAGGTGCATGCCAGCCACCCCCGCGAATCTCCTTGCTCCCAGGCAGCTGCTGCACTGGCACATACCCCCCTGCTCCCCAACCTGCTTCCCCTGTCCTTGGGCCTTTAACGTCAGGGGCATTTCTTTC
Organism: Mauremys reevesii; assembly: GCF_016161935.1. Classification (NCBI taxonomy): domain Eukaryota; kingdom Metazoa; phylum Chordata; order Testudines; family Geoemydidae; genus Mauremys; species Mauremys reevesii. The sequence continues at coordinate 494,434 of NC_052646.1, read as the reverse complement.
CCTGCCTCCTTCGGGGTTGGGCTGAGGAGCCTGCTCTGGGATTCCCTCCCTCTCCCCAGTACGGGGTAAGGGGATCTGCTATATGGCATCGCTTTTGTTCACAAGGAGGGTCTGTAAGTTACCCCTCCCAAGCTCAGCCTCCCACTGCCTCCCCCTTGCACTCCTCACTGGTGAGGGCCGACCTGACTAGCTGCTGGCCCTGGGGGCAGATGGGACCCCAAGGGTGCCAGGCCTATACCCTTCCTACACAGCCGTCGATAGACACTCAGCCAAGAAAACTGCTAGTGTCAGCATAACCCCATGGTAGGAGCAGGGGGCCAGGACTCCTGGGTTCTATCCCCCTGCTCCTCACCCTCCCTGTCTGTAAGACGGTGGAGATGCTCATATCTGCCTGCTACTCCCATGGTGTTCCGGCCCTGGGCACAGTCAGGAGGTGTTGGTGACCCTGTCTTTTCTCTCTGCCCCTCAGGTAAGAAGAACTCCATCCTCCTGCGCAAGCGAGCAGAGCATAGCTCGGGGGCCATGAACAATGAGATGATCCAGCAGATCGTCAAGCACGACCGGGACATGGCCCACAACATCCAAGACCTGCAGCAAATGGCAGCGGGCCGGGAGTTGAGTGGCAAGCCAGTGATCTGGGAGCCCCTGGTGCATGCACCACTGCAAACGGCAGCTGCCACCACCAACGTGGCCATTGCCTTGACTCACCAGCAGAGTCTGCAGGCCCACATCTTCCTGCCACCCTCCTCCATCTCCAGCCCACTCTCGCCTGAGGCCACCCTGCTCACCAGGCAAGTGCGCAGGTCCCAGCCCAGCCTGGGGGGCTCCCGGCCCTCCTCAGTGAGCTCCCAGTCCGGTGTACAGTCCCACCTGCAGACGCCTGCAGCCAACTCCCCTTCATCCCCCATGGTCCAGTCCCAGTCGCCTCTGGAAAGTGGGGGGCAGAAAGCTGGGCACGTGGGACTGCCACAGCCAAGGCTGGTGCAGAAGGGAGAGCCCCTGGCAATAGCAAAGCAGCCCCTGACGGGCTCCCAACCCCAGCTCTCCAAGTCTCGAGGCACCTCAGTTTCCACATCACTTCTCCAGCAGCCAGCAGGGGCTCCGTCCCATAGCTCTGAGCAGACGCTCCCAGCAGGGAGAACTCTCCACTACAGCCTGTCCCGAGCCACCGGCTCCCACATCTCTCTGCTGATGCAGCCGCAGCAGCTGGTGAAGCACAGGAGCATCCAGGGCCTACCCATCGGGAGGCTCACCCAGGACGTCCGGCTCCTGTCGGCATCTCAGCCATCCCTGCCCAATGAAGTCGCCCAGCAAGTGGACAGGAGCTCCTCCCATCAGGGCAGAAAGTCAGCGGGGAACCTGGCTCACAGGTCATCTCCCTCGGTAGCTGGTCTCCTCACCAAGCCACCCCCTGGGGTTCCAGGCCAGCCAGCACACCCGCAGCAGATGCCTTCAGGATCTTTGGTCCAATCCAGCCGGCCCATGAGCGGAGCATCCACCCCGCAGTCTCCCGTCTCCACGCCCAGGCATGCGGCAGGCCCCTCCCGCAAGGGTTCCGTGGCATTCAGTCCTGAGGTGGAAAGTGGGAAGCCCAAACTCCCGTCCAACATATGAGAGCCCAGGGCTGTGTCCAAGCGTGAGGGAGAGAGGCGTGGGCTCTCCGGAGAGCTGTGCTCCTGGGGCTGTTTGACATGGGGCTGGGACAGGGAGAAAGGGGGACAGCCTCCCCCAAGGCCCCCACCTCGGGCTGAGGCCGAGTCTGAGTGGGCAAGGAGAGGAGATGGCCAGGGGTGACCACCTACCACAGACACCGACTCTGCCAGAGTCATGTGCCTGGCTGCAGGGCAGGCTCTGCCCAGGGGTCGCTCTGGGATTCCCCTGACTCCACTGAGGACAGGAAGCCACTAAAAGGCTGCCCCCATCTGCACCCCACAGCAAGGGGGCAGCAGGGCCGTGGGCTGGGCTGACTCCATCAGTGCTCTGCCTCTCTCTGGGAACACCAACCTTGCAAGGGGACCCTGCCCCTACTCTGTCCTCTCACTCCACCCGCTCCCAAGGGGCCCAGCCCCTGCCCAGCAGGGCATCGGCCCCGCCGTGGTGAGCAGCGTCAGGAAGGCACTCAGCGGATCCTCCCACTCATGTTAGGAAATTCTCCCAGCCCCCCACCTCGCCCATCCGTCAGCTGCGTCCCCACAATGGCCTGCTTGAAACCTTTGCCCTGTGCGGGAGGCAGGGGTAGGGGGATAGGGCCAGAGCCCCATGGTGAGACCTTTCCCCTCACCCACAGCAGGGGACAGAGTGGGGTGGATGGACCCCATGGAGAGGCCTTTGCACTGGGGGAGGGCAGAGCGGGAGGGAGGTGGGGGGCTGCAAGGTTGCCGAGAGACTGGAATCCCCCTCACTCCAGCTCCCAAGCCTCTGAACCCAGAGCAGGACGCCTGGGGCCCCATGGCGCTGGCTACCATGGCCAACCCAGCAAGCCAAGATGAATCCGTCCAGCACCCCATGGTCCCAGGCAGCTCCGAGTCCCCAGGACTCCAGGTGTCTCCCCTCTCTCCCCCTCATCCCCAGCTGGTCTAGTCTGAGAGGTCACACAGATCCTCATGCGCTTGGCCTCTGCCCCCAGAGGCCTGGCAAGTCACTGCCACTTGTGAGCACGTCTCAGCCGCCCCGTCTCTCCCATAGGTGACTTTAAATGTGTGCAGCAGGAGCCCATGTGAGTGCCTCTAGCCTAGAGAACCCAGTTCCGTGGGGAAGGGAGGCATGGGGAGCAGGCATGTCTCATCCCCCACTGCTCCAAGCACCTGGTCTTTATAGTCAGGTGGTCCCTGTAGAAAGTGGGAGATCTGGACCCAGCAGAAGGGGGCTGTGGGCCAGGGCTGTCCTGGCTGTAACTGTCTGGGCTGGATTTGAGCTGGTGGGTTCCCTCCATCTCACAGCTCCTGGCCTGCCCTGGGGTCCAGGAGGCTGCCTCTGAGGACATAGGCCCGGTGCTGGCTTCCCTGAGGGGCTTGTTCTTGGTATCCGTGGCTGGTCAGGAGAAGATTAATCAACTCCCCTGGTTGCAAGGAGCCAGGCCTGGAAATGCAAAAGCTGAATAGAAACATCCCGAGGTCCCCCAGGGCCTGTGCTGGGTGGCCATAGGTGATGTGCGTTCCTATGAGACAGGCTCTGATGGATGTTCTGGGAGCCTTGGGGCAGCCAGACCCAGAGACCTGACTGAAGGGCTTCCTTGGCTGGGTCTTGTCCCCTACACTGTATTGAGGCAGGGAGCACAGGCTAAGGGCAGGGGCTGCAGTTCAGGGCTCTCAGCATCATCCTGAGATGTGCATTTCTCACTAGGCATGTTCTTGGCAGACCAGACGGTTTCCTGCTCCCCTCTTGTGAGAAGGGACTTGCAAAGAGTTTTGCTACCTCTGCTCTCGACTGCTAGCTCCTGCACCCCAGGAGGGTCTTTGAGAGCTGGGCCAGGGGGTTTCTCTCCTCTTACCTCGCAGGCTGGTGCCCATTGCCTGGGGTTAGTCTGAGTGAGCAGCATTGTCCCAGGGAGTTGGGTGTCAGGAAGGGTTGGTCCCCACCCCCTGTCCATGATCAAGTCTTGCTAAAGACCCAGCCCCAGTTTCTTGAAGTCAATCCAAGATGCTCTTCGTCAGCATTAAAGTGACTCCAGGGAGATTGCAGAGGAGATGCTCACGTCCCCCCACCCCATGCTTGTCAATCACGCCCCAATCACTGCCTGGATCTCAGCTCGAAGCTTCCTGCACTTGTAGCCTCCCCAGGGGGAGGATTCTGCGACCCTGTACAGAAGGGTTGGGATTTCCGGGGAGTCTCGGGCTCAGCCCGAGCTGCCCCTCTCCAGGAACCAGTAGTTAGCAATGTGTGTGCGAGTCGTGGCTCTGCTAAGCAGCTGAATTCTGCTTACGGTGTTGCTTTTGGGTCCAAACGTGTTACTGATTTGAGTTAGAGTAGTGCCCCCCCCCAACTCCGCTGTGCTGTATAGCTTCTTTCCACTACCAGTCAGGAAAATCGTATCTTGTAGTCCCTGCTCTGGGAGCACTGACAGTGCCAGCAATATGGAGCTCAGCCCTGTAGGTACCTGTGCTAGAGGCGATAGGCCCAGCTGTGGCTAGGCACAGTGTTGGGCTAGGGGTTCTTTTCGTACAATACTTCTTAAAGGTAAGTTGTTCAGTTCTTCTCTTCATTCGTATTTTGGGATGTTGGGACCAGAGTCTTCACTGCAGGACAAGGAGGGGGAGCTCAGCCCTTGGCAGAGTTCAGTCCAGTGGGAATCACTGATGCCTGTATTGGAGGGAGTATTCAGCACTGCCTTCTCATGGACTTGTGTCCTTTCCCTCTGTCCCTGCCTCCCCCCATTCCACTTGGCCCCGTGTGTCTGTCCCAGCAGCTCCTCTGGAAGGGGCCTGCAGTCAGGTCGCTTAGATTCAAACATTCCAGGATCCTCTTGTTTACACTACGTAATGTAGAGACATTTGTAGCAATTGTGGTAGGATTCCATTGAGAGGAAGAGTGCCAAGGTGTGGGCTGGCCCAGGTGGCAACCGCAGAGCCGTGGCCCTCCTTCCACAGCATCTGGAACCTTTCTGGTCTTTCCAGAGAGGAAACCAGACTCTGTGTGGCTGTGTCGCCCTGCAGCTCTTCCCCTGCAGGTTCCCCGTCATTGCTAACCCCGGGCAGCCCTGCTGCTGAGAGTGCCAGTGTTCACGGTGCTCTGGGTAAGCCCCAGCACAGTACCACTGTGCTGCCCGGCCTTGTTCTAAGCAGGGTTACAGACATGGCAGCCGTGTCTGTTTGTGTCACCCCAAGGAGTGGGGGGGGGCACTAGATGCAGCAGGACATAGCTCCTGCCCTAGAGAGAGGCTGTCACTCCTACCCATATTAGCAACAGGGGGAATCAGGGCTGGGGAGAGGCCACAGTAGAAGCACCCTGTGTGTGTGTGTGTGTGTGTGTGTGTACGCGAGTCTAGTCACCAAAGACCGTGATCCTTCACTCTTGCACTCACAGCAGTCGATGTACAGAGCTTGTAGTTTTCATATTGCAGAGACTTTAAAAGCGTTTTTTAATTTTTGGTCGTTGTACATAACAGATTTAAATAATAAAGAGCGACTCCAAGCTGGCAGCTAACTGCACCTCTGTCAATAAAGCAGCTGCGGCCCAATGAAATGCTGCCCACCCCATCACCTACTGCTGGGGTTAGAGAAGCCCCTAGCCCCTGCTCTCCAGCAGTCACAGCTCTAGTTGTCCTCCTGCCAGTGGCTTCTTTGGTCGTGGTGCCTGTTAGTGACACCGAGCCAGAGAGAAGGCAGCCCCTTGTGCCCTTTGCTCAGATGATGCTGGGCAGGCACCTTGGTGCTGGCAGTTCAGGGTCTGCCTTGCTCTCTGGGACAGCTAAGGGTAATTCTCAAGGCCCTTCAGCCCTGATGAAATTGTAATGGGGCCTGGGCTCGTCCAGAGACTGCAATGAAACAGGACAATGCTGCTTCCCTAGACCAATGGCCCATGCAAATCCAAATCTAGCTAGTGGGAGGGGATGGCACATGGGCCTAGGGGAAAAACTGTATCCCCCAAGCCCTCATTGGAGCCAGGAAGCTGTGCAGCAGAGGGCAGGCAAAGCCAAAAAGAGAGGCCGAGAGAGCTGGGGGCAGAGGCTGGGCGCTCCCTGGGATTTCATTGAGGGCCTGATGGGCCAGCACAGTTCTAGACAGGAGGCACTGCAGAGAAGGCTTTCACTGCACAGAGAGGAGGTGGCCAATGTTAGCTGAGCAGAGGGAGCTGGGGGAGGGGGTGGCTTGACTGGGCCAAGTCTGTGGTGGAGTTTAAAAGCAAGGCTAGCGTATGGAGTCTGCAGTTTGCCCTTGGCCCCCACTTCCATCTCAGGAGCCAAGAGGAGGGTGTGGCTGCATTGTACCGCCACCTCCACTCCCCAACAGGCAGCAAAGCCTGGCTGCACGGCAGCAGCAGGGACCCCCCCCCCGCTTTATTTTGGGATTAGTGTTTAATCTTTAGAGTTTTTCTTCCATTTATTAACTCAGGGGCGGGGTGGGAGGTGGATTGTGCCTGATTGCAGCTTGGACTTTAGGCATTAAGTCGATTAAATCAAGGTCACACAGGCCACAATGGACTGGTGCTGGGGATCCAAGCGCCCCTGTAGCCAATGAACATTTCTACAGGGAGCAGAACCCTCTGTGGTGTGTGCTGCACCCAGATGAAACCATCCCCTCAGAGCAGGCCCAAAGCAAGTCCCCCCCGGCCGTGCCCTGGGGCCTAGCTCTGACACCATCCACAGGCAGCAGCTGCAGCCTTACAATAGCTCGCTAGCCAGGCCAAGATGGGGCAAAGCAGAGGGCATGACCCCAAAGCAGTGCCCAGTGCTGCAAGCTTCCCTGCAGCAGTGCCCTGGCAGTCCCCGGTTAGGCCCCCAACACAGTGAGCTGGCCCCTGGCCATACCCATCTGGGATGCCCAGTACTGCCCCTGAGGCGCAGCAGTGTCTGTGTACCCCTGGAGGGGGGGTAAGGGGGGCTGCCCAGCAGGTGCCCATGTCTGTCTGTCCGGCCCCAGGACATTTGCTCACTGGAGGCACTAGCAGCAGCCTCTCATGCAGAAATTAGGCTCCATGACACAGGAGGAGCTCAGCCCTGATTAGCAGGTTTCTTGTTAATTTGATTATTTCAGATTATGCTGACTCTGGGCCTTAGGCTCCCTGCGTCCCAGGGTCCCGTTTGGGAACACCAGGTGCGGCGGTGCAGCCTACCAGCTGTTTGGCTGGACGATGGTCAGCGGTGCTGACAGCCACCAGGGAGAGGACCCCCTCACTGGGGCTGGGAATCCCTCTGGAGTAAAGTGCATGTGAGGCCCTGGCTCTCATGGGCATGAAGCTCAGCCACACACCTTACACCAGGGCCCTTCTGCTCCCTCGCCCATGCGCCCAAGGAAAGGGGGTGGTGCAGGGGACATCTGCTGGGAGCCCTGGGGCTGGGCCATTGTATAGAAATTGGAACAGGTTCTACCTAACCTGGCCCCTGGGGCAAGCCTGTTCTCCTGGGCTTTGCTCCTTCCAGAGGGGGCTCCCCTCAGGGGATGCCTATGAGTAACCACATCACAGTTAACCCTTTGGGTCCCCTAAGAAGGTGGGAAATTACACTCTCCCCCCCTCCCCCCCCCCCGCACCGATCAGCTTTGTGGGTGCAAGTCCTTGGGGCCCAGCCCAGCAGGGCCCTGTCCAGGCTGTTTTCTCACATGCACTGAGGCTGCAGGAAGGGAAAAGAGCATTTGCTCAGAAATGTCATTTCTGCCCATATGGCCCGGGTGCTGGGAGCTCAGCTTTACCCACCAGCTCCCCAGTTCCATCTGCCTGGGTGCCAGGGTCAGGCACCACAGAGAGAGCTCAGGCTAATCACAGCCCCTGGCCTGCCCTGTGGCTGTGAAGAGAGAGCAGCTCCAGGGGCAGGCCCTGCCCCAGTCCAGAGAAGAGAGTGGCGCAGCTTGGCCTAGCCAAAATCCCTGTAGCCCAGAGGAGCGAGCAGCCCAGCTCCCCCCCTACAATGCTCTCCCACAGAGCCTGGTCCTGGGGATGTTAGATGCAGCCTCAAGGAGGCTGGTTTTGCAGTGATTAGCAGAGACTCTGTCCCATCAGCTTGTCTCTTGGGAGCCAGGCACCTTCCATGGCCATTAGCCTCTGGCACTGCTAGGGCCATGGAGAAGCAGGATTGGTGGGATTTAGCTTTAGGGTCCCAGTGCCTCTGGGAGCAGCAGCGGTTGGTGAAAGGGATTACAGGGAGTTGGGCAGAGATTGATTAAAGTGAGTTTAGTTGGAGATTAACGGCTCACGGCAGATAACAGGGAGACTGCCAATCAGCACATGGGCACGAGCAGAAACGCATGGGGTGAGTGACCTGGGGGAGGGAAGGGGGGGCTACAGCACCAGCCCAGCTGCTCCCTGCTTCCAGAGAGGAGAAAACCTCCAGCATCAGCCCCGCTCCCATCCCCTAAGCTAGAACTGGCCCTGGGGAACCTGCAGCAGAGGGAGGTCCTGAGAAAAGGGCAGGTTTCTGGCTGCTTGGAAGCAGGGCCAGTGGAGCATCTTTACTTCCTCTGCCCCTGCTCCAGCATAAGCCCCCTCCCCACACCCCAGTGGGATCCTGGCCCCATAGGAAGCCCCCAAGGGCAGGCACCTGAACATGCTGCAGGGCCCTGGCAGCACCAATGATCCAGAGCCTGACCCAGCTGCTGGGACAGGCTCCTTCCAGCAGCTATGGGAGGAAGGAGCAAGTTCTGGTAACTTCCCCAGAGTCAGAGCTGGGGAGATGTAGGCCTGAGGTTTCAGCCCAGGGCAACTCCAACCCTGGGGCAGGAGCTCCGCAGCTGGTGAAGCACAGGATGGGCATTCCCCTGCCCTTGATGGTGCTCTGTACTGCCCTGCTGACCCCTCCGAGGGTGCCACCCATCCAGCACACCACTGTGTGACTGAGTTCTAATTGTCCCTGCCCCGTGCTTCTGGCCCCAGTCCCAATGGCCCCGGTGCCAACACCCTACCCGCTCCCATGCCTTTGTGTTCATCATCCTCACCCCAGCTGCCACCTTCCCCCCAACCCAGGGTCCCCCATGCTGCCAAGGGGGCCACAGGCCATAACAGCTCCTGGCTTGACCTCCCTGGGGCAGCGGCAGAATCCTGGCTGGGAGGACATAGGGGTGTGTGTGGGGGGGGGTTGTGTTGAGGAGTCTGGGACCTTCCTCCCGTATTTCCTTCTGGGTCTGGGGTAGTCCCTGTGGTGATGCTGGTGATGTATCCACAGAGTCCCTAGGTGGCCGGTTCAGTAATGCCAGGGAAACAGTCTTGGGAGGGAATGTTTACTGACTGAAGCCTGGAAGCTGTGTGATACAGAGAGGACCACAGTATGGAGTGAAGCAGGGAGCTCCCAGTGTGGGAGATGGAAGCATCTGCCCCAGCCCCTCTCTCCCAGCAGCTTTTCACGGCACCTTCACCACCTGCATGATGTTGGTGTAGCCGGTGCCAGGTCTCCAGCCTGTCACGATAATGACGACATCATTGGAGCGCAGGAATCCACGCACCCTCCCTGGGGAGGAGAAGGAGCTGGTGAGTGAGGGGATGGCAGGCTGGGGAAAGGTCAGGCAGGAGCAGCGGGGGGCAAGGTGGCCCTGGCAGGGTCCCCATGGAGCAGCAGGGGGATGGAGATCTGGCTGGGCCAGACAGCTGGCATGGGGAGGGGATTGCTGGGGGCTGGGTGGAGTAGTTGGGACTGGGCACTGGGTGGGGAAGACCGTGCCAGGCATGGGGTAGAGAAGAGCTGGCTGAGCCAGGCAGGTGTTGTGGGAAGGGTCACATTTACCCATCTCTATGCTGAATTGCACTCTGCGATCCACATCATCTGCCCACACCTTCTGCTGTGCCCCCCGATAAAGAACAGGGAAGACGCCCCGGCACAGGTGTGCCTGGCGTGCCACCTGCTCGTTCCGTGTCACGGCGATGATAAGGGCACGAGGCCGGTAGCGGGAGAGCAGCTGTGCAGACCTGTGAGAAAGGTGGGGGGGGTAAAAGGAGTAAACCAGCCCCAATTCCCATATTCATTCCTTGGATTCAGCCTGGTGTGCGGACTGGATTTCAGATTGGGAGTGCAGTCTAATGGTTAGAGCAGGGGTCTGGGAATCGGGACTCCTGGGTTCCCTCCTGAGCCTGGGGGGGGGCCTAGTGGTAAGGGATGCAAGAGGACTAGGAGTCAGGACTCCTGGATTCTATCCCCGGCTATCACTTATAAGGACCTCAAGTTCATTCCCCTTTCTGTGCTTCAGTTTCCCATCCATGCACTGGGGATAGCCCTGTCTCCATTGAGTTCTGTGAGATCTGGAAGCGCTGTGAGCTCCCTGCAGAAAGAGCGTGAAACAGACCAGAGGTTAGTGATACACATTGTTCCATGGGGAAGGTTCCAACCCACTGGTCTCCTCCTCTGTGCTGCCCCTCCCCTAGGCACCCTGAAGGGTACAGCTTCCACACAGGAGCCTGGCTCCACGCTCTCTCCAAGAGCACAGCCCCCATCCCAGGAGGCCCAGCCCTTCACCTCTTACCTGCCCGAAGTGGTCAGCACAATGATGGCCGCAGCGCAGCACTTGAAGGATGCCTCCACAGCCCCAATGGCGGTCACCTCAGTGGGGTCCTGGCTCAGAGGGGTCACCTTACGCAACTCCTCAAACAGCTGCTGGTTATAGATGGCAGCCTCAGCCTCCCTGGCAATCTGCAGAGAGAGACCAAGCAGCTGGTGAATGAGCTCACTACAGCCAACACACCCCACCCTCCCTACAGCATGCCCTGCTGGGGGAGACTGAGCCATGAGCTGGCAGCTCCCGCCAAAGCCACACTCCCACCCCACTACCCCCTGATGGGAGAGAAAGCTCCTCCCACAGACAGCACCCCCACTCTGCTCTCCATAGCATCTCCTGCTGGGAGAGGCCAGGCTGAAGCGCTCTTCTGTCTCTCCAGGGTACGCACCGCATGCTGCATGCACACAGCTTCCACGGGGTAGGCCCCCTTGGCTGTTTCTCCTGACAACATGATGCAGTCAGCTCCGTCCAGCACAGCATTGGCCACGTCGCTGCTCTCTGCCCGGGTGGGACGGGGCTTCTTGATCATGCTTTCCAGCATCTGTGGGGGAAAGGGAGGGAGACATCAAGGACATGTTTCACACGATGACGTGGCCTGATCCTCATTGCTAGCGACAGACCAGCATTCCCAGGTGGGGCCCTGTCCCCAGGGCTCCCAGGCAGATATAGGGGTTGGGGGTTTTGCCTAGTGCCCCAGACCCGGTGGGGTAGGATCTGGAGTCCCCAGCTGGGCACAGAGGGATTGGGTCAGTCCAGGTCAGCTCATGCTACTCAGGAGACCACACTCACCTGCGTAGCACAGATCACAGGCTTCCCGGCACGGTTGCAGCGGCCAATCATCATCTTCTGAGCCAGGAAGACTTTCTCCGCTGGGATTTCGATGCCCAGGTCCCCACGAGCCACCATTATCCCATCACTGGCTTCCAGGATCTCATCGAACCTGCAGCCAGGACAGAGCCAGGCTGAGTGCTATGGGCAGGGCGCAGAAGAAACCTGGCCCTGGTGTCCACCAGCCCAGCCAGCTCACAGGGGATACTGCACTGCTGCAGAGCGTATTAACAGAACCAGTGAGTCTAGTGGTTAGTGCACAGGAAGGAGAGTCAGGAGCTCTGGGCAAGAGGAGGGCACAGGTAGGAGCTTCTCTTTCCCATGGCCGATTTTACAGATGGACAGATAGGGCAGTGTTCTGGAGTGCCCGATTCCTGAGATTGCACCCAGCTGTGTGCAACTCACCTGTAGGGGATGGGTGGGAGGCAGATGGACACCAGGTACTGGGAACGCAGAGATACAGACAACGGGGCAGATCACTCAGTGCAGTGTGTAGCTGAGGGTGATCAGTGGGGCAGAGGGACAGACGGACGCAGGGCAGAGATGGGCTCATTGGGGCGCAGGAACGGATGGCTGCAGCAGGACTGGGAGATGGACATGGGGTGGCCAAGTGCTCCGTGGGACATAGGAACAGATGGACAGGGGGCAGATGGACACTGGGAGGGTGAGTACTAGGTGGGGCAGATGGGAAGACGAGACAGTTACTTTCTGACACCCTCGTGGTTCTCGATCTTGCTGATGATCTTGATAGCGCGGCCGCGTTCACCCAGCACGTCCCGGATGGCGGCAACATCTGCGGCTTTGCGGATGAAGGACGCAAAGATCATGTCCACGCCATGCTTCAGCCCGAAGTGCAGGTCACGGATGTCCCGCTCTGACACAGCTGGGAGGTCAACCTCTGCCCCTGGCAGGTTGACCCCCTTGCGGCTGCACAGCATCCCCCCATTTTCCACCTCTGTTATGCAGCTGTCAGCACCTGGCCAGGGAGAGAGTGGCAGGGTAAGGCTGAGACACCCTGCCCAAGGGAGTAGCATGAGGCACAGAGGGGGCAGCATGGAAGCTCAAGGGTGCAGCAAGGGGCACAGAGGGGGCAAGGGAGAGGAAAACACATGGAAAGGGGACAGGCAACTTAGACGAGGGGGGGCAGCACAGACATGGGGGGCAACAAGGAGCAGTGCAGACCAGAGCGTGGGCTGGGAGCCAGTGCAGAGGCCCACAGAGTGTGGGGGGACGTACTGATTTCCTTGACCAGCAGGGAGATGAGCCCATCATCCACAAAGATCTTCCCACCGACCTTGACAACGTTGGGGAGGTTCTTGTAATCCACCCAGATGGTGGCCTGGTCACAGCACTCCTTGAAGGCATCGTCAGTGGTGACCGTCACCCGGGAACCCTTCACTAGCTCCACCTCCATGTTCTCACCCTGCAGCAGCATGGATGGGATTGGGGCTCCATCACAGCCTGGCCTGCCCTGATCCAACCAGACCAGCTCTGCTCACCGCAGCCCAGTCCGCGATGCCCCAGCCCTCCACAGTCACCTTCCCAAGCCTTCTGACAACGCTCCCCCACGCCCAGCACCCACTGTCCCATGCCCAGCTCACTGACCCCTCCAATGACACTCTCTGCAGCACAGCTGGGCAGACACTCCACACACACACTTACTCCCCCACGCCCAGCACCCACTGCCCTCATGCCCAGCTCACTGACCCCTCCAATGACACTTTAAGCAGCAGAGCTGGGCAGACCCCACCTTTTTGCTGCTGATGTTGCCATACTCACCACTTTCACCAGGCCCGTGCGGATTTCCGGCCCCTTGGTGTCCAGGGCGATGGCCACAGGGCGGTTGAAAACGGGGTTGGAGGCAAAGCTCTCAGTTGCCTCCCGGATATTTTCAATGGATCCGGCATGATACTGTTGGAAAAGAAGGGCTGGGTCTTCAGGGCAGGCACCATTCAAAGGCCCTGTGCCTTGTCCCCAGGGACCCTGCCCCACCCTGGGGCTCTGCACGTTTGCCACAATCCTTACCCATCCTGGGACCTTGCCCCGCCCCTCCCCTCTCCCCAGGGTCTCTGTGCTCTGCCTCTGGGACTCTATCCCCAGGGTGGGCCCCATCCTGGGTCTGCCTCCAAGTCCCAGCTCCTTCCCCCAGGGCCCCAGAATGAGGAATCTTCGTCGTTCCAGCCTCAGCAGACAGGACTGTCAGCCAATCACAGGGCAGGATTGCTCCCCAGCAGTCTCCAGTGGGCAGGATATTCCCCAGCTGTGCACTACCAAGATCCCGCCACTATCCTGAGAGACTGGGGGTTCATGGTGTGATATGCCTCCTCCCGTACCTCATGTGAGCCATGCGAGAAGTTGAGGCGTGCAATGTTCATCCCAGCCTTAATCATCTCCCTCAGCATCTCCACAGAGCGGGAGGCAGGACCTGCAACAGCATGGGGCTCAGGTGAGTACTGCTGACGGGCAAGTGCCTCCCATCCCACCTCCTCCCCAGGAGGTGCCTCCAAACCCACCTCATGGACTCCCCTCCCCAGCAGGTGCCTCACATCTTGTTCTTATGCCCCAGGAGCTCACCTGTGCCCCTTGCTCCCCCTAGATGGGTCCCTCACACTCTTATCCAAACCCAGTGTCCCTTAGAGCCATGGTTCTCTATGACCAGCCTGAGGACCAGCACCGGTCCCTGACATCTCCCTAACACAGTTTAAGAAGGCAGCAAGCTAGCTCCTGGTATCGAAAAGGTTGAGAAACGCTGCCTTAGAGGAGCCAGCGCCCCCGCTGGGTTAGCTGCTGCTGTGAGCCCTCCCAAGGTTTAGCTGCAGCAGTCCATGTGGGGGAGGGGGTGGGTACCTATGGTGCAGATGATGCCAGTATTGCGGGTGGTGATGGGCTCAGAGTCGATGTCCAGCAAACAGAGATGCTCCAGGAAGGTGTCGGCCATGGCCGCTGTCAGCTGGTGCCTCTGGAAGAAGGCCGTGCCGAGCTCCTGGGTGAGCTGGGCCATGTTGTCCAGCAGCCTCAACTCAGCACCTGCTGACACAGGGACAACTCCTGTGTTAGGACTCTGCCAGGGCGGTCTCCCAGGGGCCCTCAACCCAGGCACTGAGTCCGGCTGCTTGGCTGGGTCTCTCCCACGCAGATGAGGCAAGCAGGAAGTGGCACAGCTTATCAAGGCACCTGACAAGTGCCCTGTGATCACTACTGTGCCTCATGATCAGAGTGCTCACAGCACTGCTGCTCCCTGAGAGCTAGAACTCACTGCAGAGACTGGCCTGTGTCCCCGGGGTAATTAACACCTTGTTAAATGGAGCCCCTGGATGATTGCTTCCCAGGACTCAGTGAAGGAGCAGCTGAGCGGGGCCCAGACTCACCTTCCATGGTGTGGATCCAGAATCCCCAGGGGCTCACTTGCCCGCCAGCTTCTGGCTCCAAGCCTCCAGTCACATGTGTCTCTGGGATGGACACTCCCAGCGCAAAGGTCACATGAACAGTTCAAAACTCACCAGACCCAGGCTGACCCTGCAGCTGACTGACAGCACAGGAGAGGCCATTACCCATCCCAGGAGATGGCAGCACCACCTGGGACACCATACAAGCTGCACACCCCTATAGAACAGGGGCTTGGGCTGCTGTCAGTCTGATAATATCCAGACCCTGAGGCCTGAGCTGTGAGTGCCACATACTCCCACCCAAACCCTCAAATCTGTCATTAGGCACCCAAGTATCTAGATGCAGAGCCAGAGTCTTTGTGGACAGAAAGTTTGCACCCATTCCAGTCTCAGTGAGAACACGTGAGTCTGCCCCAGCTGGGATAGTACGAAGGGCCAAGGGCCAGTCCTCAGCTGCGGGGTGACAGGTAAGGCCTGGCATTTCCATCTCAGACACTGTTATTACTAATGCTCCTGTGGCATTATAACATCACAGACACTCCTCAGGACCAATAGACATGCCCCTCACCCTAGAGAAGGAGGGGTAGGCTTGGGGTGACTGGGAATAGCCCTGGGGAAGCCAGTGGAGTTATATTGCAGGAGAGTCAGGCCCCAGCTCCAAGGACCATCCCCAGGAGGAGAGATGCAAGGGTGAGGGCCTTTGCCAGGATAGAGACTGCAGTCTGCGCTCCCCCCTCCCCCTGGCAAGTCTGCACAGGAGGGGGTGAGCTGCCTGCAGTGAACTGGGAGCCACCCACCTCGCTCAGGTTTTGCTGCTGCGTTTCCTTCTCAGCGGCTCCGTGGCGACGCCCAAGTGAAAAACAAGGAAGTGGAAGCCGTTTCCTTACTCTCTGCCAGCCCCTCTTGAGCCGCCCATTCTCAGCCCCTCCTTGCTCCCTTCCCTGCTGCTCCCTGGCTCAGGCGCTGTCCCACTCCCATCTGGGCAGCTGGGGGCATCCTCTTCCTGAACTGTTAAGCCAAACCCCATTTATTGGCTCAGCCTAATGCTGGGGTGTCCCAGTTATAGCAACTCCCAGCCCCAATCCCTGCCCCATGCAGCAGGGCAGCCCAGAGGATTCCGGGGGCCTGGGGTCTTCGGCGGCAGGGGGCCCCCGCTTCAGCGGTAATTCGGCGGCGGGGGGTCCTTCCGCTCCGGGACCCACCGCCGAAGTGCCCTGAAGACCCGTGGCGGGGGCCCCCCGCCGCTGAATTACCGCCAAAGTGGGACCCACCGCCGAAATGCAGCCAGGTCTTCAGCGGTAATTCGGCGGCGGGGAGCCCCCGCAGCGGGTCTTCAGGGCACTTCGGCAGCGGGTCCTGGAGCGGAAGGGCCCCCCGCCGCCGAATCACCACTGAAGACCCAGCTGCACTTCGGCGGAGGGTCCCGCTTTGGCGGTAATTCGGTGGCGGGGGGTCCTTCTGCCCCGGAGCGGAAGGACCCCCCCGCCGGTGAAGACTGGGAGTGGAAGAAGATCCGGGAGCCTGGGCCCCGCAAGAGTTTTCCGGGAGCCCCGGAGCAAATGAGGGACCCTACTCCAGGGGCCCTGAAAAACTCTTGTGGGGGCCCTGCAGCAAATTGCCCCTCTTGTCCCACCCTCTGGGCGGCCCTTCCAGGCACCACACATCTCTCCCCCGATGCTGGTATGTGTCCTAAGAGCCCCATGGTCCCAATTCCCCCTCTGGGCAGGTGTCAACTGGTTCTCCCATCTGCCTGTTCCTGCTCCCAGGGGAGGGCCACAACACCCTTGATGTGGCTTCCTGTCCAGGCAGGTGACTGTTGCTCCCTTTGGACAATCAGGCCTGGAGAGGAGAAGGATTATAGGGGCTTACAAGAGTCTGGCACTCTCTAAGGGCTGGGAGCCTATTCAGCCCCTGGAACAGCTCAGAATCCCTTACAGGCACTTTAGCCCTTCACCACCCCCGGGCTGTGCCTACTGGAGGCGCAGCCCAGAATCTCAGTCCTAGTATAGACAGGCTGCCGCCTGCCAACCCCTGCCATGCTCAAGGGTCAAACTCCTTACGGTCATCAGACCCAATCCCCTTCCCCATCACACCCAATCCCCTCCCCTCAGCCCCCGTCCCCTCCCTAACACACCAACCCCCTCCCCTCAGTCCCCTTCTCCTCCCCACCAATCCCCTCCCCATCACACCCAACCTCCTCCCCTCAGCCCCCTTCCCCTCCCTAGGGTTAGGAGGTGAGGCGGGGACTGCGGGGGCTCGAGGTTACCGGGCCAGGGCACGGCTGGGGAGAGCATGGGACCTGGGTGCTTCTGCCACCAGTGACATTGCTGGCACTTCTAGCTGCCGTCTGTAGGCTTCAGAGTGAACGTCTCGCTGCGATGAATGGGGCAGCCCCCTCCCCCAAGCTATTGTTTCAGGCTGCCTGCAGGTTCACTGGACCAGCTATGCTCCATTTGCTCTTGCTTCACACCAACCCCCTCCCCTCCCCACCAATCCCTCCCCATCACACCAACCTCCCCTCAGCCCCTTCACACCAACCCCTCCCTTAGCCCCCGCCCCTTCACACCAACCCCTCCCCTCAGCCCCTTCTCCTCCCCACCAATCCTCCCCATCACACCAACCTCCCCTCAGCCCCGCCCTTCACACCAACCCCTCCCCTCAGCCCCCTTCTCCTCCCCACCAATCCCTCCCCAACACACCCAACCCCTCCCCTCAGTCCCCTTCCCCTCCCTTTCACACCAACCCCCGCCCCTTCACACCAACCCCCTCCCCTCAGCCCCCTTCACACCAACCCCCTCCCCTCAGCCCCTCCCCATCACACCCTAATCTAAAGGGTTAACATTTGCAGGTTCCCGCCCATAACCCTCCTCTAGCCTCCTCCAATCACAAGGCCCAATAAGGAATAGCCCCGCCCCTTCGCCTTCCTACTGGCTCAGAGTTTTCGAGCCCGTCTCATACGATGGAGCTGGCCAATGAGCGCTGCCGCCTGCCATGGTCCGCCACGGGGCCCCGCTCCGTTCCCGAGGCATGCCGGGAGTTGTAGTCCGTGGATGGAGGAGCGGCGCTGGCTGCCGCGGGGTTCTGACGGCGCGAGAACTACAAGCCCCAGCGTGCCGCGCGGCACAGCAGGTCCCTCTCCGAGCGGCGGTGGGTGGGGGCGGTGCCGAGTGGAGACGGGCGGGTGCCGGTCTGGGGAGCAGTGGCCCCGGCTGTGACTCTCCTGTTGACGGCACCGCGATGAGCGGGGCTGGGGCAGCGGCGGACAGGGCGGCCTTCGTGGGCTTCTTCCCCCGGGTGCTCCGGGACCTCACCGCAGATGGGCTCCAGCACCCCGAGGTGGGCGACGCGGTCGCCCGGCTGAAGGAGGTGAGGCGGGGACTGCGGGGGCTCGAGGTTACCGGGCCAGGGCACGGCTGGGGAGAGCATGGGACCTGGGTGCTTCTGCCACCAGTGACATTGCTGGCACTTCTAGCTGCCGTCTGTAGGCTTCAGAGTGAACGTCTCGCTGCGATGAATGGGGCAGCCCCCTCCCCCAAGCTATTGTTTCAGGCTGCCTGCAGGTTCACTGGACCAGCTATGCTCCATTTGCTCTTGCTTTCTAGGGTGATAGGTCCCTAGCTGTTGATTGTATGGCGGTACTGTGATACTAAGGCAGGGCCCTCATCCCCCTGGGACCAGCGAAAGATTCCTCCTCACAGTGCGTACAGTGCAGGTGGGCTTTGTACCTCTCTGCAGCATGGGCAGGGAACTGTGGGATGAGGCCCTCCAGGGATGACTGCACAGCTTCCTTTCCCCTTGTGTCCTCTCCAGATTCTGGAATACAACACCCCAGGTGGGAAGTACAACCGGGGCCTGACAGTGCTGGCTGCCTTCCGGGAGCTGGTGGGGCCAGAGCAGCAGGACCCAGAAAGCTTCCAATGTGCCTTGACCGTTGGCTGGTGCATCGAGCTGGTTAGTGTTTACTCTGAATCAGGCTCAACCTGGAGCTGAAGATGCTCTTATTGGGGTGGTATCTCAGCGTCAAGGTGGGATTTTGGGATGCAGAAGCTCTGTAATGGGGCCTTGTGCAAGTTTATCTTATAACTCCTTTTATTGTAGCTCCAAGCTTTTTTTCTGGTGGCTGATGATATCATGGACTTCTCACTCACCCGACGTGGCCAACCCTGCTGGTATAAGAAGGTAATAGAGGCTGTTGGGGTCTTAGTGGGGGCACTGGGGAGGGTGAGAATGAGGGTGGGGTGCCTGGGGTATTGGGGGAGAGGTGGAGGAGTCTCTAGAAAGTGGGCATGGGAGTGCCTGGACCTGCTGGTGTAACCTGTTCTTGTTCTGTTGCAGGAGGGAATTGGTTTGGATGCTGTGAATGATTCCTTCCTCCTCGAGTCCTGTATCTACCAGTTGCTGAAGAAATACTGCCGGGGGCAGCCCTACTACGTGCACCTACTTGAGCTCTTCCTGGAGGTGGGGCTGGTCCCTGTGCCCCCAAGATCTCCCATCCCTGGGTCACCCCCACCTCGCTGCACTCAAAGGCACTTCAGACCTTGTCCAAATCTCTCTGCTTTGTTCCTGGAAAGTCTCTGCCTTTCCTGTGCATTGCCCCGGGGCTGCATCCCTGCAGCACTGGAGGGGAGTGCCTGTGGGGCAGTGACAGTGAGATGGCAATTCCTGCCCCCCGCCCTTCAGTGATGGTGAGGGGGTGGGCACTCAGGCTCCCCATGTGCTGCCTGAGGTAGGTGGCTCCTGGGTCTCTTCTCAGAGGGTAGTGTGAACATTGTCATGTAGGGTTGGGTCCATATAACATCTCTTGTCCCCAGACCTCATACCAGACTGAGCTGGGACAGGCACTGGACCTCATCACCGCTCCGCCTGGCCACGTTGATCTTAGTCGTTTCACTGTGCAGAGGTGAGGTGCTGGGGCAGAAGAATCCTGCCCGGTGGGGGAGGAGTGGAGTCCTCGGTTCTCTAGGTTGAGAGGTGACCTTAACTCTCAAATAGTCCTATCACTTCAGAGTTCTGCTAGCTCTGTCTAGCTTGGGAGTTGTCAGAGAGGGGTGCTTACCTCTCTCCCAGGCCCATTGGGCTCTGGGGACAGCCCTGCAGGAGCAACTTATCCCTCCAAACCAGCTGGAGAAGGGACGCTCTGTCTCCTCCAGCTGGGACACTTGATTCCCCTGTTGCGGAGCAGGACTTGTACCCGACCTCTCCCACAGGAAGTGACCCCAGTGTCTGCACTGACTGGATACAGGGACTTAAGTTGACCTGAGGCCAGTGTTACTGAGTGTGGATACTGTCTGGCAGGTACAAGGCAA
Organism: Mauremys reevesii; assembly: GCF_016161935.1. Classification (NCBI taxonomy): domain Eukaryota; kingdom Metazoa; phylum Chordata; order Testudines; family Geoemydidae; genus Mauremys; species Mauremys reevesii. The sequence goes on along the minus strand of NC_052646.1, from coordinate 474,781 downwards.
TCGTTAAATACAAGACCGCCTTCTATTCCTTCTACCTGCCGGTTGCAGCTGCTATGTACATGGTGAGTGTAGCTCCAGCTGCTGGTTATGTGGGTTCAAGCAGCAATGGAGAGGCCATGGGGTGTGAGCCAGGCTGACCAGGGGAGTCCCATGTCAAGGGGAGTGGGGGTGTGGAAGGGGTGGGAGGCTGGGATGGAGGGGAGCTGGTGTCTGAGGATCAGGTGAAGTGGGGTAGGGAAGAAAGGTGGTGGGGAAGGATATAACAGGTTGGGGGATGCAGGTGCTGGAACATGCCAGCAAGTGTCTCAGCCCCTCCCGTCTCTCAGGCCGGCATTGACAGTGAGGAGGAGCATGCCAACGCCAAAGCCATCTTGCTGGAGATGGGCGAGTTCTTCCAGATCCAGGTAGGAGACTCCTCCCTGCCCCAGGGTGTTCCTGGGCACTGGGACTGGGAAGCTCACAGTGCGGAGGCCTGTAACTGGCTTTCTGCCCATAGGACGACTTCCTTGATTGCTTTGGGGATCCAAACCTGACGGGTAAGATTGGCACTGACATCCAGGACAACAAGTGCAGCTGGCTGGTGGTGGAGTGCCTGCACCGTCTCTCGCCAGAGCAGAGGCAGCTCCTGGAGGTAACATCAGCAGCTGGGTGGAGGGTGGGGAGGCAGCTTGGCGCAGGTGGGAAACAGTCCTGACCCTGAGGCGCCAGCTTGGGTCCAGCTTTGTTCCCCTGGCGTGAACCTGCTGGCGGAGAAGGGGTACAGTTCTGTACCTAATGTGAATCTGGAAAAGCTCACTACTCATTAGGAGTCCTGCCAGCAGACCCTGACACCTACTAGGCTCTAATAGTCGGGGGTTGTCACGGAGTCCCCGGGCGATGCTCTGGAACTGCTCCCCACAGAGCCAGGCAGGACTTTGGGGAGCCTCCTCTCCCATGGAGCAGACTCTTGTCAGGGCAAGAAGCTCACACGGCTTCACCTCCTGGGTCTCTCCTGGGAGCATTCAGCATCCTCTGCCCCTCCGTGCGCATCCCACAGCGAGCCCGCCCCAGCAGGGTCCTGGGGAAGCCCCCCCACTTCGCAGTCAGATGTGACTCTCAGCCAGCCAGTAAAACAGATGTTTATTAGATGACAAGAACACGGGCTAAAACAGAGCTTGTAGGTACAGCGAACGGGACCCCTCCGCCGGGTCCATTCTGGGATCCAGCGAGCCAGACAATCCCGTCTGCCCTCACTCCTCATCCCCAGCCAGCCCCAAACTGAAAAACCCCCTCCAGCTACTCCTTCTCTGGGCTCTCTCTCTTTCCTGGGCCGGGAGTCACCTGATCTCTCTGTTCACCTTTAGCTATTTCCTTGCAGGCAGGGAAGGGCCCTGGCCATTTGTTGCCAGGGAGGCAGAGTGTCAGTGATTTATGCACACTGGCCTTTATCCCACCACCTAGAGACTTAAGAAATGCTTTGGGGAAACTGAGGCACCCACACAGTGTTCAGAGGAAACATTAAGAACAGTCCCAATTTGTCACAGGCATCTAGTGATATACAGTGCTGAGTCCTATGGCAGGAGGATGCAGAGCCCAGAACCGGGGGAGATGATGGCTCCTGGTGCAGCTGGTTGTGGAAGCCAGCAGCTCCATTCTGGGCTGGGCCTTGTCTGACCGTGTTCCTTGGCTTCCAGGAAAACTATGGGCAAAAATCGCTGGAGAAGGTGGCCAAGGTGAAGGAATTGTATGAAACTGTGGGCATGAGGGAAGCCTACCAGGAGTGTGAGGAAAGCAGCTACCGCCGCCTGGAGGAGCTGGTTGAGAAACATGCCAACCACCTCCCCAAAGCAATTTTTCTTGGCCTAGCCCAGAAGATCTACAAGCGTCAGAAATGACAGGGTGGGCTGGCTCCTCAGGGCTCTAACAGGAAAGGTGTTGACAGGCCTCCTTCCATGAGGCCCAGCTTCTGGCATGGGAGCTGACTCTTCAAACTCATCTGCTATGGGGAAGGTGATGCCTCTCCTGTGCCCATTCCATTGGGGATGGTGAACTGTATAGCATCTGATATGGTCTCTTGTTGGAGTGTGTGGGAGAAACCTGCTGTCCATGTAACAGATCAATTGTGATAGCAGAGATGCAAAGCATTTGTATCAATAAACATAAATTATTGTAGCTGCTGCCCATGTGATTGTGGGGGGACACCCGGCCCTGAGAGCCTCTGCCTCTCTCACCAGCACACCTGCCTGCATGGAAGGGAAGGGGGAGTGTGACACCTGTGCCCTGCTCAGCTGGTGTGAACAGTATTGCTGCCCATCTGGCCTGGGGTGGACATGGGATCTGGTCCCAAGGAGCTCATCTGGTACCAAAGATGAGCTGGGGAACTGCCATAGAACCTGACCTAGCTGCACCACTTGTGTTCCTTTGGCAAGATGGGCCTGGAGAAGGGGAGTGTCTCTAATCTGGCCTCTTGGTAAAGGGCCTGTCCAAAGCATCCGCTCTCATCCCACCTGAGCAGGCTGTTGGGGAGACACCCGCATGCAGAGGCTCCCAGGGAGTGAAAGCTGACAAATGAGCAAAGCAGGTCCTAAGGGTGGAGGGACAGATCCAGGCTGGCGGGTTGTAAGCTCTGGTTTCCTTGTGGGGGTGGAGGGGTGGGGGTGGTGGAGGTTCTCTTGTGCAGGCAGTTCCTGGATTTGCAGCCAGTGCAGGGTATTTCTGCAGTGTGTGGGGGGCGGGCAGTGGAGGATTAGTCCAGGCACGAGGGTGTCTGCAGCCCGGGGCAGGGAGGGTTAATGGCAGAGGCTGGTGGAGGATGGATCACTCATCGCTGGCTCCTCCCTGCAGCTAGTGAGCTCAGCGGAGCTGCTGCAGCCTCTTTCTCCATCCCTTCCAGCCGCAGAGCCATCCCAGGAGCTAGGCAACCGTGCACTGCCTGCAGCAAGGACAGGTGAGCATCCCCCTGTGGGGCACAGCAGGCTCCAGCCTGGCTGCGCTGCCAGCCATCAGCAGGGAGCTTGCTGCACCTGCTTGCCAGGGCATCACCCAGCTGTGGTGGGAACCCCTTGGTCCAGGTGCGGGACTTACACCCCTCAGGGGGCCGGTCCCCAACCCCCACAGCGCCCTGGTGGAGCTGCAGCGGCCAGTGGGTCACACACCCCCTCCCAGCCAGGCACAGGTGTGGTAACCCCTCTCCAGCGCCAGCCGTTACATCTCTGCGCCCCCGCAGGAAGCGTGGAGGCCCCCTGTCCCTGCTGGGGGTCCGCTCCTAGCCCGTCCCCTCTCCCCTGAGTGTGCGTCCCATCGCAGGCTGCCTGTGGTCGCTCCAGGCTCAGCAGGGAGTGGCCGCTATCGGAGCCTGGCTCCAGCCCTCCTCCGATTGCCAGCCCCAGCGGCTGTGCTCTTAGCAGGGACTCGGGGAGGGGTTGGATGGTGACCCCCTCACTCCGGCGGGAAGGCAGCACCAGGGGACCAGATTGGCCTTGCTGGGCAAAGCCCAGGGGGCTGGGCCAGGCCAGAGCAGGGCTGCTCCCTTCCCTCCCTGCTGGAGGGGCCATGCTGGGCAAAGCCCAGGGGGCCGGGCCAGGCCAGAGCAGGGCTGCTCCCTCCCCTCCCTGCTGGAGAGGCCATGCTGGGCAGGGTTACAGGATCCACTGGAGCGGAGAAGCAGCAGCAGCTCCCTGGCACTGAGACCAGCCTCCCCTCCATGCAACTGGGCACAGGCTATGGGCTTGTGTTGCCTCCTCAAAACCTCCCCACCTGCAGCCTGTGTGCAGGCCCTTCTCGTGTTGTTATGGGCTTGTGCAGGGCTTAGGAGCCCCAGTCGTGCCCCAGGTGGTCCTGGTGCCGGTTGATGTGCAAACAGGACAGAGAAGGCACTGGGGCGGGGTGGGGGGGGGGGGCTGGGACAGACTGAAGAGTCTGTATGCAGGTTACAATGTAACACCCCCCTCGGACCATATCTGAGGAATAGGATGTTTCCTGTTGCCTGTGTGATGAGCTGGGAGTCTCTGCTGGGCCCTAGTGTGACTTTCTTGAGCTGCTCCAGCCAGGACTCCCCTCCAGGGGCAGGGATTGCAGTGGGGAGCACAGAGCTCTGGCTCTGGTTTATTTTTACAGCAGTTGTTGGTGGGGAGGGAGGGTCTGGGGCTGAGCAAAGATGCCAGCAGCCCCTTGAGCCTGAGCCTCTGGCCTTGTTCCACCTGCCAACGGGCTCCAGCCCTCTCGGGTGTCAAAGGAGGGGTCATGTACCCAGGGTGCATTCGACGCTGGGTTCTGCCTGCTGAGACTGATAGCACAGGGGCCTGGGGCTGGATTGTGAAACGTGGTTTGTGAAGAACTGGTTTGAGATCCTCCAACTCGTTTCATGTGGGAGTCGCGGATCGGCACCTCCCACCAGGGCTGGATCAAAGCCAGTGTCCCCAGAGGGGAAAGGCCTCCCCTCCCATCCCCCCCAAAACCAGCCTGTCCCCGCTCTTTGGTACCGGGGGGTCTCCCTACCACTCATGGCTGGTGAGTCTCTTGGAGATGCAGTAACCAACAAGCAGGAAGAAAATCCATCAGGCCAGAGCTGATTCAGGCTCCACCTGTGGCTCATCCCAGCCACGGACTCCCCCTTACCCACCCTCCCTGGATGGCCGGGCAGAGCTGGGTGTGGCACACGGAGTCCAACAGGGCTAGGCATGGTGCAGAGGGCAGGTCCACGTGACAGGAAATAGCGGTTGTCATGAGAACAAATCCCTCCTTGTGAATTATTGATGACCAGAGAGATGGAGATGGGGAGGGGAGGGGAGAGGAACGGAGGCAGGAGGGGGCTGCCTCTTATGTTGGTGGGATGAAGCAGCCTGAAATGCCCCAATTCCCTCTCTCCAAGCTCATAGATGTGGGGTTGGTACCAGCAGGGGCTGGGCTGGGTGGGGCTGCCACTGGGGGTGGGGTGGGGTGGGGGTGGGGGGAACGAACAAATTGCCATTTGGCTGCTAGATGTTACAGCACCACTTGGCCCAGTGGTGCTCCCCTCAGTGTTTAGCAGAACTATCCTTGTGGCCTAGGGTCAGCGAGTGCCATGCTGCGAAATTCTCCAAGGCCCCTCAGAGATCAGCATACACACGCGCACTCCCCATTGCTTGACAGCCAGGCACATCTGGAGTGGTGGGGGGGCCAAAGGAGGTGGAGGGTGAGCTCCTGGGAGATTCAGCGCAATGGCCTCAGCTGAGACAAACCAGATGTACCTGGAACGGGAAGCCTCCAGAGAGGCCTCAGGTCAGGAGCAGCTGTTGGCACTGGGGCGGGGCAGGGAATGTGACCTGCCTCCTGCTTTCCTTTGGGGAATGGGACCTGCATGCAGTAGCAGCGGTGATGTCTCTGTGCTTTGTCTCTTCTGTCCCTGCAGTCCATTTCTCTGATGCCTGCCCATGTGTGGGGGCAAAGCCAAGCAACTCCCCGGACATGACCTCAGCCTTTTGGCTGCTCTCTTGATGCTGGGGAGCCTTTTGGCACAGCCCAGCGAGGCTGAGCCTTCAAGGGCATCATCTCCTTGACTCCGCATTGCTGAGACACTGGCTGACGGAGACCTGGCAGAGGTAACTCAGTCCTGCTGCCCCTGCAGAGCCCCGGTGACCCAGAGCTACCCTTCCACGTGATGTGAAATCCCAGAGAACAGCTCCCAGGGCCAGAGAAATGGGACAGACTCCACCGAGCCCAGAAATGCAGAGCAGTTCCCTAAGACTGGACACCTTAGAACATTGTCCAGAGCCAAGGAGGAGTCAATTCCCAGCCAGGTCCATCTCCCTGTCCAGAGGTGATGGGGCTCTCAGCCCCGCATGGGAGATGATTCCCTGCCTGGATCCATCTCACTATCTGGGAATTCTTTTTGTTACTTGCCCTCAACTTTTTCTCTCTTGATTCCATCCCATTTCTCCCAGCTGTGACCCCTTGTAGCAGCCTACACTCCCGTCATGCCCTCCTAGTATCTGTGGACCATGAAGCTGTCACTCCCTTTAGCTGAGCTGCCCAGATCAGCCCCTTAATTCTCTCCCCATAAATTGGTCCCTCCGGTGCATGGCCATTTGGCTGATAACCTGCCTGCTCCAGTGACTGATAAGCTATTTTGCTGTTTGCAGGGAGTTTGAGCTGGGTGTTCAGAGCAACGTGCCTGTGGGGGCCTGTGACAAGCTGAGGAATCCAGGCTCTGCCAGCCAGCACCATGCTGTCCCCAAAGAAAGGTCTGCTGTGCAACCTCAACCACATCCACCTGCAGCACATCTCCCTGGGGCTGCACCTCTCCCGTCGACCCGAGCTCCAGGAGGGCCCTGTCACGATGGCTCCGGGAGACCAGACAGGCTGCAACGACTGCCAGGAGAACTGTGGTGCCTTGGAGCAAGTCGACGCCAACTCCAACAACACCTCCATGCAGTGCCGGTGCTGCAAGTCCCACCCGCAGCAGACCCCAACACTGGATCTCCGGAATCAGCCTCTCCTGGAAGATTTCCCTTCCCTGCCCATTGAGGAGGAGGTGGCTTCCCCTTCAGACCCGGCTTCCTCCTCTGTCAGCAGCTGCTCCGATTTCAGTTTGGATGACACGCCAGTCTCTGTTTACTGCAAGGCATTCCCCGGTGAAGAGGCCCTATCTCCTGACAATCAGCCAAACATCGTCCCCCTGGAGGATGCCCACGATGCTCCCTCACTGACTGACAAAGGGGAACTGTCTGATGGGAGAGATGCTAACCTCAACCTCCAGGTACAAGAACGACCAGATCCTGGGGCCCGGGAGACCCCAGACAGCCTGTGCAGCAGCAGTTTGCTTGACTCCGCATCTGATGATGCTGACTCTCCCAGTGGGGATGGGCAGGAGACCATGGCAGAACTGCTCCCCACCAGCGTCTGTGCTGAGTTGGACTCCAACTGCAATGCCCTGCCTGCCCTAAGAATCCAACCATCTGGTCTGTCTGCGCTAGCACCAGGAAAGCGGGTCCCCTGTCTGAACAGTTCAGTGAGGGCTCCCCCCCCAGTGCCCCCGAGGGCTAAGAGAGGGCTGCACAGGAGTGGAGTGGAGAGGCCTGCCCCAACAGAGGTGCCCCCTGGAGACCAGTGCAGAGATGCCACTCGGAAGAATGTCACCTCATTCCATGAGTTGGCTCAGAAGCGGAAGAGGAACACAGCTGGGCCACCCACCCCACAGGCCAGGAAGGACCGAAGCGACTGGCTAATTGTATTCTCCCCCGACAAGGAGCTGCCGCCCCCCAACGAGCTCACCTGCTGCAGCACCCTGTGCCCAGAGCCACCTGGGCACCAGCTGCAGCCCGATGAGCAGGCAAAGCCCCCCAGCTGCAGCCAGAGGGAGGTGACCACGTTCAAGGAGCTCCGGTACCGCAATGCCATCAACAAGCAGAAGGGCCAGCTGGCCTGGGAGCCAGGGGACAGAGCAGCATACCAGGAGCAGCCTGAGCCCCAGCAAGCAGCAATGGGCAGAGACGTCTCCAGTGGCCGCAGCAGGCTCCAGGGCCCCGACGGGGTGCTGGCTCCACAGCTGGATGGGCACCTCCTGGCACTTACGGAAAGCCACCAGACGAGGAGGCAGTCTCGGCCTGGGCTGCAGCCCATCACAGAGGGGCTGCCGGGTGATGCAGAGGAAGGGGGGCGACCCCTGGAGGGCTACATCCTGAGGAGAAACATGCCTGGGTCTGGCTGTGATAAGGAGGCACTGGGCTGGAGGCTCGGGGGACCGGAGGGGGATCTCTGGGTATCGGGGAAGGCCCAGAGAGGACACAGAGCCTGCAAGGAGGGTAAGAGCGCCAGCTGCTATCAAGGCACTTCCCCCTCCTCTGCTACAGGGGTTCCTCAGGACTGGACGGGGGCTGGGGACATTTCCCCATGTATGGAGGCCTGTGTTTCCTGGGGACAGAGCTGCAGAGTCCCCATGGGGTTAATACAGGGTTTCCTCCTCCTGATCCTGGCACACCCCCATCTCCATCACTAACCCCACCTCTCTCTCCATTTGCCCCATTCCTGGCGGGCTGCAGGGCTGGGGGATGTGGAACTGGCTTCGGCTTGGGGTGCAGGGTCCTGGCAGAGGCAGACTGCGTAGGTGTGCCTGAAATGGGTGTGTAGGGCTGGGCTGAGGCAGTGGGGTGGGGCTGGGGCAGGTTTCGGGGACAGGTTGGCAGAGTGAAGTGGTGGTGAATGCATGTTGCATCTGTGCACTGAGCTGGTCAGTTCTTTGCTATGCTGTGCAGATGATTTCTGTGCAGCTCAGCTGCTTTGCAGAAGACAGAGCCCCCCTGCTGGGAGGAGGAATCCCACCCTTACCCTCCTTGTCCTAGCTGCTCCTCGCATACACTCCCCTCCCTCCCTGCTGCACTCTCCTTCCTCCATGGGTGTGCTGCAGCTCACCACACCAGTGCAAACTCAGGCATAAGGGGCTTGGAGCCTGTTTGACTGCAGGGGGAGAGGGACGCACTGAGCCAGGCGGCAGGCAGAACCCAAGGCCATGGGTGAAACAGCTGATCCATCTGCAGCTCCCTGTGTGTTGACTTGGGGAGACAGCCTGGCCCAGGTTCCCTCAGATAGAATGTGGTGCAGGCAGGAGTCCTGCCCCAGCCTAAGAGCTCTATGATACCCTGAGCCTTGTGGGATCCCTGAGCAGCTTCTTCCCAGGGACCATCAAGGATGCACTTGGTTGCCTTATTGGGCACGAGGCTTTGCTGGGGTCGCATGCTGCTCTGGGCTGAGAGATGAAATGGGCTTTCAGTGGGGTGGGTGTTTCCATCTGGGGGGCTGAAGGGGATTTTTTATGGGCAGGTGATGGGGAATGGCTCAGGATGGGGGACAGAGCACTGCAGGAAATGCTGATAGCAGAGCTGGGCCCTGCATTAAACCCTGCTTCCAGCCAAGGTCCCCGAGAGCCCTTGGGTTGGCGGGCTCCTAGGGCTGTCCTCGGTGTCCGGGAATAGCTCCTTTCTCCTCCTGCTCCCTACCTGGGGTGGGTGGTTCCTGGTGCTCCGTTGGCTCCTGTGGGTTGGCAGGAGGAGCCCTTGGTTCAGTGGCTGCTGCACGAGCTCCTGGCTCCAGAGACCCTGAGCAAACCAAGTATCTCTAGGGAGAGCAGTGGACATTGCTGGCCCACCGGGCTGCAGCGTTGTGCCTGAGTGGCCATGTCTTGGCACTGGAGGAATGTCTCTGTTAGTGGGGGACAGCACAGCCTTGGCTCCCTGCTCCCTGAGAAGGGTGCCCAGGACTCTGGGTCTGGGGGAGACCAGGACTGAAATTCCCTTTCTCTGAAGGCTGCCTCCATATTTCCAACATGCTTGGCCCTTAGCACCTCCCTCCCTCTGTCCTGTTCTCTTGGGGAAACCTCCCAGGGGCTGGGACTGGGCTCCCACAGACCCTTTCCCGATGCAGGTTGGGGCCTGTGCAGTGACAGAGGGCACAGGCGTGTCCATGTGTCGTCATGGTTGTGAAGTTGCTGTGTGTGTGCTGTGACTCCTCTGAGCTAACTGTCTCTCCATCTCTCTCTCCTCCCCCTGCCACCCTGTCGCTACTGCCCCGGGAATGGCTCACTCTGATTTATTGGGGGGTGTCCATTTTCTGTTCCATGCTTCCTGGTTTGTTTGACTTCCACCCCCTTGTTCTCCATGCCCACATATCTGCCTCTCTCCACTCCCCCCGCCGTGTTCTCCATGCCCCCGTATTCCCCCCCCCGCCGTGTTCTCCATGCCCCCGTATTCTCCCCCCGCCGTGTTCTCCATGCCCCCGTATTCTCCCCCCGCCGTGTTCTCCATGCCCCCGTATTCCCCCCCCCGCCGTGTTCTCCATGCCCCCGTATTCCCCCACTTCCCCGTGTTCTCCATGGCCTCTGGTTTTGGCTGCATTTCTTTGCAATGTTCCCGCCTGCAGTTGGCTCTCCCCTCTCTCGCTGCCCCAGGCCTCAGATGCTGCCGTTCCAGCCTCTGCTCTTCCATTTCTCAGCCGACGGGAAGCCTCTCTACTGCAGCGCGGACCCAGTGGCGCCTCCCCTGCCCTTGATCCCCTCCCTTAACTCCAGCTTGGAGAGCATTGAGCTGAAGTCTCCTGCCCTCTTCACCCCGTCCTTCCGCCCCACGCTGAAGACCTTGTCCTGTGATGAAGTCTGCCTCCTGGCCAGCAATAAGAGGAGAGTCTTGGGCACCCTCTCCCCAGAGGAACTGCTCCCCATCCGCTTGTCCCCCATAGGGGCCTACTCCCCCCCACACCGGGGAGTGCTGCCTTTCCTGGACAGCCCAGACCTGTCTGTGCTCTTCTCCCCGCTCTTCCCGCGAAGCAGAACCTTCCCAACTATGGCCTTCCCCTCCCACCAGGTCCCAGAGCTGCCACGCGGCGTGGAGGTGTCCAGAGCCCGCTGCCCCAGGGGAGAGGCATGTGCACACAGTCAGGCTGGAGCACGCTCTGGGGCAGTGTCTCCTGAGAGAAAGCAGAGCAGAGGGGCCAAGAATCCAAGACCTCCCAAGCAACGTAAGCCGCCCATTTCCTTTCCTAGCTTGCAGTCTGAGCACCTGCTCTTCCTCTCTGCGCTGGGAGCAGGCACCCAGGCAGCAGCTGTGTGTGGTGATTGGGAAGTGATGCCAGGGAGACGGGCAGAGAGGATGGGACAGTGCTGGAGAGCAGAGCATGGTAGAGGGGGCAGTGTATGGGGGCCAGCTTCCTGGAGACCCGCACACAGGGTTGTGTTCGGAAGGATTCTGGGGCTGTGTAGTGATGTAGGCAGGGCTGCTCCTCTGTGCCAGGAGCCAAGCACCCAGGGGAAGGCTGCAACAAAGACAGGAAGGATGGCTTGTGGTTTGGGGCGGGCACTAGCCTGGGACTCTGGACACCTAGGTTTAATTTCCCTGTCACCTCGCCTGTCTGGGCCTTCGTTCCCCTCTGGACAGTGGGATAAGGCTGCACTGCCCTGTTACACAGGGGCACATGATACCATTCAAGCCTCTGGGGCACTTGCATAGACAGCACTGCGGGGCTGGGAAGTACCACAGGCAGGCCAACTTGTGCTGTAGCGGGGGGCCATCTTGCAGGCTCGTTCCAAGGGCTGGGGATGTTTCTGGGGCTCCCTGGCCCTGCTCTTTTGTGCCCCAAGCTGTTTATCCAAGAGTCAAACTCACCTGACAAGCTCGGGGGTACCTAGCTAGCAAAGCGTAACTTGGTCAGGTTGTCGCCCCCAGAGTGCGCCTAGGTGTGGAGCAGGGGAGCTCTCCTCGCACACTGTGCTGCTAACGCCCCACTCCCCGTCCTGGCTGGCTTGTGTGGTCACCACGGGGCTTAGACACGCCGCACATTTCTTGTGTTACAAGCTCAGAAAGCCTGCGTGTGTGTGAGTCGAGGTGTGTGTGCATGACGGGCTGGGGGCATGTGGCCCCCACTGCCCGCTAACACTGGGGTTTCTCAGTGAGTACCCAAGGGGGGCTTGGAGCAGCAGGAAGGAGGCTTAGGCTGGGGGATCCTGCTAGACTTTCTGCCAAGGGACCCAGCACACCTGCCTTTTGGCGTCTGGACAGGGTGCTGTGCTCGCTCACTGTCCCCTCCATCTCTCTGTCCGTCTGTCTGTCCTTCTGCCCCATTCCCTCTCGCCTGCTGTCCTTTGCCCTGTCACTCTCCCAGAGCCATGTGCCCCCCCAACCCCAGCACTGGGGCAGGTGCCCTGTGGCTGTGCCCCCGCCAAACCCCAGCACTGGGGCAGGGGCAGGTGCCCTGTGACTGTGCCCCCCCAACCCCCAGCACTGGGGCACGGGCAGGTGCCCTGTGGCTGTGCCCCCCCCAAAACCCCAGCACTGGGGCAGGGGCAGGTGCTCTGTGGCTGTGCCCCCCCCAATCCCCAGCACTGGGGCAGGGGCAGGTGCCCTGTGGCTGTGGCCCCCCCCCAACCCCAGCATTGGGGCCCTGCTGCCTCCCCATTGGAGAGCTGCAGTCAGCTGGGCGCTGACATCCTGCCCCCATAGCGGCCTCCCGCAGCTGCTGCTGTCACACTGTCCCTGCCCAGGCTGGGGGGCGCCTGTAGGTGAGTCCCACACCCAGCGGGAGCCTCTCCCCTTGGCTGCCCCCTTCCCTGGCCCCTGCCTTCCAGCCTCCTCCCCCCGGAGCCGCTGCTGAGGCTGGGCAGTCACTTCCTGGTGCATGGGGCCTGGCAGGCGGGGAGCTGCTGCTGTGCCCAGGTGCCTGCGGATCAGCTGGTACCTGCCAGCTCAGCACCCCAAACCCCCAGCCCTGGGGCCGGTTCCCTCCAGCTGTGCCTCCCTCCGAGCCCCCAGCCCTGGGGCCGGTTCCCTCCAGCTGTGCCCCCCTCTGAGCCCCCAGCCCTGGGGCCGGTTCCCTCCAGCTGTGCCTCCCTCTGAACCCCCAGCCCTGGGGCCGGTTCCCTCCAGCTGTGCCTCCCTCCGAGCCCCCAGCCCTGGGGCCGGTTCCCTCCAGCTGTGCCTCCCTCCGAGCCCCCAGCCCTGGGGCCGGTTCCCTCCAGCTGTGCTCCCCGCCGAGCCCCCAGTCCTGGGGCCGGTTCCCTCCAGCTGTGCCTCCCTCTGAGCCCCCAGCCCTGGGGCCGGTTCCCTCCAGCTGTGCCTCCCTCTGAGCCCCCAGCCCTGGGGCCGGGTCCCTCCAGCTGTGCCTCCCGCAGAGCCCCCAGCCCTGGGGCGGTTCCCTCCAGCTGTGCCTCCTCTGAGCCCCCAGCCCTGGGGCCTGTTCCCTCCCTCTGTGCCTCACTCTGAGCCCCCAGCCCGGGGGCCGGTTCCCTCCAGCTGTGCCTCCCTCCGAGCCCCCAGCCCTGGGGCCGGTTCCCTCCAGCTGTGCCTCCCTCTGAGCCCCCAGCCCTGGGGCCGGTTCCCTCCAGCTGTGCCTCCCTCTGAGCCCCCAGCCCTGGGGCCGGTTCCCTCCAGCTGTGCCTCCCTCTGAGCCCCCAGCCCTGGGGCCGGTTCCCTCCAGCTGTGCCTCCCTCTGAGCCCCCAGCCCTGGGGCCGGTTCCCTCCAGCTGTGCCTCCCTCCGAGCCCCCAGCCCTGGGGCCGGTTCCCTCCAGCTGTGCCTCCCTCCGAGCCCCCAGCCCTGGGGCCGGTTCCCTCCAGCTGTGCCTCCCTCCGAGCCCCCAGCCCTGGGGCCGGTTCCCTCCAGCTGTGCCTCCCTCCGAGCCCCCAGTCCTGGGGCCGGTTCCCTCCAGCTGTGCCTCCCTCCAAACCCCCAGTCCTGGGGCCGGTTCCCTCCAGCTGTGCCCCCCCCCCTCCGAGCCCCCAGCCCTGGGGCCGGTTCCCTCCAGCTGTGCCTCCCTCTGAGCCCCCAGTCCTGGGGCAGGTTCCCTCCAGCTGTGCTCCCCTCTGAGCCCCCAGCCCTGGGGCCGGTTCCCTCCAGCTGTGCCTCCCTCTGAGCCCCCAGCCCTGGGGCCGGTTCCCTCCAGCTGTGCCTCCCTCCGAGCCCCCAGTCCTGGGGCCGGTTCCCTCCAGCTGTGCTCCCCGCCGAGCCCCCAGTCCTGGGGCCGGTTCCCTCCAGCTGTGCCCCCCCTCCGAGCCCCCAGCCCTGGGGCAGGTTCTCTCCAGCTGTGCCTCCCTCCGAGCCCCCAGTCCTGGGGCAGGTTCCCTCCAGCTGTGCCCCCCCCTCTGAGCCCCCAGCCCTGGGGCCGGTTCCCTCCAGCTGTGCCTCCCTCCGAGCCCCCAGTCCTGGGGCCGGTTCCCTCCAGCTGTGCTCCCCGCCGAGCCCCCAGTCCTGGGGCCGGTTCCCTCCAGCTGTGCCCCCCTCCGAGCCCCCAGCCCTGGGGCCGGTTCCCTCCAGCTGTGCTCCCCGCCGAGCCCCCAGCCCTGGGGCAAGGCCAGGTGCCTCATGACTGTGACCCCCAAGCATCCTGCACTGGGGCAGAGATGGATACTCACTCTGGGTCACCACAACACTAGAGCTGGGGTGCGGGCTCAGTGGGGAGCAGAGGGGGAGTTCTTTGCCATCCCAGACTCTGCCTCCTCCTAGGTCTCTCTCTGGTCTCTCTTGCCTGGGTTTGTGGGATGCCCTTGGAAGGCGCAGTGACCTGCTTGAAGAGCAGCAAACGCCCCTGCCCCTCTGGGAGCTGGGCTTGAACTCCCAACTCCTCTCACACAGGGGCAGCTGCTTACCAGGGGTCTGTATATGAGTGACTCACTTACAGGGCCTGTTACAGGCTCCCAGGGCAGGGCGGTATCCCTGGGCAGCTGTCCTGGTCTCCCCACTCTCGGGAAAAAGTGTTCCTAGCTTGGAGGGAGGCTGTGGCCAGAGAGGAAGAAATTCGGCAAGCCCCATGTCCACAGCAGCTCAGGGAGTCTGGCTTGTAAGGGCCAGCGCTAGGGGCCATGCCGGGGCCAGCGTCAGGGGCTGTGCCAGGGCCAGAGCTAGGGGCCGTGACGGGGGTTGTGCCAGAGCCTGCACCAGGGGACGTGCCAGAGCTAGAGCTAGGGCCAGTGCCAGGGCCCAGCGCCAGGGCCGTGCTGTGGCCAGTGCCCGGGGCTGAGCTGGGACAAGTTTCCTTTGCTGGGGATGTTTCCATCTTTGTCCACCCTTGGAAATCTCTTCTGAGCAGCTTCCCCTCATCTCCAGCTGCCGAGCCCTTTGCTCTGGCCTGGGGATTGGGGTCTGGACCCTGCACGTCCCCACTCAGGGCTGGGCTCCCTGAGCCACTGGCTGGTAACCTGGAACATACTGTGCAGGCTTCTCCATTGCTCTCCCTTCACCATCCCAGCCCTGACACTGACCTGGCCTCATTTCCCTACGCTCTAGCTAAGGACACCCAGGACTCCATGAGAAGGGGGAAGTGAGACTGGGGTGAATGAGGGACTATCCCCCTTCCCAGGGATGGATGCAGCCTCGCTGGCAGGAATGTGCTGCACTGGCTGGCTCATAGAAAGGCTTATGAGGAAGGACCCTGCCAGCCCCCAGTGACTGTGGCCGTGGTGCTGTTTGCTCCTGGACAGGGCGCGCTGGGCCCGGCCCCTGTGGTGCCTGTGTCACAGAGCCCCTGCCAACTGACTGACCAGATTCTCTTTCTCTCTCTAGTCAGACATTCTCAGTCCTTTGCCGGTGTTCCAGGGGCAGGCCAGCACTGGATGGCAAATGCAGACAGAGCCTATGACCATCTGAGAGAGCAAAAGAAAGGTAACCCTTGCCCACCCCAAAATCTGTGCAGGGGGGCCTCTTCCGTGCTCTTGGAATCCAGATGGGTGGGAAAGTCCCGTTCTTGAGGGGGTCTCGTTTAATTTCTGAAGCAGCTTTGCAAAGGCACAAGCAGGCCCAGCCCCCTGGGACATCAGAGCCCAGGAGACTGCCTCAGACCTGGAGTTTTCACTGTCTATGCCAGCTGGAACTCCTCTTCAGAGCCGTAACAAGGAATTTTTGCACCGGAGGCAAGGGCCGGCTCCAGGCTCTTTGGTGGCAATTCGGTGGCGGGTCCCTGAGTCCGTGTCGGAGGGAAGGACCTACTGCTAAATTGTTGCCGCCATTTCATTCATTCCTTGGCGGCAATTTGGTGGTGGATCCCAGAGTCCCTGTCTGAGAGAAGGACCCGCCGGCGAATTGCAACCGAAGAATGAATGAAGCAGTGGCGGCAATTCGGCGGCAGGTTCTTCCCTCGGACACAGACTCAGGGAGCCACCACCGAATTGCTGCCGAAGAGGTGCGGTGGTAAAGCTGCCGCCGAAGCGCTGCCGATCACCGTAGAGCTGTGCCCCTCCCCTTTGCACGCCCGAGGCAAATGGCTCACTTGCCTCGCCCTTGTTACGGCAGGCACTGCTCCCCGCCTACCACAGGGTGATACTTTTGTTATAGACGCATCGATTTTAAGGCCAGTAGGAGCTAATCACTTAAGAAATAAATTGGTAAAGTCCAGGTGGGGAACAGTCAAATGAAACAGAATCCTATTTAAATCTAACACATGAAGGTAAGGAACTGAATATTGACAAAATGTACAAGTTCTTACATACAAATACTAGAAGTCTAAATACTAAGGTGGGTGAACCAGAGTACCTGGCATTACAGGACGATGTCCGTATGACAGGCATCATGGAAACCTGGTGGAATGAGGATAATCTATGGAACATGGAAATACAGGGTATAAAATATGTAGGAATGATCAAGTAAGTCACACTGCTGGGGAAGTGGCACTATGCATTAAAGAAAGCATAAACCTTACATGAAATAAACGGTACTAGGGAATCTCTTTGGCTAGAAATTCCATGTTTGGCTAAAGAGAGTATAGCGGTAGGACCATACTACTCATCACCTGGCCAGGAAAGTGACAGTTCTTATGAAAAGCTAAGAGAAGTTAGAGAAGCCACAAAAGCAGGAAGTGCAATAACACTGGGTGACTTCAACGATCCTCATATTGACTGGGTAAGTGTTACCTCATGGCATGATGCAGAGAGAACATTTCTAGACACCATAAATGACGGTTTCTTGGAGCAGCTAGTCCTGGAAGCCACAAGGGCAGAGCCAATTCTTGATTTAGTCCCAAGTAGACCACAGGATCTGGTCCAAGAGGTAACTATAGATGAAGCATTCGGTAATAGTGACCATAATGTAATTAAATTCCACATCCTTGTAGGGGAGATAATACCAAAGAACACCCCTCACAGGAACATTTAACTTTACAGAGGGGAACTACACAAGAATGAGGATATGCTTGTTAGACTGAAATTGAAAAGGAGCTGTCCCAAGTCGTAAATGCCTGCAAGCATCCCGGGGACTAGTTAAAAGACAGTAAGGGGGCCTAACGAATGCCACCCGGAGTAAACAGCAGAGTAATGAAGGCTGTTGGTGGCAAAAAGGCATCCTGTAAAATTTAGAAGTCAAATCCTATGGAGGCTAATAGGGTGATGTTTAAACTCTGACAGGTTAGTGTAACAGTATCTGAAGGCAGGCCAAGAAAGATTTGAGAAGCTACTTGCTAAAGACTCAGAAAGTAACAGTAAGAGTTTTGTAAAGTACCTCAGAAGCATAAAGCTTGCTAAACAGGCAATGGGCCAGTAGGTGACCAAGATGTTAAAGCTGGTCTCTCACCAAAATATTTGGGTCCAATAAAAGATATTACTTCATAGAATAGCAGGGTTGGAAGGGACCTCTGGAGGTCATCTAGTCCAACCCCCTGCTCAAAGCAGGACCAATCCCCAGACAGAATTTTACCCCAGTTCCCTAAATGGCCTCCTCAAGGATTGAGCTCGCAACCCTGGGTTTAGTAGGCCAATGCCTAAACCACTGAGCTATCCCTCCCCCCCACCTTGTCCCTCTAAGGTAGTCAAAGAGCACTCAAGGAAGACACAGCCATTGCAGAGAAGCTACATGAGTTCTTTGCATTGATCTTCACATAAGAATGGCCATACTGGGTCAGACCAATGGTCCATCTAGCTTAGCATCCTGTTCTCCGACAATGACCAATGACAAATGCTTCAAAGGGAATGAACAGAACAGGGCAGTTATTGAGTGATCCATCCCCTGTTGTCTAGTCCCAGCTTCTGGCAGCCAGAAGTTTAAGGACACCCAGAGCATGGGGTTGTGCCCCTGACCATCTTGGCTAACAGCCATTGATGGACCTATCCTCAAGGAACTTATCTAATTCCTTTTGAACCCAGTTATACTTTTGGCCTTCACAATGTCCCCTGGAAATGAGTTCCACAGGTTGACTGTGTGTTGTGTGAAGTACTTCCTTTTATGTGTGTTTTAAACCTTCTGCCTATTAATTTCATTGGGTGACCCTGGTTCTTGTGTGATACAAAAGGGTATATAACATTTATTCACTTTCCTCACACATTTCACAGACCTCTGTTATATCCCCCCTTAGACGTCTCTTTTCCAAGCTGAACAGTCCCCCAGTCTTTTAAATCTCTTCTCATACGGAAGCTGTTCCATCCCCCTGATCATTTTGGTTGCCCTTCTCTGCACCTTTTCCAATTCTAATATATCTTTTTTGAGATGGGGGAACCAGAACCACAGGCACTATTCGAAGTGCAGATGTACCATGGATTTATATAGTGCCATTAGGACATTTTCTGTCTTATTATCTATCCCTTTCCTAATCATTCCTAACATTCAGGGCCTGCTCCAGGCACCAGCGAAGGAAGCAGGTGCCTGGGGTGGCCAATAGAAAGGGGTGGCACTTCATCCACTGTTGGGGTGGCATGTTCGGGTCTCCAGCGGCAATTTGGCGGCGAGTCCGTCACTCGCTTGCCCTTCGGCGGCAACTCCATCGCTCCGCTTCAGACTTCGGCGGCAGCTCAATCAGGTTTTTATTTTTCCTTTTTTTTTCTTCGCCGCTTGGGGTGGCAAAAAAGCCGGAGCCGGCCCTGCTAACATTCTGTTCGCTTTTTTGACTGCTGCTGCAATTGAACAGATGTTTTCGGAGAACTATCCGCAATGACTCCAAGATCTCTTTCTTGAGAGGTGACAGCTAATTTAGACCCCATCATTTTGAATGTATAGTTGGGATTATTTTTTCCAATGTGCATCGCTTTGCACTTATTAACGTTGCATTTCATCTGCCATTTTGTTCCTCAGTCTCCCAGTTTTGTGAGAGCCCTTTGAAACTCTTTACAGGCAGCTTTGGACTTAACCAGTGATGAGCTGCCAAAATATTAACAACCGGTTCCTTCCTCCTCACCTCACGAGGGGGTCGTGCCCCCCCGGGGGTCATGCCCCCCATGTTTTTGACACCCCCCCCCCCGGGGACCCGTGACCCATCCCCCCCTTCCCTGTCCCCTAACTGCCCATTGCAGCCCCATCCAACCCCTCCTCTCATTCTTGATGGCCCCCCGGGACCCCTGCCCCATCCAACCACCCCTTCTCTCTGTCCCTGAGTGCCCCCACCACCACATCCAACCCCTGCTCCTTCCTGACTTCCCCCCAGGACCCTTGCCCCCATTCAATCCCCCTGTTCCCTGCCCTCTGACCGCCCCGACCCCTATCCACCCCTCCACAACCCACCAAACACCCCCTCCCTGCCCCCTTACCACAGTGCGTGGGGCCGGGACCGGGTCCGTTCTACCAGGACCTCGACTGGCGCCGTGGGGCCCGACTGCCCGGGCCGGCACCGGGGCCGGAGCCGCAGCCGCGGGGCCCGACTCCCCGGGCCGGCACCGGGGCCGGAGCCGCAGGGCCCGACTCCCCGGGCCAGCACCGGGGCCGCAGCCACAGCCGCGGGGCCCGACTCCCGGGCGGCACCGGGGCGGGCGAGCCGCAGCCGCGGGACCCGACTCCCCGGGCCGTGCCAGCACCGGGGCCAGAGCCGCATGGCCCAACTCCCTGGGCCGGGCCAGGCCAGGCCGGAGCCGCGGGTTCCGAGCTGGGCCGGTCCGAGCCGCGCAGGCAGGACCAGCCCGAGCCGGGGGTGCCTGGCTGGGGCGCTCCGCAGGGGCCAGGGGGAGCCGTCCCGCCACCCCCACCCCGCGCCCGGCTTACCTCACCTCCTGCCTGCTGCTTTTTTCAGGCTTCCCGCGAACATTTGATTCGCGGGAAGCAGGGGAAGGGGAGGAGAAGGAGGGCGGAGCGTTCAGGGGAGAGGGGGAGGTGAGCTGGGGCGGGGGCCGGGTGGACAGCTGCCCGAGCCTTTGTTAAATTTAAAAGCTTTTTAGAACCGGTTGTCCTGGAACAACCGGTTCTAAAAAGGCTTCTAAATTGAACAACCGGTTCTTGCGAACCGGTGCGAACCGGCTGGAGCTCACCACTGGACTTAACTATCTTGAGTAATTTAGTATCGTCTGCAAACATTGCCACTTCACTGTTTACCCCTTTTTCCAGATCATCAATGAACATGTTGAAGAGCACAGGTCCCAGTACAGATCCTTGGGGGACCCTGCTATTAACCACTTTCCATTGTGAAAACTGGCTTTTATTCCCTACCCTTTTTATTTCCTATCTTTCAACCCGTAACTGATCCATGAGAGGTCCTTCCCTCTTATCCCATGACTGCCTACGTGGCTTAAGAGCCTTTGGTGAGGGACCTTGTCAAAGGTTTCTGAAAGTCCAAGTACACTGTGTCGACTGGATCACCCTTGTTCATCTGCTTGTTGACACTCTCAAAGAATTCTAGTAGATTGGTGAGGTGATTCCCCTTAAAAACCTTGTTGACTCTTCCACAACCTATTGTGTTAATCTTTGTGTCTGATAATTCCGCTCTCTGCTATAGTTTCAATCAATTTGCCTGGTACTGAACTGCCAGGATTGCATCTGGAGCCTTTAAAAAACATCAGCATTATGTTAGCTACCCTCCAGCCGTCTGGTACAGAGGCTGATGTAAGTGATAGGTTACATACCACAGTTAGGAGTTCTGCAGTTTCATATTTGAATTCCTTCAGAATCTTAGGTGAATACCATCTGGTCCCGGTGACTTATTACTGTTTGCTGTCAGAGGGGTGGCTGTGTTAGTCTGGATCTGTAAAAGCAGCAAAGAGTCCTGTGGCACCTTATAGACTAACAGACGTATTAATTGGAACATGAGCTTTCATGGGTGAATACCCACTTCATCAGACTTTGTCACCCACCAAAGCTCATGCTCCAATACGTCTGTTAGTCTATAAGGTGCCACAGGACTCTTTGTCGCTTATTACTGTTTAGTTTATCAGTTTGTTACAAAACCTCCTCTACTGACACCTCAATCTGGGACAGTTCCTCCGCTTTGTCACCTGAGATGTGGGCATCTTCTTCACATCCTCTGCAGTGACGACCAATGTAGAAAATTCATTTAGCTTCTCTGCAACAGCCCTGTCTTCCTTGAGTGCTCATTTAGCACCTTAATCACCCAGTGCTAAACTGACTGTTTGGCAGGCTTCCTGCTTCTGATGCACTTTTAAAAGTATTCACTCTCTTCCAATTCTTGTTTGGCTTTCCTAATTATACTTTGACACTTGACTTGCTGGAGTTTATGCTTCTTTCTATTTTCCTCAGTAGGATTTGACTTCCGTTTTTTAAAGGACGCCTTTATGTCTCCTTTTACTCTGCTGTTTAGCTATGGTTAGGGTGACCAGACAGCAAGTGTGAAAAATCGGGGTGGGGGGTAATAGGAGCCTATATAAGAAAAGACCCCAAATCAGGGCTGTCTCTGGTCACCCTAGCTATAGTGGCATTTTTTTGGTCCTCTTACTGTGTTTTTTGTTTGGTTGTTTGGATATACATTTAGTTTAAGCCCCTATGGTGGTTTTTAAAGTTTCCATGCAGCTTGCAGGCATTTCATCCTTGTGACTGTTCCTTTTAATGTCTGTTTAACTAGCTTTCTTATCTTTGTGTAGTTCCCTTCTTTGAAGTTCAATGTCACGGTGGTGATTTTCTTTGACATTTCCCTCCACTCCCACAACAAGGATGTTAAATTTAATTGCATCCTGGTCACCGTTACTGAGCAGCTCACCTATATTCACCTCTTGGACCAGATCTTGTGCTCCATTTAGGATTAAATCAAGAATTGCCTCTCCCCTTGTGGGTTCAAGGACTAGCTGCTTCAAGAAGCAGGCATTAATGGGGTACAGAAATTTTATCTCTGCATCCTGTCCTGAGGTGACAGGTACCCAGTTAATATGGGGTCACTTGAAATCCCCCATTATTATTGGGTTTTCTGTTTTTGTAGCCTCTCTAATCTCCCTGAGCATTTCACATTCACTGTCGCCATCCTGGTCAGATGGTTGGTAGTATATTCCTACTGCAATACTCTTATTATTCAAGCAGGGAATTTCTATCCATAGAGATTCCATGGTACAGTTTGGCCCATTTAAGATTCTTATGATATTTGACTCTTTGCTTTCTTTCACATATAGTGCCACTCCCACACCATTTAATATCAGGCACTCAAGTTCACCCATCTTAGTATTTAGACTTCTTGCATTTATATATAAACACTTATAATATTTGTCAATAGTTAGGTGTCTGCCTTCATGGGGTGTAGTTAAATGGGGCTCTTTTTCGTTTGACTTTTTCTCTTTAGTTCCTACCAGTGCTTTATTAACCTCTAGCCTTTCCTCTTTATTAGGATATAGAGTGAGCATTGGCCTGCTAAACCCAGGGTTGTGAGTTCAATCTTTGAGGGGGCCATTTAGGGATCTGGGGCAAAAATTGGTCCTGCTAGTGAAGGCAGGGGGCTGGACTCGATGACCTTTCAAGGTCCCTTCCAGTTCTAGGAGATTGGTATTTCTCCAATTATTATTATTATTATTTATTTATTTATCCTCCCCTAAGGGATGTCTCTGTCCAAATCATGTGCTCCTCTGGACCTGTCAACTTTCCCCAGCCCTCAGTTTAAAAGCTCCTCTACAGCCTAAAGGAACTATTAGGAAATTAATAGAAAATAGGACAGCAAATATCATAATGCCACTGTATAAACCCATGGCGTACCTCCACTTTGAACAGCGTGTCCCGTTCTGGTCTCCCTGTCTCAGAAAGAATGTAGTGGGCCTGGTAAAGGTTCAGAGAAGGGCAGAAAGATGATCAAGGTTATGGAACCTTCCATAGTAAGAGAGACTAAAAAGATGAGGGCTGTTCAGCTTGGAACAGTGATGATGAAGGGGGGCTATGATAGCGGTCTGTAAAATCATGAATGCCATTTAAAAAGTGACTATAGAACTATTATTTATCCTTTTTCACAACACAAAAAACAGGGGTTACCCAATGCAATTAATAGGCAGCAGGTTTAATACAAAAAAGAAGAAGTACTTTTCACACAATGCACAATTAACCCGTGGAACTCATTGCCAGGGGATGTTGCGATCGCCAAAAGTTTAACTGGGGTTTAGCAAAGAACTAGATAAGTTCATGGAGGATAGATCCATCAAATGGCTATTAGCCAAGATGACCAGAAATGCAGCCTCATGCTCAGGGCCACCTTAAACCTCTGTTCACTGGAAACCGGGAGGGAAGACGGGTGGATCACTCGAATTGCCCTGTTCAGTATGCTCCCCGTGAAGATCTGGCTTTGGCCACTGTTGGAGACACGATACTGGCCTAGATGCACCACTGTTCTGACCCAGTGTGACAGTTCTTACGTTCTTATTCTGCTCTTTCAGCCAATCTCCTGCATGACAGGACAGATAATTCCACTCAGCAATTCCTGCATCCAGCCAGTAATGGGGGGTAGCGAGAGCATATCTTTGAGAAACCTCCAATTTTGACCCAAAGGCTCCAGTTGCATCCCAGAGAACCCTCTGCCCCTAGGAGATGTTGCCCTGTGCAATCACCCTTGCCCTTACAAATTTGCACCTTATTTGCAGTTTCAGTTTTTCTAACTTGGCCTTCCAGTGGCAGGCTCCGCTCTCCCTTTGGCTGGGAGATTAGAGGTCTGGGGGTTTATGGACTAACATCCCGCCCTCTTGGTACCTTTTCTGGCTGATGCATTCTTGTTTGTGAGCTGAAGGTGTGGCTGTGGGGAGCTCCTGGAGGCTAGTCTTTGGGGAATCATGCTCCCAGTCTTTTCCAGCAGGTGGTGCTGTTGAGCCTGAAAACTTGGAGCCCCAGGTGGGTAGGTTGGCGGGGGTGGCCCTGGATTCTACAAACACCTTTAATCTTCTGTACCAAACATTTGCATCCTTGGCTTGTTGCCATGGTAACTGCCAGTTTCCATTGCACCTTTATTCTTAGACTCTGAAGAATTGCTAAAGAGATGACGGTTCCCATGGCAATGCCCTGGGTTCCCCAGCAACTCTGGTGCATCTATGCAGACCTCAGCAGTCAGCCTGCCCACCAAGGGTGACAGACTTGGGATTGCAGGGCTGGCGCTAGTGCTCTGAAAATAGCTGTGTGGAAGCTGCAGCTCGGGTTGGAGCTGGGGGAGGCGCACTGCCAAGGGCTGAGTAGACTTACCCAGAGGCTGGAGCAGCTGGAGCCACCCCGAGGGGCCCAGGTTCTGTGGCTCAATTAGGTCCCAGCCTAGGCACTGTAGGGAATGGGGAGGGAGTCTCACAGGGGAGAGGGGCCGAGCCCTGTCCCAGACAGCAGGGTGCTGCAGAGAACAGTCCGGCAGAGATTGCAGGGGACTGGCGCTATCCCTGCCTTAGCCAGCAGGGGGTGCTGCAGAGAACAGTCCGCTGGAGATTGCAGGGGACTGGCGCTATCCCTGCCTTAGCCAGCAGGGGGCGACACTGCAAGGAACAGTCCGGCAGAGATTGCAGGGGACAGGCGCTATCCCTGCCTTAGCCAGCAGGGGGCGCTACAGGGAACAGTCCGCTGGAGATTGCAGGGGACTGGCGCTATCCCTGCCTTAGCCAGCAGGGGGCGACACTGCAAGGAACAGTCCGGCAGAGATTGCAGGGGACAGGCGCTATCCCTGCCTTAGCCAGCAGGGGCTGCTGCGTGGCAGGGGCCAGTGTATGATGTGATGCCATCCAGCCCTAGCTATTCAGGGCTCCCTTTCCATGGTCGTGGGCTAGGGTGACCGGATGTCCCGATTTTATAGGGACAGTCCCGATTTTTGGGTCTTTTTCTTATATAGGCTCCTATTACCCCCCACCCCCATCCCGATTTTTCACCCTTGCTGTCTGGTCACCCTATCGTGGGCTCAGGTGCAGCTGTTGTGGGGTTGCGTGGTTGGACCTGGTGTAGGGACTCAGCACAGGCCTGACTTGTCCCTTCTCTGTCCGTCCCAGCCCTGCTGGTTGGCATCAGCGCCTCCGTGGAGAAGCTCATTGCTCACTTCAGCACGGCAAGGAGCCTGGTGCAGAAGGTAAAGCTCTGGGCAGGGGCGGGGTCTCTGGCCTGGGCCGTGGAGCTGGTGGAAGAGGCTCAGCTGCTGCCTTGACTATTAGCTAGGTCATGTCCCCTCCCTGCTGGCTGGCTGGGTGGGCCTCATGGGCACCCTGGTCCCTGGCCTGCGTCTCATACGCCAGGAATGGCGGGAGCTGGAAGCAACATGGCAGGCTGTCCAGGCAAAGGGAATCCCCCATCCCTGCCCTGCCTCTTCTGGGGGAGGAGGGGGAGGGACACGACTCCTGTCTCCCCACCACTCCAAACCATCACCTGCACCTGCACCTCTCCTTACCCAGACGCAGCTGGGCGACAGCTGGCTAAACCCAGATGTGAGCTACCTGCTGCTCAACACCCTGTGCCCGGCACTCTATGCCCTGGTGGTAGATGGGTTGAAGCCCTTCCAGAAGGACATCATCACGGGCCAGAGGAGGAGCTCGCCCTGGAGCGTGGTGGAGGCCTCGGTCAAGCTGGGTAGGTTGGGGGGATGTTGCTGGAGGGGGCTTAGTCTGGCCCCAGAAGACACCATCGGTTCCCCTGGTTGAATAGCAAGATAAAGCCCAGGGGGTGTGTGGGAAGGGCCAGCCAGGTGCCTCCAGCTCCAACGCACCAATACATTGGGAGATGCAGGTGACTGGGGCCATGTCCCCAACGCCTCTCATTGGCCTGATGCTGCCGTGGCTGCTGGCTGCTCTCTGAGCAGGGCCCCCAGCTCCACGCCAGGCTTCCGGGAGGGAGAGGAGCCAAACTCAGGGGAGACGGCTGCTGAGTGGCTCTGTGCCGTGTGTCCTACAGGCCCCGGCACTAGGCCCCTGCACTCGCTGTACTGGCAGGTGTCCCAGCTGGCTCCCCTCCGCAGCAGCAGGCAGAGGTTCCACGCCTTCATACTCGGCCTTCTGAAGTAAGTACCAGGCTTGGGCACTGCTTTGCCCCCCCAGGAGAGGCTGGGAGAGCCGCTGGGCTCCCTGGGCAGGATGGTCCCTGCCAGGGGAGTGCTGGGCCTGGGAAGGGGGCGGTTCTGGTGTCTCGGAGCCCTTCTCCGTGCCTCAGCCTGCAGCTGCTGGGCTTACTTTCACGTGGGCGTGCACTCTCTCGTGCTTGCTCTCAGCTTCCTGCTCACGGGTGCTCCCGTGTGTGGGTGTGCGCTGTCTCTCAGTTTCTGCCATTCTCTTGCTCGCTCACACTCATGGCCATGGCCTCACTCATGTTTACGGGCCTACATTTGTTTTCAGCTGAACACTGGGCCTGTTATTCAGGGTGAGATGGGAAGCCCCAACCCAGGGAAGGGGAGCTGGGGTGCAGGCAGATGGGGGAAGGAGCTGATGCTGGCACCTGCCGTATGAGGCACCCAGGTTCAGTCTCAGGCCTGGTTCAGGGCACTATGGCGCCAGAAGCTTCGCTCTGGTATGACACCAGCACAAATGAGCAGAACCTGGCTGGGGGCACCCTGGTGTCTGCTGCCTTTGGACGGGGATCCCCTGTGCCTCCTGCACACGCCAAGAGCTGGGGCCTTGGAAAGCCTGGTGTTTAGCCAAGTGACCCAGCTGAGTGGGTGGAGCACTAGGATGTTGCTGCCCCTAGGCAGATGTCAGCAGATGTGGGCCCTGGACTCCTGGGCCTGCTCCAGCTAGGGCGGCCCCCGAGTCAGGCAGTTTAGTGCTGTTGGCACGGCCCAGTCTGGGGCTGTCGTTATGAACAGTTGTAACTTGGACCGTTTCCGTCTCGTTCAGCATAAAGCAGCTGGAACTGTGGCTCTCCCACCTGCAGAAGAGCTCAGGTAGGGAGCAGTGGGCTCTGTGAGCCCCCCAGGGCAGGGCCCATCTGGGGCTCCTTTAATGGGACACAGGAGTCCTTTCTCACCACCATGCCTCAGCTGAGGTGGGGGGAGGATCCCAGGCAGCCTGGTTGCTGAAGTACAGATGGAAGCTCTCCCCCTGTATGGGCTGCTGGTGACAGACCCAGAAGAGACAGGCTGGTGTCCCAGGGTGGAGGGGTAGGTTTTGGGGGGCTTGGTGGGGTGGTTCGCTGAGGTGGGGGCTCTGGGGAGTAGTTATGTGGGGAGCTCAGTGGGGTGGCTCTGGAGAGTGGTTCCGTGGGGGAGCTCTGTGAGATGGGGGGGCTTGGTAGGATGGGAGGTTTCTGTGGGGTGGTTCTGTGGGAGGGGAGGGCTCTGTGGGTGGGTGGGGATCTGTGGGTTGGGAGGGCTCTGTGGGGTGGCTCTGTGGGTGGGGTGGTTCTGTGGGATGGGAGCGCTCTGTGGGTGGGGTGGCTCTGTGGGTGGGGGGGCTCTGGGTGGGGTGGTGCCCTCTCACCCTGCCTGTGTCTCTTAGATGTCATCTCTGTCCTCTACCTGCCCACGGCCTTCTTCTCCCTGAGCCACGGCCCCTGCCCGCACTTGGCCCGTGAGCTGTTGCTCCTCGTCCAGCCCCTCTCTGTGCTGACCTTTCACCTCGACCTGCTCTTCGAGCACCATCACCTGCCCGTGGATGTGCGGCCCCTGCCCCGCAGGCCGGACTCCCCCCACAGCCACCCCTTTGGCCCTGCCCTGGTGGCTGCTCCCGCACAGGGCCGGGACCCTAGTGACCAGGCCGAGGGGGCCGAAGGTGGTGCTAGCCCAGAGCACCAGCTGCCCACCGATGGCTCCAGGAGGGCAGCCCTGGTGGGCTCGGAGGAAAGCGCTAGATCCCAGTACAGCGCAGCAGCCACCAAATCACCCCCCAGCCTCCCGGCAGGCGTCGCCCTGAAGCAGACGTTCCAGCAGGTGCTGCAGTGGGGGGAGCAGATCACCCAGACGCTTCTGGGACCTGAGTGTCCTGCCGAGCCTGAGACACACCAGCAGCCTGTCCCACAGGACACAGGAGAGAGGAGGGGCAGCTGGTGGGAGCAGCTAAGCCAGGCCTCCGAGGTCTACACCACGGCCACGAAGGAAAGGTTTCCCTTCGCCCGCTGGACAAAGCTGCGGGTGGCTGCAGGGGACACCAGCTCCAGCCTCGCTGCTCCGCCCCACGGATCCAGCCAGGCTTCCGCGAATGAGTTCGGTGCTCGGGGAGGGGAGGGGGCCAGCGGCACAGACCTGCAGCTCCTCAAGCCCAGAGCTGGGGAAGGTGGTGCTGAGGCTCCAGGTCCAACACCCTCCAGCGAGGCAGGAAGCTTGGAGGCTCCTCATGCGGAAGAGCTGCCGCCGCAGGCCAGGACCAAGGGATGTGCAGGCCCCAGGGAGACTGAGCCACTGGAGCCCCCTGCCAGCAAGCCATGCCTGCCTCCGTCCGAGGAGCTGGCCCCTGATGGGAGCCAGGCGGCCACGCCCAACCTGAACATGGGCGGCTCCCCCGTCCGCCCTACCTGGCTGGGCCGACTCTTTGGGGCCACGTGTCTGCCTGCCGACTCTGACACCAGTGCAGCCAAGGCCAGGTCAGTGCCTGGTGGGGCGGGGTGAGCCCTTGCAGGGCTTCCTCCTTTTTCAGGGCAGTGGCATGGCCCATGGCCTGCATCTGTGTCCAGCAAACAGCCTGCAGCGTGGGGCGTTAGCAGCTTCTCAGTTACAGGCTCTTGGGTGCTATTGCTTCTAATGGTACCAGCCCCCCAGGGGAGGGGCTGTGGGCTGCTCTGGGCGGGGCCCAGTGGAGGAGCAGGTTCTGGTCCATTTCCCCGATAGACATTCAGGCCTTTTGCTCAGCCTTTGGCATCACTTGCCCAATTCCAAACTCACCTGGGATGTTGCTGCAAGAGAAGAAATGCCCAGTATGGTTGGGGCAGTAACACCCCGCCCTCTCTCCCCCGGCGCTTGCACCCAGCGTTGCCCATGGGTCCAGGACGGTTTATACCGGCCCTGGCGGGAATGTTACGGTGGGTTCCAGATTTCGGACACAGTCTTTGCAAATGTGACTCTTTCTTGCAGTTTTAGTTGGGGGGCCACACTTGGGACCTGGGGATCTTGTCCCCCCTTCTTTCCCCTTGGAGATCTGTGAGCCTTTGTCTGTCCCATCGAGGTGTTTCTCAGACTGTCTGGTGACTCCCTCTGCTCTCTGGCAGGAGACCTTCCAGCTGGCTGCCCCCCAGTGTGAACGTTCTTGCCCTGGTTCTGAAGGGGGGGCCCTCGGAGAAGGCCTGGCCTCAGGAACAGCAAGAGAAGAAAGCGTCTGACTCGCCTCAGCTGCACAGGTGCCCGGGGGCTTCCAGTGTTTGGGATTGGGTGGGTTGAAGAATTTGATGGAGTTCTGAGTTCCCAAAAGCGCTGGGTTGGTGCCAGGTCCTGTTCGTCTTCTTCCTCACTGTCCTTCAAGTCCGCAGCCCCTGCTAGCTTAGCCCTGGGCTGCCGCCACATGCGCAGCTCTGCTGGTGCCCCCACTCCCAACCCAGAGCCCCTTGCTAGCCCAGCCCTGGGCTGCCGCCACATGCGCAGCTCTGCTGGTGCCCCCACTCCCAACCCAGAGCCCCTTGCTAGCCCAGCCCTGGGCTGCCTCCACAGGCGCAGCTCTGTCAATGTGTCCCGATCCTAACCTGCAGGCCCCTTCTATGCCAGGTCTCTGAATTGCACAGTGGGTTTGTGAGGAGGATTCTTGACTGAATTTGTCTAATTGACCTTGGGAGCCATCTGGACTAAGGGCCCTGGCATTTCCTCTCTGGGATTCCTGGCTCGAGTATGACAGGGCATCGGATGTCTCAGGTCACTCCACAATGTCTGGTCATGGGCCAGCACCTGTCACCCCAGTCTTGTTGGAGCCTTGTTCTTGGCTTGTGGACTGCAGGTTACTCACCCTTTGTGTATCCCGGCTTGCGGATTGCCAGCCACGAGCCCTCTGTGGAACCCCACCAGGGTCTGGCATAGGGTTGCCAACCTTCCAGGATTGGCCTGGAGGCTCCAGAAATTAAAGCTTAATCTTTAATTAAAGATGCTATCATGGGATGAAATCTCCAGGAATACATCCAACCAAAATTGCCAACCCTCAACCGTGCCCCTGACCTACAGGCCCCCTCCCATGGGTCTAGCCCCTAACTGAGCCCCTGTTTGTTGTGTAGGGCTGTGCGGGCGCTGTGTGACCACACTGGGGCTGGCGACGATCACCTGAGCTTCAGGAGAGGGGACGTCCTGCAGCTCCTAGCCACAGTGGATGAGGACTGGATCCGCTGTTGCCATGGAAACAACACTGGCCTAGTTCCTGTTGGCTACACGTCCCTGATTTTATGAGACGGAATCCCGCATGGAGCATCGGCCGGCCCCAGGGCAACGGCCATGACCCTGTGATTTCCCTAAGCAGCTTTGGGGGGCTAGTTCCAGGACACACGCACGAAGGGTTCCCTAGTGTCATTTCTCTGCTGTTTAGTAGCACCAGGCTGCAGGCTCTAGCCAAGAGATGCATCCTCACAGCAGTGCCAGATGGCTCCCTGCCACCCATGCTTCTCTGCAGCAGTACACAGTTAACTTAGCGTCCGCTCTGAGCCCTGCCCCTGCATCGCAATGGTCCTGCTGTGTCTTTTGTGTCTTGTCTCAACTGTTGTCCCTCTGCTCCTGTGCAGTAAACACACTTGAGTGTGTATCTTCCTGCTGCCTCCCGTCAGCCCGGCATGCCCGAGTGCTGCGCCCCCTCCCACCCTGGGCTGTGTTATCCAGCACGCAGGCCCAGGCTGCAGCAGGGCAGTGGTTGGGCCCTTGGCTGGGGGGGGGGGGGGCTTAGCCCCAGCACCATGTAAATACTTGTGATCATAGGAACAGAAAACACTGGGCAGGAATAAAAGGTGCAACTGAATCACAACCACCTGTCGCTGGCTCATTGCAAACCTGGTGCTGTGCACAGACCGCAGGGAGGCCCCCGGCGTGCCTGTCACAGCCGCCCCCCCCCTGCCCCCGAACCTGTGCACCAGCTGTCCCGACTTTATAGGGCCCGGCCTGATAGCTGCGGCTTTTTCTTACACAGGTGCCTATTACCCTGCACCCTCTGTCCCAATTTTTCACACTTTCTATCTGGTCACCCTACCTGCAACGCAGAGCTCCAGGACCCAGGGTTCCACTTTCCTGGGCACGAGCATGTCTAGGGCTGTGCTGCCATTTCTGGGCAGCAGGTGGCACAAGCACCCTGCAGGCCAGTGTTACCCGCACCCACAAGGGCTAATTGGGATCCCCGTGGCGGGAGGGAGGGAGAGGGGTGGGGGTGGGGTCATGGAGGGAAGTGAGAAGTGTGTGCCTAGTCAGGGGCTGGGTCGTGGTACGAGCAGTGTGGGGAGTACACAGCTGGCGTGTGGTGGCTAATGGCGGTACATGGACGGGTTGGAGGGGGTGGGCAGAAGGGGGCTATTGGTTGGGGATGGAGGAAGGCCTTGGGGAGCAGGGCTTGAGTTGCTGCTTTGCCAAGAATTGCTCTGTACGCCCCAGCCTGCAGCTTTTCCCAGCTGTTGCTCAGGTCTAGTGAACTCACAGAGCAACGTCAGAGCAATGGAAATTCCTCATGGTTCTGAAATGAAGCCAGAGAGGCCCTTGCACGGGGCAACAGCGCTGCCTCGCCCGCCCCCCCACAGTCCCCCAGCTCCATACACCCAAGGGAATCAGGGGTGCGGCATTGGGCAGTTGAGTTTTTTTTTTCTGGACAGTTAGTCCCATCTCAAGCTAAATCCTGCTGGGTGTGACGGTGCTGTGCTGCTTGTAAGGTGCTCACAGTTGGACTCTGTCCCAGCAGGCTGCATAGTAGGGAATCGACCCGAGTGCTGCGTGCAGAGCAGGAGCAGTTTACAGTTTTCATCCCCAGGCCCAGATGGAATCGCTTGCCCTAATGCGAGCCACATTGTTTGTCTATTCTTAGCTGTGAGGGCTGTGACCTCAAGTAACCTTTCTGGGGCTGGGCTGAGGCTCCTGGGCTGTAAGAGTCTGTGAGACGATAGCTGCGTGGGCTTGCTGCCCTTGTCTTGCCACCAGCTGATGGCTGCACTTGATGTGGTCAAGGGGGTGCCAGCTACAGCACAGGCTGCTAGTGTCAGGGAGGTGGGTTAAACCTCCGAAAGCAGGGACGTGCTTGTACAGCGATACCTCAGGGAAAGATACACCACAAACTATGGCCATGAAATCCTACAAAGGAATGAGCTGAAGGGGGTGAAGCCCAAAGGTTGACGGCAGGGGGAGGGAAGTGCAGGCTGCTCCAAGAGTGTAGCTCTGGCCCAAGGGAAAATATAACAGGCATAGCTGTGACATGTTTCCTCATGGCTTGGGGTATGCAGAATGACACAGGCCGGGTGCGGGACAAGCCCTGACCCAGCCACGAGATAAGCCACCTAAAGCCTGTTGTTTCCTGGTGCAGCTATTCCACCTATTGAGCCTGCTCCCAGGGGAGTGGAGTGACGTGCGCTAAGACACAATTGAGCCATCACAGTGAGCTGAGCAGGTTGGCCGTGGCCAAACACGGTGCATGGGCACAAGCCTGGCTGTAGGGTTCATGTTCCCCCCTCTCAACACAATGCAACTGCTGGTGACTGCTCGGAAGTCAAAGCTGGACTCGGCTGGCAAAGCATTAAGTCTAATGTGCGTCTGTGCTTTGAGCCACTGGGATCCAGAATTTGGATTTTTTTTTTTTAAACCTTTTCCTAGCCTCTGCCCAGCTGGGCGTATACTGCTCCATTCATACTGCCATCCCTTAGGTGGTGAGGGTTGTCCCCGTCCTTGGCTCTATCACCTGTTAAGACTAGCTTCTGCTACTTGAACACAAGTGCAGCACTGACCCAACATGGTGTGGGGAGGAGTTCAGGAAGCCTGGACAAAATATACCCCCCCCACCCCCCAGCCCTGTCACACCCATGGGAGGAACTGATGTGGTGAGACTATTCTAAGTGAGGCTGCTCCCAAACTCATGCCAGCTGGTCTTTAGCAGAAGGTCACAGCAAGCCTGCTAGGGTGCAGGCAGCATGGGCAGCCTACATGACGCTAGAGGACCAGCATGTGAAAGGGCTGATCGGTTTTCTTTTGTGTGGGGTGAAGGGAAGTTGCCTTACGTGCTTGAACATGACCAACATATGCAGGTTCACAACTGACTATTCCAGAAAAGGCCTGAAGTGTCTCTGAGCTGCCCTCCCCCGCGCCTCCTGCATTGCCAGTGAGTTATACTATCCATAGAGCTCTTCTTTAAGTCTGGAAGGGGCAAGGGTGCAGCATCTGCTCCCCATGCACAGGACTGAGCAGGGCTCATGTCCTAGCAGCAGATGCTGACTTCAATGAGGCACAGCACATTGTCTCTTCATGCTGTTTGTCAGTCCCTGTGTCTCAACTTCTTGGTGGCTGGAGGAACATTTGACTTTCTCATATGCGCAAGTACCAGAAATAAAGTGTGCTGGAGCCTGCACAAAGGAGACACGGCCCTCCAGGCACACATGCTGTGAGCCCATGCTAAAAGTCCCACACCCTGCAGTGTGTCTAGTCCACACATTTGGTGGCTGCCTCTGCTCCTCACCCCACACCTCCTCCCGTGTCACCCCCTGATTTATCTTCAGTCCCTATTTACCCACTCATTCCTGCTCTTAGTTTTTAGTGGGCATAGCTGCAGAGGCCCCAGTGTATTGGGTGCTGCTCCCTGCCCCCCCCCCCGTGAAACACACCCTGCTCCAAAGTGCTTACAGGCTAAACAAACCAGTTAGACAAAGGGTGGGTGCCCCAAAACAGCAATAGTCCCATTTTACAGATGGGAGCCTGAAGTATACAGACATTAAGTGACTTGCCAAAAGTCATACAAAGAGTCAGTAGCAGAGCTGGGCATTGAACCATGATCACCAGAGTTCCAGCCCAATCTCTTAACCCAACCCTGGCTTCCTGAACAAACTAGATGTTGATTGCCATGATCATGCAGGAGGGAGGAGCAAGCAGACCCATCTCTTGCTCAATTCCTCAGCATCTCCCCAGATCCAGTCTCCTGGATTCTTATGCTCTTGCCTTTATTTCCCTCCCCCCTTCATTCCAAGATGTCTCTTTATTACTCCCTGCACCAAGGCACTGCTCTCGCAGCAGCAGCTATGGGATACACGTTCCCCATATTCCCTGTGGCAGCATCTCTCCCTGTCCCAGGGATAGGGGACACTGGACTTTCCTGCTGGGCTGATAGGGTGCTTGCCTCTTTTTGAGAAGGGACAAGCTCACTGAGGGCATCCATAATGGGGATAGCTTGGGGCCAGGCAGCCCCCCCCCCCCCTTCCATTCCTGCTTGCTGTCATGCTGGCTTGCTAGCAAATGTCTTTCCTGAATGGACTGGGCTTCCTCCATTTGTCTCCTGCAGGGGAAGAAGTCTATGGTTGACTGGTGATACCGGCATGAATGGGATGGAGGAGGCGGGGGCATGTAGGGTACTGCAGTTCAGACCCTCCCCCACAACAACAACTGTACTTCCACTCCACCTTATAACTGCTCTGCATCCCTTGGGAAAAGCAGTGATGTGCTAGTGACATGGAGGTTGACACTATCAACAGGCAACACACTAGCCCTGCTGAGTGATTGAGTTTCCCATGTACAAAGGACACTGCATTCTTGACATGCCCTGAGACCATTGTACATATGCCTGGGCACCTGGTTGTCTGCACCATGTTTTGTGCCTTGGAAAGAAGGTGATCTCAGAGTACCTACCATAGCAGATGTGCAAGCAAGAGCCAGGCAGGGCCCATGGGCTGCGTAATAAGCTACTCTCAAAACTGGTGCGGGGGCAACAGGCCAGTGTGTGGAAGTGCCTTACTCCCACATTAATTAATTTACCCTCTCACACACAAGGAGCCAGGAATAGAGTTCAGGAATTACTGGTTCCTAGTACTCTCTCTATTGACAGGGCCTAGGCTTGCTCTTCACCTTGCCCTTGGGGAGGCTGTAGTAGGAGGTAATCCTGGGCCTGACACTCAACTGTTGACCATTTGTATTTAGCAGCAAATTGATTAAACATACACATTTCCTGAGAGCCAGTGTCTCACTAATGGTACCTGCCCCACAGGACTATGAGCATTTCCAATAGTTTATTTGCAGGACAAATATTGTACATGCTGCTGAGAGTTAGAAGAGACACCCCAAGTCACTGGGCATCTGCCTCAGTGTTTGGGATTTGAGCGCTGGCCCATGAACCAATTGCCAGTGAGGGCCTGTGTACCCTCCCCATCCCACTATACAGAAATGTGATTAAAAGGTGGGTTGTATGCCAGTATAAATGGGTGGTTTATTCCTAATTGTGAAGCTGGAGCTGGTGCCTGTGGAAAGTCTGCTTCAAGGTGGCGTCTCATAGAAAAACAAAGCACAATTAATCTGGGATTCTTTCAGCCAACTGACCACAGAAGAAAGTAGTTTTCCCCAGTAAGAAATTTCCATAGCTCTCTCCATGGCTTAACAAGTTTCTTTGTGAGCACCCCTAGGCAAGCCAGAAATGACCTCAGAAAGGCTGAGTCACCTATCCTGCACTGCTACAAACTAACATAGATTGTGTGGGGCCACTCAAAGTCTTTGGTTCCTCTAATGATCACAAATATTACATGTGCAATTACTATGTGTGGCACCTGCACTGACCAGGTCTATGAACTTTGACAGAATATTAAAGAGTTGGATTGAATGGTGCCTGAGTTGATAGCCTTTTCCATCTCCAGTGCCCATGACTAGGCACATATTCTTTGATTCACAGTTTTTTGATTGTTTTAGGCCTAATCAAGGTTCCAATTTGTTTCAAGTGGAATAACTGGGCATAGGAATTACTATCCCTCAGAGTTCAGCCCCAAGGAGATCCTGACCCATAGCTGCTGGTGAAAGATTTTCTTCAGTTCTAATTCAGGTAGCATTTAAGTGGGCTCCATCTGAAATATATAACTCCTGTTGCCTAAATATCATTTGCCAGTTGGAGCTGGAAATTTGGTTGTCTAGTCCTGGCATCTACCCTGCCTTTTCCTGCTGTCGGGGTGTGAGATGAGTCTAGCCCCCTCGAGCTCTGCCTTGTACAGAAGTATCCTCATGTCCGGGAGACCAAAGCCAGGTACTGTTACAGTAATGGAAATGGTGTAACCTTAAAGCCATGCTCTTTGCTCGTTCCTTTTCTTGGCATGGTATGTTCAGCACTGGAAACTTAACTGGCTTGGCATTTCCCATCCCTGCTATGGATGCAACACAGCGCGCACACTATCCCACTTTCAGACTTGAAAAGTTGATAGCCACTATTCTTAGGACCCAGCTTTCCTGCCAGTGGGTTTCTGAATGACCACATAGGCCAGAGAGACTTTTAAACCCTTTAAATGAGATTTTAATAGCATGAGCCAATATTTTGGTAACTAGTCATTGTTCTATATGACAGGATAAAGGGCTTATTTTATTCTGTTCTTACTTCCAGCTCTCTGTGCAATTCTTAGCTTCAGACAAGGGACACTGCATCTTAATTGGAATGTTATTTTGCTTGCATGTGCTGTGTGTATGTATGATTTAATTCCACAGCTGTCTCTGGACTCTGAAATGGGGTCAGCCTGGCAGATGATGAATCCAGGTGCTTTCAGTTAATTGTTTAATAATACAGTCTTTGAGATGATATCTGCAGCATGGAGGGAACAAATGCAAGTGTATGGGTCAGATGAAGCATTTTAATGGTAATACAGAGAGTCAGCCCAGGGGCTGGGCTCCCATATCAGGATGCTTATTTTTCTTTATGTTACATTACAGCAGTTGGCAAGAAACCATTCTGTCCTAAGCGACCAATACAAATAGACAGCAAAATGTTCCTGGTGACTGCTCCATTTTCCTGTGAAATACAGGAATTCCTTAACATATGGGAACTCTGGAGGCCATTAAGTTAACAGAGCAGGATAGTGACCTGAGTTTCATTGTCACCTCCTCCATGTGCAGCAGAGTACAGGCTAAGCACTTCAAAGGATTCAGAAAAGACGGTTACTCACCGTTGTAACTGTTGTTCTTCGAGATGTGTTGCTCCTATCCATTCCAGTTAGGTGTGTGCGCGCCGCGTGTACGTTCGTCGGAAGATTTTTACCCTAGCAACACTCGGTGGGTCGGCTGGGCGCCCCCTGGAGTGGCGCCGCTATGGCGCAGGATATATACCCCTGCCGACCCATCCGCCCCTCAGTTCCTTCTTGCCGGCTACTCCGACAGTGGGGAAGGAGGGCGGGTCTGGAATGGATAGGAGCAACACATCTCGAAGAACAACAGTTACAACGGTGAGTAACAGTCTTTTCTTCTTCGAGTGATTGCTCCTATGCATTCCAGTTAGGTGATTCCCAAGCCTTACGTAGGCGGTGGGGTCGGAGTTAGATGTTGCAGAATGCAAAACTGCTGAGCCAAAGGCTGCATCAGCTCTGGACTCTTGGACCAATGAGGCAAAGGTGTAGACCGAGGACCAGGTAGTTGCACGACACAACCCCTGAAAGGGTATGTGAGCCAGGAAGGCAGCAGAGAAGCCTGAGCCCTGCTGGAATGTGCAGTAAGGTGGTTCTATGGAACATGGGCCAAAACACAGGAGGTGCGGATGCACAACGACATTGAAGATGAAATCCTCTAGGAGGAGACAGGTATGCCCTTCGTCCGGTATGCCGGTACGACGAAGGTTTGGGGGCGTTACGAAAGGGCTTTGTCTGCTCGATGTAGATTGCGGACGCCCTATGGACGTCTAGGGAGGGCAATTGTTGCTCTCCTTGCGATGAGTGTGGCTTCGGAAAGAAGACCGGAAGGAATGATATCCTGGTTGATATGAGAGGCCGACACCACTTTAGGGGGGAAGGTCGGATGTGGTAACAACTGCCCTTGTCCTTGAGGAACACAGTATACCGTGGGTCCATCGTGAGAGCCTGAAGCTCGGAGACTCGTCTGGCCGATAGAAAGGCTACAAGGAAAACTGTCTTCCAGGACAGGTGTCAGCGAGCATGTTGTCAGTGGCTCGAATGGGGCAATCATAAAACTGGTTAGAACCAGGTTGAAGACCCAGGTTTTGGCCGGGGTCAACTGGGGGGGTATAACGCTCCAAACTCTTGAGGAACCTATAAACCACAAGGTGTAAGAATACGGAGTGGCCACTCTCCGCTGGGTGGAAGGGAGAGATGGCTGCCAAGTGTACCTTTAAGGAGGACCGCGCCAGGTGCTGCTGTTTGAGAGACCAGAGGTAGACCAAGACGGAATGGATCGGGACCTCGGCGGGAGAAACATTGTGCGTTACATAGCAGCAGGAGAAATGCTTCCACTCTGCCAGATATGTTAACCAAGTGGAAGATTTCCTACCACCCAGGAGAATCCTGTAGAACCGAGGCAGAACAATGTAATTCGGATCGGTTTAGCCACGCAGCAGCCATGCTGTGAGGTGCAGGGATTACAAGTCTGGGTGGTGAAGCTTGCCGTGATCCCACGCTATGGGGTCTGGGCAAAGAGGCAGGGAAATAGGGTTGGCTACCGACAGGGGTAGCAACCTGGTGTACCAGTGCTGCCTGGGCCACGCTGGAGCGATCATGATCAGGTGCGCTCTGTCCCTGCGGAGTTTCAGCAGGACCCTGTGAACCAGCCGGAATGGTGGAAAAACATACAGCCGATGACTCATCCACAGCATCAGAAAACACCTCCAAGATCGAGCCCGGGGAGAGGCCTTGGAATGAAGAGAACTTCTCTCTCTTTTCGTTCTCGCGAGAGCGAAGAGGGCTATGCGGGGAAAGTCCCACTTCCGGAAAACGGAATGGATAATGTCCGGAGGAAACGACCGCTTGTGAGACAGGAAGGATCTGCTGAGGTGATCCGCCAGCTGAAACGCCTGGTATACAAGGCAGACTGCTCTCAGCTCTCGGACATCGATGTGCAAGGCCAGCTCTTGAGCCGACCGAAGGCCGTGAGTGCGAAACTGACCCAGGTGAACACCCAGCCGAGAGATGGGGTGTCTGTCACAAGGGACCCCGAGGGGTGAATGGAACAGCATCCCTGGATACACCAGGGAGGGCGCTGACTCCCGGTCGAGGGAGCCTAGGATGCTCAGGGGGAACGAGACGACCATGAGTATGCTATCTCTGCCCGGGTGGTACACCAAGGTGAGCCACGATTGAAGTGGACGGAAGCGAAGCCTGGCATGTTTGGAAACAAACGTGCAGACAGCCATGTGACTCAGGAAACCTAGGCAAGTGCGAGCCAAAGTTGTCGGGAAGGTCCGTAGACCTTGTACAATTGTTACCATCGCCTGAAACCGAGGCTGAGGTAAGCAGGCCCTGGCGAGACTGGAGTCCAGGATGGTTCCAATGAATTCTATTCCCTGTGTGGGAATCAGAGTGGATTATTCTATTGATCATCAGGCCTAGACACAGGAATAGGTCCATGTTGATGCCCACATGACTGGTAACTTGGGCCCGGTGGTCCCTCGAATGAGCCAATCGTCTAGATACGGAGAACGTTTATCCGACGGTGGCGAAGAGAGGCGGCGACTACAGCCCTGCACTTTGAATACACTTGGGCTGTATAGAGGCCAACCGGGAGGGCCGTATACTGGAAATGACGGTAGGCCCCAAACCGGGGGTACCTTCTGTGTGGAAGAGAAATGGCGACGTGAAAATACGCGCCCTTCATATCGAGGGCGGCATTCCAGTCTTCGGGACATCGTGAACTTGTTGGGGTCCCGCAGGTCTAGGATAGGTCTGAGACCTCCCTTCACCTAGGGGATTAGGTTTCGTCCTTAGATACCTCCTGTATAGCTCCGATGAAGAGGAGCGTCCGCACCTCTTGCAAGAGGAATCGCTCGTGAGAGGGGTCCCTAAGAGGGACGAGGATAGGTAGGCTTTTGACCCATTGTGGTTAGAAGGACCGCAATTTTGGCTCCTTTGGGGTCCTGGTTGACGCCTACGACCGCGTAAGTGACGCCTGCTGGCAAAGTCCTGTCTTTGTCTAGTCGCAGGGTAAGAGCGGTGAGGCTGGGGACGGAAAGGTCAGCGCTGAAGCACTGGCGTGTGCATGCCGAGAGAGAGCGCAAAGTGACCCTGCTGCCCTTTAGGCTTTGCAGCCTAGGGCCAGTTTTTTCAGAGAACAGGCCTTTGCCATTGAAGGGCAAGTCCTGTATAGTGTGCAGCAGCTGCGAGGGACGGCTCGATAACTGGAGTCATGAAATGCGCCTCGTGGCAACACCCGAGGCCAGAGTTGTGGCAGCGGCGTCAGCTGCATCCAACGAGGCCTGGAGAGAAGCCCTTGCCAGCTTTTCCTTTGTTCCAGGGCATCGAACTCTTGACGGGAGTTCTGAAGAACCGACTCTGTAAATTTGCCCACCGCTACCCATAGTAGCGGCTAAGCAGGGCTTGCTAGTTTGCTACACAAAGTTGCAGGGCTCCCGCCGAGTACGTCGTACGGCCCAGTAAGACCATTCGCCTAGCCTCCTTGGATTTAGGGGCTGGTGCCTGTTGGCCATGGCGTTCCGTCCCATTGAGGGACTGGACGACAAGGGAGCAGGGGGCGGGGGGGAGATGTACATATAGGTACTCGTACCCCCTGGAGGATACCATGTACTTGCATTTCTATCAGAGTAGGGCTCAAGGAGTATGTTCCTGCCCCCGCCTCATCTGGGGAGGAGGAAGAAGAAAGGCCAGGTACAAGCGGGTCCTGTGTGGGCTCGCGCTCCTGGACGACCTCCTGATCCGGTGGGATCTGGGAGCCCGGTGGCTGAACCGGGGCTTGCTCTGTACCGGTCGGAGGGGAACGGCTAATTGTCACCTCTGGCACCCAGAGCTCCGACGGAACGGAGCGAGATGGGACCACTGGTACGCCTCTGGCGTGGTAGTACGCCCAAGGTGACTAGAATGACCACTGATAGGTCTCCTGGAAGACTCTGGAGGGCACATCGGAAAACCGAGTACTGCGCATATGAAGTGTCCGCACGGGGCAACACTGATGCGTGGCTGGATGGCTCTGGAGGAGCTGAAAAGCCCTTGGTAGAGTCTCCCTCTCTGACGTCGCTCGACGCGGCACTGGGGATAGGTACCGGGAGACATACCGGTACCGAGAACGGGACCTACCACCGGAGCTGTGCCGGGCGGTCGACCAAGAGCGCGAGGCTCAATGATCAGGAGTGGCTACGGGAGTCCCGGTGCCTGGGGCGGTGCTGGGAGCTGGATCGGTGCTGAGTGTACCGGGCTGGCGAACGGGACGCTGACCGGTGCCACGAGTACTACTGGTACTGAAATGGAGAACGGTGCCGAGACTGCAAGCGGCGTCGGGACCTCGATCGGTGACAGGACCGAGAACGTCTGCGGGACCGCGATCGTGAACGGTGCCGCTCTGCGGTGCCGACGCCGGGTGGCGTGAGCAAGACAGGCTCGCCGATAGACAATATAACCCGCACCGGCGGTGCCGGGGGTTAAAGCCGCGCAGGCTCTGCCCTTGCCATCAACTCCCTCGCTGTGGAAATGTTTCCGGCGTGGAGGGAATAGTGAGCTTGACCACAGTTCGCACCGGGGAGCGTTCAGGTGCTGGACTCGACGGCTCTTGCGTGGCCGGAGTCTACGGTGCTGATACTGTCGGTGCCGCAGCAGGTACGGGTGCCGGGCAGTGCGACGTAGTAGAGCGCTCAGGCTGCGGAGCAGGCAGCTCGGCCACAGCTTAATAGCGAGCTCGACCACGGTCCGTACCAGGAAGCTTTCCAGCACCGGACTCGACGGCTCTTGCCTGGCCGGAGGTAACGGTGCGGATATTGTCGGTGCCACAGCAGACATCGGTGCCGGGCGATCCGACTGAGCATAGCGCTCGGCCGCGGAGCAGATGGCTCGGGCGCAGCTTCATAGCGAGCTCGACCATGGTCCGTACAGGGGAGCTTTCCAGCACCGGACTCGACAGCTCTTGCCTGGCCAGAGTTAATGGTGCGGATATTGTCGGTGCCGCGCAGACATCGGTGCCGGGCGATCCGACTGAGCATAGCGCTCGGCTGCGGAGCAGGCGGCTCGGACGCAGCTTCATAGCGAGCTCGACCACGGTACGTACCGGGGAGCATTCCAGCACCGGACTCGACGGCTCTTGCCTGGCCGGAGTTAATGGTGCGGATATTGTCGGTGCCGCGCAGACATCGGTGCCGGGCGATCCGACTGAGCATAGCGCTCAGCTGCGGAGCAGGCGGCTCGGACGCAGCAAGGATATTGTGCCTCCTCATCCTCCAGGAGAGGGATCCATGCCGAGTGGAAGCCAGCGACGGCCGGTGCCGAGAGGCCTTGGTGGTACCGGCGATCCGGTGCCGAGGGAGCGCTCCTTGAAGACTAACCAGCGCTCGGCGCCGAGAGCGGAGGAGCAAGAGCTGCCTCCCTCAGGAGCTGTTTGAGACGAAAGTCCCGCTCCCCTTTGTTCTCGGATTAAAGGCCTCACAAATGCGGCACTTATCTGTGAGGTGAGATCCCTCGAGGCACTTAGGAGAGGATCTCTTGTTGGCATCGGCTTGTGGCCGGCCGAGCATTATAAAACCCTGTGGACCGGGCATCGGACCCGGCACCGGGTGAGGGGATGGGGATAAACCCCGAACCCCTGTGAAATAAATACACTATACTATACTACAAACAAATAAAGTTAACTACAACTATAAACATCTGAACTATATACTTAACGAGAGAAACTACGAGTAGCTAGGGAAGTGGAGGTCAGCTAAGCCGCGCTCCACTGTTCCAACAACTGACACGGGCGGTAAGAAGGAACTGAGGGGCGGATGGGTCGGCAGGGGGTATATATCCTGCGCCATAGCGGCACCACTCCAGGGGGCGCCCAGCCGACCCACCGAGTGTTGCTAGGGTAAAAATCTTCCAACTAACGTGCACGCGGCGCGCACACACCTAACTGGAATGCATAGGAGCAATCACTCTAAGAAGAACAGCCTTCGTGGAAGGTCACGGTCCCAACCTCAGAGGGAGAAGCTGAGTGGACTGACTCCCAGGTGAACTTCTGAGAAACGGTGTGACAAAGGACCTAGTGCAGTTTTTGGGAAGCCAGAACCAGGGATCAGGTTATTAGAAATGACCCAAACAATGCGATTTCTAAGGTTTTTGGTGTTGTCTCCTACGTGCATTCCACTCACAATGTGTCCGACAATGCAACTAGACTCTCCTGAGGAGAGTCAAAAGGCCCATAAGGGGATGGTAGAACTTGGCCAGGCTGAATGCTTCAAGGGACTCCAACTGTCCCTTATTCTTTCCTAAGTCACCTTTTTGTTTTTTGGCTATTTCCTTTCATATGGGATATGGTTAGCTGTTACAATGTCAATGTATTTATCTGGCACGCCCTCTGATCTAATATTAGTGGCAGTGAATATGCAGGATATGGTGCCACTTTGAGATTAGTTTGTGGTTACTGGCGTTGATACAGAGAATTTAGCAGGAATTGGGGCAGTGATCTGAGGGCATACAATTCCCCTTGATTTTGGATATGGGGATTTGGATATGGGCATCATATTTATAGGTTTAATGACTCATATACCAACCTGCCAACATGTGCAATCAAGGTTATACATCCCTCTGCTTCCTAATACTGGATGCCTGGGCCTTGTGCTGCAGCTCCATTTAGGCTCCTCGCACCTCCACTGCGATTCATATCAAGGTGTATTCAGTGCCTGCACACATGCTGTCAGCATCCTTTCTACTACAGGCTGTACAGCAGCAGGAAAAACAACAGCACCACAACTATATCTGCTCAGTATGCCAACAGTGATCAGGCACTGTGATATTCAAAGGAGATGGGGCAGCCATACAACTTAAAAAAAGGCTGTAAGAAACTCTGAACACATCACAGGAACTGTTGGGACAAAGAAGCAAAAAAGTGAAATCAAGGACGTGTGAAAGAAAAAACCCCACAAGTCATTAATAGGAAAAGTTTTTCCATTTAATACTAGACTCTCTCAGGATTGAGATGCAGGCTTTTTATGCAATTACATCCAATGTTAAAATTGGTAATACATAATTTACAAAGATTAACATCAAAACAATGATCTATTTAGATATGCTTTTGTAAAAAGGAAATATATTAGCAGCATTTATTTTCAGCAATCACACAGCCTACACCCATGCAGACTAAGAGTTCATATCTATTTGCAATAATGTAGTGCTTCCTGGTCTTAAAACAGCGATCCTGGTGACACACTGGTCTTCTCATTATTATAAAATAACCAAAAAATAAAAAAAGTCATTAATTTCTACACCAGTAAGAAAAACAATTCTTTGCACTTACCTAACATTTGATTGTCTAAAAAACATTTTGTTTAGTCTTTCAACAAAAGAAAGATAAAATGACAGAGCTAGTGTCTTGCTTCTGTACGCACTTTATTTTTTAAAAAGTTTTTAGTGTTTAACACCGTTTGAGACAATGATTTCTGTTATTAACTAAATGAGACAACCCAAAATTTTGGACATGCGATATTCCTACTACACGCATGAGTATTTTATACTCAGGGTTCCTGGTACTGTACAGTGCTTCTCTACAGTAAGAAAATATTCCAAACTATTTTCTTATTTCTTTTTTTTTT
This sequence comes from Mauremys reevesii, assembly GCF_016161935.1. Taxonomy (NCBI): domain Eukaryota; kingdom Metazoa; phylum Chordata; order Testudines; family Geoemydidae; genus Mauremys; species Mauremys reevesii. The sequence continues at coordinate 430,708 of NC_052646.1, read as the reverse complement.
AATAAAATATTTTTTTCCTCAAAGGGTTTTTTCCTTTCTTTTTTTTTCTTTTTAAATCAACACATAAAAGTTAATGGAATGAGTCATGTTCCACTAAGAGTAAAATAATAATTATAATAATAACAAGAATGTACATTAGGACAAGCTTGGTCCATTAAAAAGGAACATGTAACTACCGTATTGCTTTACATCCACGCAGCAGATATATACAACTTGGCACATTAAAAACTGGTTTTTCTTATAAGAACATCTAAAACAGGACTGTATATGCATATGTACGTCTGAAAGACAAAAAAGCAAAGCTATTTTAAAGGGGCAGTGTATGCCTACTGCCCCCTCCCTTTGCCACTAGCAGGGCCTGACCCAGAGACAGATGACAGCTTCACGGCACTGGCTATTGGGGAAGGTTACATGTTGAAATACAGGGGATCCCAGTACAGCACTAGTTTATGGCAAACTATGGCAATCACAATTTCATGCAGTGAAAAGTTAGCGCCTTGGCTGTAGCCTTTGGAGCAACACTTTCATAACGGCAGAGAGAGGGAGTGGTAAAATACACTGTCTCTTTAAGAGACAGACGTTTTAAGCTGTACAGTTAGAACACAAGAATAGTGTTATTAGTTGATATATTCTACAGTTCACAACAAATACTCGCTCTGAATACTGCTTGACGGTTCATGTAGTGAAGGTTTCTTTTTTTATCTTCTTTTAACAGATTTTCATTTGCACAACACATTGGACACACAAGAACCACAGCTTATCAAAAAAAACAACAGCAATGGTGTCGTCAGGATTCGACTCGCTTTATAAAATTTCTCTGCAGAAAAAATGTGAAAAATTACACACCCCCATTTCAGGATGCGGAACAACAAGTGCTTCGAACAACCAACTCTTGTTTCACTCTGAGCTGACTGGGGGCTTTTCCTCTCTACCGATTAAAGGAGCATCTGGGCACTGGCCGTTACACGGTGAACCTTTTATACATCCTGGTACATTTCTTTCCTCTCTGAACTTGTGCAAAACTGAGGCCGCTCCTTTAGGACAGCCTTTATTTTAATCCATTGGGCCTTCACCCTCCCTACGGACTTCATACATTGGTACATGCCTCTGGCAGTGCCAACGGTATCTTGTACAATCATAGGACAACTGGTCTGTATGGGGAATATTCTCATCAGAGTAAATCAGTCCTCATCCTTCTATTTACCCCCTCTTTTTCCCGCCAAGTGGGGACATTAAGCAAAAATAAATTAAATCTGACCATCTTGGACAAATAATCACAAGGTTTTCTCAGTACCTAACATCAATACAAGGCACGCCCAACAACACACACACCATAAGAGCACTGCAGAGCAAGGCAGGGCCACCTGCCTGCCCCGACTTCTAAGTGCTAACTGTATTTATGTCAGTTTTCTTCTACCCATCTCTCCTTGGTTGTACAGGAAGGAGGGGGTTTCCCCATCAGTCTCTAGCAGACCTGGTAGTGGACTCCAGATCAAAGTCTGCTGCTGGGACATCACTTCCTGAAGCTGCTCTCCAGGATGGTGAGAGTACGCCTCCTCAGTTTTCTTCCTGATCCTTCCTCCAGCAGGTAAGTGACATCAATAGCTGCAACAGACCACAGGGTTCTTAGTAAGGAGCTGATACAGTACTACTCATTGTACCTGATGCTCTAGTATTAATCCCTGTAACGTGACAGAGAAGTGTGGTCTACTGGTCTGAGCACAGAAACTCCTAGGCCCTAATTCTGATGTTACATTAAACTCTTTCTAAGGCATAGGGCAAGTCTCTAAAGAACTGATCCAAAGCTCACTGAAGTCAATAAGAGTCTTTTAATTCACTTCAGTGGGTTTTGGATAAAGCCCTCAATCTCTTGTGCCTTTCTCTCAATCTTCTCATCTGTAAACCAGAGACAATAATAATTAAACTACCTATCTCATTGGAGGGAGGGAGTGAATAATTAGTAATGACAATGCAAATTCAAAAAGTTCTATATAAATGCCTGTTTCATTATTAACAGGAGATTTCACTCATCTATTTAGTGGGAATTGCAAATGCTTCTTATATAAGGCCCTACCAAATTCTTGGTCCATTTTGATCAATTTCACGGTCATAGGATTTAAAAAATCATAAATTTAATTATTTCAGTTATTTAAATGTGAAATTTCACAGAGTTTTAATTGTAGGAGTCCTGACCCAAAAAGGACTTGTGTGAAGTGGGGGTCGCAAGATTATTGTATAGGAGGTGTGGTACTGCTACCCTTACGTCTGCGCTGCAGCTGGCGGCGGCACTGCCTTCAGAGCTGGTCAGGTGGAGAGAGGTGGCTGTTGGCCAGGAGTCCAGTTCTGAAGGCAGAGTCACCGCCACCAGCAGCGCAGAAGTAAAGATGGCAGGTACGGTATTGTCACCTTTACTTTTGTGCTGCTGCCTGCAGAGCTGGGCCCTCAGTCAGCAGCTGCCACTTTCCAGCCACCCAGCTCTGAAGGTAGCAGTGCAGAAGTAAGGGTGGCATGGTATGGTATTGCCATCCTTACTTCTGCACTGCTGCTGGTGGGGCATCACCTTCAGAGCTGGCCACCTGGCCAACAGCTGCTACTCTCCAGCCACCTAGCTCTGAAGGCAGTGCAAGAAGTAAGGGCGGCAATACCACAACTCTCCCTAAAATAACCTTGCGTTCCCCCTGCAACTCCCTTTTGGGTCAGGATGCACCAATTCTCACCTGTGAAATCTGTATAGTATAGGGTAAAAGCACATAAAAGACAAGATTTCATGGCGGAAGACCAGATGTCATGGTCTGTGATGTGTTTTTCATGGCTGTGAATTTGGTAGGGCCCTATTCATAAGAATGGCCCTATTGGGTCAGATCAAGGGTCCATCTAGCCCAATATCCTGTCTTCCGACAGTGGCCAGTGCCAGGTGCCCCAGAGGGAATGAACAGAACAGGTAATCATCGAGTGATCCATCCCCTGTTGCTCATTCCCAGCAAACAGAGGCTAGGGACACCATTCCTGCCCATCCTGGCTAATAGGAAACATTTGTTAGGAGAACTCTGGACACAAATCATGTCCAGTAGCAATGAGTTCAGTTAAAAGCATTTGCTTTACTAATATGCTGTGCATGACTCCAAAAACAAACCTAGAGAGGAAATCATTGTATTGCAGTGTACTGAGGGAAGGGGTGTTTGCTCACCATTTTTCCCTGGGATTTTCTCTAAGAGGTTGAGCAGGATTTGATTAAGTCTCTCTCTCTGAATATGCCGCCTTTCCTCTGGAGTGCACAGTTGCCTTGTGACAGAGTTACTTTCCTCCACCTTTTTATCATTCTCACAGCCCTCACTAGAGACTGCCTCTCTCTCTGGCTCTTCCAGGCTGCGCATCTCATTTGAAGCTTGTTCTTGGCTTGCTAGCACATCCTCAATGAGTGGAAGAGGATCTTCTTCTTGGTTCAGGTCTTTGATCTGTGGCTTTGAGCGGTCTGTCTTCCATGATGATCTAGCAGGGAGAGAGAGGTTTAAAGATCATAGTTTTGGAGACACTTGACAGAAAGGTCAATTGTCAGTGAGTCAGCAATCCCAGGGGCTTATGAATTTTCTATGGTTTGGAGCCAATCACACAGTAGAATCCATGAAGGGGAAATCTGCAGCCAGACACAGTAATTATAAAGCATGAGAGGCAATGCCCATAGCATCAGCTTACCCTGCAAAGCTGCAAATGTTATTGCACATTTCCTGGGTTACTTCTGCATATTTAAAAAATAAAACATAATTCTCCTACTACCCTGAAAAATTATTTTTTTCTCAAGTGCCTAACCTCAGGATCCACTGAGAACTTTCTCTCTAATCTTCAACAGTCTTGACTAGGTGTTTCTAACCCCCCAAATGGCATAAGACTGGGATCTCTTTGAGCCTCATCCTGATGTCAATCTGCACCACCCTCTGTTTAGGGATCTCTAGTGGCTATTCTGCCTTTGCAGTGGTGGGCCCTACGGTTCCCGTGACAAGTCTCAAACTGCTTCTGCCCACTTTCAAGAGCATCTAACCCCCCTGTCTTTCTGCAAATGTGTTTTAGGAGGATTGCTGCTGGCTCCATATTTATTACCGTTCCCTCATGTTCCCTCTCACTCGTATCTGTTTGAATTTTGAGTGGGTTGTTTTTAATTACTTGGCTTTACTGTTTTTACAGCATCTCAAGGGTACTGATAGGACATGGGTGCTTTACAAATAAAAACAACTATCCCACCTCTTTCACTAAAGAACAACTCAGTAGGTAGGACTCACCTGCCTCCATTTCTCTTGTAGTTGTCTGGTACATAATGAGGCTACAACAATAATAAAGGTCACAGTTAAACAAAGCACTAAGAGCTCAGCATTGGACAGTATAAAAATATCACAAATTAAATCCAATGTAGAAGGAAGAGCTGGCCTGCCTCATGCATTGGACTTTAGTGGCTTAGGAAAAGGGATTGAGACCCATCATGATAAATACAGGGTGAAGGCAGAGAACTAATCACCCCTTAGCACCAGTCCCTACTACTCATCTCTTAACACCGCAGCCCTCTAGGTTTCCTGGGTAAGTTTCAAAACCAGTGGGATATTTTGCTATAAAACACTCCTATTCAGAGAGGCTGATTTTCCCTCTGTAGGAATATGGATAGAACCTCTAGATCAACTACAAGAGCTTGTTGCTCCTGAGGAGGAGGGGCATTGCACTCCATGGTCTGGTAGCCTATCTGGAGTTCTCTTCTTGATAACAGACATGTCATTTTCAGTGCTGAAGGTCAATGATATGCAATTTGATGGAGCTGAGAGAAAAAATTTGAAATTGCTCCTGTTCTATTGAGAACCGTTGTTTAGGGTTGGCTGCTCAAAACAACTTTTAGCCGAGCCCGGACTTGGGATAGTTAGACACAGAATGTGAGATGTGCTTACAGTGTAAGCAGCTTGGGACAGGGAGCAAGTCTCTAAATAAATTAATGTTAATAATATTACTATTAATATTAATGCCCAGGAGTACAAAGCCAGCACAGACAGGGTAACTGTGGGGCTATTTTCTGTGAAGTTCACTGAAATATGAAAATGTGCTGCAACTGCTGAATTGTTGCTTGAGTCAAGGTTCAAGTTTTCTCCAGCCAGGAATGTCCTTGGTGAAAGCAGCACTGGGGTTTCTGTTGGAAACCAGGATGTTTTCGGCCATACACATCTCCATTCATTCTAAGTGCATTTTCCTGAGAATTGGCAATGGTCTGACTGCAATCAATTTTCTTTTCAGATTATTTTCTGATCAACTTTCTATCCAGTCTGAGTGTAGTGTTAACATGTCAGTTCTCCTTGGTTTACCAGGCTTCATTCAGAAGCAGGGAGGCAAGAGTTTTCCAAGACTGTGTTCTGTCTTATATTAAGAAACTGAATGGTCATTAGAAGAGACACTTACTGAGAAGTCTCTCTTGGGTGTGAGTTTCTTGGGGAAGTGGTCAAAGGCATACGGCTTGGTGCAGACAGGATAGCGATTCCGGTGGATTTTATAGAAGAGGTGGGCTGATTTATCAAGGCGGTAATCACAGATATACACATCCTGCTCCTTCACTCCTTTTGGCCTCCCTGCAGTTACAGCAAAAACCAAAGTACATATAGCATTCCAGGACAAGAACAAACAGCATACACTATGGTATAGCGATTTATTGTGAGCACTTACACTGAAGTCCCAGCTACTCTTGTTCTATTAAATTCAGATTCGTAACAAACAGGGGAATCTCTAATTCAATTTAACAAAGAAAATTCCTTGCTCTAATCCCACTACGCACCCGTCCACATGTACAATATATAAAAAAAACTAATGAGTAGAGAAGGAAAATGCAAGGAGGTGGGGCTGAGGAGAGCTGATGTGAAGGGTAAAGAGGAAGAAGGGAGCATTCTCTACTGTAAGTGTTTATTTTCTCACCGAGTAAAGCCTGCTTACCTTTACAGTAGGTGTAGAGGTCCAGCACACAGCAAGTCCCCACCACAGCTTCTAAGGGGATAATCTCATACAGTGGCACCCGGAACAGCTCATTGTGATAAAACCTTCGGGAAGGGGAGTGGTGGGTTTCATGTGGACGGAAATAATGATGACCAAATGCAAACCGCTCCTCTCTGTTGAAAGGTGTGAGAGACAGAGAGACTATTTCCCTTGAGCTGTGGTTTTGACTTCACTTCATGCCCTACATTCACCACTCTTTTTGAGTTATCTATATTGCCCTTTTAGCATTGGTTATGACCACAGACAAGGTCACATCAATGAGCCTTGTGTTTTCTTGTTTACCCTTTCAGCAAATACCAATTCCAGTCTGATCTCTAGATCTTGTGTCATAAAAAAACAATCTTTTCTTTACACTATTTAAAGAAGACTATTGCAAGTTATTCTATTTTTGGCAGATACACAAAATGTCTTGAGTGCAGAAAGAGCCTTGAACATACTTTTCATTTTTCCAAAGTTTTTCTATGCGGAAGATATCGAGTTTCTCTCTGTTAATGTGGGACAGCAGCCGGTAGGACTGCCGGACAGGGTGCCCATCTGGAGTTCTTCGGCTGTCTCTCATCAGATATACGCAGTCACCTGGCAATAGGCACAAGAGACACATCCTGTAAAGAACGTCTCGTGTGACACAGTGGCCGAAAAACAAAGAAGAGGCTGGTTTAGTTAAAACAATAACATGACACAGCTGCCCCATATTTAACTCTGAAAGAGTAAAATACAACTAATGCAGAGACAGCGAACAAGGGTCAGATTGCCTTGGTCTCCTTCATGATACATTCTACTAGCAGAGAATTAAACATAACGTGAATTTTATGTCCCCAGCCAAAAATGATGATACAGATTCATTGATTCCAAGGCCAGAAGTGGTTTGACCTCCTGTATAACACAAGCATAGAACTTGCCCAAAGTAATTCGTAGAGCATATCTTTTAGAAAAACATCCACCCTTGATTTCAAAATTGTGAGTGATAAAGAATCAACCATGATCCTTGGTAAATGGTTCTAATGTTTAATTACCCTCACTGTCAAACAGTTACTCCTTACACCCAGTCTGAAATTGTCTAGTTTCAACTTCCAGCCATTTGATCATGTCATACTTTTTTCTGCTAGACTGAAGAGCCTATTTGCTTCCCATGTAGATACTTACAGACTTTACTCAGGTCACCCCTTAATTATCTTTTTGTTAAACTAAACAGACTGAGCTCCTTGAATCTCTCACTATAAGGCATGTTTTCTAATCCTTTAATCATTCTCATAGCTCTTCTCTGAACCCTCTAATTTATTAACATCCTTCTTGAATTGTGGGCACCAGGAATGGACACAGTACTCCAGCAATGGTCACACCAATGCCAAATACAGAGGTAAAATAACCTTTCTAGTCCTACTCGAGGTTCCCTGATTTATTTTTCCAAGGATCATATTAGCCTTTTTGGTCACAGTGTCGTACTGGGAGATCATGTTCAGCTGATTATCCATCATGACCCCCAAATCTTTTTCAGTCACTACTTCCAAGGATAGAGTCCCCTATCCTGTAAGTATGGCCTACATTTTTTGTTCCTAGATGTATACATTTAGCAATATTAAAAACACATATTTTGTCTGGCACCCAGTTTACTAAGAGATACATGGTGCTCTGAATCAGCAACCTGTCTTCTTTATTATTTACAACTCCCCCAATTTTGATGTTATCTGCAAACTTTATAGTGAGGATTTTATGTTTTCTACGAAGTCATTGATAAAAGCATAGGGCCAAGAACAAATCCCTGCAGGATCCTACTGGAAACACATGTGACTGATGAAGATTCCCTGTTTAAAATTACATTTTGAGACTTATTGGTTAGTCAGTTTTTAATCCACTTAATGTGTACCATGTTAATTTTATATTCTAGTTTTTTAATCAAAATGTTATGTGGTACCAACTCAAATGCCTTACAGAAGTCTAAGTATATTATGTCAACGCTATCATTTATCAACTAAACGTGTAAACTTATCAAAAAGATATCAAGTTAGTTTGACAGAATCTATTTTCCATATACTCATGATGATTTCCATTATTCTCTTTAAAGTATTTTTTAATTGAGCCCTGTATCAGGCGCTTCAGCATCTTGCCAGGGATTGATGTCAGGGTGACGGGCCTATAATTACCTGGGTCATCCCGTTTATCCTTTTTATAAACAGATACAGCATTAGCTTCTATCCAGTCTTCTGGAACTTTCCTCATGCTCCAAGGCTTAATGAAAAATCAACATTAATGGTCCAGTGAGCTCCTCAGCCAGCTCTGTTAAAATACTTGGATGCAAGTTATCTGGACCTGCTGATTTTAAAATGTATAACTGCAGTAGCTTCTGTTTGATGATGATGTGCTAGCACCACATGATAAGACTATATCATGTTTTTTCCCCAAATACAGAACAGCAATATTTATTGAATACTTCTGCATTTTTTGCATTAGTGATGATTCTACCATTTCTATCTACTAATGGATCAATACCATTGTCAGTATTCTTTTTGTTTCTATATATTAAAAAAACCCTCCTCATCATCCTTAACTCTGTTGGCCATAGATTTCTCCCTGTGTCCCTTTGCTACCCTTATCAATTTTCTACAATTCCGAACTTCTGATTTATTTTCATTACTATGAATTTCCCCTTTCTTCCAATTTTGTTATATATATATATATATATATAAAAATAAAAAACAGCTGGCTGGCTTCACTCACTTCTAAACCACTTCTCATAGCAGGCAGGTAAAAAAAAAAATAAAGTTCTTTCTTCACGCAACACAGTCAACTTGTGGAACTCCTTACCTGAGGAGAAGGCTAGGAACTACAGACTACAACAGCATTTAAAGAGAAACTGATAAATTCATGGTGGTTGTCCATAAATAAATGGCTATTAGCCAGGATAAAGTGAGATGTGTGTAGCCTCCTCTTTGTGTCAGAGGATGGAGAGATGAGGAAGGAGAGAGATCACTTGAGACTACCTCCCTCTGCCACTCCTCTGGGGCACCTGAATAGACAGAGCTGGGACCTTTGGTCTGACCTGGCACGGCCGTTCTTATGTTCTTATGTAACCAGCACAGCCTTATTCCTCAATTGTGGCTAGTAAGGAGTTCTTAAATGATTCCCAATTATCAATCACATTTTTCTGATTAAATTCTTCCTCCCAGCTGATTGAGCTCATAATTGTTTTCAGCTTTATGAAATTCGCCCTATTAAAGCACTGTGTGTGTGTGTGTATATATATATATATATATATAAAACTTGTGCATTTTATTCTGCTTGCACATTATACATGCAACCAAGTCATAGTCATGTGCACCCAAGCTACTATTAATTATTAGCTCAGTTATCAGTTCTTCTTTATCTGTTAGGATAAGGTCTAATAAAGAATTCCTCCCTGTTGTCTACAACATATGAGAAAATAAAAATAAATTATCAAAGGGGGTAGGACTGACAGCAAAAGAGGATTTGGCTAGTAAAACATGTTATTCAAATTTGTAATCGTAACTGTACTGTTCTCTAGGCTACCCAAAGAACAAGTCATTGATGGGAAAGAAGATCACTGATCAAAAAAGCACTAAGCCTCTGACTACTCTCACAGAACTCTAACAGGAGTAAAGCTCCTGAGAGATACATGCAGCTCAGAGGAAATAGATTAAAGAGGGCTGAGCAAAGGGAGCATTCTTCAGAAAAAAGTTAAATAGATCATTTGTCAAATTTGTACATATTAAAAAGGAGCTCTGAGACTCTTCCCCTCAAATCTATTTCAGGGATTTACAGTGCTGCCCATCACCGTAGTAACTGAGATATATATATTGCAATATGTCAAGAAATGATAGACATAAAAATGAAAGCTCTTTTTTCCTATGTAGCCCTAACATGTGCCCTGCTGCCATAGGCCTCTCTTAAAACCCTTTGGCACACAGAGTTAAGGGCTTTTCTTCAGGGAACACCTCCTTTTCCTAGTAAAAGGCCCGTGAGGCAAATCTTCCATGCTGAGATAGACTGCTGGCCACCCAGCTGAACACTGGGAAGCAAATCAGTATGTTTAAAATCTTTGACTTATTTGGGGGAGGGATAGCTCAGTGGTTTGAGCATTGGCCTGCTAAACCCAGGATTGTCAGTTCAATCCTTGAGGAGGCCACTTAGGGATCTGAGGCAAAAAAAAATATAAAATTGGTCCTGCTAGTGAAGGCAGGGGGCTGGACTCGATGACCTTTCAAGGTCCCTTCCAGTTCTAGAAGATTGGTATATCTCCAATTATTACCTTTAAATGAATAACGTTTCAGTTTTTAAAAACAGAGAAGCAACTTTAGCCCCCTCTGCCACCCACAGGGAGACAGCAGAACAACTCCAGCATCCACTGTACACGACTCTCACCTTTTAGAGCATCCTGAAGTAGAAACATGGCCAGATCGGTGAGGGGGAGAGTTGTGGCTCAAATGCATTTCGTCATTGACCTCTGGACACAGGGAGAGCCTGTCCGCAAAGCCAGGGCTCAGATGACTAAATTCTAAGCATATTTTCATTTGGAAATTTACGCAAAAATTACTCATAGGTGAAACAGGAATAACTCCCCCTTGACCCTGAAAGGCAGTTTGCAGCTGTGAGAGTGCCTCTGTGCCACTGTTCCTGCTCCATGGGGTGTCCCAAGAGCTGCGCCAATCTCAGGCCATTGGTGAATTTACGGTATGGAAGTTCCTGTTAATTCTACAGAGTACAACTCCAATTGCAGAGTTTCCTAGCTCTGTATGTTGGAAAATCTATGCCGCCCTGTTATTCTGACAGGTCTGTATTGAATGGGTGGTTCAAAATTGACCTCAGTACATTAATAATACTTTGGGTGTCTCAAAAAAACCAAACCAAACAACAACAACAAAAAAACCTAGTTGAAACAGGAACTAGAAGAAAGAGAAGGAACAAACCTAGAAGCCCAACATCCCCCCAATCAGCAACCCAATGACAGAAACCAAAACATAAAGAGGAAACCAAATGTCTTTGGAACAGCAAAGAATCCTGTGGCACCTTATAGACTAACAGATGTTTTGCAGCATGAGCTTTCGTGGGTGAATACCCACTTCTTCGGATGCAAGCAGAAGGAACAAATGTCTTTGGTGTGGCCAAGATGGTTGCTGCAGAGGGATTCTAAGAAAGGCTGAGGAAATGAGCATCCTAGAGTCCCACACAAAGGATGGAGAAGGCACTGCTCCTGGTCTCGTTTTTAGTTACTCTCCCCTCTCCTGAAAAGTCTCCCATCCCCCCACACCCCTTAATAAACATACCAACTGGTTTAACTCATTCTTGATCAGTTCTCTTTATACTGTATGGATCTCTTTCTAACCTTGTCTGTATCTGTGGGATGAAATTAAGAAAAAGAAAAATTCAGGTTCAATATCAGGAAAAGTCTCCTGACAGAGACCTCTACGAGAGCTGACTCCTACAGGGCTTGGGGCTTTGAAACAATGACTAGAAGTATACACTGTGAGGAGCAGAGGAGGGGATGGATGATCTAATAGGTCTCTTCCACGTCCAGCTTGTATGATCCTATGATCTATTCAGCTTGGTACCAAAGTGCAGCTGAAGCCCATGCCTTCCTTCTTTGACTTGCTCTTTCCTGTTAACTCCCAGCAGCTCTCTCAGCTTTCTCTCTTTGGCCAGAAGGAAGCTTGTGCCTCTGCTAAAGAAACGTAATGCCTACCCATCAATCAATATGTATCATCTCAGCCTCCTCACTATGTGTCACCTGCATAATAGCTAAGAGCACAATTTCATATTCATATGAAAGATGCATGTGCTTGAATCAAGGTCAAACCAGAGAGCTCTTTGTATCTTCCTTTCTGATGGAAATCACAGCAGTCACCAGAGAATGCACACACCTTGGCGCAGCAACAGGTCATCCCGTAACAGACAGATGAAATAAACACAGCCAGGCTGGGCATAATGGGGACGAGGAATCATGGGGACCTCCTGGCAAAAGAAAGAAATGAACTGGTGAGCTGGGGCGACCCTTTCATTACATCATTTACAATCTTTCCAGCACTGGGGCAGAGGCCAACCATATATGCTGCCCTTTTGGAAATGCTCAATAGAGCTGGACACAGAATAAGAATTAATATTTAACAGAATTAGAGAGGACTCAAGGAGATTGTAATGTAAAGCTGGAGCACCTCAGATGACAGAATACTGGGCTAAAAGCTCTGGGCCTCATAATTCTATACTGGCCTAACCAGACTCTTCTGCCTTGGTGGGAAACGCTTCTGTGCAGTTTCTCTTTTCCTGGGATAGGAGATGTAGGATTCTGGCTACTAACCTGCTGCCAACTTGATTAATGTTGCAGCTGATAAAATCTGGCATGGGTTGCTTCAGAAGCTTGCTTTCTACCTTCGCTAGCCCAAGAGAGAGAACTGTGAACTGATCCCACACTATTTGCAGGCCAGCACAAAGCTGAGAGCAACAAGAGTTAATTCTTTACTAATTCCGTAGATTAGTTACACCCTGGCAGCTGGCACATGCAATAATATAAATACAAGAAGTATTACAGTTTATGATTGTTACATCAGAGCAAAAGCAACTGAAAATAGTTTACCCTGTCCACAGATCGAGGGTCACACTGTTCACACAAGTAGTGTTCAACATCAGAATTCACACCCATGCAATCGCAGTGCTGCCAAACCTAAAAAGAAATCCCGATTAGGAAGACGTGGGTTATAATTTGTAAATAAAACACATCTCCTCATGAGACAGATTAAGAGAGCATAAGAACAAGCAATCAAAAGGGAATGCAGGGCTTCCTGTGAAATATTTCATATATTGTCAGATGAAAGACAATAAGAGCCGTATGCTGTTGGTTTTTATTCATCATTGCTGAAGTTTTGACTTCTCTATATAAAGGTATTGCTGGCTGTTTCATGAGTGTTAGCTCCTATCCCTAGTGATTGATTTGCATTTCCTGTGTGGAAAAAGCGGTGCTAAGTTCTCTCTGGAGAGAAAAGGGAGATCTAGAAGGGGGACTCTGCCCTATCAGCTGTGTGGAAGCTGTGGGTATAGGAACTATTCACTATGGGGAAGGTGGAGCTGGGCACTCCCATTCCCTTTTGTTTCCCCTTACCATGCACTTGTCACACTGGATCATGAGTCCTTCATCTTTGTAAAGGCCACAGATGCAGCGGATTACATCCTCATCTTTCTCATGCCCATTCTCCTTCTCACAGATGGACGTCTCACTGCTGTCGGCTTCGCTTGCTGTCTCCCCCACAATTTCGTCGATCTGGGCAGAAGCCTCATGGCGAGCATTGTAATATGCCTTCCGTAGTCGGCACACGTCACGTCCAATCGGAGACTTCCTGCCATAGTATTTCTGAATACAAACAAAAGAAGCAATTCACTCTTCTGAACACCCCCTACTTTGGGCACATTCATCCACTCTGCCCACTTCAGTATGCATCCTTGGGAGATGACCTGCTCTGCGCGCCTCATGTACCTCTGGGTAGGTGTGTTCACTCTACCCACTGCCATGTTTATGGGTCAGATGTCCCTGCCTGGCCAGCTGTTGTGTACCTCTGGGGCCTGCCCCATATGTCTTAGAGGCAAGTGTGTGTGTCCTGGCTATCCCTGTATGCCCCTGAAATACAATTTAGTTCCTTTGAGAAGCACCCTGATCTCTTCAGGCTGGAAAGCTGTACACTATTCACAAGTCTTTACTTTGTTGGCACCATATAGCTGGAGCAAGTTGAGAGATCAGGCTGAAGTGAACAAGTTACTAGTATCATCTCTCTGCTCTCACTTGGCTTGTCAGAGGAGAGTTATCTGAATCTCTCTCTCTGGTGCAAGAACCTCTGTTGCCATGACCATTAATTCAGGCCACACCCACATTGCCTGTGCAGTAACTTTATGCCTTGGCATCCTCACCTCAGCATTCCGGAAGACCTTCAGCATGTCCCCATCAAAAGCTTCCACAGTTTTATAATACCCAGTCAAGATCTGCTTCTCAATGGTGGCAAGGTCCAGGGGGTCAGAGATCTTCTCATAGTAATCTGCATTTCTAAAAGAGGAGGGAATCTATAGTGTCATTTTCACCAACCCTTCAAAGATGCACAAACCTGTTAGAATAAAATTACAGATTGGTCTGAGAAGCAAGAACTTACTTTTTCTTAGGAGGAAGGTTCAGCAGTGGAGCTGCGAGAGCCTGCCTGGAAGAGTCTGTAAAGGAAGCACAGAGTTGAACAGTGTTTTGCCATATCAGAATTAAACAAGAGATGTAAACAGTGAACTCAGTCTAAAGAGAGCCCCCTTTTCACCCTCAGACACAGGAAACAGGAATTGTTGGGTATTTTAAGGAATTGGCTATTGGGCACTCTTCACATGTACAGCATTGGAGATCAGTTCACACTGCAGCAGCATCTTGCACACTGAATCATAGAGCTAAATCTATGCAAAATAACTTTTGTAGGACAGCCCCACCTGTGGTAGCAGGAGAAAAAATTGTGGGAAATGGAGGGTGGAGCTAGGGGTAGGATAAGGGGCAATGGAGAAGGGGTTGTCTTGAAATAAATTTATTCTTCTTTAATACGATATGCTCTGAAAACCCTCATCCCTGTGTTCTGAAGAGTGATAAAGTCTCAATGCAGGCTGATAGCAGAGTGTCTGCTTCACCTTTGTAGGAGATGATGCTGTCACAGATTTCCTTGAAGATTTGTGCAAGGCGTGCAGCACGAGCCACTTCAATGTTCTCTTCAGCTGCAGCCAAGCGCCGTGTTCGCACAGAACGGGAGGTTTGGAGGGCTGAGAACTGTGTCATGAAGACATCTGAAAGAAGGGACAAATAAAAACCTTTATATAGAAGTTCTACCTCAAGAGGAACTAATGTCCTCTTCTCAAATTGAATACTTAAGATGACACCAGATGGTGTCTCCTCTCCCACACCACTGACACTGATTTGGGTTACAATTAAAAGTAAAGGGTCAGATTCACTGGTATTCTCTGGCTATTTTGTGCTGTTCTAGCCAGCTAAGCCGGATTTATGGCTATGTCGTGTTGCTACAGTGGAAAAAAGGAACCAGAACAAACAAACGTGAACCAAGGCATGTGGGTCCCAATTTCTCATTTAGCTGCCAGAGGGGAGCCAAATGCTGGAATGGAGTTGCAGGGGTATAACTTAGGGCAGTATTTGATCTTCTGAATGGAGCAGTGTTTTGGAGTGGGGCTTGTAACTTTCCTTTGGCAGTCACGTCCCATCCCCATAACAGATGGCAAGCCAGAAAACCTTGTTTCCCAAAGGCCTAAACTCAGAGATGCTCACTGTTATGAGGATAATGAGAACTCTCAAAGTTAGTGTGGATTGCTGCTGCAGGTGCTGAGCAGCTCTTTTCTCATTAAGGACCAATCCTGCCCTGCATTATTTATGCTGTTATGCCAATTCCCTAAAATGTCCACATCAGGTTTCTCCTTCTCTGAAAAATCACCTGTGGGGAGAAGAGACAGGAATTCCAAATGAACAATAGCATTTCCAGTGGGAGCTGTGAGCCTTCAGGATCCAGCAGAGGAACACAGGAATTTCTGTACTAAATAGACCAGTGGTCTATCCAGTCCAGTCCCTGGCTCTTACAATGGCCAAGGCAAATACTAGATGCTTCAGAGGAAAGTTTAAAACCCCATAACAAATAATATTAAAATAATATGCCTATAGAGGGAGTTTCTTCCTCACTCAGGGTAACAGTGAAAACAGATCTGTACATAAACACTCCGATCAGTATTTGAAAAGCTATTTGGACTTGGTAGCAACTTTCTATTGGATCTGAGAACTGATTTGAATGATCCACCTGTAAACTTTCACACCAATGTGATTTGACTAGGTCCCGCAGAAGAAAGAGGTAACAGCAGGAGACTGTGCAGGCCTTACCAGATTTGATGTTGCCGTCATCGCGGCAGATTCCATTCCAGCGATTATATAATGATGCGGAGTGGATGTTGTCACTGACATGTTTCACTTCCTCTTGTTTTTGCCTAATCTTCTCCCAATTCCGTACCAGAAAAACATGACGTTTTAGCACAAAATTCCTGCAAAAATTAAAAACATTCATTTTCAAATCACCTCACTGTCTTAATGTTGGCTATGGGAAGGAGAGGAAAGAAGACAACAGCTTAGATATTCCCCGATCTATTTGGAAGTAGTGTTGGGATACCACATGCCATCTATTATGCAGCACGCCAGAACTCAATTTGGAGGTAGTGATGGGAGCCCTTTGTTTCAAATGGGTTCATGACAGTCTAAGGCTTGTTTTCTTGGTGACTTTTGAAATGGCTGATCATGTGTTATTGAAATGGTAACTAAGTGGTGACGATGGTGTGTCTGGAACTGCCCTCCAGTAGTGTGGTTTTTACTAGTGACAATGATAATGATAGGTAAGTGCATGTTCAGCAATGAAGAGTTTGAAATGTTGCATCCCTCAAGTTTCTGTTCTGTCACCTCTTTAATACCTTTTGGAGAGATAATTCCTAAATACATCAGTTTGCTGATAACACAGTTATAGATCCATAGATTCTAAGGCTAGAAAGGACCATTGTGATCAACTTGTCTGACCTTCTATATAACACAGGCCAGAAAACTTCCCCAAACTAATTCCTAGAGCAGATCTTTTAGAAAAACAACTGCTCTTAATTTAAAAATTGACAGTGATGGAGAATACACCATGGCCCTTGGTAAGTTGCTTCAATGGTTGATTACTCTCAGTGTTAAAAATTTACAGTTCATTTCCAGTCTGAATTTGTCTAGCTTCAACTTCCAGCCATTGGATAGTATTATATCCGTCTCCGCTAGCCTGAAGAGCTCATGATTAAATATTTGTTCCCCCTGTAGGTACTTTTAGACTGCAATCAAGGTGACCCTTAATCTTCTTTTTGTTAGACTAAAGGAGCTCAATCACTAGAAGTTACGTTTTCTAATCCTTTAATCATTCTTGTGGCTCTTCTCTGAACTCTCTCAACTTTATTAATATCCTTCTTGAATTCTGGATACCGGAACTGGACACAGTATTCCAGAAGCAGTCACACCAATGCCAAAACCAGAGGTAAAATAACTTCTCCACTTTTACTCAAGATTTATGTATCCAAAGATCACATTAGCCCTTTTGGTCACAGGTCATGTTCAGCTGATAATCCCGAAATCTGTTTCAGAGTTACTGATAGAATCTCCCATCCTATAAGTATGGCCTACACTCTTTGTTCCTAGATGTATATATCTACATTTAGCCATATTAGACCACATATTGCTTATTTGCACCCAGCTTACCAAATGATCTAGTTTGATCTGTATCAGTGTCCTGTCCTCTTCATTATTTAGCACTACCCCAATTTTTGTGTCACCTGCAAACTTTATCAATGATGACCATGTTTTTTTCCAGGTCTTTAAAAAAAAAAATTAAATGGCATAGGACCAAGAACTGACCCCTGCAGGACCCTGCTAGAAACACACCCTTTTAGTGACTGCCCCCATTAACAATTAAGACCTATCAGTTTAGCTGGTTTTTAATCCATTTAATGTGTGCCATGTTAATTTTATAGCTTTCTATTTTTTAATCAAAATGTCATGCGGTACCAAGTTAAATGCCTTACAAAAGTCTAAGTATATTACATCAACCCTATATTTATCATCAAACTTATAATCTCATAAAAAAAGGTATGAGATTAATTTGATGGGATCTATTTTCCATAAACCCATGATGATTGACATTAATTATATTATCCTCCTTTAATTCTTTATTATTTGAGTCCTGCATCAGTCACTCAATTATCTTGCTTTGTGAACCCTGATAGCTGGGCCTCTTTTGGAGGGACTACCTTAAAGACAGAATTCTAGCTTCTGGGTAGGGAGCATCAGTATGAGGAGGGTCTCTTTTCCTTTGTGTCCCCACTCATGATGGGGTATCTTTGGAAGTTGTGAAGTAGGTTTCATTATTTTCAGTCACATTCTTTCCATGAAAAGGAAGGTTATTTACATTACACAGCTTTGATTTTCAGCAGCATAATTTGCACAGGCTGTGTATTTACCGGTATTTACCCTCTGATAACTTTACCAAAGAAACACATATATTCCCAGCAAGGGGCCATTATTTTCCCTTCCACTTACTAGGGACTACAGCTTGGTTGCCACTTGCAGCTGCTGCAGATTACAGCAACTGACTGCCCAAAATGTCTAAGAGCTGCCATCACATCATGCCTGCCACCCTGCGTTATTTATGCTGGCTGCCTGAGGAAGTAGTTGACTGAGTTTAAAGTGGTTTAAAGTGGATCTGGACAAACTGTAAGGGACTGGGGCACAGGCAGTCTGGCCTAGTGATCACAGCTGGGCTGGGGTCCACACATCAGAGACATGAGCAAGGGTCGGAGGAATCACTAGAGCCAGGTTCAATAATCATGAGTCAGGATCAAAGTCAGGCCAGAGACAGAGACCAGAGATAGTAGCAAGCTGAAGTCAGAGTCAAAACCAAGCTGGAGTCTGAGTCCCGAGACCAGAGGTAGTACCAAGCTGGAGTCAATAGGCAAGGGTCAGGGTCAGAGTCATGCTGGGATCAGAGACCAGAGATCAGGAGCTGAGGTAAGGTCTGGAATTGCAGCAGGCCCAAAGTCAGACAGCTTCCTGGGGCATCCTCCAGGGTTAAATAGGGCACTTGGCAGAGGGCGGTAGGGTACTGTCACTCTGGGTCCCTTGGGCGGTACTTCCTGCGGCGCCTAGTCTCCACAGTGCTCCCTGGTGGCACTGTGGGAATGTCAGCTATCTCAGGCTCTTCAGACCCAGGTTCTAGTCCATGGATCCTTACATCCTCATCCTGATGGTAATCTGTGCCCTGACAGTTCCACCTTTGTATTGGTGAGCAATGCTAAGGTGTTGAACTTGCTCTTCTGGCACATCTCTCCCCACTTTTAATATATGCCGCATAAAAAACCTTACACAGTCTCTCCCTACTATTTTCCTTTCTAAAGAGGTCTTAATAAATGCATCAGGCCAAACTGCTGCCTGCCCTGTTCTACTCATTGCCAGCCATGCTAATGCAATGAATTTTGTTAGTTGCACAGGAAAAACCTTTGTGTGGTTGGTTCCACTAAAACCAGTACTTCATGTTGATTGGTTCTGCTTCGCTAAGAGCGGATTTCCTGCCAGAACAGCAGCAGAGAGCAGGCTGAGGCATTCTACACTGGACTGAACAGGTGTGCCTGATTCCAGCAGTAACATAGTAACACATTACCCAGGAGCAATGTGAACACTGATGAAGTGTATGCATTCTCCACCCCACTAGTAATGACCCATTCTAAAACAGTGATTGGAAAGGCCATCCTAATACTAATGCCACAATTTCAGATTGAGGACAATAGATCCTATCTGATCCACAACAGATCTTAATATTTAATCTACTTAACACAGATCCTAGCACCCCTTCTTCTTCAACTGGACATTCTGTGATGCCTTATTTTATGGAGAAAAGATTCATTTTGATTTTATAGCAACCCTGCATTGCTGGGGAGAAAAACAACACTGGGGAGAAAAACAAAATCCTTCCTTACCTTTCTCTGTTGGACATGGGCTTCATCTGAAGCTGTGGGGTCAGCCTGTTTGGCGTGTTCACACTTTCACTAGTCTCCTCTGGAATGTGGCCCCTCTGTAAAACAGATAATTCTGGTGAGAGAAACCAAGGACAAATGGTACAGCAATTCATTTGAGCAACAATCTCTGAACATCGTTTCTCCAGTTTTCTATGCACATACGTAACAAATATGCTTCACCTTGGTCTGGTTGAAACAAACTGACTTCCCAGTAACCTGTTTATATGAGAAGAGTTGGCTTCAGTACTCACCCCCTTCTTTAGTTTGTGCTTTGACTTTCTCTTCTCTTTCGATCGTCCAGGCCTTCTGTGTGTGGTGACAGGCTGGGTAGTTTTGCCTGAGAGTCCATTCATTCGCTGACTCTTGCCCCCAATTATTCCTCTGCATTTGTCAAAACCACACTTGCAGAGTTGCTTTGAAGTAAAGAGAATAATAATTTTTTAATAAAATCACAACAATGGAAAAATCTGTCAATATTACCAAATATCAGCTCACTCACATATAACACAGTGTGGCATTGGTAATAACCCCTAATCTGCACAGAATCGTTCATCTTTTGTGAGACTCATCTAGGTTTAGTAGTGTGAGCCTCACCTGTTTTTCAACATTAAATGAGTGAAAATTGTAGTCGTAAGTCAGTTCAGTACCAGCAGGCATGTCCTTAAGTGCATACAGCCCAATCCGGTAGACACCATTAACAGACCTGTAAAGAAAATACAATGAAAACGTCCTGGCTTTTATCATCATGCAGGGGTCGCAAAGTCTGGAGGTGGTAGCCAGAAGAATTGGCGGTGGGGCGAAATTAGGCTTGTCCATAAGAACATAATCACAAATCACATTAGGCACCACAAATTAAAGAATCACCCCCAGCACCAAAATTCACTTATTTTCAGGGCTTTATTCTGAACCAGAAACTAACACTTGACCTCACATTATCATTGAATATATCTATTAATTCTATTATTTTCCATAATTGTTTTTGTGTTGAATTTTCCTGTTCTTATAAAGGAAAAACTAATTAGCACTGGGTAAAGCCACGCTAGGTACAGACAAGCAGGGCAAGCTTCCACACCACGCTATCCTTATTATAAATCCTATTATGCTCACCCAACATTCCAGTGTAAAGCCACCCCTGCAAATCTCTGCTAATATACTCACTCCCTACCCGCTGTATTTCCTGCTATCCTAACACTAGGGTCTTTCCTAAGTAGAGAATAGTGGTAACAGATAGTAAAATAGTCAGAATTTACCACTATTATCCTAACTCAAATACATTTGAACTGTCAGAGGGGAAGAGCATATGGATTTATCTTATTGATCCATCTAGTCTTAATGATTTATAATATCGTAGCAATATGACATACATAATGTAGGAGCTTCCATACCAGAACAGACTATTTAGATCCATGCAGGACAGCAGCCTGCCTCAGATGTGACATTTACCTGACAGCAATATGGTACAAGTCTTACACAATACAAGATCCTTATATTTTGATGTTGTTTCAATCTCTGCCCAACTCACCTCTTCCCTATTTCGAGACCAAATTCTCTAAGATGCTCATCCTATCTACATTTTAACTACGGGTATAGCCAGAGTTCCAGCATGTACAGTATTTGTTTCTTACCATTTCTGCATCTCGCAGTTAGGATTACAGCTGTGGTTGATAAATCGAGCCTCGTTGCCCATGCGATAGCTGTCAATCACCATCCCACTGTCTAAGTTCAGGCAATAATGATCACTGTGATTATGGTACTGTTCAATCATCCGGTTCCTAGAAAGCAACACAGGGAAGTTCTTGTGATTTCAACTGTCAAAGCAAAGCACACACACAGTTAATATGGAAACAGAATGCGCAGGACCTCTGGGACGTGGCTTTAGAGAGACAATTGAAACACTTTACATTTACATCCAGAGATAGAGGATAAGCACTGTCATCTCTGTTTTCACAGATAAGGTAACTGAAGCACAGACAAGAGCAGTGATTTGACCAAGGTCACTGAAAGAGCTGGGATTAGAATTTGGGAGCTGTTCCCTCCAGACCATGCTACCTCTTGTTCTGCAAATTAATTGTACAGATTTCATTTTGGTCACATGCACATGGCAGTGGACTGTGCAATTTGTATATATTCTCGAAAATTATCACTTCTCTTCATCTTGGTTTTCTGGGTGTGACGTTATACCCATAATGCTTTACAGAAATATGCTTATGAGTGTAAATATAACATAACTGCAATATGTTTTACGTTAGATATGCCATGTAACATATCTTTGCAAAGATTATGATCTACTGAGTGTGTT
This sequence comes from Mauremys reevesii, assembly GCF_016161935.1. Taxonomy (NCBI): domain Eukaryota; kingdom Metazoa; phylum Chordata; order Testudines; family Geoemydidae; genus Mauremys; species Mauremys reevesii. Next base: position 408,804 of record NC_052646.1, on the reverse strand, counting down.
CATCCTATTGTATGAATGTATAATTCTTGTATCTGAAACTATGAATATAAAATATAACTCTGAGGTCCTATTGTAGTTATGCAAAGTGTGGGCCATTAATGGTGGTTTGGAATCTTGATGGCTCCCATTAACCAGGACAATTGGTTGTAAATGGCTCTGTTTACTTGTAAGTCTTCCTGTATATGTGTGTGCTGGCAAGTGGGTAATTAAGTCTTACAGTGACATGTGATCATGTCACCTGAACTGGAATCCATCTTTAACATGGTGCTTTTCCATTTAGAAGGACAGGTGGGAACCCAGAGAGGGACAAAGGATTCCCGCCTTGAGCCAAAGATATATAAGGGGGTGGAACAGAAGAAAGGGGGCTGCAATCATGATAAATCCCCTAGCTACAACCTGAGCTGGAACAAGGACTATACTGGGGAAAGGCTTGGGCCCAGACAAGAAAGGAGTCTAGTCTGTGAAAGAAGCTTATTGGAACATCTCTGAGGGTGAGGTTTCATCTGTAATCAATTTCTTACTGTATTAGGCTTATACTTACGTGTTTTTGTTTTATTTTGCTTGGTAATTTACTTTGGTCTGTCTGTTATTACTTAGAACCACTTAAATCCTACTTTTTATATTTAATAAAATCACTTTTTGCTTATTAACTCAGAGCAAGTAATTAATACCTGGGGGAGCAAACAGCTGTGCATCTCTCTCTATCAGTGTTACAGAGGGAGAACAATTTATGAGTTTACCCTGTATAAGCTTTATACAGAGTAGAACGGATTTATTTGGAGTTTGGATCCCATTGGGAACTGGGTATCTGGGTGCCAGAGACAGCAGCACTTCTTAAGTTGTTTCAGTTAAGTCTGTAGCTTTTGGGGGACGTAGTTCAGACCTGGGTCTGTGTTTGCAGCCATAGGCACTGACTTCCCCTCTTTCCCATGGGTGCTCAATCCCCCTCTGCCTGCCCCCACTCCATCCCTCCTATGAAGCCCCGCCCCTGCCCCACCTCTTCCCACCCCTGCCCCACCCCCATTCCAACCCCTTCCCCAAAGTCCCTGCCCCAACTCCGTCCCCTCCCTGCCCCTATTCCAACTCCTTCCCCAAATCCCCACCCTGGTCCCGGCTCTTCCCCTGAACATGAAACGTTCCCACTCCTTCCCCTCCCTCCCATAGCATGCTAATGCTGCCAAACAGCTGTTTGGCAGTGGCTGGGCGGGAAGCGCTGGGAGGTAGGCGAAGAAGCGGGGACACAGCATGCTCAGGGGAGGAGGAGGAGGAGATGGGGTGGCGGGTGAGGGGAGCTTTCCCCATGGGTGCTCCAGCCCTGGAGCACCAATGGAGTTGGCGCCTATGTTTGCAGCAGGCTAGCATGTCTGGCTCAACAAGACAGGGTACTGAAATCCCAAGGTGCCAGGGAAAATGGGCTCAGAGCTAGTCTCAGCACATCACGTGGCAGTCCTGAGGGGTTTTTTGTGACCCAACCCATCACACCAGGGTTGGAGAGTTTCCTGGGCTATGTCCTAGGGTAAGAGCTACTCCTCCTTAGCAGTGCAGAAATGGGTTCAGCCATGTCAGCAGCTCACTCTTCACGTAAACATTATATCTATCTTCTGATTGAACCCTGACAGTAGTTGGTATGTAGTTAACATGACTAGGGATTTATTCCTTTCATTGAGTATTAATCATCCCACCTGTTGTTCTTTGTCTCTATATCTGCCTGTAAAGGCTCATTTCTTTTCCTACGCAATGCTGCTTGCTGATTGTCTTGTACAATTGGAATCCTGTACAGAGCTTGTTTCTGTATCAAATTCATATTCACTTGTGGCATTGGGCATTTACAGAACAGATGTTGCAGGCACTATGTTGCAGAGGCTAATAACCTTTCTCAGCTTGACTGAAGAAAAGTTTATTGATTAAAATGATAAATTCTATGCGTTCTACCTGGTGCTAGTGGATAGAAAAATACTGCCCCTTCCTTCCCTCCTCATACTTAGTAACTAATTCCCTACAGGGGATAACGTGTTCTCAAAGTTACTTAGTGAGTCTGCCATTTGAAACAGTAATGATAAGTTTCTACCTGAATTCTTGTTCACTAACAACTTCTCCCAAATATTCGATGATAAACTGTCCTGCTTTCAGGGGCTCTTTGGTGCGAATACCCCATCCTTTTTCTTCAGCACGGAATCTTTCCAGACACTGCACCCACTCATGCCTCTGAATCCTCTGGTTACAACACTGTTCACCACAAGGGCAAGTGTTAGGGGAACACTCAGCAAAGATCATTCTAAAATCAAAGAAAAAAAGCTAAAGAAAGATGGTAAACATACACGGAGCGCTGCTGTTCAAGCAAAACACACTGTAAATCCTTTTAAAGGTGTCACTTTTCCCCAAATCTCTGATGACAATGGGATCCCCTTTCCTTCCTCTGTCACAAAACTGATACTATCTCAGTCCCAGTTCCTATCTCAGAAGTAGCAATGCAATGAGCTATCACATGGAAATTTGTAGGTATACACATCCAAGTGAAGGTGCAGAGCCAAAAAAACCCTCTAATTAGAGCTGACTGGGAATTTTTGACACAGCTTTTTTTGGTTGTAAAATGGCAATTTGTCAAAACAGAAATTCTTCGCGAGAAAGGATTGGTTTCAGTGAATTTCTCAGTTCAAAAATTTTTTTGAAACAAGTTTAGAAATTGTTGAAATGTCTCATTTCAATATTTTTAAAATGAAAACTTATGGTTATAGGTTCAAAATGCCTTTTTGTTTCAAAAGTTAAACTAATTATAATACAATTGTCTTTTTTAAATAAAAAGGTCAAAACTGAAATTAAACATTTTGATTGATCTGAAATGATTTTTTCCTATTAATTTGTAAATATTCTTGAGATTTGAATTTTGAGTCCTGATTGGGGATGAATTTTTTGAGATTTTGAAAAATCTTCCCAGGATCAGAAAAGCATTTCCTGCCCAGCTCTACCGCTATTATGCTTCTTACAGGGGCATGTGGCATAATTTATGTATAGCATTTCAACAGTCTCCAGTCCTGATTCTCCACTCTTTTATGTCAGTTTAGCTGCTCTGCAATTTCAACAAAGTCACACCATGGTGAAGAGAATCAGGCTCAATATCTCTTGCATTTTAATTGCTAGTAAAAGGTATAGAAATCCCTTACACTAATCTCTGGATACCTATTCTACATTTGTGCAACCTGTTTTTTTCAGAGTCCCCAACATATTTTATATATATATATATATATTTTCTGTTGAATTATCCATTGGGAGAATGTTATGGTTTTAATCCTGGAGAAGGAGATTATGGATTGGCTCTGCTTCTGGGATGATGAACAACAACATTTTTGGTACAGTGTTCCATTTTAATTCTTCCAGTTATGCTGTAATACAGGCCTGAATTGGAAAGGGGAGTAGACTCTATGGCAATATTCCAAGGAGGATGAGTAAACTGCAGATGCTTCATTCGAGGGACGTGTTATGCTGAACAGGAAAACCTGATCTTTTCATACCTTCTGGGATTAAAGATTAGAAAATTTAAATAAATTCTTAGAAAAATCTCATTTTTTCTGATGCCACTTTGCTGAATGGCAGGAGAGCTTTGAGGGGACAGGAGCGCTGGGGAGATAGGGTGTTGTTTAGATTCAGGAACAATGGGAAATTAATGAAATTATCATTTTTAAAAAATGTAACCTCTCTGGTAACCTAAATTATGAAGACTAGAGCTGTGCTTAGCACGCAAGATCTGAAGAACTTTCATAAGCAAAGTTGATTTAATCATAATGAAATGGCAAATTAGTCTAAGATGTTATTACTACTCCCTAAGATTGAAGAAATGTCATGCTCTTTCCCTACAGAGAACTGTTCTGGTAGTCATGAATGGAATCCAAAATCCCTATAATGTGTCTCTGTTCTTACTTTCTTCCTGGCTCTCCTCTTTGTGATAATGACTGCATTCTGTTTCTCTCCTCCTCATGGGATTCCTGCTCTTTCTTCATACCTTCCCTTCCCTCTTGAGTCATCCATTTCCAGCTCCATCAGCAACTGCTCTTTTCTGAACATAGATCTGACCTCAGAACAACTGAGAGATTCCTTCCTGCCCTCAAACTCAAGTTCTTCAAAAGGAAACATCAAAAGAATGGCTTCTACTATTGTCCATGGAGTAAAATGGGTCTTTGAAAGCTTCAAGCACAGCCCAATAGACTGCTTTCCTGTCTGAGGAGGGGAGAGAAATAGCATGCTCTCTTATTATTAAAGCGGTAGCCAGTAAAGGAAACTATGCTATATGCTTCTGTATCCACACTTCGTTGTACTGGGATAATTTCAGACTGATGAGCTTCGGATCACACACATCACATCTCTTTAACTTTCAAATAGTATCAGTTTATGGCGATTAGCCTGTTCAGGGGAATTCCCTTATTCTCCTTAGCGAGCACATTTCCTACCTGTTAAGACAGTCATCTAAACAGCCCTTTCCATTGCTATCATCTGGTTTCTTACAATTGCAGGTGGTGGCCTCATAGCCAGAAAGAGGCTTAACATCCACATAGACATCTGGAAAAAGAAAAAAAATCATTTTTCCAGATTAAAACAGCTATTTGAAATGTTTTCACCCCAATGATAGAAAGCTGAGAAGAACGTGGACAGCCAGTCAGTCCTTTGTGGAACAGAGGGTGGTGGAAGACTGGAAGTCATGTCAACGTTAGATAGTTACACTGCTTAGTGTAAGGCACATGTATAATGACACCCTATATTAAGTAATAAAACAAACAAGCAAATAAATAAATAAATAATAAAGTTACTTACTAGAACGGATTTTTTTATAAAGTGGGACATCTGGCTTTTTGTACAACTAAAAGGAAGAAAAAGAAAGTTCTTACTTAATACATTGCACAACTGCAACCGCCATTCAGAAGTGTCAGGAAAATGATGGGCATGCTGTATTCATACGTATATGTTTATGTTAATTACTGGATAATATATATGCATAAAGCTTTCTCTTCACCAGCTCAGGCTATTTCTCTGTGTGCAGACATCAGAAGAGAGATTAAAAATGTATCTGAATAAAAAATACCTAAGTTTAGAGAGTTCATTGAACATAAGTTCCAACATGGTTTAGTCCTCCATATTGTCTGACCATAGCAAGCAGGAAAAGTCAAACAGAACATCTATGGAAACAGACATAGCTCTTTGGGGTAGTAATATTTCCCTCAGCATTACAGTGAAAAACACTTATTTAAAATGACTGAGTAGGGGCACCCGCTCTTGTGGAAATGCAGTACACTTATACTCAGTACAGTGGGAAGGAGGTGGAAATTGGAATTCAAGCCCAAGACCTCTGGGCTGGAACCAAGGGAAATGCAGATCCTTTTGTCAGAATAATTTGCTATATATAAGGAGAGGACAGGAGATAAAAGGGAGTTCCCACTGTTACATATTTACTATATAAGCTATTACAGAACTAGATTTCAGCTAATAATTCAATATAAAGTAACATTAATTACTTCTCCTTTTAATTGTGTTTTAAAAGAATAATTACAATTCACTTTTTGTGTGTACTGCACTAGTAGCCCCTTTCAGTACCAAAGGGGCGCAGATATCATATTACAAAATGATTCTATATGTGTTCAGATATTAGGTGCATAAGGAGTGTATACAATTTTTAACTATGCAATATTATACTATAGATAAGATATAGATAGATGCAGATAATCTTAAAGTCAAAGCCAGGAACTCTCCCCAAGTAGAATGTCAACAGCTTTCACTATTTTAAGATTAGCCTTTGGTGGTATTCTGATGAGCACCTCAAGCCACACTACCTTGGGAATTTGTTTAGTTCATTTACATGGCAAGGTTACATCTCCTAGAGCTCATTTCTTGCTGTGGAGTTGGAGATGGATTTACCCTGCCTGTGTTAAATCACCTGTGGAGACTTCTCAGTTAAGAAACAGAAAAGAAATCCCTATTTTTAGTCTTACATTCTTTTTAAAGGTTTCAGAGTAGCAGCCGTGTTAGTCTGTATCATCAAAAAGAACGGGAGTACTTGTGGCACCATAGAGAATAACAAATTTATTTGAGCATAAGCTTTCGTGGGCTACAGCCCACTTCATTGGATGCATGCACTGGAAAATACAGTAGGAAGTTATATATAGAGACACACACCCACACACCCACACCCACCCACCATGAAACAATGGGTGTTACCATACACACTCTAACAAGAGTGATCAGTTAAGGTGAGCTATTATCAGCTGGAGAGAAAAAATCTTTTTGTAGTGGTAATCAAAATGGTCCATTTGCAGCAGTTGACAGGAAGGTGTGAGGAACAGTGTGTGTGGGGGAATAAACATGGGGAAATAGTTTTACTTTGCATAACGACCCATCCACTCTCAGTCTTTATTCAAGCCTAATTTAATGGTGTCCATTTTGCAAATTAATTCCAATTCAGCAGTCTCTCGTTGGAGTCTGGTTTTGAAGTTTTTTTGTTGTAATATTGTGACTTTTAGGTCTGTAATCGAGTGACCAGGGAGACTGAAGTGTTCTCTGACTGGTTTTTGAATGTTATAATTCTTGACATCTGATTTGTGTCCATTTTGTTCTTTTACGTACAGACTGTCCGGTCTGGCCAATGTACATGGCAGAGGGGCATTGCTGGCACATGATGGCATATATCACATTGGTGATTCACACTATCAGAGGCTCGTTCACCTGCACATCTACAACTATTTCCCCATGTTTATTCCCCCACCCCACGCCCCACTGTTCCTCATACCTTCCTGTCAAACTGCTGCAAATGGACCATTTTGATTACCACTACAAAAAGATTTTTTCTCTCCTGCTGATAATAGCTCACCTTAACTGATCACTCTCCTTAGAGTGTGTATGGTAACACCCATTGTTTCAGTGTGTGTGTGTGTGTGTGTGTGTGTGTGTGTGTGTCTCTATATATATCTTCCTACTGTATTTTCCACTGCATGCATCCGATGAAGTGGGCTGTAGCCCACGAAAGCTTATGCTCAAATAAATTTGTTAGTCTCTAAGGTGCCACAAGTACTCCTATTCTTTTTAAAGATCTTTAAAGTATGTAACTGTTAGACACTCTCTCCAGTCCCCTCAGTATGAAAATTTCAGCTTGCAAATGAAAAATAAATTCCATTCTGCTGGGACTGATTCAAGAAAAATAAGGCCTGAAATTTCTCAGTGCTCTTGGCAGTACATCTGATTCTCCTGAGGCGCGTCTAAAACAAGATTCTTATAAAAAGTAGGCGGGCTTCCAAAACAAAAGTCCATAGCAAAATTAAAGATGAGCTTTTTCAGAAACCCAGTGGACCGCTGCTATTTTGCAGGGAAGGGAAAAATGGAAATTGTCCACATTAAATATATACATGCAAATTATTATTTTTTTCTCATTAATGTCAACATGAATATTTACCAATATTCAGAAAATGTAACTGTAGCTGTGGTGTAAGAACCCTAGTCTATTTCTAGCATTTCTGAATGCAATCTTGGCACTTAGTAACATTTTTGTCTTGTACCTGATTATGTTTCCACTGCCAGAGGATGTCGTAGGGCAGCTGGAAATCTATTCTCTTCTGTCTCAGATACTTCCCTGAAACAAAATGGTTTACATGTCACACACTCATTCACATATACTCATGAGGAAAGATTACCATGAATGGGCACAGAGCCCAAATTCTGACAGAGCCCCCTCGTCTCTGAAAATAGTAAAAGGCAGAATAGCAGAAATCCTCAAAGAACATTTTGTTTATTAGGGGCAACACAGGAAACATGTCAGTAAAGAATCCTTCAAAACATGCTGGCGTTGTTGGCTTTCCTCTAGTGTCACAGCTAGGTTTATTCTTATGGGTACTGAATGAGGTTTTTTTTCACATTGTAACATCCTCAGTGTTATTGCCAGGGACAGTGTGTACAGTGGGGTCCTGGTGACCCAACAGTGCAGTAACAGATCTTTTCCATTAGCTTCTTAAGTAGGGTCACATAAACTGTACTTCCAAATATGAAGACTGGCTTGCTGGGGAAGGTGAGAGGGGAAAGGCACTCTGCTTTCTGCAGAGAGGGGACTTAAACTGTACTTCAATGACTGGCCTTAGAGAGAGATCATAAAACTCTGCTGTTTGCAGCTAAACTCCTGACAACAATGCCAGGAACTCTGCAGGGGTTCTCACAGGAGAGGTCATTGTAAAGCAAGAAACTGGAAGGCCAGAATACATTTTACAGATATAAAAAGACTTACCTTTTAATCTTCAAAAATCTGTTTTCCTCAAGAAGGTACCTACTCTGGTTTTGCAGTATTTTTCACATTGTAACATCTCAATGTTATTACTGGGACAGTGTGTACAGTGGGGTCCTGGTGACCCAAGAGTGCAGTAAAAAATGGTTACTTACCTTTGTTACTGTTGTTCTTCGAGATGTGTTGCTCATATCCATTCCAGTTAGGTGTGCGCGCGCCGCGTGCACGTTCGTCGGAAGATTTTTACCCTAGCAACCCCAGTGGGTCGGCTGAGCGCCCCTTGGAGTGGCGCCATAACGGCACCGCATATATACCTCAGCCGACCCACCCGACCCTCAGTTCCTTCTTGCCGGCTACTTTGATAGTGGGGAAGGAGGGTGGGTGTGGAATGGATATGAGCAACACATCTCGAAGAACAACAGTTACAATGGTAAGTAACCGTTTTTTCTTCTTCGAGTGATTGCTCATATCCATTCCAGTTAGGTGATTCCCAAGCCTTACCTAAGTGGTGGGGTTGGAGTGAGACGTGGCGGAATGCAGGACCGCCGAGCCAAAGGCTGCATCATCTCTCGACTGTTGGACCAGAGCATAGTGAGAGGCGAAAGTATGAATCGACGACCAGGTCACCGCTCGGCATATTTCTTGGATTGGTACTTGTGCCAGAAAGGCAGCGGAGGACGCCTGGGCTCTGGTAGAGTGGGCGGTGAGATGGCCCAAGGGGACATTAGCCAAATTATAACAGGTGCGTATGCACTCTGTGAGCCACGAGGAGATTCGCTGCGATGAGACAGGAAGACCTCGCATCCGGTCAGCAATTGCCACAAACAGCTGCGGGGATTTGTGGAACGGCCTTGTCCGATCAATATAGAAAGCTAACGCCCTGCGGACATCAAGGGAATGAAGTCGTTGCTCTCTCGAGGAAGCGTGAGGTTTTGGAAAGAAAACTGGAAGGAAGATGTCCTGGTTATTGTGGAATGCGGACACCACCTTCGGGAGAAATGCAGGATGAGGACGTAGCTGCACCTTGTCCTTATGAAAAACGGTGTACGGTGGGTCCACCATGAGCGCTTTGAGCTCGGAGACCCGCCTGGCTGATGTGATAGCCACTAGAAAAACCGTCTTCCAGGACAGGTAGAGTAAAGAACAGGTGGCCAGTGGCTCAAATGGTGGGGACATGAGCTTGCTGAGGACGAGATTGAGGTCCCAGGTGGGAATCGGGTGGCGCACCTGGGGGTAGAGACGATCAAGGCCCTTTCTGAAACGAGTAATCAGCGGGTGAGAGAACACCGTATACCCTCCCTCACCGGGGTGGAAAGTGGAGATAGCAGCTAAGTGCACCCTGATGGAGGACAGTGCAAGCCCTTGCTGTTTCAGCGACCAGAGATAGTCAAGGACCATTGGAAGCGGAAGCTCTGAAGGAATAGCGTCGCACGCTTGAGCCCAGCAAGCGAAGCGCTTCCACTTGGCCACGTAGGTAGAGCGAGTGGAAGGCTTTCTGCTGCTCAATAAAACGTGCTGCACGGGAGCAGAGCAGCGCAATTCCAACTGGTCTAGCCACTCAGGAGCCACGCTGTGAGGTGGAGGGCTGGCAGGTCTGGGTGACGGAGAGTGCCGTGATCTTGTGTTATAAGATCCGGGTGAAGTGGTAGAGGAATTGGGCTGGCTACCGACAGACGGAGCAGCATGGTGAACCATTGTTGCCTGGGCCACGCTGGCGCAATTAAGATGAGATGTGCCTTGTCCCGCTGGAGCTTCAGCAGGACCTTGTGTATGAGGGGAAACAGGGGAAAGGCGTAGAACAGATGAGTCCATGGAAGGAGAAATGCGTCCGACAGAGAGCCCGGTGCCAGGCCTTGAAAGGAGCAAAACTCCTGGCATTTGCGGTTCGATCGGGATGCAAACAGGTCTAACATGGGGAAATCCCCACTGTTGGAAAATGGCATGAGCGATGTCTGCTCTCAGCGACCACTCGTGGCAGAGAAAGGACCTGCTCAGGCGATCCGCAATGGTGTTCTTGACACCGGGAAGGTACGACGCCACTAGATGGATCGAGTGGGCTATGCAGAATTCCCACAGTAGCATCACCTCGTGGCAGAGGGGGGGAGAGCGGGTCCTGCCTTGCTTGTTGATATAGTACATGGCCATTGTGTTGTCTGTAAAGACTGAGACACAACGGCCGTGGAGGCGAGTTCGGAACGCCTGGCATGCCAGGCGCACTGCCTGGAGCTCCCTGACATTGATGTGCATATTCAACTCCTGCACCGACCAAAGGCCTTGAGTACGAAGAGCGCCGAGATGGGCTCCCCATCCGAGGGACGAAGCGTCCATTGTCAGGGAAAGGGAAGGCTGAGGAGCCTGGAATGGTACCCCCGCGCATACGCGAGAAGGGGTCAGCCACCAATCCAGAGACTGAAGGACACCCGCTGGAATGGTGAGTAGGGTATCCAGAGGGTCCCTGTGCGGACGGTATCTGGAGTGGAGCCACAGCTGAAATGGGCGGAGGCGGAGCCTGGCAAACGGAGTGACGTGCGTGCAAGCCGCCATGTGACCGAGAAGTCAGAGACAAGCACGGGCCGAGGTCATACGAGAGGCCTGAAGGGTGCGGATTAGCTGCGTAACGGCCTGGAACTGTAGCTGCGGAAGGTAGGCCTTGGCTAGAGATGAGTCCAGGGTCGCGCCAATAAAATCCAACCTCTGAGCTGGTACCAGGGTGGATTTCTCTATGTTGAGAACTAGGCCCAGGCGCGTGAATAAGTCTTTGATTACTGTGACCTGCCGCTGGACTGTGTCCTGCGAGTCCCCTCTGATGAGCCAGTCGTCCAGGTATGGGAAAACGCAGATGCTGCGCCGACGGAGGTGGGCGGCGACAACGGCCATGCACTTCGTGAACACCTTTGGGGCCGTAGAGAGGCCGAAGGGGAGGACCGCAAACTGGAAGTGAAGGTGTGCGATTGTAAATCGGAGGAAGCGTCTGTGCGGTGGAAAGATGGCGATATGGAAATAAGCGTCCTTCATATCGAGGGCGGCATACCAGTCTCCCTGTTCCAGAGTGGGAATAATGGTCCCGAGGGATACCATGCGGAACTTCAACTTCAGCATGTATGAGTTGAGGTCTCGCAGGTCGAGGATGGGATGGAGGCCCCCTTCGGACTTGGGGATCAAAAAATAACGGGAATAAAACCCCTTGCCCCTCTCCGTCTCCGGAACGTTCTCAACCGCTCCGATGGCTAGGAGCGAATGCACCTCTTGTAAGAGGAGTTGCTCGTGAGAGGGGTCCCTGAAGAGGGACTGGGAAGGAGGGTGGGAAGGAGGGGGTGAAACGAACTGCAGTTGGTAACCGCGTTCCACGGTGCGTAGGACCCAGGCATCGGTGGTTAGCCGGGCCCACGCCGGGAGGAAATAGGAAAGGCGGTTGGAAAAGGGCAGGGAGGGAGCTGAAGAGAGCTCTGGTATGCCGTCCCCGGGCGCATCTTCAAAAGGATGGCTTAGGCCCTGGCGGTTTAGAGGGGGTTCTGCCCTGGGACGATTGGTTGCCAGGCCGCCGCCCACGTCCACCGCGACCTCATCGCCGACCAGAGTCCTGCCTGTAGTGAGGCATATATTAGGGCCGGTTAAGCTGGGGACGGAACGGACGCCTCTGGGTAGCAGGGGTATGCATCCCCAGAGTACAGATGATGACCCTGTTGTCCTTGAGATTTTGAAGTCGGGAGTCCGTCTTTTCAGAGAAGAGGGCCTTGGAATCAAAGGGAAGGTCCTGAATGGTGTACTGTACTTCAGGTGGGAGCGTTGAACTCTGCAGCCACGATATCCGGCGCATGGTAACGCCCGAGGCTATAGTACGCGCCCCCGAGTCAGCTGCGTCCAAGGAGGCTTGCAACAAGGTGCGCGCAACCTTTTTACCCTCCTCTATGAAGGCTGCGAACTCCTGACAGGAATCTTGAGGTAGGAGCTCTTTGTACTTTTCCACCTCAGCCCAAGTGTCATGTGCGTAGCGGCTTAGCAAGGCCTGCTGGTTAGCCACTCGGATCTGCAAGGCACCAGCGGAGTAGACCTTGCGGCCAAGCAAGTCCATTCGCCTAGCATCTTTTGATTTAGGAGCGGGGCCTTGCTGGCCGTGACGCTCCTTATCGTTCACCGACTGCACCACTAGCGACGATGGGGACGGATGCACATACAAATATTCATATCCCTTGGAAGGGACCATGTACTTGCGCTCCACGCCCCTCGCTGTGGGCGCGATAGAGGACGGAGTCTGCCATAGGGTATTCGCAGTGGCTTGGATAGTCTTAATGAAGGGCAAGGCTATGCGGGTAGGGGCGTCTGCTGACAAGATGGTAACTATCGGATCGTCCACTTCCGATACCTCCTCCGCCTGCAAGTCCATTCGCAGAGCTACCCTGCGGAGGAGCTCTTGGTGTGCCCGTAAGTCAATAGGTGGGGGACCTGTGGACGACGACCCCGCCACCGCCTCATCCGGAGAAGAGGAGGAGGAAGAAATCCCGGGCAGGATGGTGTCCCGGTCCGCGTCTGGGGAGGCTCCTGCTCTAGGGGCTCTTGGGCTGGCTGATTGCCTTACTCCGCACATGATGGGACCTCCGTGTCATCCGGTGGGCGGGTTACTGTGGCCTCCGGGGCGCGTGCCTCATTTGTCACGGTGCGCACGGTAGGCATAGGAGCGCCTTGGGCTTGGTGGTAGGCCAGTAACCCCAGTGATGAGGGTCCTGGTCCGCTTGATGGGACTGGTGAAAAACGCCCGCCGGGACCTGAGGGTCATACTCGTCGACATAATAACTCTCGGCGTGTGAAGAGGCCGAGGCGTGTCGGGAGGGCCAGGGTGGAACGGATAACCCTTGCACCGAGGTGCTGACGGATCGTAATTCCTGCCTTTGCGGAGACCGGTGCCGTGAAGCATCTCGATAGCGAGAACAGGAGCGAGACCGGGACCTGCGACCGACCCGGTGCCGGGAGGTCGACCGGGATCTCCATGTTCGGTGCCGGGAGCGGCTTCGCGAATAGCGGTGGCCGTATCGGTGCCGAGATGTTGAACGGTGCCGGGAATGACGAGTCGGGGAGCGTGAGTATGACCGGTGCCGCGAGTCTGACCAGTGCCGCGTAGTGGAGTGGTGCCGGGACTGCGAGCGGCGTTGCGATCGGCGCCTAGATGGAGAGCGACGTCGAGAGCGAGAGCGCTGGTGAGAGCGGGAACGGGATCGGTGCTGGTCAGGCTCGGTGCCGACAGGAGGCTTGAGTATGGACGGCTTGCCCATGGAACGGGGTGCCCACACCGGCGGTGCCGGGGGCGGTGGCACAGCCGAGTCTGTGAGAGCAATGAGGTCCCGCGCCGCCTCGAAGGTCTCCGGAGTGGACGGCAGTGGCATCTCTACTGCAGCCGGAGCCGGGGAGGCCACAGGTGCCGGGCTCTGAGGGGCCGGAGTCGACGGTGCCGGCAGAAGAATCTGCGGCGGAGGGACCTGTGCCGCGGCAGGTTTCGGTGCCGGGCGGTCCGGGCAGGGCGCACTCTTTTGCTTCAGCGCAGGTGTCGGTGCCGAAGAAGCAGCGGCCTTTACCTTCCTCGCCTTTGGCGAGAGCGAGCGTCTTTGGGCCGGCTTCGGTGCCAATGGCGCTTTCGGTGGCACAGCAGAGTGTCCCGGTGCCGTGGCGGTGCTGCGAGAGTCCAGAGGGACAGCGGGCGGTGCCACGGCCGGAGGGGTTAAGGCTGCCTCCATTAGGAGCTGTTTAAGCCTAATGTCTCTTTCCCTCTTTGTGGAGGCTTCAAAGCCTTGCAAATTGGGCACTTAGTAGATAAGTGCGACTCTCCTAAGCACTTCAAACAGGAGCTATGAGGATCTCCTGTAGGCATAGGCCTGCGGCAGGCCGAGCACGGCTTGAAATCCGGGGAGCCGGGCATATGCTCCGGTCCCGGGTGCGGGTGGGGCTAACCCCCAAACCCGCTAACTATCTAACACTAAACTGATTTAAACTATGAAAAACAAGAAAACCTAAGTTAAGATATTAACTATGTACAAACTTTACAGAGAAAAACTATGAGGAAGCTAGGGAAGCGGAGGTCAGACAAGCTGCACTCCACTGTTCCAACGACCGACACGGGTGGTAAGAAGGAACTGAGAGTCGGGTGGGTCGGCTGAGGTATATATGCGGTGCCGTTATGGCGCCACTCCAGGGGGCGCTCAGCCGACCCACTGGGGTTGCTAGGGTAAAAGTCTTCCGACGAACGTGCACGCGGCGCGCACACACCTAACTGGAATGGATATGAGCAATCACTCGAAGAAGAACAGATCCTTTCCACTAGCAATTTCCACAGTTGTGCTTTTAGGTCAGGACTTCATCCTGACATTTGCTCTTCAAAACTCCCTTTCCCCAAACAATGTACTAGTATGTAGAGGATGAGTCTCTCCCCCTCCCCACCCATGAATGCACTGAAATGGGATCTCAGTTAAATTTCCAAAAGGTGCCACTATCCTGGATTTTTTCCCAGCCTGACTCAAAGTGAACTTTTCTGATCCATTAAGCCCTGCCTTCTCTGTCAGAGAAACATTGTGGAGAATTTATTTTGCCAATCCTCATTAAAAATGTACTTCCTATCAGTGTGAGATGTCTGTAAAACAAGCAACTGATGCTGTCCCTTCTGCATTGATGCTGTCCATTCTTCTGGAAAATCTGACCAAGTCATCTGATAAAGTACTCAGTTGGATGCGCCTAAGAATCAGCTGAGTCCCCATCAGTGCTTCCCTTGCTCCCAGTATATAGCGCTTAGGTGGGCAATACAATTGGGTGTACTAAAATATATGGCAAGTAGAGTGTGAATAGTGTTCTTAAGCATTCAATCTATTTTACATTATGTTTTATCCAGTCAGATTTTCTCAGGAAGGCCAATTTTTCCCCTACTTATTTTACCGAAGTGAGCACTAGGACTATTACTATGTATATACTGTTTATTATATGACATGAAAAAAGATGTTGGAAGAAAAGAGGAATTCTTTAAGCACTTCTGATTTACTAAATCGTACAATGAAGAGAGGAGGAGGATGGATGGAAGAGACAGAACAGTTTGCACTGAATTACACTTTGTAAAGAGAGACAAGATAGTGGCTGGGTTGGTTCTTAAGTATCTAGACAAGAATTCCAGAACTCTGACCAGACTTGATTTCTTAACCAATGAGACAGTGAATGGCTCTTTTGCTGGCATTATGCTGCATAATTTAACAAGGAGATCTCTAAAAACAATCGTATCTGCCTATGCAGTGCAGGGTTTCAGTATATATGAAGTGCTTCTTGACTCCAAGCTCCACATCTTCATATCACTTCCTCTTTCCTAACCAATATAAGTGACCTGAATAAAACCTGTTGTACAAATGTTCTTTTTGGAGAGGTATCTACAGCCTATCCCACTGTTTTTGTGTAAGAGATATTCCTTCCTATTTCAACAGCTGGGTGTCAAACAGTTAGTAGAGGACACAGATACTACATAGTACAAATCTGTTGTAACTTCCAGAAATGAAGTTACTTAAGGAGACGTACTAAGGAAAACAGCTATCTGACTGGAGCAGAGAAGCTCTGTCTCATACATTATTCATCAGTAACTTCTAACTAGGAAATCTCAAATAAAGTTTGATACTCTCTCCTTAATTCTCATTACTGTGCCCAAAGAACTAGAATGATCTAGCACAGATAACAAATGTATACAAAAAGTTTCCACAAGCCTAATTTACACAATAGACCAGAGGGGTCAGGAGAATCCATTAGGGTCTAATGACCTAACTCTTAAGCCTATTACACCCTAAGAATATGAACCAGTGCTGAAAATGACATTCAATAATTGGTTACCATGAACTGGTATTAACAGTGTCTTAAAAGTTAAGTGTAGATTTGACAAGGCCATTCCTAATAATATTTCAAGGGGACATGGTATTGAAAAAACATGTTCAGCAATAGTTCAATTTCTTGGTGTATGCAAAGTTTCTGCCATTAAGAACCTGGCTACTACAAGTGTCAGGGTTTGATACTGCAAACACCAGGACTTTTAAAATTAAGATTAAAATGTTGTCCTGTCATTTTGTTGGGATATCGCTGCACAGATCTGAAACCAAAAGGGGTGAATAAATATGAAGTGTCAGCCCAGTGCCCAAACATCCTGGCTTTCCTGGGTCTAATCAAGCCTCTTCATGTTCCTCTAGCAATAACTGTTGTGGTTTAAATTAGATTCAAATGCATACCTCCATCACTGAGAAAACTGGAAAATAAAAATTGTAATGTTTTCCTTACAACTTACTCTTAAATTAGTTTTTATTTTCAAATCTTTTTTATCCTTAGCAGGTTCCAGGAAACAGCTAAATCTGCTGGGAATTTGCTTTCACTTCTATGACCTCACTGAGAGAAACAAAAGGCTCTTTCAAGTGCCCTGGCACTGAGCCTGGAGAATATGGAACATTTTCTAGCCCTCATTAAGCAGGCACTAGTAAAGTTATCTGGGAGAATTAAACCTTGTAACACTATTCTCCAGCTAAACCACTCTCCAGCTACTCAATACAGAGTAATTAAAGCTGCCTTATCTTTACTGCAGAAGTTTGTGTCTGCTGGTACAAATAAACTGGAGGTCGGGGCTTTGCGTGGAAAAAAGAGAAAAGGATCATTGCATTGCATACTAAACCTGAGCCTCTAGGGAGACAGTTCAATTGTGGGACAAAGCCACATGAACTAATAAAAAAAGGAGGAACTTATTGAGAAAGTTCACAGATATCTTGTTAATATCTTTAATTCTGAAATCTGAATTCTTAAAAGTTCATGGTTATTGATTTACACACGAAGATCTATCATACCCTTCAACTGTTTCATTAAATAAGCTAACTCACAGCACAACACACAAGGAGTTGGCTAAAGGAGACATTCTAATCAAACAAAAACATTTGGTGGCACAAACATTCTGTCTGAACAATGCAAAGTTCCCTTACAAACCCCTTTTGCCAGTGTAATGTTGCAATAAAAATCAATAGAACACAGGGAGTTTACACCTATTAATCCTGGGGGAATTCTGCACCACTGAGCATGTGCAAAATTGATGTCCCCCACATATTTCTTTGCTCCCCTGCAGAAAAATGACTTTCTGATGGGGAAGCAAAGGGAAGCCACAAGTGCGGTCATGCAACCCTCTCCCAATAGTATGTTTTGGGTGCCCAGGGCAGTTGGCAGACATGTAAATCACTGTGGGTCAGGAGGCGGAACTGGGGAAAACCCAGCTGGTGGCTCCTACTATGTGCTGGGCTCAGCTGCTACTCTGCGCTGGGCTGGGGAGGATGGGACTTCTTCTTCTCCTGCACAACATCCGGGGCCAGGTCAGACCCACCACCAGATTTCTTCCCCAGCTGCAGGAAGCTCTGCAAACTCCCCCTCCCCCTCTGCATCCTACACTCTTTGCTCCTCAGCTGCAGGGGGAAGGATCCCAGTACAGTGAGCTGCTCTCCCATCTGCCCAACCCCCATGCATTCAAACCCTCTCACTCCCAGACCCTCCCGCTGAGCCTCACACCCCTGCACTCAGAACCCCTTGATTAGCCCCACTCCCCCTGCATCTGGACCACCCAGATCCTCACCCCACCAAGCCCCAAACAGTTGCACCTGGATCCCCACCCCACTGAGCACCACTCCCTCAGCATCTGAACCCTGTACTGAGCCCCGCACACTGAGACCCCCCCCGGCCAATCTCCCTACCCCCCAAACCGAGACTCCCCTCCCCATTGAACCCCAAACACCTTCACCTGGACCCCCCCGCAAAGTCCCATTACCATTGCACCCAGAACCCCCCAACAAGGGCCTGTGATCTCTCACCTCTGTGCAGCCGGTGACCTGTGCTTCCCAATGCCATGCTGGAGCCTCCGCATTTATTTGACAAATAAAATTTGCAGAATTTTAAAATATTGTGCATAGAATTTTAATTTTTTTGGTGCAGAATGTCCTCAGGCGTAACCTATGTGCTCTGCTCAGTGCTCTAGACAATTGTGTTCAAAAGTCATTTTAGATTGGTTGCTGCTATCCTGGGAAGTGACTTGTTTCTAAAAGCCCTCAGTCTGGAAGTCCTATGTCAAACTATAAACTAATAAGAAGCAGTATAATCTAGTTGTCTGAGTATGTGACTAAGAGCCAAGAATTTGTTGAGTTCTAATCCTAATGCTACCACTAGCACATTGCAGGTAAAACTGACCTTTGTGAAAGAGAGTCAGCATAAGACCTATTCATCACTTAAGTCTTATTTAAACTCTCAAAATAAGACTGAAGTGATGCACAGGTGATGCACTTGCCTTTTGCACAAAGGTGCATTTCAACCTGTGTGACTTTGAGCAAGTGACTTAACCTCTTTATACCTACTCTTTCCTCATCTAGAAAGTGGAAGCTAAAAACCTTCACAGGTATGTGGGAAGGGTTTATTAAGTTTGTGTTTTGTTTTAGAGATGTAACAGGTGTTCATTATTTTACTGGTTTCCATCTGGTTTGAAAAGAAAATTATTGTACAACATTTAAGCAAAGTATATAATGTTTAAAGAATAACATTTATTTTCTGATTAAAAAACAGTAGGAAAACTAGATTAAGATCTTGACAATGCAGAGTAAACAGAAAAATTGCAAACAGTAAAATCCAAAAAATAATTGAAGAAAATTTTTATTGTATTCCTCATCCAGTCCATCTTGTTCCCATAGACCTCTGAATGCTTTCATCATTCAGAGTCTGAATCAAATGAGTTTGATACAATTTTGGGGGCAAGAAACTTTGGTTAATGAAGAGCTACAAAGCCATTTCTACAAAAACAAACCTAACACACAGAATGCCCTTCAGTCTGAACTGTTAGGCTGAAGACAGTTCACAGAGAACAGAGGAGTGAGTATGAGTTCTGACAGTTAAAAAGTAGGTGAAATGAGTGACCCTACAAGAAAAAGGCAGAAAAAGATGGCGAGGAAAAGGAGAGAAAGAACAGAAAATCTAAATGGAAAAGTTGAACCCCCAACCTGAGGAGTGGCACTTCATTCTCAGCAATAGAAAACACACATGAAGTACTCACCAACATGAATAGGAGCTGGGAACAATCCATGTTCATGCTCTCCAGGAGTGTACTCCAGCTTCTCTTTCTTTAATTGGATTAGGCGGCTCTTTGGGCTGAGAATGAGAGACAGAAAGAAGCAGAAAAAGACAGAGTGAGAGAGTTTTATCACTTGTGAAAACAACACTTTCTATGCTAATGAAGGTATTAATCCTCTAGTCTGTCAAATAGTAATTGTCTGTACCACTTTTCTGGACCTCTACCATGCTTGAAAATCAGGCCTTTTCTTGGATTCAGGGCTTCTGAAGGTCAGGCCACTTGTATTTCAGTGTCTAAATATGAATGTAGGGATCTTTAGGCATACTATTTTGAAAATTGTAACCTGGACTCGTATAGTTTATTTTTATATGTCATATTTACATGGACTAAAGAAGATACAGACTCCAAAAGCCTAAATCAACTTTCCAAGATGTTTTCCAAGTAGATCTAACCCACCTGTTTCAAGACTAATCGTCAAAATTATTTTTAATTGTATAATTTCTTTGTGGACAATACTTAAAGGGAAAACATCGACTTGAAAAATCATATTTCCATTTGAATATTTGTACCTACAGTTGTTATAAGTAATGTCCAAGATTACTAGAACAAAAAAGGAAAGAGATTACATAAAATAATATACTCTTTTTTCAGTTTGCTTACTTAGTGCATTTGATAGCATTTTGTGTATAGTCAGTTTCAGTGTTTGACTGACTGCATATGCCTTCCTCCAAACCTTTCAAGAGGCTGTTAACCAGTAAAACAGCAGAAGAGCTGAAACTAAACAGACAGCAACCAGCAGAGGAAAAGGGGAGGGAAAGAAGTGAGCCTGGGCACATTTGGTATTGCAGATCTGAGGCATGCTCAATAGGCCCATCTAAATATGAGCAGGGGGACAGAAAAATTCTAACTTTTATTTGAAGAAAAATTTTAAACAACATACCATGGCATAGTATTTAAAGGATACTCAATCAGAAAATTGAATGTTTAGTTATCAGTTAAAAAAACCCAACTTGACATTGATACCAGAGTTTAAAGCAGGGGTGGGCAAACTTTTTGGCCCAAGGGCCACGTCCGAGTTGCGAAACAGTATGGAGGGCTGGGTAGGGAAGGCATAAAGTTAAGCATGTGCATGAGTTTTTGCAGGTTTGGGAGCCAAATAAATAAGAAAAACAAAAAGGTGGGAAAAAGTATTAACAACTCAATTCTACATATGGAGAATTGAGACATAGAGAGATTAAGTGACTTGCCAAGGTCACAGAGCAAGTCTATGGCAGAGCAGGGAAGTGAACATGAAGTCCCAAAGCAGCGCCTTATGCACAGAACCATTCCTCCCCCTCTTTTACATTATTATTGTACTTTGCTCTTAGTGCCTTTCATCCAAGCACTTTATCACTTGAGAAAAAATTAAGATGATTCCCACCCTATAGATGAGGAAACTGAGGCATGGGCAGATTAAGCAACTTTCCCAATATCACACAGTGAATCAGTGGCAGATGCAGGAATGGAACTGAAGTCCCATCACTCCCAGTCCATTATTCTACCTACTAGATACACTTACATTTGTTACTTAATTCCAAGTATATATCCAACTTGGCTTCAAACTCATTTATACATTTGCTTCTACATCATTATTCTTTGAAAGTGTTACTGGATAAGGTGGAAGCAGATGATGTGCTATATGTTGATTTTAGTAAGACTTTTGACCTAGTCCAATGTGACGTTCTCATAAGCAAACTAGGGAAATGTGGCCTAAGTGAAATTACTACAAGGTGGTGCACAACTGGTTAAAAGACCATAGTCAAAGTGTAGTTATCAACGGTTTGCTGCCAGACTGTGAGGGTGTATCTAGTGGGGCCCCACAGAGGTCAGTCCTGGGTCTGATACTATTAAATATTATAATTAATTACTTGGGTAATGGAGTAGAGAGTATGCTTATCAAATTTGCAGACGACAGCAAGATGGGATGGGTTACAAGCACTTTGGAGGACAGGAGTCAAAACTGCCCTGACAATTGGAGAATTGGTCTGAAATCCACAACATGAAATTCAATAAAGACAAGTGCAAAGTACTTCACTTAGGAAGGAAAAATCAAATGCACAACTACAAAATGGAGAATAATTGAGTAGGTGGTAGTACCGTTGATAAAGATCTGGTGGTTACAGTGGATCACAAATTGAATGAGTCAACAATGTGAAGGAGTTGTGGAAAAGGCTAATATTTGGGAGTGTATTGACAAGAGTGTTGTATGTAAGACACTAGAGGTTACTGTCTTGCTCTACTCAGCACTGGTGAGGCCTCAGCTGGAGTACTGGGCATCACACTTTTGGAAAGACGTGGACCGACTGGAGAGAGTCCAAATTTGACCAACAAAAATGATAAGGTTTAGAAAATCTGACCTCCGAGGAAAGATTAAAAAAACAGGACATGTTTAATCTAGATATCTTCATATACATGCATGTTTCCTGAGACTGAAAAACATCTTCCACATCACAAGTACCCAGTGAAATCATTATAGCCTCCATCGTGTCAACGACCTCTCCTGTTTTCATTTCATTTGGGGCAAGACTGTGACCAGCCACTGCACCTATGTTCAAAAGCCTCCCCAACCTTTTCATCCCCTGAACAGAACCCAACCACAATGCTGTCCATGGACTTCCCTCAGTTACAAGGACTACTCCTTGCAGTACCACCCATGGTGACAGCCATGCCAAAAGATGTGCGGATTCACTTTTTTGCACACCAGCAAGTCAGGCTGAGCACATACTGCTCCCTTGAAGATGGGGAGCTCCAAGAGACATAAAACTCCTCTTGGTGGCAAAATGTTACCTGAAGATCCCTTGGAGCACATAGGCAAAAGTGAGTCATTGGTCATCAAACACTGTATTGTTTGATATGATATATTCATATTGAACTTGTGAATTTTTAGCTAAGTGATGCACAATTTCTTTCCTAATAAACCATTCCAATATGTTCTCTCAGACAGAATTCAGTTCTTGGTCTGCAGTTAACAGCTCTCCCTTCCAAGCTTTTTCAAAAATTGGTATATCATCTGCTTTCCTCCAATAACCAATAACCCTTACTGTATCAAATATCATATAAAATAAAGATGCCAGTGGCTCTGCCACTAACTTATTAAAGAGGACCTACAAAAGGTGTGTTACTTTCCCCACCTGTATAAGGGGCATAATATTTACCCACCTTTTTAATATGCTTGGAGATCCTTGGATGAAAGGTGCTTTATAATGCAAAGCATTATTAATTATTATTATTTAATATGAAAATACAAGAGTCAAACAGTTTCAGTATATTTTCTTATTATATATATAGTGCCACAGGTATGCACAGTGTTTTACAGATAAAAATAACCAGAGTACAAGGAACTTAAGAAGGGTCTGAGTTGCTAACAAAAATACGCAATTTTTCATTAAAACAGCTGCTGTGCCAGATGAGTGGAGGGTAGAAAATATACTCTGCTTTACCTCCGGTACCAGGTAAACTGAGTGAATGGATAATTAACGACAGAATTATAAAACACCTGCATGAAAAATAATAGGATAGGGACAAAGCAGCATGGCTTAAATAAAGGAAAAAATGTGTCTCTCCAATATAATAAAATTCTCTGAGTGTGTGAACAAAATAATAGATAAAGGAGGACTGAATTACAATTTATCTGGACTTTCAGAAAGTCTTCAAATAAAGACCCACTCAAGAGACTATTCAGGAAACTAAGTGGGCATAGGGTCAGTGAGCAGAAATTGGCTGAGTCAGAAAACAAAAAGAGTAGGATAAATGATGAATTTTCAACCTGGCAAAAGTTAGCAGTGGGGTACCCCAAAGTTCCAGACTAGGAGCTGTGTTTTTTTTTTAAATCTCTATAAGAAGATTCTAGGATTGGCACCGTGTGTCACTCTGAAGCCTAGAATGTCTGTTGAGTCACTGTGAAGTGATGGAAACAGCTACAAGGATGGTTGAGAGCTCTGTTTTTTAGATTTATCACCTTGTTCAAACATCACTGAGATTTGCATTTTGTTACCATCAAATTATTAAATTCTCAGCCATTTTGACTTTACAATCGACACCCTGAGACAGCATGGAGTTTCAGCTACAATAAGACATGTAGCTATGCCACGCCAAGAGGACTAGACCACTGTGATATTAGAGGTAACTCAACCAATCACCACCCTTTGCCTATAGCTGATTTATATGTAACAATTGCATTGGTTGTATGAGGGAGACAAAACAGATGGTGGATTTCTTGGCCCAATTGCCACAGTTCCTCAAAACCACCAATATAACAAAACCAGCATGCATACTAACCCCAAACACATATAGCACCTCACCACAGAAGATGCTCCTCAGTCTCCACCTGCACAAATCAACATAAATCTCCTTTCACAACCAATGAAATTGCTGCATGCAAATTAGCTGACTGTACAAATTATACCCGTGTGATAAGATGGGCTTTTAGATACAGTATATTTACTAATGACTTGGAAAAGAGGCTTAACAGTGAGGTAGCAATGTTTGCAAATCACATAAGATTATTTAGGAGAGTCAAAACTGGAGAAGACTTTGAGAAGCTCCAGGGGGACCAAACTAAGGATGGTGAGCAGCCAGCAATGGCAGATGAAACTCAGGGTTGACAAATTTAATAATTTAAATTAGAAGCAATAATTTGAACTATTCATGCACTTTACTCTCTAAATCAGCGGTTCTCAAAATATGGGGTGGGCCTCTGAAGGGAGGCATGGGCATATGTCAAGGAAGGTGTGAGCTGTGTGCTTTTTTGTGTGAGTGTGAAGAGCTCTGGCTGTCAGCCCTGGATGTAGGGGGCTTGTACAGAAGGAGGTGGGAATAACGGAGACAGACAGAGCCCTGCTACCCAGGCTTGGGCTCTCCTCCCGCGACCCCCCCCCCCCCAATCCCTCACTGGGAGGCAGCCTGGGCTCAGGCTCTCCTCCTCTCCTGCCATATTCCTCACCTGGAGGCAGCAGGCTGTGGGTGTCAGCAGCAATGTAGAACTAAGGGTGGTAATGGGGCACTAAGTCTGCTGTGAAAAATGATATTCACGAATATCTTTTTACATTGCCACCCTTACTTCTGCACTGCTGCTGGTGTGGAGCTGCCTTCAGATCTGGGTGCTCTCCGCTCTGTTTCAGAGCTGGGTAGTAGTATATGTACTTGGGGTTGCGGGGACATAAATGACTACAGACACAGATAAAGGGGGTGCGTGATCAAATAAATTGGTCATGGATCAGTGAAAGCTTCTGTTTAAAGTGCAGTGGTGGTTAATAAAGCAAACAAAATGCTAGGTTGCAACAGAAAAATAATGCTGAAAAAGGTAATGATGCTTTTATACAAAGAGATGGCATGCCCTGATCTCTAGTTCTGTTTGCAGTTCTGGTCAACTATTTCTCAAAAAAGATGCAGTAGAAATGAAAGGGGTACAAGAGACAGAAGGCCAAAATTATTAAAGGCCTGGAAAGACTTCTATATGAGAAGCCACTGCAAATATTAAGAGTTGTTTAGTTTAGAAAGAAGATGAATAAAAGGTAACATGATAAAAGTATATGAAATAATGAATGGCATGAGAAAGGTAAATTGTATGGCACATTTCACCATCTCATAATATAAGAACATGGGGATAGCCAAAGAAAATTAAAGGGAATAAATTTAAAACAGGTGCAAGGAAATACTTTTTTACACAGAAATCAATTAGCCCATAAAATTCATTGCCACAAAATCCCACTGAGGCTAAGGCTTTAGTAGATTAAAAAAAAAAAAAGATTAGACATTTATATGGTGTGGCAAAGTACCTGCTTCTCCTCAGCTGGCTCAGTCCCTTTTTGCCTTGGAGACACAGGCTTGGGCAAAGTAAAAGCCTTCCCAGTCACGCAGGGTCTGGCTGATCCACCTCTCAGTCAGCCCCTTGCTGTTTTACTCCCCTTCTGGGGACAGAGTGCAGTCTTCCTTGCTGGAAGAGGGCAGAGCCTTGCTGCACCTATTTGCTGGCAGCTTCTCTCACTCCCCCACTGTTTCCCTGCCAGGGAGGGTTTAAAAAGGTCACCAGCAATTGGGGCCAGCTGAACCAAATTAGTTCCCTGATAACCCCTGTTCCAGCTGAACCTAATTTCTCACGGCTGTTTCTCCTCAATGGATAGGGAGAAGCCTTTTAATCCCCCTGGGACTAATTCCTACCACCCCCCCCTTTGTAGCCATTTGGCCTGGGTTTGCCACATATCTCCCCCCACCCCGTGCTCAACACTACGGGGTTGGGCTACTTGGGTCGGAAAGCAGTGCACCCTCGACAGGCCATCTGCATTGCCATGTTGGGTTCCAGACCTATGTCGTACTTTGAAGTGGAAGGATTGAAGCGACAGAAACCATCTTGTTACCCTCGCATTTTTGTCCTTGTTTTGGTGCATCCACTGCAAAGGGGCATGGTCCGTCACCAGGGTAAACCGCCGCTCAAGTAGATAGTAGCGGAGGCTTTCTATGGCCCACTTTACTGCCAGGCATTCCTTCTCCACTATGGCGTATTTCCGTTCCCTAGGTAGGAGCTTCCTACTGAGGAAGAGGATGGGGTGTTCGTCATCTCTAACCATTTGTGAAAGCACCGCCCCCAGCCCTACTTCAGAGGCATCCGTTTGTAGGATAAACTCCTTCCCCCAGTCCGGAGCTACTAGTACGGGGTCTGTGCAAAGGGCTGTCCTCAGATCGGCAAAAGCGGCTTCCGCTGCAGCAGACCATTTTACTATGTCTGGGCCCCGAGCTTTGGTTAGGTCCGTTGATGGGCATGCCCTGGTGGCGAAGTGGGGAATGAACCGTCTATAGTACCCCAGTAGTCCCAGGAATGCTCTGACCTGTTTTTTCCGGAGTAGTCGGGGCCACTTCTGTATAGCTTCTAACTTGTTGAGTTGGGGCTTCACCACGCCCCTCCCCACTATATACCCAAGGTACTTGGCCTCAGCTAACCCGATTGAACATTTGGACGGATTTGCAGTCAGTCCTGCCTTCCTCAGGGTGTCCAGGACTGCTTCTACCTTCTCCATGTGCGTCTCCCAGTCGGGGCTATAGATAATGATGTCGTCAAGATAAGCTGCCGCGTACTTTCCATGGGGTCGTAACAGTTTGTCCATTAGCCGTTGGAAGGTAGCGGGAGCCCCATGCAACCCAAAGGGGAGAACCGTGTACTGATATAGTCCTTCTGGAGTTGCAAAGGCCGTCTTCTTCTTGTCGGCCTTGGCCAGGGGGATCTGCCAATAGCCCTTGGTAAGGTCAAGGGTAGACATAAACCGTGCCTTTCCCAATCGGTCAATCAGCTCATCTATCCTGGGTATAGGGTATGCATCGAATCGGGACACCTCATTCAGCTTGCGGAAGTCATTGCAGAACCTCGTACTGCCGTCTGGCTTAGGCACTAAAACCACGGGACTGGACCATTGACTATGAGATTCTTCGATGACTCCTAAGGCCAGGATCTTCCTGACCTCTCTCCTAATCTCTTGTCTTTTGGCCTCCGGGATCCGGTATGGCTTGATGTTCACCTTCGCTCCGGGCTCTGTGAAGATGTGATGGTGAACCTCAGTCGTCCTGCCTGGTTTTTCCGAGAACACGTCCTGGTTGCGTTCTATCAGGCTGATCACTGATCACTCCATTGTTCCGGAGTTAACTCCGAGGATATTCCCACCAGGTTGGGCTGGTTGCTTGTAGAGGATGGTGCCCCCAGCGCAACCACCGGAGCTTCTCTATCCTGCCTCGGTTTCAACAGATTTATATGGTAGATCTGCTCCAGCTTCCGGCGACCTGGCTGTCGGACCTTATAGTCGACTTCTCCTATAGCTTCTATTACCTCATATGGCCCCTGCCACCTGGCCAGGAGCTTGCTCTCTGCTGTGGGTATGAGCACCATCACCCGGTCCCCTACCTGGAACTTCCGGGTCCTCGCAGCGATTGTAGTACGTCCGTTGTGCCCCTTGGGCCTTCTCCATGTGTTCGCGCACAAGGGGAGCGACTCGGGCTATTCTGTCTTTCATCTCCAGCACATGTTCCACAATGTTTCTCCCCAGGTTCGGCTGTTCTTCCCAGTCTTCTTTAGCCAGGTCCAGTATGCCCCTGGGGTGGTGACCATATAACAGCTCGAAGGGGGAGAATCCAGTGGAAGCCTGAGGAACCTCCCGTACAGCAAACAGTACATAAGGCAGCAGGGCGTCCCAGTTTTTCCCGTCACGACTAATCACTTTCTGTAACATGTTTTTCAATGTCCTATTAAAACGTTCAACAAGGCCGTCAGTCTGGGGATGATAGACCGACGTTCTAAGGGTTCGTATATGGAGCATGGTACATAGGTCCTTCATCAGTTTAGACACAAAGGGGGTCCCTTGGTCCGTCAGGATCTCCTTAGGTATTCCTACTCTGGAAAAAATTTGGACCAATTCTTTGGCTATGGTCTTGGACATGGTATTCCGTAGGGGTACGGTCTCGGGGTACCGGGTGGCATAATCTAGCACTACCAGAATGTACTGATGGCCCCGGGCTGACTTCTCCAATGGCCCTACAATGTCCATAGCTATTCGCTCAAATGGAACCTCGATAATTGGCAGAGGTACCAGAGGGGCCCTTAAGTATGGTCGAGGCTCATGTATTTGGCATTCCGGACAGGAGGTACAATATCGCCGGACGGCCGCATAAATGCCAGGCCAAAAAAACCTCTGTAGGATCTGATCAAGGGTCTTATCTACCCCTAGATGGGCCCCGAACAGATGACTGTGAGCCGGATCCATTACCGCCCTCTGATGCTTTCGGGGGACCAAGAGTTGTTCTATAACTTGCTCTTGGACCCGGACTACTCTATATAGCAGATCTTTCTTAATCACGTAATATGGCCCGGGGCCCTTAACTCTCCCCTCCACTGGGACCCCATTTACCTCGACTACTTCCTTATGAATATTGTGGTATATGGGATCATTGGCCTCATCCTGACCAAAATTCCCGCGTGCGGTCCCCATTTAACCAAATTCTGGGGGGGTCTACCTCCGTCTCCCCTTCGGGGACAGCCCCTGGGGAACCAGGCTCAACGATAGGGTTGTTGATGGCCGACCCAGTCCCGCTGTCAGCCGAGCCCCTTCTTTCCCCGGCCAGCGTAGACTTCTGGTACTGGGTCAGGATCCTCGTCCTCCTCCTTTTATCCGCCTCCGCTCCTCCGAGTCTTCCTGGGCTTCCCGGCGG
This sequence comes from Mauremys reevesii, assembly GCF_016161935.1. NCBI lineage: Eukaryota > Metazoa > Chordata > Testudines > Geoemydidae > Mauremys > Mauremys reevesii. Next base: position 380,242 of record NC_052646.1, on the reverse strand, counting down.
GAGAACAAATCCTGGCTAAACTCATGGAAGGCTGGGGAAGGGTCATCTATCTGGACCACACCTTGGGTCCCAGGGTCATTATTTTCTTCTACCTCGTCCCCGGGGAGTAGGCCATCAAACCCCGGGAAATCTCGTCCGATAAGGACAGGGTAAGGGAGTTTCGGAACTACTCCCACCGTCAACTTAGTGGGGTTTCCGAGAACTTCTATGCTTACGGGGATGGTTGGATAATAGTTGACATCCCCATGCACACAGGATATTCCCGAGCGTTTAGCCCGGGATAGTTGGTCCTGCCTGACCAGCTTCCCCGAGACTAATGTGACTGCACTTCCCGAGTCAATTAATGCCGTGGTCTCTATACCGTTCATCTTAACGGGTCTAGTATATCTATGCGGGACCATCGCAACCCCAACCAGACTTATTAGATCACATAGTCCCCCTATATCTCCCAGTTCACATTGCATAGGCTCTCCTAGATTTGGGCATTGGGCAGCAATATGCCCCAATTCGCCACAGGCATAGCATCGGTACCCCGCTTGGGGCAGCCCTCTATTTTTCGGGCTGCTGGGATGTATCCCCCGAGTCTTTTTCCCCCAGTCCTCCAGCCCCTCTGGGACTGCCGGCTGCTCTCCCGCCTCCTTCCTCCTCTCCATTGTCCGGCCTGGCGTTAGGGCAAACCGGGGCCTCGGCGCAGAGACTGGTCTCCGGTACTGGCGCCTCCCTTCCTCGGTGGTCCGAGAAAGTTCTTGGGCTGCCAAGTGTCTCTCTACGAGAGCAACTAGTTCATCACAAGAGGAGGGATCACTTTGGCAGACCCACCCTCGTATGTCTGGCGGCAAACCCCTCATGTACCTGTCCAATACCAGGATTTCCACTACCTTCTCCGGCCCATGGGTCTCAGGGCGAAGCCACTTCTGGGCGAGGTGTATCAAGTCAAATAGCTGGGACCTTGGTGCTTGGTCATCCCGGTATTTCCACTCATGGAAGCGCTGGGCCCTTATGGCCGGCGTCACGCCTGTCCTCGCCAGGATTTCCGCCTTCAGCTGGGGGTAATCCATAGCTGTGTCTGCGGTCAAGTCAAAGTAGGCCTTCTGGGCCTCCCCACACAGGAATGGGGCCAGGAGGCCTGCCCACTGGTCTTGGGGCCAGGACTCCCGCAGTGCCGTCCTCTCAAATGCGAGGAGAGATGCCTCTATATCGTCATCTGTAGTCATCTTCTGTAAATAGTTGCTAGCCTATAGCAGCCGGGTCCCCTGGGCCCCGTGCGTCAGCGTGGCCAGGGCTTTCAGCTGGTTCACTACTTCATTCAGGGTGGCTCGATCTTGGGCCGCCTGGTTCATCAGCAGCTGGTTGGTCTCCTGTTGGACATGTACTGCCTCTTGCTGGGCCGCCGCCTGTACCCTGGTAGCCTCGTGCTGGGCCGAAGTGGCCTGTAACAGCGCCTTCACTACGTCTTTTTTTTTTTTTTTGGTGTGATTTACCTTGCCCTGAGGTGGCTTGCCACAGAGCCACACTCGCTATCACATCCCACTCCTGACACCACGTGTGGCAAAGTACCTGGTTCTCCTCAGCTGGTTCAGTCCCTTTTTGCCTTGGAGACACAGGCTTGGGCAAAGTAAAAGCCTTCCCAGTCACGCAGGGTCTGGCTGATCCACCTCTCAGTCAGCCCCTTGCTGTTTTACTCCCCTTCTGGGGACAGAGTGCAGTCTTCCTTGCTGGAAGAGGGCAGAGCCTTGCTGCACCTATTTGCTGGCAGCTTCTCTGCTTCTCTCACTCCCCCGCTGTTTCCCTGCCAGGGAGGGTTTAAAAAGGTCACCAGCAATTGGGGCCAGCTGAACCAAATTAGTTCCCTGATAACCCCTGTTCCAGCTGAACCTAATTTCTCACGGCTGTTTCTCCTCAATGGATAGGGAGAAGCCTTTTAATCCCCCTGGGACTAATTCCTACCCCCCCTTTGTAGCCATTTGGCCTGGGTTTGCCACAATGGATAATGAGCCCAACTTCAATTACATTATATATGATAAAACATATACATATAAATATTCCTGCTTCAGGGCATAAGACAACTACCAACTGAAAGAGATAGGAGAAGTTTCTTACTAAGGGCAGATTATTCTGTAATGTTGATTCTGGAGATTCTAGCCCTTCCTCTGAAGCATATGGTACTCTCCAGTTATACAGATAGGATATTGGACTTCATTAAATTCTGGTTTGGCAGCTCAGATATTACACACAAATGGAGGATACTCTAAGGAGAAGATAAATTTTTACTTATATAAAAATTTGTGCCTGTTTCTCTGCAGTTTCTAAAGGGTTAACATTAGGTGCAAACACTACTGACTTGGAAAGGGTGTAAGATCTGGATGTGTTATCTTGGTAAGGGTGAATTTTAATGAAAAGAAAAGTTAAACACAACGTCAAGGATGAGAAGCCACAAATAATGAGAGTTAAGGTTCAAGTTTTATAAACATAAATATGGTGCAAGTGAGTTCAAAGGAAAGTCTCTCATAACACCATTATGTGTTGCGTAAGTGAACAGCAGTATGCCCACATGTTCACACTGGGACGATAAAAGACAATGAGTTATACTGGGTAGGAGTTTGTGGGAGGAAATGAAGGTTTTGTTTTTGTTTTTATCAATGATCTTTATGGGAAGGCTTCTTTCTTTCATTTCACAAAGGCAAAATGATGGCATCTCAGAAACTAAAAAGTAGGGTTCCCTGGGTGCCAATTGGGCTGCTTTCTGTGGAGATGGTTTTATCAGGGAAGAGTCAGTTTTCTTTTTGGACCAAACATGGAAGTTTAGTAAACAGATAAACCTCACTACAGATGGTAAGTGCAGTAGGAATTCCCAGCACAGAACTGACTGCGTTCTCACACTCACTGATACAAATGCCTGCTCGGGCCAATCTGCTGCATGTTATTGATGAAGACAAGCATCTAATTATTTCCATACCTTACACTTTATGAAGTATTTCCCCCAGTAAGTGAGTACAAAGAACTATTCTAGCTGGAGGCGAGTATTACAGATAGGGGACTCTCCAAACAGGCAGCACATGCCACACCCATTTTCCTTCACAGACATGAGCACTAGATTAGGGCCCAGGGTGGCATGGGAGTCTTTAAGGCCATGAAGCCTTGCACTGGTCAGCTCTGAAAAGAGCCCTTCTCCCTCAAATGGAAGGTCCTGAAAGGTAGTTTGCATCTCCTGGGACAGGCCAGAGGACTATAACCAGGAGCTGTGCCTCATGAGTGACCACCGCGGAGGTGACTACCCTGGCTGCCGAATCCGTAGTGTCCCAGGCCATCTGGAGGGTGCCTCTTGCCACCACTTTGCCCTTGTCTACCAAGGCAGCGAACTCCTGGGCTCAGTCCTGTGGGAGGCCCTCATTAATTTTGCTGATGGAGGCCCACAGGTTGAAGTTGTACCTGCCTAGCAGGGCCTGATGGTTAGACACCCAAAACTGCAGGCTGGCTGTCGAATAATTTTTCCTGCCAAACAAGTCCAGCCTCTTGGCATCTTTATTTTTTGGTGTGCCACTCGCCTGTCCCCTTTCACTGACGGTGGACACGACCAGAGATCCTGCTGGAGGGTGGTATACAGGTAGTCAAACCTCTTTGCGGGGACACAGTACTTCTTTTCTGCCTTGTTGGAGGTAGGCGGAATGGAAGAGGGGGTCTGCCACATATATGTGGCAATTTTAATGACCCCTGGGTGGAGGAGCAATGCAACCTGGGCCAGGATGGAGGAGGGTATAACATTAAAGAGGTCGTCTGACTCCTCCGCTAGTTCCTCGACCTCCAAGTTCAGGTTGGCAGCCACCCTTTTGAAGTCGTCGGGGGGGGGGGGGGGGGCTATTCGTTTGCAAGGGGCCACCGTTTTGTCCGGAGACAACAAAGATGACTGCACAGCAGGGGGAGGAGCAGCTTCCCCTTACTTGTCCGGGGACGGCTCCTTGGGCGTTGGGGCTCACTGTGTCGCCCCTGCGTCGGATTCAGTACCATGTTCCGACTTGGGTGCTGGCTGTGCCAGGGGCAGCTTGTCTGATGCAGCCTGAAAGGAATGGTGGGAGTATGGGACCAGCATAACAGGTAAACCCCATGGGTTCCAGTACTGCCACTGAGTGGGCCATTGCCCCTGCCTTCACACCACCATCGCTGCAGGAGTCATGCTGGTCTCGCAGGCCAGTGGCCGTAGTAAGATGAGGCCCTGAAACATAAACTCTTGTATCAAAGGCCCAGTCTGAGGCTTGAAGCCTGAACCAAAGTACTTCCAGGCATTGCTAAGCAAAAGCTGGGCTGTGAGCCAGAGACAGGCCCCACTCACAGAAGCTGGTGAGAAGAGGGGGTTGCCAGAAGCAGGTGCATCCACACATAAGTGCTAATAAGAGGAACTTGTGCCAAGATGGCATCAGAACACTCCATAGAGATAACAAGGAACAGGCAGGTGCATCTTAAAGACAGGGTCAAAAGGACAACATGATGGATAGATTTGTTTGAACCAACATGATCAAAGAGGGAGACAGCCCCCAATGAGTCAAGGGGCTGTACTTCAATACGTCAGTAGGGATAAGTAATCTGTCCTGTAACTGTATAAAAGTAGGTCCTGGAGTGCACATCTTTGTCTGCCTATTTAAGACTATTTAGAAAAACTGGACATGCACAAGTCCATGGGTCCAGATCTAATGCATCCAAGGGTGCTGAGGGAGTAGCTGATGTGATTGCAGAGCCATTGGCCATTATCTTTGAAATTTTGTGGCGATTGGGGGAGGTCCTGGATGATTGGAAAAGGGCAAATATAGTGCCCATATTTAAAAAAGGGAAGAAAGAGAACCTGGGGAACTACAGACTGGTCAGCCTCACTTCAGTCCCCAGCAAAACCATGGAGCAGGTCCTCAAGGAATCCATTTTCAAGCACTTGCAGGAGAGGAAGGTGATCAGGAACAGTCAACATGGATTCACCAAAGGCAAGTCATGCCTGACCAACCTGACTGCCTTCTATGATGAGATAACTGGCTCTATGGATATAGGGAAAGCGGTGGATGTGATATATATTGACTCTAGCAAAGCTTTTGATACGGTCTCCCACAGTATTCTTGACAGCAAGTTAAAGAAGTATGGATTGGATGAATGGACTATAAGGTGGATAGAAAGCTGGCTAGATTGTCAGGCTCAACGAGTAGTGATCAATGGCTCGATGTCTAGTTGGCAGCCAGTATCAAGCGGAATGTCCCAGGGGTCAGTCCTGGGGCCAATTTTGTTCAACATCTTTATTAATGATCTGGATGATGGGATGAATTGCACCCTCAGCAAGTTTGCAGATGACATTAAGCTAGAGGGAGAGGTAGATAGGTAGGTAGGGATAGGGTACAGAGTGACCTAGACAAATTGGAGGATTAGGCCAAAAGAAATCAGATGAGGTTCAACAAGGACAAGTGCAGAGTCCTGCACTTAGGAAGGAAGAATCCCATGCACCGCTACAGGCTGGGGACTAACTGGCTAAATAGCAGTTCTGCAGAAAAGGACCTGGGGATTACAGTGGATGATAAGCTGGATATGAGTCAGCAGTGTGCCCTTGTTGCCAAGAAGGCCAATGGCACATTGGGCTGTATCAGTAGGAGCACTGCCAGCAGATTGAGGAAAGTGATTATTCTGCTCTATTCAGTACTGGTGAGGCCACACCTGGAGTACTGTGTCCAGTTTTGGTCCCCCCCAGTACAGAAGGGATGTGGACAAATTGGGGCGAGTCCAGCAGAAGGCAACAGAAATGATTAGGAGGGTGGGGCACATGATTTATGAGGAGAGGCTGAGAGAACTGGGGTTATTTAGTCTGCAGAAGAGTGGGGGGATTTGATAGCAGTCTTCAACTATCTTAAGGGGGGTTCCAAAGAGGTTGGCGCTAGGCTGTTCTCAGTGGTGGCAGATAACAGAACAAGAAGCAGTGGTCTCAAGTTGCAGTGTGGGAGGTCTATGTTGGATATCAGGAAACACTATTTCACTAGGAGGGTGGTGAAACACTGGAATGGGTTACCTAGGGAGGTGGTAAAATCTCCATCCTGAGAGGTTTTTAAGGCCTGGCCTGACAAAGCCCTGGCTGGGATGATTTAGTTGGTGTTGGTCCTGCTTTGAGCAGGGGATTGGACTAGATGACCTCCTGAGGTCTCTTCCAACCCTAATATTCTATGATTCTAAGAGGGATGGCTCAGCAGGAAGGCTGGGATCACTGAGGACTCAAGGAGAGGTAAGGAGCCCTCAGGGAGGAAGTCCTAGGAGCGCTGCTCAATACCAAGGTAGGAACCTTGCAACCCAGCTGGACCACGCGAGGGTACCGTGACAGGCCCTGTTGGACTGTTAAAGACTGAGCCCAGTGAGGGTTGCAGGACATTAAGGATGTTTTGGACTGTGTACCCCAGAAGAGGTTTGTTTGTTTTGTACATGGACAGAATGTGACTCAGCCGGAGGGCAGAGGCACCAAAGACCTGCCTGACAGGGGCACTGTGAGCGGAGAAAAAAACTGCAGGCAGACGCACTCAAACAGGGGGCTCTTGCGTGAGGTGAGTGCAACCCATTACACAGTCCAACTTCAGTCTCTGGTCAAAAGTAAAGCTTTGCCACGACAAACATGATGACTGTGATGCAGTATTAAAAAACTCCAGTAAAAACAAAAGGAATCATATATAGTTTAAAGACACATAAGTGAATCTTAAAATAAAATTCATGCTGCAGTTAAGCTTTCAAAGAATTTATTTAGACTTATAAGGAGGTTATGTTTTCTTCTGGGATGGGCAAAATAGCTGTGGTGGCAGCACCACAGGAAGATGATCTACTGCTGTGCAGCTGGAGGTATGGCTGGCAGCGTCACAAGAAGACTGCCCACAGGCATTTGTCCATCACAGCATTCTTTCATCTGTTCCTAAGAAAGGAAATAGCCCCAGGAGCATGGGGACAAGACACTAAAACTGAGGAGGGCTGCAATTCTGCAAACAAACAATTTAAGGAGGAGTCATGAGCACACATATTTCTAAGGGTTTCAAGCACAGACAGGATGGCAATCTTTAAGATATGCTATATCCATCAGATCTTAACTCAGAACTTCCCTTAGAGAAGAGAAGAACTGTTTATTGTTCTTATTTTGGATGATAACTCTGTTAACCATGTCATGAGCTGAAGAGATCTGCTGTCTATGATATTTATTGCCTTGTTCAGGACATTAAGTCCAAGAGCATTATGCAACTTCGAAGAAACCAGCAGGCACATAACAAAAAGCCAGAAAATTATAGACCCAACAGGTATTCTGACCTTAGAATCTTAGCTTATATTAGTTAATATTTATATATTTTCAATACTATCCCCAGAGGAACATTACTCCCAAGGTAGGAAGAACATCTCTTGCATAAGGTAGTGACCCCAAATTTCCATTAGAAGAGGTACTCCACAGTAACTATTTCCCCCCATGAGCTAAAAAATTATTAAATATAATTGGGGAAGGAAGATGGGAGAGACTCTGAACTCCTCCACAAAAGCCACTGTTGGGTGAATAGCAGTGATTGCTTTCCACAATCTTCCTTTGTTTTCGAGGCCTCTGGCTTGCACAGGCACACACTGAACTTTTTTATCTATCTCATAAGGTTGTAAAGAGTAATCTATGTATTTTCAGAGACTTTTTAAAGTTTTGGGAGCTTCAGATAAAATCTGATGCAGGTACCCCCTTCTCTGAGGAGGAGAGGCCTTAGGTGCTCATCTTCTATAAGACTCCAAATGAGCCCCAATATAGGTAAGATCCCCAAGTCTATGCTTTCTGGACATATCAAATCAGGACGCATCTTGTCAGCAAAAAGCCTTTATTCTTTTTCCAGTGCTAGTTGAAGACTGGGGAAAGCCCACTTGTACACTAATACCACACCTGCTATCCCAGGCAGTAAAACCACCCTAGGAAATAGAGAGAGGCTGAGGTAGATCTTAGATAACATCCCTTTAATTCTTGGTTCTCTTCCCAGAAATCATGCTCCACTGATGCAATGCACTGCACATCTGGGCTTTCTTCAGCCTACTGTAAGAAAACCTCTACACCTAGTTGAGTTGAAAGAGTGGGATCCTACAGTGTAATTCAAATTCCCTAAGCATAGGCAGCAGAGGCAGAGAAATGAATGCAGACTTTACCCCTGCAATGGCAGGCTACAGCTTTCAATGGCACTACAAACATTTTCTCTGCTATCTTTTAACTGTTGGCCCATAACTGATCCCGGGAGAGCATCCAAACAGAAATGACAAAGCTCAGCAGAGCTGCAGCTACTGCAATTGTCCTCCGACATTGCAGTGTGGGAAACCAGTTTTAGAGGTGCCAAAATCTCTGAAGTTGGATAATGTAAAGAGCAAAAGGGAATAAGTGATTGATACCACATTGGAAAAATGTAAGAATGCAGACAGTGGCTTCTAGTGGAAACATGGACAAGCACTTAACTGTACCATCACTAGAGGGTGCTGTGTCATTGTACAGTTGCATTCTTCCCAAACCATGACGTTTTTACAGCCAAAAAAACATGGGTATGGGTAAAGTTACATGAAACCTAGAACACATATTAACAGCTCCTCCTTCCCCAACTACTAGTCCCATGATTTTTAATGAAACACCAAATAGTAGCTACAGAGGCTTTAAGGATAAATGCAGCAACTCCAATTCATGCCTGCCCAAGAGATGGAAAATAAGATTGGGAAATAATTAAATTTTCTTTTATGGATTGTTATCAATTTTTTTACTTACTAAACTGTTTTAATAATTTGATTAAAAGTGGTTTACTGGCTAAGGGTTGAGAATCATTCCTCTCCCGCTTAGGATTTTAACTTGCAAAAGGGAAGTGGAGGAGCAAGTCTCAAGTTTTAACCAGCAAGTGAAGATTTTTTTTGGGGGGGGGAGGGGGAAACAAACAGAAAAGAGGGCCAACACAAATCCCACTTTCAGGTGGCTCGTGTCACCCTAATGTCAGTCCTCCTTTAATCACTTTTACTGTAGCAGAAAGAGAAATGGGTGAAGCTTAGTCCTGGGATAGAAAAGGTGATCACATTCATTCAAGCAAATAACTTATAAAAATATTGTGATAAATTGTTGCATGGTTGCCCCTCTTAAAAAAAAGGAGGACCAATACATTGGCGAGAAGAATGGGAAATCCATTTAGGACATTACAGTGGACAGCGGTAAAAGGGAATTAGGTGGTTATGAAGAGATCTTTAGTGTATGAATATCTTCTCTGTGGATCATTTAATTTACTATTACATTCAGTTCCATCATTCCAAGACATGGAATAATCTATTAATTTAATAAACCGCAGTGAAAATCTTGTCATTTTTAAAATAAAAACCATTATACTAGATGCCAGATTGCACACCTCTTACTCACACTGGTAAGCAGTTACTCACGAGTAGTTCCACTGAAGTCAATGAATTTGTATAAGTAACTGCTCACCGATGTTAGTAAGGCACTCACAATCTGTCTCTAAGTAAAAACAGGAAAGTCAGATGTGCTTGAGATAGATTTTTTTAACTTGGATCATAGTCAGGAATCTCTGGTGTGGGTTGTGAAGGGGATATATCACATTTATGTCTTATAGTGATTTTCATACATCCTGATTTTCTTAATTATTATGTGCATGTTGACAGTTACATTACATTTCCACAGTAGAGAAGTTCAACGCAAAACCTATATACTATTACTAACCCCTTAAATTCTAGATAAGATCATACATCTCAGAGGAGCTTTTAATCACTACGTTCATGCCCAATTCTGATAAATCTAGAAATTCACTTGAACTTTTAATTAAAATTTGAAAAGTGGCATGTCTGTCCACCAAACCTGCAGTGAGTGCTCCCATTGTCTGGGTAGGCTTCTGGCAGGATCATTAACATTTTATTACAAAGAAAAAAAAGATTTTCAGTTCCTCAGCCATGGTAACATGTCTATCTGCTCCAGTGGGAATATACTATTGCAAACAAAAATGCTCAGACGCTAGACATTTAACGCTTCTTTTCAGAAAAGACTCGAATCTTTAGAAACAGAACATCCAAAGGAGAGTACCACTATCACAGCTTGGGGAGGAGGTGCTTTCTAACAAACAATCACCAACAGCTGAATAAAAATGCAACTGCAGTCTCATTTTGGTCAAAACAAGAACCTCACAGCTTCTTCCTTACAGTCTTGCTCAAATAACTACATTTTAATGTGAAAAGAGATGTAATCAGGAACAGCTACTAAACCATTCACCAGTAGGTCTCACTGTAGTCTATGAAGCATTTGCTAATTGTCTATGGAGAGCTCACTGGTCACATGATGCCAGCTCTTCTCTTTGTTTCCATCTGTCAAATCTCATTAAAAGAAAACTAAAAATACAATACTTTACTAACATTAACAATTGCTGTAGCTGCGGCAGGGATGTTATGTGATCACAAATGGGAGGGGAAGTGGGTCAATGCAATCAGAAATGGGAGGAGCGATGTCCATGAAACAATCTCTCTATTAAGTTGTGAGCTACATTGTAAAAAAAAAGTTTGGGAACCTCAGTTCTTTACATTAACCATCATCTATAAAAAGCAGCAGATGAACAGCACTTAGCTGTACAATGAATAGGAAGCAGAGATGCATCTTTGGTAAAACATGAAGTTCCTTCACTTTACAAGCCAGTCACACTAAAGATGACTGTGTTATCATAAATCAATAAAAGCAAGACAACTAAAGGCACTTTTTATGTTGACACTGTGCTCAGTACCTGAGTATCTCAAGCTCCGCCAGCCCCTTTATTGTCATGATCTTTTAGGTTGTTGAATAAAGCTGTCTTACCTTCTTCAAGGCTGATACTCAGCAACACTTTCAGATTGCTGGAGGTTGTTTGCTGACTGGGGTTACATTTTAAATCTTCACTGGGTTAGATTCTGATAATTATCATGCATGTAATTTTTCACAGGCTTGAATTAAGTTGGTGGTTTTATTTCAGCTGCTTATTAGTAGCAGCTCTTCAAGGTTCTAGTTGAAAGAAGAGAGTTTCCTCTGGAATATCAGACAGCAGCGTTTCACTGGTACTACTTACTCTGTTGTTTTGTACACATCAGAGTACAGCCCCGCCTTCTGGTACTTCTTCTTTGGGGGCCTAGGAGCCTTTTTCTCACGCTGGGTAAAAGTAGGCAAATGCTGCTCAGTGTTTTCAGATTCATGCGCCTTCTCAATGGCTTCTAGGTGACTAGGTGATTCAGTTGATGTCTCAGAAAAGCTGGAAGAAAATGTAAAGATGAACGTAATGCAACAGTATTATTCTATATCGTACAAAGAAACCCAACAAAGAAGTCTCTGCAGATTGTTAAATGGCCAGATGTCTTTATCAGATTAAAACTTTTTTTGCCAATTTTTGCATTTCAGACAGGATATTTTACAAGTAACAATTAACTTTGTACAAAAACAAGAAATCAACTTTATTGGAGTGTAAAGCACAAAGTAACTTAAATATCTGTTTTATATATGTATAATTATAAACAGGTGTCTAGCAGTCTGTGCACGTATATACAAGTAGGCACATATGCTCACACCATGTGATTAAATTTCTCCAGCCTATAGAGAGAAATATTTAAAACTTTAGAACTAATTTCATTTCAACGTAAGTTCATTTTTGGTTCTGGAAACAGCAAGCTGTTTGTTGACAAACTGATGAAGTTATCCAGGACTCCTCCAGAATTTTAAGATAGTTATTTTCCTCATAGTCATGAAGACCTAGGGCTTGATTCTCTCTCATTTACAGGAGTATAAATCAGAAGTGACTCCAGTAAAGTCAATGGGACAACCCAGTGTTGGTGAGTGTAACCGAGGGTATGTCTACTCTGCAAATGAAGGTGTGACTGCAGTGCAGGTAGGCATACCCATGCTAGCTTTAGTCTAGTTAGCGTGGGTAACAGTAGTTGTGAAAACTAAATGGCACAGAATCCAGGGTGGGCTAGGAACTTGAATACGTACCCAGAGTCCCACCAAAGCCTGCACTGCCACATCCATACTAACGTTACCTGCGCCAATTAGATTAAAGCTAGAGTGGATACACTTACTCATGTTGCAAACACCCCTTCATTTGTGGTGTAGACGTACCCTGAGGATAATCAGGTCCTTGGTTTCTAAACAGGGCTTGACGTAGTCTCTATGAAACGCCCTGATGATGGAATAATATTCAATTGTTATAAAATCTGGGTATTAAACATAGGCTATGTCTACACTGCATGCCGCTGGCAGTGGTATGTAGGGTATTTGTTGCTACATGCTGAAGTGAAAAGCAGGTTGTGTCCATGCTGCAGTGTCTAGCTACACACATCAGTGAAAGACTTAGGAAGATGGAGCCAGCAGGGAAAGGCTCTGGCAGCAGGAAGCTGCCGCAGCCTTTGCACACTGCCTCCTTGCTCCCAGAGCCTTTCCTTGCTGCTGAAGCCTTTCCCTGTGGCAGAGAAAGATTCCAGCAGTGGGGAGGCAGCAGGACATGACATTGCTAAAAATAGCAGTATAGACAGGTGAGGCATTGCTTGGGTGTGTTACAGAGCTGTGTAGAGTACATACCCACAGGCTTCCTATTTATACCTGGGCTAAAGGGCATGCAGTGTATGTACTCTGCTTGCCACCATAAGGAGTGTGCAATGTAAACATATTCAGAATGGTCTTACCCATGTCAGAGTTCTCTATTTTGATGGGCCTGGTCTGCAACCCCATACAATACAGACAACTTTAAGCTTTGTTTCTAAAGCTATTGTGAAAGTAAGAATGACAGCTTGCTGCTGCATAGATTGAATTATTAGCTAATGAATGTTTGAAGTGGATGCTCACCCAGTATGGCCATTCTTATGATGTTATTTTAAGCAATGCAAAGTCTTGCTCCTTAAGAATCAAATAAGGGGCAACTTGTAATCTGTGGTATTATATACAAATGTTAACAGTAAATACTGCCGGCCAACACATTCTGGACCAGCAAGGGGAAAGTTCTACCCATATCTTACTGAGGGATACAGAGAAATACCAGCACTGAGATTTGTCCGTCTGTTGGTGGAGACTAACTGATGTAGAATTTAGCTTTCCAATATAAGGGACTGAATTAGGTGGAGATGTTGAAGTGCCATGGTTATGACAGGGTTCTATTTTGCACTTAAACTGAGAGTTCAACCTCTTTTTTTTGTATGAAAAAGACAGTATATCGGCCCCATTTTTCAGTACATAACCTCTGAATAAAACGTATACACCTCTATCCCGATATAACACGACCCGACATAACACAAATTCGGATATAACGCGGTAAAGCAGTGCTCCAGGGGGGGAGAGGGGGGCTGCGCACTCCAGCGGACCAAAGCAAGTTCGATATAACGCGGTTTCACTATAACGCAGTAAGATTTTTTTGGCTCCAGAGGACAGCGTTATATCGGGGTAGAGGTGTATTTGAAAATCCTCAGAAAATTCATCTGTTAATTTCTGGGTTCTAATCAGTTTTAAATTAGTCTAAAAAGTTCACATTACTAAGTCTCACGATAATTTGGGCCCCTCTAGGTTAAAAACTAAAAACACATTTTTAACTTTCTACAATGAGAGTTTGGAGGTCTGGGGTAAATGTAATTTGTAATTATTTAAAAACAAACTATTATTGGCATTATTTGTCATAATTTAATCTTTATGTTCTGCAGTTAGCTGATGGAAATAATGGTTTATGTTATCTACTTCCATTCTCCAGTGCAGTATGTGGAAACCTTTTTGAGCAGTTTAGGAAAGGAGTACGACTGCCTTTTGACATATACCCCCGTTATGTTCCCTGTATCTGAAATTGGGTTATGCCCACCTTCCAGCACCCGCTTCCCCAAACATAAGTTGGCATGATTTTCCAGAACTGTGCAGAATAGAGAGTAAGGGAAAGTTTGAGGCAAATGTGGTCTGTTTGTGGTGATAAGTTTGGGGAAGGAGGCACTGGAAAAGTGGCATCCCTTTTGGGGAAGAGTTATATTTGTGGTCATTGTCATAGCTTATCACTTCATTGTTTGTGGTGTACAGTGACTGTTATAGTGGTAAGGTGTATGCCTTAACTTTTCTTTGTTTGGTTTTATGTTGGGTATGTCATGTATAGATCAGCCTTAACTGACACGGTTTCGTTATTAATTTATATTGGGTATATGCCACACTCTGAGGTGAAAGTAAGTCGATACGGTCCGGTACGGCGTACAAGCAAGAGCTGGTACACAGACGACCATATAGGCAGGAGGCAGCTTCCCCAGGCCGGTGATTTAAAGGGCTCGGGGCTCCCGACAGCGGCCGCAGCCCTAGGCCCTTTAAATCACCGCCAGAGCACCACTGCTGGAGACCTGGGGTAGCAGCGGCAGCTGGGAGCCGTGGGGCTCCAGCAGCGATTTAAAGAGCCTGGGGCAGCTGGATCCCCAGGCCCTTTAAATTGCCACCAAAGCCCCGCTGCCAGAGCCCTAGGGTAGTGGTGGTGGCTGGGGTTCCGGTGGCAATTTAAAGGGCCTGGGCTCCCGGCAGTGGCTGGAGTCCTGGGCCCTTTAAATCGCTGGCAGAGCCCCACTGCCGTAGCCCTGGGATAGCAGTGGTGCCTGAGAGCCCCGGGGCTCCCAGCTGCCGCTGTGGCTACCACTACCATGGGGCTCGGGCGGTGATTTAAAGGGTCTGGGGATTTAAAGGCCCCATCTCTTCCGGTTGAGGCCCTGCCCCCCTGCTCAGGACTCCGGCGTACCGGTAAGTCCTTTAAGTTACATTCACTCCTGGCCACACTTGAACAAAATTCAAATCAAAGATCTCCATGATGATGGAACTGTTATTTTCACTTCTTCACTGGGTGGTGTAGGGACAATCTTCGTTATAACCTTTCTGTCTCCCAAACGGTCAACTATAATTATGATAGCCTAAAAATATTCTTTGCTAATCAAAGAGTCAGACAAATAATTTCCATTAATTGCTCCATCTGAAGCACAAGCCCAGAGGGAGAACAGGTTTCACCAAGATTTTCTGTATCCAGTGTTTGCAAGTCTGAATGTTAGAATTACTTTAGATGCCCTCTCATTTTGGTGAGTTATATTCAATAGTTTAAAGATCCTATCTGAGATACCTTAAAGAGGGCTGATTTTCATAAAGTGTTAGGCACCCCACTTCTGAAAATCAAGTTCCTTTAAGTTTTCTCAAATTGGGCACCCTAATATTGGGGCACCCCAATATTGAGGCACCCCAAACACCAGTTACTTCTGAAAATCTTGGCCACTGCTTGCTTCACACAGGGGGTGAGGAGAGGTGCCTTTTGCTACACATTCGCAAAGATGCAGTCGTGTTCTGCCCAGCGCAGCTCTATTGTCACGAGGGACTCTCTGGGCCACTTGTGCGGCTGGCAGTGCATATGGTCTCTCTACCCCAAACCACCCAGTTCCCAGAAGCCATATTATGGCTGCTCCCTGCACTGATTTTGAGGATGACTGCTCCCTACACTCTCTTCCCTGTTAGCACATGTAATAGAAGGCCCATAATTTGACACCATGTGAAACAGGTCAACTATTGTAATAATGAAGGTTGAGGAACTGGGTGGCTCAGGTTAGGTCTTCAGTTCAAATCTAGCCCAAAATCTTTAGAATCTGGTTATGATTATAAAGGCTGTTTCAGTACCTATATAAAATTAGTTAGTTTCAGTTCAGTTCCTAGCAAACAGGTATGAATTTAAACCCCATCGTCCCAACTGCATCCTTTATGGTATTCTCAACAGAGAAGTAAAAAATCAAATACCATGGACATTGCATGGCAACTAACTCCCTTCTAACCTAACCAGGTCCAGGCTGAAGCACACTGATAGAGCAATGAATGGGAAATTTATCTATTTAGGTACTTATATGGCTTTCATTATATCATATCTGAGAGCCTCATAAGCATTAATTAATTTTATCCTCAGAGGCAAGTTTTATCCCTATTTGTAAATCTGAGGCACAGCACACATTCAGTCATTTGCCCAAGGTTACACAAGAAGTCCATGGCTGAACCAGGAATTTAACCTAGGTCTCCTAAGTACAAATCTACCAATTTTCTCCCTACAGAGCTACTGCTGCCCTGAGTAGTACAGAGAAGAAAAGTACTTTGGTCTTCAGGGCTACTGATTTAGCACTTTTAATGAACACCAAATTCACTTTAACAAAAAACAAAATTAAAAAAGAAGTTATAACTTAAAACTAGCATATGCTGATTCCTTCTGAATTGATCCCCTGTGTCAGAGAAATGTACCTAGCAGTGTATGTGAGATGGGGACTGGAATAGTTGAAGTTTTGGAGAAACACATTTCCTACAGGTTTCAATTGTCTATTCTTTGAAGGTACAAAAATGTAAAGGAATTACCTTTTATTACTCTCCTGCTCATCTTCTGGTACAGACTTCTGTCTTTTCCTGGCCTGTTCCTCTGCAAGCCATCTCTTCCTCTTCCATCCTTTTCTGTGCTCTGCATTCAAGTTCACACTCTGTACTACAGCCTCGATTACATCTGTGATAGTATCAGGTCCAAGGTGTAAAGTGTTGCTCTCTTTCCTTCCCTCTAACTCCTGACTGACAAACCGAGCTGCCTGGAAAGCCTGCATTGAAACTACAGCCTGTAGTGGGTATTTCCGGGGCCTGCCTGGCTTGCGCTTCACAAAGTTATTCCCTGTCCGTGACTGCCTTTGCAGCTTTTTGGCTTTTAGAATTTTATTGACGTGGTCCAGATTTTTCTTGGTTGCCAAGATCTTGTAACTACACATTTTTCTAGCCTGTCGCTGCATAGCTTCAACCACACTTCTCTTCAGATGATGTGGGGAGTAGCTGCTTGGTAATCTGTCTGAAAGAAGTGAGATGCCATCATTGCAAGAGTCACTTGGAACTGCAGGAACTAACAGACTGTCCTGTTTTCCCAGGCTTCTCTCCCTGTTGTGGTTTCGACCAGGGCTAGCTGAAGGTGGAACAGATACATTTGCAATGACTGCTTCTATGGTTTTGTCCAGTGCAGCCTGGCTGTCATGTTGTGCCATGCGCTGCAGTAAACTATCCACTGAATCATCTACAGCAATCCCCAGTTTTGTTCCTCGTGTGGGTATTCCAACCACTGGAAAACACAAATAAACATAAGCATACTAGAACAGATTTTAGTTATGATCATCACTAAATTCTATCAGGTTTAAAACAAATTCCAATAGCTATATGTCCCCCTTGATCTCAAAATACTAAGGAGATATTGCCAAATTTTAATTTCTTATAATAGAGCTTCTAATAATTACATATTGTAAAGATACTTGTTTTTGTAACAGAGTCTTACTAGGTAGGAGGACTAGGGATGGAAGTAAGAGGGATACCTGCATTCTGTTCTATGAATTTCTTTCACATTTTTCTTTTCTCTTTGATCTAAGCAGATCAGCACACCTATTTTTCCCTCTTCTATTTCTTTCACGGCAGAATGATAAAGACATTGTCAATTAAAGAAAAGCCTGAAAGGATGCATTAGTCTGCAGCAGTAAAGTGCTTAAGAGTATGCCACTTTTCTTCTTATGTTCTGATCCTGCAAATACTTATGCACATGAATTCAAGTGTGAAAGTGTTTTCAGGATTGGGGGCTTTGAATTGTAAGTTCTTCAGGGTAGGGATCATGTCTTTGTATGTGTTTGTAAAGTACCATGAAAGGAGTTGGTCCAAACCATTATCATAATTATAGTTGCCATCCCCCGCCCCCCGGTTAGATGGTGATCAGCATTTGGCATCTGGTCTCCAGAACTGCCTGCAGAATCCAACATATTAGAATTAAAAAAAAGAAAAATAACGTGGACACCAAGGATGCCCTGGAGAGTAAGTGGGGTAGGACTCATGATCACAAACATTGGAGAAAAAGGACTGCTATTGTTGGGTTCAGAAACAAATTTTCCCCAGTGAGATCAATTCCTATACAAATAATAACAGTCTCAGAAATTCTGTGAACACATAATTTAAACGCTGATCAAATGTTAAGCACTATTTCAAATCATCAGCTATACTGCTAATGAAACTGACTGTGCATTAAGGAAATGACCTGGAATACCCAGAGAAAGCAGCAAGATCATTTACACAGGAAACAAACATAGCCAATTTTTTAAACAACGTGAAGGCTATTCTATGTGCTTTGCATCTTCATCTGCACACTGTTACTTGAAAGAGAAAGTTTCCTGATCAGCCATGCTGTTGATGCAGTATAAGAAGGGATTTGTTCCAAATGAGCTGTTTCCCAAAGATGTCCTGTTGGTTTTTACAGATAAGATTTATTAGAAGAAACTCTGCTCTCACTGGAATAAAAGGAATGCTCTTAGTCTTCTCCTAAATATATTTCAGTTACACATTTGCATTTACAAAATGTTACAGTTATTATTGCCAATTATTGAGATTACATCTACTTAAACGGCTGGATGGTAAGACAGTAGAGTGTGTTCTGGTGTAAGCATAACTTTTAAAGGAAAGACACCATGAAGCTTTGCTGTCAGCAAAGTTTGTATTTTCTGGCAGGAGGGAGATTGTGCATTAGCTCAGTGGTTCTCAATGAGGGGTACACGTACCTCTGGGGGTACACAGAGGTCTTCCAGAGGGTACATCAACTCATCTAAATATTTGCCTAGTTTTACAACAGACTATATAAAAGCACTAGCAAAGTCAGTAATAAGATTTCATACAGACAATGACTTGTTTATGCTGCTCTATATACTATATCAGCAGTTCTCAAACTGTGGGTTGCGACTCCAAAGTGGGTCATGAGTTCGTTTTCATGGGGTCGCCAGGACCGGTGTTAGACTAGCTGGGACCCAGGGCAGAAAGCCAAAGCCCGAGCCCTCCCGGCCTGGGGCTGAAGCCCAAGACCAAGCAACTTAACTTTGTGGATCCCCCTGTGGCATGGGGCCCCAGGCAAATGCCCTGCTTGCCACCCCCAATGCTGGCCCTGAGAGTAGGAATAGACTCGATGTGGAGAAAAACGTAATAGTTGCTGTTGCTTCACTGGCTCCTAGAATGACAAGTCTCACAAGTGAAAAACAGGCTCAAGTATCACACTGAAATATAAGTACAATATTTATATTCCAATTGGTTTATTTTATAATTATATGGTAAAAATTAGAAAATAAGCAATTTTTCAGTAGTAGTGTGCTGTGACACTTTTGTATTTTTTTGTCTGATTTTGTAAGCAAGTAGTTTTTAAGTGAGGTGAATCTTGGGGTACGCAAGACAAATCAGATTCCTGAAAGGGGTACAGTAGTCTGTAATGATTGAGAGCCACTGCGTTAGTTGACAGATAAGACACAGACAGTTTAAGATAAATGTTTGTGTTCACCAGTCCAAGTCAAAGACTCAGAAGACAAGAAAAAGAATATTAATGAAAATGTACACACTACTGAGTTCTCAAATTAATAAATCTACAAACACAAGTGACAATAATTTTCAGAGATAGAAGGCAACTTAAATGAGAAAGAATCGGCCATTCAACTTCTAAAATCTTCTTATGACCAAATCACTTCTTAAAGTGTTTGGAAAGAAATACAAGAACATGTGATAGGTCACAGCTATTAGTGTCAACCGTGAACACTTCGTAAACTCAGCAACCTCATTCTCACTGAAACAAAGGGAAGATTCACACTGTCTGCTTTCAATTTTAGATGCAATATTAAAAACAAATAAATCATCCTTACCTTTGTTACAACGTTTTAGATAAAAAATGTTGAGGAAATGGAATGCCTCTGGGATTCCTTATAGGCACACCATCTGTTTAGTAAACTGAGCTATGTAAACAGCTGCACTAACTGAAGATAATCAAACTATACAACACAACACATTTTCGGATGTGTCATTTGATGGCCTGTCCTTGAACTGGTGTTCCTGTTTTGAAACTAATCCAAAAAGGATCAGACAAAATGTATGATCCCAATGACAGCTGCAGCACTGGTCATACATGCCTAGAGCACTTGGTAACAAAGATGCTTTCTATGACAAAAACATTGAAATACACAATGTGCTCACAATCTATAAAGAATTTAAAGACACAAATGGTCACATCAGAAGCTCTAACAGCTTCATCTCTATGGTGATGATAAATTTGCCATTCAGTTTTCTATTTGCACTCTTCTTTCACAAGAGACATCCTGAATTTCCAATATCTTCCTGCACACAGACTTGTGCCAGTGGATTAAATTAACTGTTTTAAATTGTCTCTTTAAAATGAACATGTAAAAAGTCAGTCAGTCAGTCAAATGGGACATCTTCACTCCGTATAGGAATATGCTAAAAAAAAGAGAACTTTAAATTTCTCTGGTTAAATTAAGGACCTGAACAATCTTGGCACCTTGTGGACCCTTGGAAATTATAAAAATGAACAACAATTTCTGCAATGACTGGTGGCTGTGCCACCAATCCAATTTATGTTGTAACAGATAATGAATGCTGCCAATCAACTGCATATGGCCATGCTACCAGTTTACGTAAGTGCACACAGCAAAAAACAGCCATACTACTAATCTAATTACATACTGACATAGTCTGTTTTTGGATTTTCAAGGTGCTCACCACCGTATTTTTTAACAATTATATTCATTTTTTTAACAAATATAGTCATTGTGATAGGCACTATACAAGCATACAATAAATGATAGTACACTACCCAAATAACTTATTATGAGGCTTGGCAGAATTCTATTTTTATTTTTTTATGATTTCAATGGATAATATCAATGTTTATTTTTAAGCTTTTTTTTTATTTTTATCTATTTAAATTTTCACAGTTGTGGAAAATTGAGGGGGGGGGATCAGATAATAATTATTTAATAACAGTAAACACTGAGATTCAAAACCTTAAAGCTTTATAATTATTATTGACAAATTGTATATGTTGACATATGACATTGACAAAGTAAATATCCTTAACTAAAAATCTCAAGTTCTCATGAAGTATTTTTCTTACTTTGCCTATCTGTACATTTTGATTAATATCAGTGGAAATATTTTTTGTTGTTGGTTTGTGTGTGTGTGCACTCAAATTGACATTTACCAATAAAAATCTAATCCTCCCTAGCCTATTTATAATATAAAACACAAGAAGTGACAAGTGGATGAGACAAACAAGCCAGGGTAACAGGGAGACAGGGTAACAAATACAATAGCATGTGCACAGTTCTTAGGCATTCTGTAGCAATGATCACACCTTGCCATCTGCCAAGATGTTATCACGTTGCTGTTTTCCATATGCATTCTGCAGGCGGTGAGCTTTGAAGAAGGGGTGGTAACTTTATAGATTTTGACTGGGCACTTTACCCACATAGGAGAGTGCATGAATGGTTGGTCAGAGAAGAGGATGATTGAGGCTGCATCATTGCTCATGATTTATTAAACTTTCCAATACCCCTTACTTCAATAAGCAGAATTATTCTTCACTGGTATCTTCCAGGAGAAATGTTACTGAACTATTCTGTAGTCAGAGGGAAAGTATACATAGAGATGAGAGAGAAGTGTCAAGTCTTTGTCTCATCCTTATGTAGGGTGACCAGATGTCCTGATTTTATAGGGACAGTCCCGATTTTTGGGTCTTTTTCTCATACAGGCTCCTATTACCTCCCACCCCTGTCCCGATTTTTCACATTTGCTGTCTGGTCACCCTATCCTTATGTCTGGTAAAGGAAAATGCACTTTTTCCTCTCTTCTTTCACTAATAATGGCCGATCTTGTTCTGCTCCCTTTTTTCTCTTCTTTATTTATTTATTTATTTATTTTTTAAAGGAAATAGGCTCTTTGCAGAGAACAGGTATGGCCAATTCCAGACCCAAAGATGATAGTATCTCAGAAGAATGGCCCAATCAAAAGCAAGGGCTACAATAGAAACTGTTTTGCAACATTAACTGTAGAAGTCACTCCTGCTTTAAAAGAAAGGGCATGAGACACAACTGAAAGCGTCTATTGGGGTGGGGGAGCCCAGCATCTGTGTGCAGAGGCACTAGTGCTGTTAGGTCTCCTCTCGTACTGCTGCCTTCCCTGTCTATTGTAGTGCAGCCCTCAGCATAGTATCTATCCTGACAACCTTGGTGAAGAGCAAATATTACTTGCCTGTAGAAGACGTGCTCTCAGAAGTAGATCTCTTCCTGGAAGGACTGCAATTTGTGCTCTCTGGCTGTCTCTGGGAGGGCTTGTCCTGTGCTGGCAGGGTGCCTGAAAAGCAGAGGAGGGAAAACAAAAGCCCAAGAGAACTTAAATTAACTTAAAACTAGAAATGCCAATGAAACACATTCCAGATGTCAAATGTTTAAAGCAGGATAACAATTTTTACCAGAAATAACACTTGTTTGTATGGGGCATGCAAGTGGGGAAGGGCAGAGTTTCTCAGGTCCCATGGTTAATGACAATCATAAACACTACCCTCCTAGGGCTAGTCTACACTTACCAGCCGGGTCGACGCGGTGAGTTCGACTTCTCGGAGTTCGAACTATCGCGTCTAATCTGGACACGATAGTTCGAACTCCGGAAGCGCCGCGGTCGACTCCAGTACTCCACCACTGCAAAAGGCGGTGGCGGAGTCGACCTTGGAGCCGCGGACTTCGATTCCGCGGCGTCTGGACGGGTGAGTAGTTCGAACTAGGGTACTTCGAATTCAGCTACGCTATTCACGTAGCTGAACTTGCATACCCTAGTTCGACCCCCGCCCTTAGTGTAGACCTGCCCCTAGATAGAGGGGGCTGTTTTATATTTAAACTAACTTTTACTATATGTAATTCAGATTAAAGACTTTTAAACTCATGGTTGTACATCAGCAACAGTATACACACTCCCCCAACACCTCACTTTGCAGGAAAGTCAACAAGATTAGAAGAATTCTTGCATCTCTGGGTACATACAAGGGTTTGAATATTTAAAGTGTGAGTGGAGTTATCTGTATCTGCAAAGTGCAATGCGTTATATGCACAGGCACAAGAGGAGGCTGGGTAGAGAACCACATAGAAATTTGGCACTTGATCTCCAAAAATAATATGTAATAATAATCTAAACCATATTACAGTTCTAACGTACATAAATGAGCTGCCTGCATGAGACTGTGAAATATTTAACAAACTTTATCCATGTCTTAGCTGAATATTTCCTTTCTTGGAGTAATGAGGGCCACAGACCAAGGACATTGGGTACTCTGCTCTATGCAGCCTTGGAGGCAGACCAACCCTGTCAATCAGAGGCAGGGCAGGTATGGCAGAGCAGGGCAACCTCCGAGAAACCATCAGTTGAGACATTTCCATAGCCTAGGAAAAATGAAGCACTCTATATCAGTAAGGAAGATGAGTCATTAAGCCTAAACAGAACAAGGAATTCTGCAGAGCAAGGAATTAAATTAATAACTAACTTTGAGTGCCAAATAATAAGTCAGTATCTTTTCCCACTTAACACCCCATTTAGTGTGGATTGAATCTGTGGACCTCATTATTCTAAGAAAGGTAGTTTTCAGGTAAGACATGGATACATTTTCCTTTTCTTATATGTAATGAGATCCCCAGATCCATGACATTGGGATTTTATAGCAGTGTTCACTCAGGAAGGGAACTATATACAGATATGCGCAGAGGTGAAAGGGGATAACCTTTTCCAAATAGTTACAAGGATACTACAATGAAGAGCACCGTCTACTGAAGGCAGCATCAAATGATGACTGGATGTTCAACTTGTAGAATTTTAAAGGTGGCATGAACAGATGACCAGGTGGCTGGTTTACAGATTTTCTTGTATGGGGCACATGGTCTTTCTGCCCATGAAGCTGCCTAGGCTCTGAGGCAGTGAACTCTGATATTGGAAAATGCAATTAGGCTTTTTGACTTGTACGCCTCTGAGATACAATATCTCAGCCACCTGGAAGGGAGGATTTGAAGCCTTCTTTCCCTCTAAACAGTGGATAATAAAGCATAAAAAAAGTGTTTGCCATTCTGACCTGTGCTCTGTAGTGAATATATACTTTGAGATCTCTGCAGACATCCAAAGTATGCCACAATTTCTCTTTGGAGTGTGATAGCACTTGACAGAAAGAGGGAAGAACAATTTCCTGTGCTCTAGGGAGCTTGGAGTTTATCTTGATTATGAAGACAGGGTTGGTTCTGAGGATCACTTTAGCCTTATAGAACATGCAGTAATGAAGTTCCAGGAAAAGAGCTCCTAACTCAAACACCCTACAAACAGATGTAATTCTCATGAAACAAAGCCATTTTAAATGGTTAAAAATTAATTAGACTCCTTCACGAATGGGTCAAATGGAGGCCCTATGACAACATTCAGAACCAGGTATGATCCCATAAAATAACTTTATGCACATCAGGAGGATGTAAATGAGATGATGCTCTCATAAGAAAAATGCTGGATAACTGGGTATGATGAAAATTCACGAGTTGTCTACTGCACAGGGGATACTAGATAAAACAGCAACTTGATCTTTGTGTTTGAACTGCCAGGCCTGAGTCAATTCTGAAGATATGTGAGAATCTGTGGTACCAATACAGGTGGGAGGGGGTGAGGAGGGGTCAGACCTTTGACCTGGGACCAACGGTTAAAGCTCAACCAGGCCCTTGAATACACTGAGTAGATTTATTTCTGGAAGCTAAAATTGTGGATATTACCTCTCTGAGTTACCTCTGACTTAAGAGGCTCTGTCCAAGAACCATACAGCTAGTCTCAGACTGTCTGGATTTTGATTGGCTCTTGTAATATCATCTCTCTTCTAGATGGAAGGTAGATGAGTGATCTCTGTACCCTGTGAAGAGGATCAAAGAACCAAGGCCTCCTTGGCCAGAATAGGGATAACAGAATTACCAGTGCTGCTTCACTCCTGATCTTCTGTGGAATTCTGAGGAGGACAGAAAAAGGGAGGGAAGGCATGCAAGAGTCCCTTTTGGCCATCTTTGCAACAAGGCATTTGTTGCATTGCGTCTGTGATCCCACCAGTAAGAGAATGACTCTGAAACCATGCAATTCAGGTGGGAGGCAAACAGATCTATTGCTGAGAGAGTATAATTTTTATACCAGGAGATGAAACACCTCTAAGGCGCAGTTTTCATTCTGGATGTTCTAGCTTTTGCTTCTTGAGCTAGTTGGCTGTAGCATTCAATTTTGCCTTGGATAAGAAAAGAGTGAATTGACTGCAGATTCTCCTTTGCCCAAGTCATCAGGAGGTGAGTTTCTCTTCACAGGAGTAGACCTTGTTCCCTTAATCTGTTAATGCATGATACAGCTGAGCTGTTGTCTATCTTGATCAGCACTTGAGGTAAGTCCAGAGATGGGAGCAGAGCCTTGAGACCATCATGGATTGCCCTGAGCTCTCCCCAGTTTATGGTATGCTTGTGTTATTGTTTGGATTAGATTCCTTGTACAATCTCTGTCCCTTCGTGAATGACCTGAGAATTCTCCTGGCATGATATACCTTAGTTGAGCAGTGAATAAGAGACATTTGAGGGAGGGATAAGATGAAGTTCTGTAGTGGCCTCATGTGATGCACTAAGAATATCCACATAGGAGATCACTAATCCCAGCAGAGACAGAAACATATGAATGGATACTCTCCCCTTGAGAAGTTGACCATTTTAATAAAATGGGTCTGCTTCTCATTTGTTTCCTGCAATTTGTAGAGGACAGTTACTGTTCCCACTCAGACTGTGAATATGCTGAGACTGCAAACTGACTCTCACAAAACCATGGCTCTGCAGCCCTTATTGCTTTGATAGTACAATCCATGACTGACTGAATGAGGCTCAGAAAAGGAGGTCACCCAGAAAGGGGTAGACTGGAACCCATCCTTTCTGATGGCTGATATTAACACTAGCAGCATTTTTGTAAACACTTGCAGTGCTGTTGCCAAACCAAATGGCAAGGACTTGTATCGGTAATGATGTGCTCTGAGAGCAAAGGTGAAGGAGCATCTGTGAGACTGACAAATTGAGTCTCACAGACATTCAGACAGGCATCCTTCAAATCTACAGATATCATGCAGTTCCCTCTGTGGATGGCAGTTAGTCTGGATTTTAAGGTCTCCATCTTGAATTTATTTATTTTTTAATCTGTTGAGATACCTGACATTGAGAAGTGCTGTGTAGCCTTCTGATTTTTTTTTTTTAAATGAGGAACAATATGGAATAAGGCATTTTTTCTTCTGAAGAGATGGGGACAGGTTCAATTGCTCCCATTTGCAGGAGATGTAGGATGGCTGTCTGTATGCCCTGACTACTTCTCAAGCAAAACCTCCTAGGCTGTGCAAACAGGGCCGGCTCCAGACCCCAGCGCGCGCTTGGGGCGGCGTCCCGCGGGAGGGCGGCAGGCGATCCGGTGGACCTCCCGCAGGCATGCCTGCGGAGGGTCCTCTGGTCCCGCGGCTCCGGTGGACCTCCCGCAGACGTGCCTGCGGAGGGTCCGCTGGTCCCGCGGCTTCGGTGGAGCATCCGCAGGCATGCCTGCGGGAGGTCCACCGGAGCCGCGGGACCAGTGGACTCTCTGCAGGCATGTCTGCACGAGGTCCACCGGAGCCGCGGGACCGGCGACCGCCAGAGCACCCCCTGCGGCGTGTCGCCGTGCTTGGGGCAGCGCAAATCCTAGAGCCGCCCCTGTGTGCAAATGTTTTAATTGGTTGACAGAGATCATACTTGCCATACTGTCCACCCATGTTAGCACTGCAGGGCACACAGGGTATGTCTGCATGGCAAAATCAGCAGCAGCGAATCTCAGAGCCTAGGTCAACTGACTTGGGCTTGCACAATGGGGCTAAAACCAGCACTGTAGATGTTCCCGTTTGGGCTGGGGTTCTGAAACTGGCAAGTAGGGTGGGTCTCAAGCTTAAGCTCCAAACCAAGTTGGAATGTCTACACATTGTTTGTAGCCCGGTAATGCAAGCCTCGGGAGCCCAAGTCAGTTGACCTGGCCTCTGAGACACACTACCGCAGGGTTTTTTCTTTTTCTTTTTTTTGCAGTGTAGACATACCCTTAGGGCAGGGGCGGGCAAACTTTTTGGTTCGAGGGCCACATCTGGGTATGGAAATTGTATGGTGGGGCTGGGGCAGGGGATTAGGGCTCAGGGATGCAGGCTCTGGGCGGCACTTACCTCAAGCAGCTCCTGGAAGTAGCAGCATGTGCCCCCTCCGGCTCCTACGTTTAAGGTCAACCAAGGGGCTCTGCGCGCTGCCCCCACCCCAAGCGCTGCCTCTACAGCTCCCATTGGCTGCAGCTCCCGGCCAATAGTAGCTGCGGGGGCAGCGCTTGGGGTGGGGGCAGTGCGTGAGGCCCCCTGGCTGACCCTAAATGTAGGAGTCAAAGGGGGGCATGCTGCTGCTTCCAGGAGCTGCGCGGAGCGGCCCCCAACCCCGCTCCCCAGCTGGAGTGTGGGAGTGGGGCAAGCCCCACACCCTGCTCCCCAGAAGGAGCTTGAGGGCCAGATTAAATTGGCTGGCAGGTCAGATGTCGCCTGCAAGCCGTAGTTTGCCCACCCCTGCCTTAGGGTGTTAGATAACAGTTCTCTTTTGCTTATATATTTATTCTTTCTGGACAGATGCCCTTGATAGTGTTTATGCCTGAAGGAGGCTGAAATTATGCCTGCCTTGACCTGGCTGCCTACAAAGGGCCTGTATAGTGAGGAGGCCCCTCTTTCAGGTAAAATTTTTTCCCAGTTAGAAATTATGAGTACTTGACCATCAGGGGAAAGGGCACACATATCTTTGGTAGCGACACCAGGATAAATTTTGACTGGTGCATACTGAGGAACCTTCTGGCTTCATAGAATGAAGTCCAGGGGACATGTGGGATAGAAGATATGGTGGGAAAAGAGCAATAACTAGTACATTAGGACCTGGTGATCCACAGCAACAGCTGAAAATGACAATCCAATATTTAAGACATGGCAACCTGCAGTGGCAGCTGAAGACAACAGCCTAATGCTTTTCCAGTTTTTAGGTCTGACAAGAAATCCTTATTCTACTATTACACATTCACAGGGTGCATGACCAGAGATATGTAGCCTGTCTAAGGCATCTGCAGAGATAAATGTAGTTCACAATACACTTTCCCTGAAAGTCTATTCTTTGTGTAGGGTTCCCCCCAGTATTTTATGAATTGATCTGATGGATGTGTTATGTGATCTGATGTGTTGGCCTTCCTCCCCTAAGCAGGGAGAATTTCCTTTGTGGGGTTGTGTGTACGAATGCCTAGAGGAAACAGAATATGTCTTTGGCTTGATCTTTTTTGCATTGATTTGCCATGCTGCACTTTATGAAGGAGAGCAGGGGAGCTAAATGTTGGTGGATTACCCTGGGCTGCACTCCATGAAGGTGAGCAGGAGAACTAGGTACAGAGGAATATTTGCCCTGTCACAGTCCATGAAGCTGAATAAGAGAACAAGTCACTGAGGATTTTTGCCCTGCTGCCCTCCATGAAGGTGAGCAATGGAACCAGACACTGAGGATTATCTGCCCTGCTGCACTCCATGAAGGTGAGCAGGTGCTGAGGATTATCAGGCTGGCTGCACTACACAGATTTATGCAGTTTGAGGTTTATGCAAACAGACTCCACTTTTTGCCTCTAGAGTGCCTCCCAGAGGAATCCCCTAAATCAGACTTTTCAGTAGATGAAGAGAATTAGGGGCTCTTGTGTGCGTGCGTGCACTTTATGTTAGGTTGTCTAGATTGGTGTGAACATTTGAGACCTTTCTTACGACTCCTCTTGATCATCCTCCTCCTCATGAGGTTCCCTGGAAGGGAGCAGGGCCTTGTGATTATTCTTTTGAATGGCTTTCTTGCCCTGAGAAACAGGAGTTTTGTGCTGGATTGGGTCCAAAAGGCAACTTCCCAGGTCTCAGGCTCTGTTTAAGGGAGATTTCTGGATGTGGCCTGGAGATAGGTTGAGCCCACCCAGGGTGGCCTCCACAAAGCCACCAGGCTTCAATCCTGGACATTCAAAGGGAGTCCTTGACCCATCTGCTGCACTAGAAGACATCTCTGGGCTGACATTGCTGTCAGGGTGTAACCCTGAGCCACTGCAGGGTTGGGCAGTGGGCATGCTATAGAATAGAGGAAGGAGTTGGGTCCAAGGGCCCCTTACTAGGCTCTCCTTATTCTGTCTGTGAATCTTTGACAGTACAGTAGCTCCCTGCCACTGTAGCAGCATGGGGGTGGGACTGGGCAGCTGCTTCAAGGTCAACAGATGGGGCTGTGAATGTGGGCTCCAGTGGTTGAGAGGAAGCTTCCTTTGCCTTTTGATACTGTGGGTCCAAGTCTGATCCCAAGTCTGACTGCTGCTGTCACCTGTGCCAGGCCTGGGGGACTTTGCTGCTGCTGAGGTACTGTCACTGCTTCCTGGGAGCTCTCCTGGTCAGAGGAGGAGGCTGCTGAAAACCCTACCCCTGTCTGAGCACCTGAGACAGACCTTGGTCTTCAAAGAACAGGCACAGATCTCCATGCACGTATTTAATCAGCAGAGAAGGTTCAGGAAAAATCTGGTTCTCCCCTCTCAGCCTTCTCTGCCATGCTTCACTTGGTGTGGGTGAGCAGGGAGCATGGACGGTCCCAGCAAATGAGGAGAAAGGGAATCCTCTCTGCCAATAAAAGCAAACCCCTATAAGCCTAGAGATTTTAAGCTTTTTTCCTCTTTCTTCTTTACATATGCTCTTCAACAGGGAGGAGCAGGTCTGCCTGCCAGTAGCTGGAAAGGCAGATGAAATCTGGAGAGTTTCTCAGAGATGGAGCCATACCTCCCCTGCCTACGAATGGCAGGTTTGATTTGCCTCCAAGGCTGCACAGAATAGAGCACACAAAGCCATGGATCTGTGGACCTTATTACAAATAAGAATTACTCCAGGCAATTAAATATAGAGTGAAATCCTGGTCCTATTGAAGTCAATGAGAGTTTTGCCATTGACTTAAATGTGGCCAAGATTTCATCCACACACTGTTTGCATTACTAGATTTTTAATAATATAGAAAATGGAGATTAATCTTATGTTGCCACAGTAAAGCCAATATGTCAGTTATGAATGGTGGCTGTGTTATCTTCAAGTAGTACTGAGAGATTGTGGGTATGTCTACAGTGCAATCGGGAGGTGTGACGGCATCACATGTAGACATACCTGAGCTAGATAGAGTAAGTATCCAAACTTATGGGTAGATGGAGCTAGCCTTTGTAACTGCTTGTTCTGCCATGATTTCACTGCTATTGTTACTCAAGCTAGCTTTGATCAGTATCTACATGTGCTGCAATGACACCTCTTGATTTCAGTGTAGATATATAGCCTAATAGGCAAGCTAGCTCTTCAGGACAGGGACAGTCTTCATGTCATGTGTCTGTACAGAACTGCATGAGTGGCGCTCATAAGCACTATTACATTAAAAATAAATAATAAAAATAATAATATAATGTAAGTCTTGTGATAGACCCAGACCAGTTGGGAACAGCAGAGTAGTCCTGTATCTGAAGCCCACCCACTGCTAAAGGACCTCCCCCCCAGCCTAAGGGGAGGATCCACAGATCTGTGATACCAAATAAATACGTGGGACAACCAATGAAAAAAACAGGAGCGGGAGTGAGGTCATAGGGCTAAACAAAGGGAACCTGATGGGGACACCGAGCAGAGAACCCCAGACAACGCCCACTGCTCCTCGAAGGCGTCAAGGGAGCCAGTGGACGCCGCCCAGAGGAACTCTGCCCGGATGTGTGAACAGATGGAGGAGAACAGCAGAGTAGTAGAAGGGAGATATACTGGCCACTGGAGAAGCAGTTTTCTGTTCCCTGAGTGACCAGAGCAGGGGCTGCTCCAGGCTAATGAGAACACCTGACTCCAATTAACCTGCTAAGAGTCAGGTGAGGCTGTTAAGCAGCTGACTCTAATTAAGGCCCCTCTGATGCTATAAAAGGGCTCACTCCAGTCAGGCCAAAGAGAACCAGGGAGCCAGAGGAGAGGAAGTGTGTGCGAGGAACTGGTAGCAAGAGGTGTGCAAGAAGCTGAGAGTGAGTAGGCATCCTGCTGGAGGACTGAGAAGTATAAGCGTTATCAGACATCAGGAGGAAGGTTTGGTGGTGAGGACAAAGAAGGTGTTGGGAAGAGGCCATGGGGAAGTAGCCCAGGGAGTTGTAGCTGTTGCGCAACTGTACCCAGAGTAGAGGGCGAGTCCGGGTTCCCCCCAAACCTCCCAACTCCTGATCAAACACAGGAGGAATTGACCTGGACTGTGGCTTCTACCAGAGGGGAAAATCTTTAGGCTGTTTCCTGACCCACAGGGTGAATCTGTGAGGCGAGCAAATCTGCCAATAAGCGCAGGACCCACCAAGGTAGAGGAGGAACTTTGTCACAGTCCATAGTCAGCGATGAAAGGCTAAAGATTTTTTTTCTCAAAGTACCCAAGCATGCTCTTTACCATGAATCTTCTTAAATACTTTCTCAGTCATTGTCTTCAGTGAGCAATTCATTACTAAAATATAACTGTAAAGAAGTAAAGTTGAACTAAGAAACTACAGTCAAAGACTTAATTAAAAAGCGCCCATATACTTGGTAAGAAGAGTGTTGCAACTTTCATATAAAACTGGCTTACAAATGTCTCATATAAAGAAACTCCCTTAAGCAGATGGCAGAAATATATTTGGAGGCATGGGTTTCAACCATAACTGAGAACAGGCTCTTACATCCAAAAAGATTCACAAATACAGGAGTAAATCCATCTATATGTAACATGCAGATATGGTCAGACACTGCTTAGAAGAATCAAGACAAAAAAAAAATCTACTTTTTTGTTGGCTCCTTACTGCTCTCCAGATAGAACCTAAGAACCTGAATCACATAAATGGTAGCCAAATTCTTTCACTTGCAGACTTCAGGTAAGGACAAAAGGAAAACTTCACAATTAAAAGAGGGCAAACTGACATAGGTTCCAAGGAGACAGAACTGGATAAAACCTGACAGCTAACCCAATAGAGATTGTATAAGAAATATGTGAGGAAATGGTTCTAAATAATGTTTAAAAAAATTTCTCGCTGTGGACTTTTTTTGCCTGTGTTCTGAGACACTAATAAGTGAGAGAGGGTCCTCCTCTAGATGACCAAATCCGCAAGAAGCAGCTGGCCAGTCAGGATCAGGAAGAGTTTTGGAAGCCTCTGCTTGTCTCCTCCCACTATGCTGCCACAGCAGGTTAGAAATTTTCATAGATAGGAAATCTTGCAAGGGATGGAAATGCACAATCAAATCCATCTGAATATAGTACCGTTGGAGACTTGCAAGACCTTTCTTAGGATTCTGCTACCATAAGAAGAGTTTAAGTTTTCTCCATGTCTTAATCTTGTAATCACACAAACTGAAGGCTTCATATATGCCTAGGGAAAACCAGCACATTTCTATAATGTTCTTTGGGTTAGGGCAGAAAATAGGGAGGAAATTTCTTGGCCAGTGTGCAAGGGACAGATCACCTTAGGGAGGAAGGAAAGCACAGATCTGAGACGAGGATTAGATAAGAGCAGATAAAGCCTGTGAGACATATTTTCAAAAGTGTTCAGAATTCAGCAGATTCCATTGGAAAAAAAAGTAGCTAATTGGGAACTGAGCTCTTTTGGAAATCTGACTGCTGATTTAGGTGCCTCAAATGAGAACTATTGGGTGCCGAGCTCTTTTGAAAATCTGGCCCTGTGATCCTCTGCCTGCACTCTGGTCAGACTTGACAGCTACTAGAAGATGTCCGGAGCTTTAATTAACTTGGATTAGGAGCTCTAAGAATTTGCTAGCCATAGCTGGAGAGTAAAACTGGTTTAGAAGGATGTTATGACTCTATAGGGAATGTATGATAACCACAGGCAGGGGCTGAAATAAAACAGCTCCGTAAAATCTGGAAATGGAGGAAGATGGTCAATCTATTTTCTGCCTGGGATCAGAGCTTACATCTGGACCGTCAGAATGGATGGGCCTTGCCCTAGGTCCAGAGGGTCAGTCCTGACAACAGAAAAGCTAATATACATGTCAAAGATGTCTCTGGCCTCACACACATTATACTTTGTAAAGGAGGACAATACTGAGGCCTTCCTTGATTTAATTTGAAGTGAGTACCTGTTACTTTTTTTGAGACAGGGCTCGGCTCTATAACTGTATCCTTTCAGTGATCAATATCTTTGAGAAAGTCTCTAGTTCTCCATACAGAGCCAGTCTGGAGCCATTAGGATAACTGTTCTCCTCCACTTTCCAAAAACTCTTTGGAATTAAGGAACCAAATGGAAAGAAAAATTTCCTTTGGACTCTCCTGACTGCTGTCATTTCCAATAAGTTGATGTGTAGGAGGGATTCCCACCGAAAATGTGTCCCATTTGCTAAGTGAACACCATATAGGTTGCTACCCTGAGGTAGACATTTTAGGTAAATTAATTCCATGTTTTTTTGTCTAGATCGAATGGTTTTACCCAGGATGTCACAAACTGTAGTACTATGGAAGGAAGGAAGACCCTCCCCGGTAGACCATATTTCTTGGCTTTGACTTTTCTGGTGCTTTTATTTTATTTTTGATCTTCTTGGAGAAAGAAAAGTTTTGCCTTGAGCAGCATCTATGAGGATCCAGATAGTCCAAGGTCTGGGACAAGTGGTGCCCCCAAGGCCATCCCCTCGAGCCACACCCCTCCCCCAAAGTTTTAGTCAGGGGTATATAGTAAATGTCATGGACAGTAAACAAAATTCACTGCCCGTGACCTGTCCGTGACTTTTACTAAAAATACCTATGACTAAAACATAGCCTTAGTCATCAGCTATAGTCCTACTGGCACATGTTGTCTTGTGGTGATGGCCATGACCACCATAAACTTTGTAAAACCTCTTGGTGCCATTGTGAGCCTGAAGAGTACAGCCCAAACCCAAAACTGGTATTGACACATTCCAATGGCAAACCTGAGGGGGGGGGGAAATGTCTTTGACTTAGCTTTCCTGCAGTAGCCCCCTCAAACATATTAGCATCCACACACTATATATTTATCTTGGGGAAAAAAGCAAACTCCCTCTCAGGTGCAGTGGGGACTTGACCCAGGGGTCTCCCACAACCCAGATGTGTATCCTAGCCATTGTGCTAAAGTTATGAGGGAGGCCATCCTCCTCCTTTTCCCCCTCCTTCCCCCTAGCCTGCAGGTTGAGTTAGGCAGAGGACCACCTATCTTCTCTCAGTTCGTGTTTTGCACTGGGGCTTATGTGTCTGGACACTTGGCATGGGGCTGCAGCGTGCATGCTCAAAGGCAGAAACATGGGTGCCTAGGGGAATTTTTACTGCTAAAATTTAGGCAGCAAGGGCTTTTAGGCATCTACAGGGCTTGGGACCAGCTGGGGGTGGGTGGGTTTGTGAATCTCAGTGGGGCCTGATTCTGGGATTTAGGAACATAAGTGGGAGTTAGGCACCTACATACTTTTGTGAATCTACCCCTTAGTGCCTGATCATTTGGCTACAAGCAAATAAAGACAGTAGACCTTTAAAACTATGCCCTATATCAGGGATAGGAACCAGTACCATTATGTAAGTAAATGAGAGACAAGTGTCTCAAATGCTGCATAATTTTGGGAGATCTTTGGGAACAGGGGATGAGAGAATCTTAAGAACTGGTAGATGAGATTGAGTCAAAACTTAGTCAGAGACCTTTTACTTTCTGAGATCTTCTTCTAGATGCGTATCTCCTGTCTTGCCTCTGAAAGTTTTCAATCATCACAGTAACTTGTAGTATAACATCTGGGATGCTTGTGAGTGGAGAAGTTCCTGGGTTTTCTTGGGAGATATAGGAGGGGACTTCATTATTAAGCAAGTTCTTTGAGGTTACAGGTAAAGTATCTCCAGATGGCTAACCTCCCTTAAAGGGCAGAGAAATTAAGCTAAACTTCTCTACTAATTCTCCTCAATAAGGCAAAGGCCATAAAGCTTTATATGCCACTGAGTTG
The DNA here is from genome assembly GCF_016161935.1 of Mauremys reevesii. Classification (NCBI taxonomy): domain Eukaryota; kingdom Metazoa; phylum Chordata; order Testudines; family Geoemydidae; genus Mauremys; species Mauremys reevesii. Next base: position 345,311 of record NC_052646.1, on the reverse strand, counting down.
CATATCATGCTTGTGGTGAAGATTTTCAGACTGTTCTGAGAGGTGTCCTTGTAAAAAGATGCTGCCAGTGGGCACTTGAGGGTTTTTGCATTCCTATGTCTACATCTCAGGTGTGCGTGGGGGAAGATGCTGGGATCATTAACATTATAGACTCATAGACTTTAAGGTCAGAAGGGACCATTATGATCATCTAGTCTGACCTCCTGCACAATGCAGGCCACAGAATCCCACCCATCCACTTCTATAACAAACCCCTAGCCTATGTCTGAGTTATCGAAGTCCCCAAATTGCGGTTTGAAGACCTCAAGCTGCAGAGAATCCTCCAGAAAGTGACCCGTGCCCCATGCTGCAGAGGAAGGCGAAAAACCTCCAGGGCCTCTGCCAATCTGCCCTGGAGGAAAATTCCTTCCTGACCCCAAATATGGCGATCAGTTAAACCCTGAGCATGTGGGCAAGACTCACCAGCCAGCACCCAGGAAATAATTCTCTGTAGTAACTCAGATCCCAATCCATCTAACATCCCATTACAGACCACTGGGCATACTTACATTCTAGGCATAGAGAGAGTATACATGTGACTGCTAGTAGGAAAGAACAGTCAATTTTTTTCTTAGGAAAGTATCAATCATTTTGTCAAACAGATGCCTTTGTGAGCTATTAGTAACTATAGGGGAATATTAGCTAGAATATTAGCCCAACTTGAATTTGACACCACAGAGAGATCTACTTTGGGACAGTGACCCAATATGGACTACTTTTCCTTGGGAAATTTGTGCAGCCCAAATGCATTGTGAGTGACCAGATCGATATGTTTCTACATTGCAACTATATATTCCTACATTAGAGAAACTAGAGAGTCTACTCCAGAACGGACAGAGAGAGAGTAATTCTCCACCTGTTCTTCCAGTTTAATAGTACTTTTTGAGTGTCAGACAAAGAGAATGACTGCTGCAGCTATACATACAAAATGATGGGATCTAAATTAGCTATTACCACTCAAGAAAGAAATCTTAGCATCGTCATGGATAGTTCTCTGGAAACATCTGCTCAACGTGCAGTGACAGCCAAAAAAGCTAACTGAATGTTAGGAACCATTAGGAAAGGGATAGATAAGAAGACAGAAAATACCATAATGCCACTATCAAGATTCATGGTATGACCACACCTTGAATATTACCTGCAGTTCTGGTGACCTCATTTCAAAAAAGATATATTAGAATTGGAAAAGGTGAAGAGAAGGGCAACAAAAATGATCAAGGGTATGGAACAGCTTCCATACGGAACATGTGTTTGTGTTATACACCAGATTATGGCTTACAGGCCTGATAGAAAAAGCAGATTCTCCTTTAGCTGAATAGACAGAGAAAGTACTTTTGGATGCAGAGAGTTTTCTTCCAGGAACAGATTAATCATAAAGATGGCTTAATGAGATTAGAGTATGTTTAACAAACTACAAAGACTGAACAAATGAGTTTTCTAAATAACATTACGTCTTAAAATAACATCCAGAAAAGAGAGAAATTCAGAACTTTTAAAAAAGAGGTATATGAGCAATACAATAGCTGTGACCAGACTGTTCAATTTAGGAAACTAACAAATCAAATGCACAGCTGGATGTCAATTTCTTAAGGAATTAGGGAGGACACTGGGAGAAACTGTGTTGATGAAAAGGTGCTAGGCCTGGTCTCAGGCCCACTGTGAATCCCAGTTAGACTTGTACTCATGCATCCTCTGGCCTGGCCTACCTTATTGGCACCTCACTCTTCTGACAAATCCAAAATCCTAAGCAAACAGCAGGGGGGTCAACTGTCAAAAGTAGAAGCTGGCAGCATGAAGAAGCTGACAAGGAAACCAGAATTTGCTCTTTGTAAAGAGGCAGGCCAATAAGTGTGTACAAGCAGGTAGAGAGTATGAACCCATTTCTGCCCATTGAGAGGGGCATGTTTGTCTTCCAACTGTCATGAGACTGGAAGGTAGACTGGGACACATTAGGAGAATACCTTATTTTAGAGAGGTGAAAACAAAATGGGGAAATAAGGAGGGGATGGCGCTTGTGGGCCCTCATTATAAATATACTCTTCCTCAGTATCTCAGGCCAGAGTTCTAAGGATGAGTATATTCTTCTGGATCCTAAAGTTTCAATGAGGTATCAGGTAGACAACAGATGGGCTGTTAGCTCTTCTATGATGCAAAGTAACCCTACAGAGGCTCTCTACAAGGAACACTACGAGACTATGTATGTCTTGCTGGAAGATAGCCCAAAGCACAATTATTTGGCTTACTTTACTGCACTGCATTCCCAGCTGTTAGGAACTGCTGCACAAGTGATATCACTAAGGGTATGTCTACACTGCAGTTAGACACCCCCATGCCAGCTGACTCCGACTCACAGGGCGCTGGCTATGGGGCAGTTTAATTGTGGAGCAGGCTTGGGCTGCAGCCTGAGCTCTGGGACCCTCCCACTTTGCAGGGTCCTAGAGCCTGATCTTAGCTTGAACCTGAACATCTACATCACAATTAAATAGCTACTTAGCCCGGGTCAGCTGGCATGGGCCAGCTGTGGGTTTCTAATTGCAGTGTAGACATACCCTGAAATGAGAACACTGGGGCCTTGAATAATTAGGGCATGTCTATGTAAGCCCATGATTTGAACTCAGGGTCAAACCTAGTCTCCCATCTCTCTATATGCAAATCATGCTAACCCAGGACTTGGACTCAGAGTAGAAGGATCCCACAGGGGCTGAAGGTCCAAAATTGAGTCAAGTCAGGATCCAGAATTCAATTCCTATTGCTTAGTAGTGTGGACTTGTGCTCTGGGAGTCCAACAAAAGTATCCCACAATCCTACCTTCTTTGTCCTCTGGACAGTCACGTTAGGTGGACAGTCAAGTTTTCCCACACTGCACCACAAACAAAGAAATAGAGTGGCCCCATTTTGGAAAGGTGCTAGGAAGTTTGGGATATAGGTGGTTAGACTCGGGCCCGCATAAAACAGTGTAGACGCTGAGTCCCCAGTTGGGACCCAGGGTTCAACAACTCCTAATCTGAGGTTACAAATTAGTATAGACACTCAAATCCTAGATTAACAAACCCAAGGTCTGCTAACTTGAGTTTTACTAACCCTAACATTTATACTGCAGTGTAGACATACCCTTAGGGTATGGCATATCCCACAAAGGGTCCAAGAACCCAGGCTCCAGCCAGAGTGTTTACACTGCAATTTTACAGCTCAGTAGTCCAAGTCCCACAAGCCCAAATCAGATAACATGGGCCAGCTGTGGGTGTTTGACTGCAGTGGAGACATACCCTTACTGTCCAAGTCAGACTCTAATCTTGTCATTTAAAGGTGAACTGCAAAGGACTGGTGATTTTTGAGTTAGTATGGATTTACGTGCTGAATGTTTCTGCAAGAAATGCAATGTATAACAAAAAGCTTTAACTTATCTTTTGAAATTTTTTTTATTCTCTGTGAAATCCTGACACTTCCTGGTTTACTACTTGCCCTAGAATGCATGCATCTGTGATGCCACTGATACTAGATATCCTGTAAGACTTATGGTATCAGTAACATCCCAGAATGATGAAAACACCTGTTAATAGCTTCAAATGGTAGACACACACCTTGTGTGACTGATGAAAAGACTATTCCACCAGGAAGAACACTTTATGGAGTGGACAGTTTAAAATAGAATATTGTGGTTGGGCCCAGTGACCATTTACAACAATTTTAGAAGACATTCCCTACCATTACTCTCACTTCCTACCAGTCATCTTAACTGCTCTGATTCAATCTTCTCTCCATGATGGCACATAATTTACATCTGCTTTAATAAAATGAACTCACTTTACTATACCAGAGGTTTTCCCTTCCTTCCACCTTATTGTCTCTAAAGTGTATACAAATCTGAACTTTTTATGAATACTTGGTGTTTCAGAATCATACTTGTGTGATGGTAAAAAAAGGCAAAAGCAAACATGAAACTGACACTGATCTTTTCATAAAACTCTTATTATGGAACTTGTTCCTAGATGCAGTTCTTAAGGCCTTTGATGTCTAACACTGCTGATATGCAGCACTAGAAACTTCTTGTGAATGAGCTGAATGCTGAGCTAAAAGCTGGTTCAACAATAAAAACAGCTGGTTCCAATTGTGGGAAATACACTTACTGAAAGCAATACATTTCATCTGACTCACCAATTATATGCACTACAAGAGGGAGGGTGATTCAGAGCCTACACCAGCAGGTTTTAACCTAAAATGTCTCTACTTTTCCTCTAATTAGACTGTTTCTAATAAAACCCAAGTCAGATCATTCACCATAATGGAATTCCTCAGGAAATTCCCAGAACTGCACTAACTACCACAACTCGTTTTCTATCCTTAACCCCTTGATGACTTAGCATTTTGGAGCTTTCTTCATAAATAGCAGGAAGAGCTACATAAGTTTAGTTCTTATGTAACTAAAATATTTTTAATAATCTGAAATACAGATATAGGAAAGTCACAATTATTATGACTACACATGAATACACTACCAATCATCATGGTATCTGGCATTTTACATGGGTTACATTGGATCACTGGGTCATAACACAAACATGTGCTTCAAACAACTAATATAATTTACTCAGATATACTTTTTAAACAAACACAGAGATGAACAGCTAATCCTAATACAATTTCTGCAAGACAGCAACCCAGCAAGCACTAAGAATATCCTCTATCATTGGCAGGAAACACACACAGTCATATTTATATTGCCCTTTCTTTAAAAATTACTTTCCACGACTTAAGAACCAATGATGAGACACATCTATGCAATGAGCTTTGACTTTTGCTAGCCTAAGACTCCATTTGCTACCTTTTCATTTTTTTTTAATTACCACAATTTTGTTCCCTGCTAGAGGAAGAAAAAGAAGCACTTCTATACTGCATAGCACAGAATTCAAAAGACAAGAATCAACAATATTAAAGCTGCCTGTGTAACCTTAACTCTGCCCCCCATACATATGTATTACAATGTAGTCTTTTATTATAGGGATCACATATTACTTTTTCAACATATCATATGTGCAAGTAAGCAGGACTCCTTACGTGCACTCTCTCTTTCACTAATTGTATAGAAGTGTGTAGCACTGCATAGAAACTTTCTTTATTTTAACATTCCAAGCTTCTGAGCAGCTTCAAACAGCCACCATTTTTTAAATTTTAACCTGCCAAACAAATGACTAGTTTTTTCCCTTCCAAATGTGGAATCCCCACTCCACCCTCCCAAGTCTCATAATGGACAATATTCGGTCCTGAAGTTGTGACGGGTATAAGAGCTAATATTTTTGTCCCAGCAAAGCTAGAAATTAGAGCTTTATATCACTGGAAAAATGAAAATCTTCCCATTCCAGTGGGACACACAACACTTTTATAGCTCTAGAAGGGTAAGATATACCTGATTTTGAAGTTATGATATTTTTATGTATAGAAAAGCTACAAAGTCATTAAAATAAGTTTTTAAAAACTAATATAGCTTTAATATACATAATTAGATATATAATATAATCATATATATTAACTAATATAGTTTTTCACTTCCAGGGAGACCTATATCATTTTACTCATGATAACTAAGGCCACTGTCTTTTACAGGAGGAGGTATAAAAGAAATAGTCCCATTGACAATTTAAAAAACCTTAATGTCACTATCCCAACATGTGTTATATATATTTACACTTGTGTAGTAAATATTTAACTAAGTTATGATTAATCACTACTCTGTTCCTTTACATGCTGTACCTGTTGATGCCTTTCTTCATATGAAAGCCAACTTTCTATTACCGAAATCCATGAGAAGTCTAATTTGCCATTTCCTGCCCATAGGCAATATTTCAGGCTGACTATATGCTACTTGGGCCTAACTGCATTCTCCAGGAGTCCTTCAAGAGGGAATCTCTTTCAATACATCAGTTCATAATTGTGCTGTAAGGGCCCAATTACTTACACTATTTATAATGGTCTTTACTACTACATCTAAAGCTGTGATCATTTAATTTTCAAGCAGCTGATTAGCGATGGTTGTAGCTTTAAGTGGATCCTGGAGAGACCAATCAAATGGATCCTTTGTTTAATTAGTTTTCCATTTTTACCTTAGAGACAGAAGTTTAGAACACACTGGAGCCCTTGGCAGCTTTTGATGTTTACAAGCAGCTTCAAAAGAATGTCTGTTCGAGTAGTTTCTTGTTGGAGAACTTGAAAGGTTGCTCTAGCTAATTTAACTGTCTCTGTTTTCTGTCCAGTACTAGAAAACAAGGTGCTTTCTACTCCAGCACCTGAAGATGAGACATATCTTGTTTTTGTGCTTCTATGTTTTCTCCAGATTAGAGATAAGAAGAAGTTTAGCTTGAGGTTATCTTCTTTACAAGTTAAATTTACAGACATGTGGTCAACAAACATACATACTGACCACTGCTTTACCATCAAATGTGGTACATCCAATCTGTTTTATGTGCGTGCATCTACATCACTACATCTACATCACTACGTTGGACTAGATGACCTCCTGAGGTCCCTTCCAACCCTGATATTCTATGATTCTGTGATCACCAATCACCTCACCCACATCAACTCACCAACCTATTAAAATTATTTGAGGGGGTCAAGAAACATGTGGACAAGGGTGATCCAGTCGACACAGTGTATTTGGACTTTCAGAAAGTCTTTAACAAGGTCCTACACCAAAGGCTCTTAAGCAAAGTAGGCAGTCATGGGGTGAGAGGAAAGGTCCTCTCATGGATCAGTAACTGGTTAAAAGATAGGAAACAAAAGTTAAGAATAAAGAGTCAGTTTTCCATAGTGGAGAACGGTAAATAGCGAGCTTCCCCCAAGGCTCTGTACTGGGACCTATGCTCTTCAACATATTCATAAATAATCTGGAAAAAGGGGTAAACAGTGAGGTGGCAAAGTTTGCAGACGATACTAAATTACTCAAAATAATTAAGTCTAAAGCTGACTCTCAAAACTGGATGATTAGACAACAAAATGGCAGAAGAAATTCAATGTTAATAAATGCAAAGCAATGGACATTTGAAAAAATAATCCCAACTATACATACAAAATGATGGGGTCTAAATTAGAAGTTACCACTTAAGAGAGATTTTGGAGTTATTGTGGATAGTTCTCTGAAAACATCTTCTCAATGTGCAGTGGCAGTCAAAAATGCTAACATGTTAGGAACCATTAGGAAAGGGACAGATAATAAGACAGAAAATATCGTCTGTAGACAAAAACTTTTCTCAAAGTGATCACTCCATATCTGATCTTTCAATATTCATATTCACCCTCAAAGCAAGCCTGCACAACAACACCTTCAAAACCCAACTCTGGGCACTTAAGTTCATAATGCTGCTGTACACTAAAAAACATGGACTTAATGGGGACCCTGGTTTCATGGCTCATTACAATGATCTGTAACACACACCTGACTATTATCCCTTAATGGTTCACTTCAAATCTCTTTTGCATAACAATCTAACCCTTATTGCCCACACCATCTCAAGTGGCCTCCTACAATGTGTTACCACTTATGCTTAACTATCTGTCTCAACTTGTATTTAGCTCAGACATTCTGATTTTCCCCCCAAACCTGAAGAACTCTGTGTAGTTTGAAAATTAGTATCTCCCACCAACAAAAGTTGGCCCCAAAAAAGATATCACCTTACCTACCTTGTGTCTCTCATATCCTGGGACCAACACGGCTACACCACCATTGTAAACAGGTTTGAAAATTATAGAGTGTATGTATATTCTGAACTGTAATTCAGTAAAAATGCCATCACAGGATTCTCTGTTTATTGTCTCATGTTAGCTTTCACTTCAACTTTGCTCAAATTATAAGTAAAAAGATATGTAAACCAACCTGGAATAGTAATATTAAGATGTATTCTTCCTGGCTCATGCATCACCACCATTTACTGTTATTATTTTGCAGTAGCGTCTAGATACCCCAATCAGGCATCTAGGCTGCACTGTAGTAAGCACTATAAACATGTGACCAAAGGAAAGTCCCTGTCCCAAAGAGTTTACAATTTAAGGCTATGTCTACACTATGCATCTTTTAGCAATACAGCTGTGCTGCTACAGCCATACCGCTAAAAGATGCACAGTGTAGTTGCTTTTTGTCGGCGGAAGAGAGCTCTCCCGCTGACAAAAAAATTCCACCCCCAATGAGAGGCAGTAGCTTTGTCAGCGGGAGAGCTCTCCTGCCGACAAAGTACTGTTCACTCCGGCGTTTTTGTCAGTAAAACTTCTGTCGTTTGGGGGGTGTTTTGAATCACACCCCTGAATGACAAAAGTTTTACCAACAAAAGTCCAGTGTAGACAAAGCCTAAATATAATGAGACAACAGGTGGATACAAAAAACAGATGACAGCACAAAATAACCAAGAGTTTATGATGATAAGCAGCAGTCAAAGCACACCAACTGCCTAGTCACCAGTAATAAAGATTCTGCAATTGGCATTTAGTTAACAATTCTGTTGATGCACAGAGTATTAAAGAATCCAGCTGACTCTCCCATAACTGCATTGACTCTATAGTACCATGGAGAGTAAAATAGAAAAAAATATTTTATTTGATTAAGCAAGTAGATATGATTTACAAACACAGAAGAATAAAGGATCCGTTGTACAAAAAGGTGCTAATTTTATATAGTTACTTTTATGACCATTACCATACTTTAAAAACTGAACTGAGTTTGTAAGAGTAAAGAAAAATCTGAACATTTTCTTACAGCACAGGGGGAAAAAAGTGTATTATTGGCTAGCTTAAAACCAGCCAAAAAAAATGTTACCAAATTAAACAAACACCCCCCCCCCCCCAAAAAAAAAAAAACCAACACGCTTCACTTTTAGACTGGAATCAAGCATGAGAAATTTCAATCCAAAGAACAATTTTCCCAGAGAGTCAAAAGTGCTGAAAAATAGGAGCTTATAATGAAAGTGCATCCTTAATCATAATGATAGTATTGTTACAGCAAAACAATAATAAAGGATTGTGTGAAATTCCACTTAGGTAATCTTGATAGTGTCTCTATGAATAAGAAAGTACAATACACTGTATCAGTATGGTATAGGACAGTATTCCAATATAGTGGAGATGCTCAAAGTGAAAAACAGCATTTCAGAACTCCATTATACTGGTAGTTTCCTAATATAGGAAAAATTTTATAAGCTAATGTAACTTTTACCACCAAACCTTTTAAAGTTATCTTATTAGATATGGAATACAATAATATAGTAATACCATCAATGAGAAGGGAGGTAGCATAAAAAGCTCTCCTACCTGATAGTGACTGTAGTGCCTTTTCAAAAGAAGGCAATGGGTCCTTTCTGAGAGGTCGGCTGAGTGAAGCCTCCTGTGCACTGAAGAGTCCAGGGCTGTCAATTAACTTTTTACGTCCACTAGTGCTGGTAGAGTTAGTGACTCTGCAGCTGCCTATTGCACTTGTGAAAAGATTTGTGTGTTCATCACTGGTAGCTGGCTCAGAGCTAGGGGTAAATCCTCCCAAGGACAGACCTGCAGAGTTTTCAGAACAGTCTATCTGTAATGGTGTCTGTAATCCCAATGCTAATGAATTAGACTCTGAAGGCTCTCTCCTGACCCACTGTTCCTCTCTGCTTAGCAAACCCTTTGAAGGTGAAAGGTGTGGACAAGACATATGACATCTGTGCTTCTCTTTATGTTTATATCTCTCACCAACAGCCTCCTTCCCAAATCTGTAGCGCTTCAAGGATTCCAGGACTGTTCTGGAAGAGCTGTTAGCTGTTATAGTGTCCATGGAAACCTGTGGTTGCTCTGAAGAACGATGTTCTCTATGTTTATGACGATGTCTGTGTTTATGTTCAAGCATCCAGCCATAAGCCATTTCAGGTGGAACACTGGGGTAGGTGCTCATAGAGAGGAGTGGAGTCCTGCTAGTTGTGAGGAAGGCTTCTTGACGTAGAAGCTTATGCTTCTTCTTGTGGTATTTGGCGGGATTAAGAAGTAAATGGCCTGTATGCATGTAAGAAGGTGGTGGCAGTGGGGTAGTAAAAGAAGGAGAAGGTGGTGGAGGATAAAGAGTTGGAGGATACCTTCCATAATAACCTAATCCTATTGGAGTAGCTGCAAGGGGAGAAGGAGAATAAGGCATGCCATAAGAGGGATAGAATCCAGTACTGGAAAGAGGAAAACTAAGACTATGCATGAAAGGCATTTCTGCCATAGCCTCCCGCATCTTGGGGGGTCTGCCTCTCTTCTTCTTTAAATCAGGTTTTCGAATGTAGTGCAAAGGATCTAAAGGAAATGTTGGATGAGTATAGAAGCTATTGAAGTTTATCCTAAAAATAGTAGGCAGTAGGTCTCGGGGTATAAAATGATGACTTCTGTGGGTTATTCTAATTTCACTCAAACGACTTATTAGTTCCTCTAACTCAGCAAGGAAATCAGGGTCTTGCCTACCTCGGAGCTGAGGATATTTCTTTTTCCTTTTTCGCTTCTGTCTTTTCATTTTATCGTAGCTGAGGTAATCGTGACCCCTGCGCTTACATTTATGTTTATGTTTTTCTTTTAGGCTACTTAAAACTGTTGAGGTTTCAGGGGAAATGAGGGAAACATGCTCAAATGAATGTCTTTTCTTCTTCTGCCCACAGAATTTCTCTGCTCGGTCTGAAGTACTGTTATTATCTGTTCCTATTCCACTGTCACTGGGAACTGTCTCATCACTGTGAGACTCACTAATTGGTGAAGGAGTGGCTTCCTTCAGAGATGTCAGTTCACTTAAGTGAGAAGGAGAGTTTGGCAGTAAAGTAGGAGGAGATAATCTCCTCCTTCCCTTGGAGGCCTTTTTCATTGCAAGGGTCTGAACTACACTTCCTTGTCTGGAGTGTAGATGTAAATATGGCACTGAACTGGGCTCAACAAATCCTGCATCACTGCTGACAGGGCTCTGCCCCCCACTTGCTGCAGAAGACTGAGAGCACACTGGAGATGGAAGAACCTCTGAATTATTAGCTGCTGAAGGCAGCAAAGGAGGAAGTACTTGTCCCAGTATTGTCCCCGCTGTTTGCTGGGTAGTATTCTCAAGAACAGTTAAACTGGCAGAATTACTAGTTAAAATACCATTTAGGATAGCTTTAGGTTTTCTACCTCTCCTCTTTCCTATGTAAATGGTTCCTTTCTTGCTGACATTTATCTGCTGGCCTAATTTTGAACCAAATGTGGCAGCAAGGGTTGACACAGTATTGTGGAGTTTTGATTGCACTTTCCCTTTGTTATTTGGCTCCACTGTGCTAGAGAGGATTTGATTCAAAAGCTTTTTTCGCTTCAGAGTTTTCATTTTGTTTATTTTTCGGATAATTGTTTTCATTAATTGCCCATTACTTCTCTTGGTAACTTTCCTATCTGATTCTACCTCAACATCTCTCATGCTACACATCGTTTTCTGAGCTTCCTCTGGACCTCTGACCTGGTCCTTCCTCTCAAAAAAATCCCCACTACATTGCTGATCACTTTCAGATTCCATTTTGTTTGAATTATCTGTAGCAACAAAAGATGCCACAGACAGAATAGGTGGTTTCATTTTAACAGCTGATCTGATCTGTCTTTTAGGTCTCCCTCTCTTCTTAGGAAAAGTCTGTCCTGTTAAGTTTTGTTTTAGGGAGGGAATTTCTATCTCTGGCTGCAGAACAGGAGGCTCTTGCTCTTCCTTTGACTGCACTGAGAAGACTTTTGATGCTGGAATTTTTAGGGTTCTCTTTGGGGGACCTTCCAGCTGGGGCATCTCCTTTGATTTAGGCCTTCCTCTTTTGGGCTTATAAATTTCTGGTAAGATGTCACCTGACACACACACACTAGAAGGCTGTTTGTGAGTACTATAGAATTTTTTAGTCTGTTTGTCAGCTTCAGTTAACAGAGCAAGAGACTGTCCGCTGCTAGATTTGCTCAGTTTTGGCAACTGATGTTTGACAAATTCATGATCTATAAATGAAGTTGACCCTATATTTTTCAAGAATTTAGCCTGCTCCAGACTACTGTTTGATAGTGCAGTGCATGAAATGTTTTTAAAAAGCTCTGACCTTTCTAATTCTAGACCCTTTGGAGGCTGACATATGTTTCTAGACACCACTTTAGTCCATCGTGGTTTCCTTCCTTTTCTTTTCTTTAAAGATTTTGACTGAGTAGCACTCAGGTCATCAGCTCCTTGGCAAGGTTTCCCTGATGCAGTTATTGCACCAATCTTTAGAAACTGTTTGGTATTAAACAAACTTGTGAAGCTAACCACTGAAGAGGTGATGGTAGCATGAATATTTGATTCAGTTGCCAGACTGGTTTTTTTCCCTATGGAGGGACTAGTTCTTGTGGTGTCTGTGTGTGTGGCTTTTGAATCATTTAATTCTTTATCCACACCTTTAAAATCAGTGCTCAGACTGTGATTCAATGACCTGTTCAGGTTCAGAAGTGTACTGTCCGAAGAAAACTGAGTCTTCCCAATCTGCTCAGAAATTCCTTCTAAGACATCTGTTGTGGTAGTACTTGTATGTGATGGATTTGAAGCTAACTGAGAGGAGGTTGCTGTGGGGCTCCTGTTTAAGGTAGTAACAGACACTGTGGGTGAGGGTGATGGGAGGTTTCCTTCTCCAACAGCACTAAATGGGGACTTTGCTGTAGATACATCTGAAGCGCCTCCTGTTCTGAAGTCTGGTGAAGTGCAATATACTGGAAGCTGCTTTTCATGCTTAGATGTTTCACAAGTCCCCTTTTCATTGGATTGGAAACTGTCCTGCTGAATACAGGTTCCTTCATTAAATATTTCTTTGTCTATACCAGCAACCTCTTTTCGAAATGAAATCTTTTCCAAGATATTGTCTTTATTCTGTCTTATAATATGTTTCTCAAAAGTTTTACTGCTGATATTATCTTTCAGTAATTCTGTAGTCTCATGGCTTTCAAGATTATTGAGGTTTGTACTGCAAGAAAGCTTGAAGGGCTCCGAGGCAGGACTGAGAGAATCAGCTTTCAGACTTCCAGAGTCCTTGTTAATTAATCCTGCTGAAGTGCCAATCCCCGGCAGTTTCTTCCCAGAGTCCTTGTTAACCAGTCCCACTGGGGTGCCAATCCCTAGCAGCTTCTTCCCAGAGTCTTTGTTAATCAATCCTGCTGGGGTGCTAATCCCCAGTAGCTTCTTCCCTGACTCTTTATTTACCAATCCCACTGGGGTACCAATCCCCAGCAACTTCTTCCCCAACTCCTTGTTAACCAATCCCACTGGGGTGCCAATCCCCAATGACTTCTTCACCAACTCCTTGTTAACCAATCCTGTTGGGTTGCCAATCCCTGGTAGTTTCTTCACAGAGTCCTTATTAACTAATCCAGCCACAGAGTTAGTCACTGGCTGCTTCTTCCCAGAGTCCTTGTTAAGTAATCCTGATGGAGAGCCAATCCCTGGTGGCCTCTTTCCACAGTCCTTGTTAATTAATCCAGCTAAAGAGCCAATCCCTGGTGGCTTCTTCCCAGAGTCTTTGTTAACCAATATGGCTGCAGTGCCAGTCCCCAGTGGCTTCTTCCCTGAGTCCTTGTTAACCAATCCAGCAGCAATGCTAGTTCCTGGAAATTTCTTTACTAAGTCCTTGTTAACCAGTACAGCTGCAGTTCCAGTTCCTGGTAGCTTCTTCCCAGAGTTTTTAACCAACCCAGATGGAGATCCAGTTCCTGGCTTCTTCTGCTTTGTTTTGGAAGACTTTGAGGGGGGGCAAATTGCAATAAGTTGAGCCAATTTTTCTGTTACAGTTGTTGCTCCATTAATTTGTGCTCTATCCTTCAAGTCAGGATCACGGCTATCAACAAGAGTAGGAGGAGTTGACTTCACATAATCTGTCATTTCAGTGGGTAGTGGAGAAAACTTCTTAGGTACAGGAGTGGTTTCTCCTTGTATGTCTTCCTCAGCATGGAATTCAACTGTTGCAATTTCTCCAGCTTTCTTGCAAAACTTTGAAGGGTCCTAAAAGTTTAAATAAGAAAAATACTTTAGAAACCAAGTAAAAACAAAAGTCAGTTTTCTCTAATCATACTACCCTATAGTGTTGATGTAATTAATCATTGCTGTTTGATAAGAGATCACTGTGAATGAGATGTTGCATCTCAATGGACTGTATCATTTTTAAAAGAACACATTTCAGTGGACATATACAGGCTTTTATAAAACAACTATCACCCACACACCTTCAGAACACCCAGTCCAAGTAATTTAATCTGTTCTACTGATTGGAGTGGTCCTGGGCTTTCAGCACAGTAGACTGCTAACTGTGCTAAAATATACTGAACTTCATGGTGGTTTGTGCACTGGAAAAATGAGGACTAGAGACTACCAAAATTATTTGCAGCTGTGGCTCAAACTATATTTGAAATCTAGTCTCTAGAGGGGAAAAGCTATGCTAATACAATAATCCATTACATCACTAAATGTTTTTGGGGATGTTCCAGTAAATTAACCTTTTCCTTACAGAGGATTTTCATCTTTTATATAGCGCTCCCAATAGAGATCCTAGAAATGCATGAGATGTATTAACTTCTGTTGGGAGCTGGTGGAGGAACTGATACTCATTTCTTATAATTATCAGGTAATGAAGTAGAAAGTACAAGGTTTGAAGAAACTTACCTGACACCTACTGGCCTGAGGATTAAGCCTACTATCCAGGGTGAAAAATACTGGTGCTACCATGCCCACCCAACATCATCCTCCCTGACATTTAAATTAATACAAAAATTGTATACTGTTTGTAAATTAAGAACAGTAAAAATAATCAATTTTGTATTTAATAAATTTTACAAAACTAACTTGGGCTGGCCAAATAGCAGAAAAAATATTTGTTGACTATATTCAAATGTCACCATAATTCATTTAATATTATTTGGTGAACAGGAGGTAACAAACAATAGAGGTGCTCAAATACTGAAAAACAAAATTGTTGAGATATACCAGTGATGTTAATTGAGTAATTATAATATATTAGCAGTGTTCTTTTTGACCAGTCTTACTTACTTCAGTATTGTGCTTTTGATAGACCTTTTTTCCCTTCCTGGCTTCACCCACTCTTTTATGTAGTCTTGAGCAGCCAAAATTTTGATTAGAAAAAGGAGTCTAAATTTAGGCTCCTATGTTCATGTAAAGTCAATGGGATTTGTGCTCCTAATTCCCTTAAGCACTTTTGAAAATCCCATAACTAATATATGGACTTGGTGTCAGGAGTAAGGCCCTCAGCCGCACCTGCTCAATACTCCTGACACCCTAATGAGCCAGCCAGGCTGCCTGATGGACCACTTTGCCTAACTGGCTGAGAAAGCCAGCAGGCCAGCTCTTAAACCTAGCAGCAGCAGCTACTCGCTGGCTGCTCAATGCCCATGCCCATGGGACTCTGCCTCCCTAAGCCTGTCTCTCTGAGCCTGCTCCTGCTCCTCCACATCTCCAGCCCAGACCCTCTTCCGCACCCAGTCTTGCTCCTGCCTCAGAACCAGCTCTGCTTCTGCCATCTCTGACTCCTGGTAATCCGGCTCTGACCCTCAGCTTTGACTCTGACTCCACCTCAACCCCTGGCTCTGGCATTTGGGCTCTGACTTCAGTCCTGACCCTCGATTCTGATTCCTGTCTTCAACTCTGTCTTGCCCCTTGTCTCTGGCACTCGGATTCTGACCACTAGGCATAACTGCCTATGACCCAGTCCACTGACACCTAGGAGCCTAATTTCTGGCTCCTATTTTCAAAAAATTTAGTCAATAGTCTATTTCCTCTTTTCCTTCTCTTTCTCCATTCCTCCTACAGCTCTCTTTCTTTCCCTTTTGATACGTTGTGGACTCTGACTCCTACCTGATATTTCATGTTTCTCCCTTCTTCTCCAAAATCTCTTTACATGCTGCACTTCTCTTTTCTAATGTATCCCATCAATCTCTCCCCTTTTACACCCACCCATGCTCCCATACATAGGACTTGGAAGTTTTACTAGACAGTTTTACTAGAAATATTTGAGACCTCACTGTCTGGGGCAAAACCAAACTGAGAGGCAATCCCTGCCCCCCTGAACTGCTGGGATAGGGAATTATACTAGAAATCTTGTCCTGGGATCCTGCTCAGTTTGCCATATTTTGTAAAAGTCTTTGGCTAGCAAGAGTGATAAATTGGAAGGCCTCCCCTTGCAAACCCTCTGACTGTCAGAAGGGACCCGAAGGTGCATATTCTCACTCTCTATTTATGCCTGTGTCCCTCCTTCAAACCCAGGGCTTGTTTTCTTCAGAAAGGTGCCTCAGCTACTCTACCCTTTTCCCAACTCTCTTGTAGGTCCTGATCCTCAGTGAATAGTTCCAGCGCCTGCCTCTACCATGGTTCAACTCAGAGCACTGTAGCAAAATTGATTTGATTCCTGTCCGTTTCACAAAACTGGAATATTTTCCAAAAAGGATCTGAACAGCAGCAGTGAAAATGGAGAAGGCTGATCAATTTTCATTTTGTTGCAGGTTGGAAAGCTCTGAGCAGCAGTAGATACTTCATGAGTCTGTTGGCAGATTTAGGAAAACAGCACTGCACTTAGTTTACCCTCAGGTCACATTTGAAAAGTTGTTTCAAACTGTAAGAACTCAAACTGTCCTCTTCAAGTCATGTACTAATTTGGACCAAGTCCCAAAGCATGTGCACAGGTTTTGATTGCCTGCAATATATTCTTGGAGAAAGGTGCAGATTAAACTATCAGAGGGGTAGCCGTGTTAGTCTGGATCTGTAAAAGCAGCAAAGAATCCTGTGGCACCTTATAGACTAACAGACGTTTTACAGCATGAGCTTTCGTGGGTGAATACCCACTTCGTTGTATTCACCCACGAAAGCTCATGCTGTAAAACGTCTGTTAGTCTATAAGGTGCCACAGGATTCTTTGCTGCTTTTACAGATCAAACTAGTCTTCGATGGGAGGGGAGGTCAAGATCTTGAAACTTTGTTATTAAACGAGCACAGATTTTGCAGAAATTGATGGCACTCACCCTGAAAAGCTTCTTCCTCATCCTGAGTGAGTGCATATTTCAAGCCCATAGAAAATAATTGTCAAACATAGGGGTGGGGGGAAATAAACTGAAACTGCTGCTGAATTAACGACAAGAGGTTGGAAGAAACCTTTATTTTTGCCTGCAACTCCAGAAACCAAGCCTCTGTCCTATTTTGGAAACCAAGTATTTTTAATTTTACAGTTAAAAAAAAATCACTTAATCACAGGTACGTTAACAGAAAAGATCTGGTTTAACATACACTTTTTGCGAACCAATTTCATTTTGTTAATTGGATATAAAATAAAACAAATCCAGTTAATAGAGACATCTTGATATTGAGAACATTTTGTCTCCCTAGGAGACTTCTATATCAATAGACAGCTAGTGTAATTACAAACCCACTATGAAAGGCAACATTTATAACCTGGATCAACAGAATAGCTCTTTGTTTATCCTATTATCTGGAATGTTAAATAATTGAGGGCTAGTGACATCAAGTGATTTATGTAAATAAAAATAAATCACTCACATGCTATTGTCTGACTGATTAACTTGCTGAACCATGTAAACAGTCAACTGAACTGCAAAGACAGTATTTTCACCACCTTTCCCCATTATCAATTACTTAAGAGCTCAACCAATCAAAATATATTTAATGCCTGAAGCTTCTTTACTGCAACAAGTGTCTGGTGTTCAAACAAAGGTAGGATTTAAAAAAATTAAATAATTTTGATAATTTAAAAAAGTGATTTCTAAAATGTTCCTAGATGAACCTGGAAATACTGTTGAGGTAATAAGGCTTTTCATTTCACAGATCCCTCAACATCAAAGGGAGTCCTCCTCCTGCTTATAAACATATACCATTACTAAGGTTTGAACAATTATCTATTTTTATGATTGTTTTAGTCTCTCATAACTCATTATTTGCTTCACAGCACCCAAAAGTGTGGTAAATTGCCTTCCTAACACACAAAAACACATGGGTCCTGCCCTGAAGTGCTTATAATTTGACTAAAGATGAAGAACAAGGGTATGGAGAATGAGAGAGGAGGACAAGGGTTGCAACAGCAAGATTGTATGATTGCATAGGAAGTATTGCAACCATCTTAATGAATTTAATGTTGTCTTCTTTGAAGATGTTTTACACTTTTTAATTTATATTACAAAAGTTAGGAGTTTGTGTCTGAGCACTTGGGGTTGAAGTGTGAGAGGGGAGTGGCGGGAAGGAGAAGTTGCAGGAGTGAGAGACAAGAATGCCTAAAGGGAAGCTGAGTGAGAGGGAAGTGGAAATGGAAAAGGAGGAAGGGAAGATTAATAGGAAACACAATAGATAAGAGATAGTGAGGATGGGCAGCTGAAGGGGCACAGTGATAGGAGAAGGGTGATGTAAAGGTGGACCAGCCACCAGTGTCAATACAACAAACGTGAAAAAGCATCCTGAGTCCAAGATCTGGTAGCATCAGTGGCTAGGACATTTTTAACCCTAGCTGCTTCTGGACTGGACAGTCCAACCTCCTTCCCATTAGCTACAGCTCCCTCATTTTAGAAGAGGGGACTGTTGGCAAGCTGCTGACAGTCCTTTGACCCTGGAATTCAAAAGTGATGCATACAGCTGATGATAACTGGAGCACTAAGTATTTTATTATTTTCAAATACTTTCTTCAACCAAAGGCTTTGGTCTTTATCATCACCTAAAATATACAGATAATCTTTGGAGAGACAACTAGAATTTCTGATCTTCCTGCAATGTTGCAGACTTTAACCTCTTTATTGCCCATCAATACTAAACCAAAGAAACTGGACTCATTTACCACTTCCTCCCGCCTCTTGGTTGCAGACCTATCTTCAAACTGCCTCCCAGGCTGTGTCTACATTGATAATTTAGGTAAGTCTTCCACTATTAATCTGGCATCAGTCCAACTCCAACAGTTCTAGTAATGGTGTGAATGCTAGTACAGACAAATAACCATGTCATCAAACATTGCTCAGAGTAGGTCAGACAACATGGCGGTATATATCTCTGTGGCCAGCCTACATTACAGTTTAGATCCTTGCTAGTACCTGTGCTAGATCAAGGGTGGGAGAATTGTCTAAAAATCTCTGCATAGACTAGGCCCCAGTAGCTGAATGTCACTTTACACAATGCTCACTGCTCTGCTGGCCCAAGGAGTGACTCCAGAAATCAAACAGCCTTCCACAAAGAGGTGATGTGTTCTTGATTAAAGTCCTTTCTAAAGCAAAAACCTATTGGGTCAGATCCCTCTAGGCCAGAGGTTGGCAAACTATGGCCTGTGGGCCGGATGTGGCCCATGGGACCGTCCTGCCCGGCTCTTGAGCTCCCAGCTGGGGAGGTTAGCCCCCGGCCCCTCCCCTGCTGTCCCCCCTCCCCTGCAGCCACGCAGGCAGTGCTCTGGGCAGTGGGATTGCGCGCTCCTACGGAGCAGAGCGGCAGCGTGTCTAGCTCCATCTGGGTGGCACGGCTGCCAAACATGCTGCTCTGAGCGGCATGGTAAGGGGGCCGGGGGGCTGGATAAGGGGTAGGGGATTCCAGAAGGCAGTCAGGGGACAGGGAGAAGGGGGCGGTTGGATGGGGCGGAGGTTCGGGGGGGGGTCATTAGAGGACAGGGAACAGGGGGGTTGCATAAGCGTGGGTGTCCCAGGGGGCCTGGCAAGGGTGTGGATAGGAGTCAGGTGATGGGGAACAGGGTGGGCTGGATAGTCATGGAGTCCCAGGGGGCCAGGGTGTGGATAGGGGTCAGGGCAGTCAGGGGACTGGGAGCAGGGGGGTTGGATAGAGAGTGGGGTCCTGGGGGGTGGTTAGGGGCAGGGGGTCCCAGGAGGGGGCGGTTAGGGGACAAGGAGCAGGGGGGGGTTGGATGGGTTGGAGGTTCTGAGGGGGGCAGG
Source organism: Mauremys reevesii (assembly GCF_016161935.1). Classification (NCBI taxonomy): domain Eukaryota; kingdom Metazoa; phylum Chordata; order Testudines; family Geoemydidae; genus Mauremys; species Mauremys reevesii. The sequence goes on along the minus strand of NC_052646.1, from coordinate 325,355 downwards.
AAGTGGGAGGGGGCGGATAGGGGATGGGGGCCAGGCTGTTTAGGGAGGCACTGCCTTCCCTACCTGGCCCTCCAGACAGTTTTGCAATCCCAGTGTGGCCCTCGGGTTAAAAAGTTTGCCCACTCCTGCTCTAGGCCCTGCTGTTTCAGAGGGCTGATGCCTCCAGGTATTTCTCAATTGTTTGCTTTGGAAGCTACTAGTGCTAGAGGGATTTTGTAATATGGAGAACAGTTTGGCACTGAGCCCAGCTTTTCCACGGCAGCTGCAATCTTATGTAAATTGTACTGGGGCTTCACATTTCAGAGGAGCTTAATTTCCTTTGCACACACAAAACAGACAGCTGTGGAGGCAGCCATGATCTGTCCTACGGCCTGGAGACTAAACAAGATGCCACTCTTATTTCCCAAAATAACATAGCGTGGAACCATATGCTCCCTTAAATGGAAAAGGAGTAATCCAAAGCTCTCTCCTCTTGGGTTGACCAACCACAACGTAGCAGGGTGTGCTTTCAATGAGCAAAGCATTTTAAAGGTGCAATAGTTTGTTCGGTGAGGTTCGTCAGCCCTATAGATATATATCCAGACTATTGCTTTCCTTTTTTGTTTCTGCAGTTCTAAGCTGGCCCACATGCAGCTGATTTAGCATTTCACTTCTCCTTGTTGCACATTGTGGTTAAAAAGTCTGCACTGTTTTTAATGGATGCAAATAGGGATTTATAACTCAAGAAAGTATTTCTTATTTTCCTGTTGATCTAACTAACGTAAATTACCCAGGTATAATATTAAGGGTCTTTACTAAAGAGAGCTAACAGGAGACATTCACAGATAAAAACCTCACCTTGGATGTCTTGCTTAGGGACTGCCATTTATGCCTATATGTTCTTACTTTTTATTTTATTTTTAATAACTTTAAATCATGATGAGATGTCCACACTGAAGCTGTCAAATAAGCATGCATGATTACCTAATACTAAACTATAGCAAGCAATGAAAATTAATAATACTTGATAAGAATAATGTGTATGTTTACGTGAGGAGTGTAAGATTTAGGATATACTTAACTAGGTTTTCTTTACCATTAAATGCTTGTGTTTTGTAAATGACATAACATTGTTCTTACTTAGCAACAACAACTGTTGTTTGAAACAAATTTTTTGTTTTGGAATCTCTCTTCTCTTCCCCACCTCAACTTTTGAAAGCCTTAAGCAAGTGCAATGAAGGGATCACTAAATTATTAATAAAAGTTAAGAAGTAAGTGGCACTGCCCTATTAATTATTTGTATTATTGCCGCCTCAGAGCCCCATGTGCTAGATGCTGTACAAACACAAAAACAAACAAAGAAAGGAAAATAGAAGATACCAGATTCTGTCTTGGTAAATGTTGTAGGGAGCAGGGTTTTGATTCTGTGGAAAACTGGTATACCTTCTATAGTGAGAGGCAGATGTAAAGGTTGGATGGCCTCTGCCTCAGTAGAAGGGGGATAAATTTTTTTGGAGACAGGCTGACTAGAATAGTTAAGTGGGCATTAAATGAATAGTAAAAGTGGATGGTAAAAAGAGAGAGGATATGAGCATTCAGCACAAAAATTGAGGTGTTGAGAACAAAATTAATCAAACAACCTAAGGACATGAAGAGAAAAACAATCTTTAATTGCCTATTCATCAATCTATAGGAGTCTGGGTAACAAACAAGATGAACTGGAATTGCTCATTTATGAGCATAAATTCAGTCTAGTTGGTATTACTGAAATTTGAAGGGATGATTTGCATGATTGGAATGTTAAAATCAATGGTTACAACCTATCTAGGAAGGATCGAGTGGGCAAAATGGGAGGGAGAGGGGAACTCTATAAAAAATGGCATTACTGTTTCTGAGTCACTGATAACTTGGAAGAAAGTGATCATGAAAGCTTATCTCTCAATGTCCTAGCAGATAAAGCACAAAATAGGGTATCAGTTGGTGTCTGCTACAGACCACCAAATCCCACCAGGGAACAGGAAGACTATCCCTTTACACTCCTATCTATAATGTGTAGGGAAAAAAGATGAGTGATCAGGGGGGACTTCAATTTGAGTGACATATGCTGGGGGTCTCATGCTGCCAGTACTAAAACATCATTGTAATTTCTAAATGTTATAGATAACAGTTTCCTAACCCAAAGTATGTTGCATCCAACATGGAGGAATTTTTTTTATTAGGCCTTGTCCTAACAGATAAAGAGGAACTCATCACAGAACTAAAAAATAGTAGCTTAGGTACAAGTGATCACGACTTGATCACATTTATAAAGTGCAAGGAGAATAAAGTCCACACCAATAATAATAATACTTGGTGCTTTAATAGGGCCAATTTCACAAAGTTTAAAACAATTATGAGCCAAATCAGCTGGAAGGAAGAATTTAATCAGAAAAATGTGAATGATAATTGGGAATAATTTAAGAACACCTTACTAGATGCCCCCAAATCCCACAACTGAGGAAGAAGGCTCTGATGGTTAAAAAAACCTGGTTTAGAGGGGAAGTTAAGGCAGCTATAAAAAAAGACAGCTAGATTGAAAAAAAAAGTGAAAGAAAGGGGAAGTTGATAGTAATGAATATAAATCAGAAGTCAGGAATTGTAGAAAATTGACAGATAAAGCAAAAGTACATAAGCAGGAATCTATGGCCAGCAGAGTTAAGGACAATAAGAAGGAATTTTGAAAATATATTTGGAACAAAAAGAATCCAGAAAATGGTATTGGTCCATTACTAGATGGAAAAGGTAGAATTATCCGTAATAATGTAGAAAAGGGAGCTGTATTCAATAAATATTGCAGTTCTGTATTTGGGGGAAAACAGAAGATCTCGTCTCATCATAGGATGGTGACATTCTTTCCACTCCACTAGGATCTCCAGAAGACATTAAACAAAAACTAATAAAGTTAGATATTTTTAAATCAGCAGGTCCAGATAACTTGCATCCAAGAGTTTTAAAAGAGCTGGTGGGCAGCTTGTTTGACTGTTGATGTTGATTTTCAGTAAGTCTCGCAGCACAGGGGAAAGTTTCACATAAAGTGGCCAGATAGCAAGTGTGAAAAATCAGGACAGGGGGTGGGAGGTAATAGAAGCCTATATAAGAAAAAGACCCAAAAATCAGGACTGTCCCTATAAAATCAGGACATCTGGTCACCCTAGTTCCACAAGACAGGAAGAAAGCTAGTGTTGTGCCAATATTTAGAAAGGGTAAATGGGATGAACCAGGTAATTATAGGCCTGTCAGCCAAACATCAATTCCTAGCAAGATAATGGAGCAGCTGACACAAGACTTGATTAATAAAGATTTAAAGGACGTAATGTAATTAATGAAAATCCATGTACGCTCATGGAAAATAGAGCTTTCAAACTAACTTGATACCATTTTTTATTAAATTACAAGTTTGGAGGATAAAAAGGTAACAGTGTTGACATAATATACTTACACTTCTGTACGGTGTTTGATTTGGCACTGCACAACATTTTGATTAAAAAACTAGAACATAAAATTAACATGGCACATGTTAAATGGGTTAAAAACTGGCTAACTGATAGGTCTCAAAATGCAATTGTAAACAGGGAATTGTCATCGAGTGGATATGCATTCAGTGAGGTCCCAGAGAGATCAGCTATTGGCCCTATGCTATTTAACATTTTTATCAGTGACGTGGAAGAAAACATAAAATCATCACTGATAATGATTTCAGATTACACGAAGATGGTGGAGTGGTAAATAATGAAGAGGACAAGTCACTAATGCAGAGCAATCCAGATCTCTTGGCAAACCAGTGCAAGCAAATAATATGCGCTTTAATATGGCTAAATGTATAGGTATACATCTAGGAACAAAGAATGTAGGCCATACTTACCAGATGGGGAACTCTTTCCTGGGAAGCAGCTTCTCTGAAAAAGATTTGGGGGTCAGGGTGGATAATCAGGTGAACATGAGCTCCCAATGAGACACTGTAGCCAAAAGAGCTAATGCGATCCTGAGATGAATAAATGGGAATCTCGAGTGGGAGCTGAGAGTTTATTTTACCTCTATATATTGGTGCAACTGCTGCTGGAATACTGTGTCCAGTTCTGGTGCCCACAATTGAAGAAGGATGTTGATAAATTGGAGAGGGCTCAGAGAAGAGAATGATTAAAGGATCAGAAAACATGATGTATAAGATAAACAGATTGAGCTCTTTGAGTCCAACAAAGAGAACATTAAGGAGTGACTTGATTACTGTCTACAAGTATCTACATAGGGAACAAATAATAATGGGCTCTTCAATTGATTAGAGAAAGTTATAACACGATCCAATGGCTGGAAGTTCAGGCTAGACAAATTCAGACTGGAAATAAGGCATTAATTTTTAACAGGGAGGGTAATTAACCATTTGAACAATTTACCAAAAGTCATGGTGGATTCTCCATCACTCAAAATTTTAAAATCAAAGTTGGATATTTTTCTACAAGATATGCTCTGTGAATTTAGGGAAGTTCTATAAGAACAGCCCTACTGGATCAGACAAAAGGTCCATCTAGCCCAGTATCCTGTCTTCCGACAGTGGACAGTGGCAGGTGCCCAGGGTGGGTGCAAGGATGTTTCGTGCCCTAGGCGAAACTTCCACCTTGCCCCCGCCTGAGGTGCCCCCGCAGCAGCTCCCCCCCTCCGCCCTGAGGCACTGTCCCCCCTGCGGCAGCTCCCCCCAGCTCAGGGAGCCGTGTGGCAGCTCCCCGCCCCAGCTCATCTCCGCTTCACCTCCTCTCCAAGCATGCTGTCTCCACTCCACTTCTCCCGCCTCCCAGGCTTGCGGCGCCAAACAGCTGTTTGGCGCCGCAAGCCTGGGAGGGAGAGAAGCAGAGCGGGGCGGCGTGCTCAGGGGAGGAGGCGGAGCAGAGGTGAGCTGGGGTGGGGAGTTCCCCTGCGTGCTGCCCCCCACCTTACTTGCTGCAGGCGGCCCTCCCTGCACCCTTCTGCCCCAGCTCCCTCAACTTAAATTTCAATGACGACCGGGGCAGCTGGAGATCCGGCTGCTGCAGTCGGGTCCTTCGGCGGCGAAATGCTGCCCCCCAAATGCTAGTGCTCTAGGCGACAGCCTAAGTCGCCTAATGAGTTGCACCGGCCCTGCAGGTGCCCCAGAGAGACTGAACAGGTAATCAAGTGATCCATCCCGTGTTGCTCACTCCCAGCTTCTGGCAAACAGAGGCTAGGGACACCATTTCTGCCCATCCTGGCTAATAGCCATTGATGGACCTATCCTCCATGAATTTAGCTAGTTCTTTTTTGAACCCTGTTATGGTCTTGGCCTTCACAACATCCTCTGGCAAGGAGTTCCACAGGTTGATTGTCTGTTGTGTGAAGAAATACTTCCTTTTATTTGTTTTAAACCTGCTGCCTATTAATTTCATTTGGTGACCCTAGTTCTTGTGTTATGAGAAGGAATAAACAACACTTCCTTACCTACTTTCTCTATACCAGTCATGATTTTATAGACCTCAGTCATCTCTCCCCCTAGCCATCTCTTTTCCAAGCTGAAAAGTCCCACTCTTATTAATCTCTCCTCATATGGAAGCCGTTCCATACCCCTAATAATTTTTGTTGCCCTTTTCTGAACCTTTTCCAATTCCAATATATCTTTTTTGAGATGGGGCAACCACATCTGCACACAGTATTCAAGACGTGGGCATACCATGGGTTTATATAGAGGCAACATGATATTTTTTGTCCTATTATCTATCCCTTTCTTAATTATTCCCAGCATTCTGTTCGCTTTTTTGACTGCCACTGCACATTGAGTGAATGTTTTCAGAGAACTATCCACATGACTCCAAGATCTTTTTCTTGAGTGGTAACCACTACATTAGCCCCCATCGTTTTATATGTATAGTTGGGATTATGCTTTCCAATGTGCACTACTTTGCTTTTATCAATATGACCTGTGTTATACAGGAGGTGAGACTAGATGGTCATAAGCACGTAAGACTGGCCATCCTGGGTCAGACCAACAATTCATCTAGCTCAGTATCCTGTCTTCCAACCATGGCCAGTGCTAGATGTTTCAGAGGGAATAGACGGGACAATTAAGTGATCCATCCCATGGCCCAGCTTCTGGCAATGACAGGTTTAGGGACATGTGGGGCATGGCATTGAGTCCCTGACCATCTTGGGTAATAGCCATTCATGGACCTATGCTCCATGAATTTATTTAATTTTTATTAACACAATTATACCTTTCGCCTTAACAACATCCTCTGTCCACAGGTTGACAGTGCATTGTGTGAAGAAATATTTATGTTTGTTTTAAACCTGCTGCCTGTTAATTTCATTAAGTGACCCATGGTTCTTGTGTTATATGGAGGGGTAAAACTTCCTTATTCACTTTCTCCACACCATTCATGATTTTATAGACCTCCATCATATCCCTCCTTAGTCATCTCTTTTCTAAGATGAACAGTCCCAGTCTTTTTAATCTCTCCTCATATGGAAGTTGTTCCATATCCCTAATCATTTTTGTTGCCCTTCTCTGTACTTTTTCAAGTGTAACATATCTTTTTTGATATGGGATGATGAGAACTGCATGCAGTATTCAAGGTGTTTATATCATGGCATGACGACATTTTTCCGGCACCTCCATAATATGTATATCTATTATATGTATAATCTGGTTTGGGTTTGGTGTGGGTAGTGTTGGTTTGAGGTTTTTGTTTGTTTTGAAACATTTATAGCCAAGGGTTAAATTAAACTAAAATAATTTTTCATCCAGTTCCAAAAAAGCACAGTATGATTTTTAATTTAATCTAGATTTTTATTAAAAACGCCAAGCCTAACCAAACTTCCTCCCTGACAGCCAGATAGAATAATCTTAGATAAAGTCTATACGGGATCTGAAACCTCAAACTGAATTTTTACGTAGACCAAGAAAAATTATTGTGCTCTGGTACACAGGCACAAATTAAAAAAGCATTGCTCTAGCTTGCAGGATACAGGTGTTCAGGAAAGAGCTTGAAGGACACAGTAGTTCTAAGAAATCATGCTTTTCTATTCTAATAGGGAAACAGGCAGGATGTTGATGTTGTCCATGGTGACCGAGAAAGGAGGTAGTGGGGAGGATTTGGAGGGGAGGGGGAGGGAAACTGGAACACGGGGAGATTAAGAGCTGTTTCATCCATGTTGAGTTTGAGCGGACAGCTAATAATGGTTTCTGGGGAGCCCTGCCTGATTCAGTGCGCACCTGAAAACATGTATGTTCACTACTGGGGCCAACCTTCCAGAACTGTGTGCCAAGTCTTTGTTTATTCACTCTAATTTAAGGTTTTGCATGGCAGTAATACATTTTAACATTTTTAGAAGGCCTCTTTCTGTAAGTCTATAACGTATAACTAAACTATTGTTGTATGTAAAGTAAATAAGGTTTTTTAAATGTTTAAGAATCTTCATTTAAAATTAAATTAAAATGCAGAGCCCCCCCGGACCAGTGGCCAGGACCCAGGCAGTGTGAGTGCCACTGAAAATCCGCTTGCATGCTGCCTTTGGCACATGTGCCATAGGTTGCCTATCCCTGGTTCACTACATCGCTTAGTTAGTACATTCACTCACAGCCACCTTAATTTCAAATACTGATAAGAAAGTTCTAAAAATATAGCAAATTCAGCACCACACCCAAGATTAGCACACAGGTCTTTTGGTTCCATAGCCATTGCCTAATCTTCCATACCATAGAGCCACTCAAATAAATCACTATGATTTAGTTACTGAATCTGAAAATTGTGGCTAATAGCATTTGCTATTATACATAAAATCTTCCTGAAATGTAAGCGGAGTTCTTGACTTTTGTAAAGTGCTTTGAGAACTAGTGAAAAGCTCTGTATAAGATCTAGGTATTATTATTATGATGATGTCAATGTTCATGCTAACATTTCCACTTCTTGCTTTTGGAAAAAGTTTAGCTGCTGATTATAAAAATATTAAGTAGAACCTTTGAAAGGCTGTGTATGTGTATATATAAAATAGTTTGTTAATAGAGAATTAAAATATTTCTTAGGGTTACGTGACTACAACTTTCCACATATTGCTTAAACTGGATGTGAATTCTTAGAATAGTTATTTCTTCATGTAGTTTAAACTGGTCTTTGCTAATCTCAATTTAAGGTCCACACAATATGTGCCCATTTGCAGTTTTATCAACAGAAACTAAAAACAGCATTGGGATGCTGTGACGCAGTAGGGAGCGGGGTGGACTGACCTGGGAATGTCGTTTAGTTTTACTGGAACTGTCTGCGTGGGGGATGGGAGAGGAGGGGATGACTTTAGGTGAGGGACGGTACCTGAGCCTGTAACCTGAGCCAGGAGGGGGTGGGGTGAGTTAACACCTTTGCCCAGGAAACTGGACAAAGGGAGAGAGCCTGCTGGAGGGGTTTTTGGTTTCAGTTTTGGGCTGGCTGGGAAGAGGCAGGGAACCCCAAGTCTGGGGTCTAAGATCCTTGCCCCCTAGAGGGACCGGGCTGAGGGGTTCTGGTTGTACCTACAAGCCCTGCTTGGGACTGTGTTCCTGTTGTCTAATAAACCTTCTGTTTTACTGGCTGGCTAAGAGTCACGGTGAATCGCAGGAAGCGGGGGGTGCAGGGCCCTGACTCCCCTACACTCCATGACAGATGTAAAGCATGCTTCTTTAGGGTTGTATACTTTCACTGAATTTACCTCCTGTGCTGTTCGTTCCATTGTGTTCCATGGAAGTCTACACAGAGATTTTGGTCTCTAATATGTCAGCAAACATGTACAGCAGACAATTTTACAAAACACACTCCCTCATGTATTAAATAAAAAAGAATCTTATAGGCAAGATTCTTGGTCCTCGTAGGGTCCCTTTACATTTTTTGGGATTGCCTGGCCACTAAGAATTCCCCTGGTGCAAGGATATCTTCTTGACGACAATTTTATAGTGGGGCTGTTGACAGCCATTGAACCAAACTGTAAACCTTATATATGATGGAAATCACTTCAAGCCAGGGGGTGCAGCAGTACCTCCAGTACCCTTAGTTCCAGCACCTATGCCCGACCATATCAATTCCAGAAATCCCTACTTGCTGAAATGGTGCCTATGGGCTGTTGGCAACTAGCATTGTATAGAGGAGGCCTGAAGCTTCTGTAAACTATGCTGATGACTGGACCAGTGTAGAAATGGTCAATATGAGGGAGAGGGTAGGAAGGCGGTAGTCCCATTTTGCACATGCTGGATCTTGGATAGGTGGGATTTGGAGAGCTTTATCAATGTTGATAAATGCAAAGTAATGCACATTGGAAAAAATAATCCCATACAAAATCATGAGGTCTAAATTAGCTGTTACCATTCAAGAAAGAGATCTTGAAGTCATCATGGATAGTTCTTTGAAAACATATGCTCAGTGTGCAGCGACAGTCAAAAAAAGCTAACAATGTTAGGAACCATTAGGTAAGGGATAGATAATAAGACAGAAAATATCTTAATGCCACTATATAAATCCATGATATGCCCACACCTTGAATACCATGTGCAGTATTGCTCTAGCAGTTCTGGTTGCCTCATCTCAAAAAGATATACTGGAATTAGAAAAAGTACAGAGAAGGGCAACAAAAATGGTTAGGGGTATGGGACAACTTCTATATGAGGAAAGATTAAAAAGACTGGGACTGTTCATCTTAGAAAAGAGACAGCTAAGGGGGGGATATGACAGAGGTCTATAAAATCATGAATGGTGTGGAGAAAGTGAATAGGGAAATGTTTTTACCTCTTCACATAGCACAAAAACCAGGGGATCACCCAATGAAATTAATAGGCAACTGGTTTAAAACAAACAAAATGAAGTACTTCTTCATGCAGCACACAGTCAACCTGTGGTAAGGCCAAAGATATAACTGCATTTAAAAAAGAATTAGGAAAGTTCATGGAGGATCAATGGCTATTACCCAAGATGGTCAGGGATGCAACTCCATGCTCCACGTGTCCATAAAACAGTGAATACCAGAAGCTGGGACTGGATGACAGGAGATGGATCACTCGACAAATTTCCCTGTTCTGTTCATTCCCTTTGAAGCCTCTGGCACTGGCCACTATCAGAAGACAGGTGTCACGGAGTGTGGGAGAGTCCGGTCCTGCACCCCTCTTCCTGGGACTCACAGTGACTCTCAGCCAGCCAGTAAAACAGAAGGTTTATTGGACAACAGGAACGCAGGCTACAGCAGAGCTTGGAGATACAGCCAGGACCCCTCAAACTGGTCCTTCTGGGGGTGCAGGGAGCTTAGTTCCCAGCTTGGGATTCCCTGCACTGCACCCCCCAGCCCAAAACCGAAACTGACCCAACCCTCTCCAGCCGACTCTCTCCCTTTGTCTAGCTTCCCGGGCAAAGGTGTTGACCTCCACTCCCCCCTGCCAAGCTCAGGTTACAGGCTCAGGTATTGTCCATCACCTAAAGTCCTCCCCGGCTCTCCCATTCCCCATGCAGACAGTCCCTACTCCATCACAACAGGATACTGAGCTAGATGGACCATTGGGCTGACCCAGCATGGACATTCTTATGTTTTTATGCAATAGTGGCTCCATAATTAAGGCTGCATTGAGATCAGTATTTAAAGCAGAGATTAAACCCAATATGTACGAGTAATAAAGTGTACCCAACTCCAAATTTATGTTCAAAATGATTTGAGAATTTTCAAGTAAATGTTAGTTTACAAGTTATAATCACTTTAGATGACCCCAATAAGATCCCAAGAGAAAAAAAATTCTTATTTCCAATATGCAAAAAAGACTAATTTAGGTATTGTAGCAAGATAAAAGACACAGGGTATTCTTTAATGTGTTCATATTTTATTAACAGTATGAATAACTATTTCTAGCCACGTTGCAGTGATAGCCAACTAATATTTTCATTGTCAATTATTTGTCAAATGGTTGCTTCGAGAACCTAAATTTTCATTTTACAAAATGTTTATAGTCCTTATGGTTGTGAAGAAAACCTAAGTGTAAAGCAATACAGTATTTACTTCCCGAATCTGCTGATAGCTTCAATTTTTTTCTCTAACATTGTGCATTTTTGTAGGTGTGTTGTGTACACTTCAATTTTTTTTCTAATATGTATTACATATGATTCTGATTTAAAGTCAAACATATAGAGGTTTGCTTTTGAAAAAAGAAATTCTGACTATGTAAGTCACCTTTCTATTCTCAGCATCATAGGTGAAAATGCTAAAACTGAAATTTTAAAACTATAATTGTCATTAAGTTATTAAATGTAGCATTGGAAGATACAAGTTAAGGGCAATTTTCATTTCTTTGAGTGCACTGAAGGTGATGGCATTATTGAATTGAGAGTGACTGCGTTAAGAGTATTAGGCCTTGGTCTGGTCTACACCTAAACCATTGGTTGATCTAGGTTTGGTCACTCAGAGGTTTGAAAAATTCATACCCCTAAGAGATGTAGTTAAATCGACCTAAGTCATGGTGTATGTACCATTAGGTCAAATGGAAGAATTCTTCCATCGACCTAGTTACCAACACTCAAGGGATGGACTACTTATACCAATGAAAAAACCCCTTTCCATTGCTGTAGTAAGTAGCTATACTACAGCGCCTTATGTCCACACCAAAATGGTATTCAAAGCGATTTATTTAGCATCTTAGGTCGCAGTAAGTAATCCTCCTTGGAACAAGAGGAACTCCACTTTGCAGTCACTTCATTTGCTCTAAAGTTTGTGTGGACCAATTTCTAACTACTGTGCTGTTGGCAGTCCTCCAGCTAGTATCCCAAACTGCACTACTTCATACCTGGGTTGACCTGCCTTGTACTTGGGCTCTCCATTGCTCCAGGGTCATCTTGTCTTAATGTAATATCTCTGTTTAAATGCTGGCAGGCAGACAGGAATGCCCCTTTTCAATACCAGACAGTAGTGAGATCACATACTGATGATAGCAGCCATGCTGCCCCCATGCTTCCATGTGGGAACATGCAGAGGTCCTGGACTTGGTTGGACTCTTTGGAGACATACATATGCAGTTCCATCTGAGTAAGCTTCATTGTAATGCTGACATCTACAAGGCCCAGTCAGCAAAAACAAAGGTGAATGAGCACTTTCAGAGCTAGTCCCAGTGCAGAAGACAAAGCAAAAGGAGGTCTGGAATAAGTACCTGAAGATAAGGGACCAGGACCTTCAGTAATGCCACTACCACCTGCCCATATTATGAGGAACTGCACCACATTTTTTAAAGCAATACCATCACTGAACATAAAGCTCATGTGATAGATAGCACTGCACACCACATGGCAAGTGCCCAATAATAGCGCCAACTCCTTGCTTGACCTGAAGAATGCCATGCTGTCCAACCAGGAGGAGATTTATCATGGTAGCCAAGAACTACAGGACTTGCTTGATATGGACAACGCACAAGAATCCAATGCAGCCATATGGAAATCACTGTGGAGGAGAGCTCTACCATCACCCTGCCTGAAACTGCTACAGAGGAAAGCTGTGCCACTAAGAATTGTGTTGTATTATAATATAGACACTTTGGGGAATTTAAACTACTTTTTCCTGATATGGGATTTTCAGCACCAACTTGGGCAGAGTTAGAAGACCCTATTCACCTGCTATGCATTTAAACCCTCTCCCTCCCAATATGCTGTCCATGTCATCTGTGCCACTGAAACTTTATTTTTTTAATTCTCTTTTGTATCTAGCCCTACAGCCACCAGTACCTTTTCTGCATTGCAGAAAACCCATTCTTTACTGAGACGTTTTCTGCTTGCTCGCCCTTTCCTCCACCCCATGCCTCCTTTGCTCAGGATGTTGGCACCACAGGTGTTAAGAAAGGAAATATACTGCATATAAAGCATCTTTAGTGTAGCCCCACAAACAAACAAAAATGAGAAAAGGTACAGTCATTTATGTTCATTAGTGCACTCAGGTGTTACTGAACTTCATAGAGTTCATGAGGTAAATACCTCAAATCAGGCTACAGAGACAGTCAAAATGCACAGATATTTTAAAGCGCTATAATATATTTGGTGTGACAGGGTCAGGCCAGATCATAGAATCATAGAACTAAAGATCAGAAGGGACCATTATGATCATCTAGTCTGACCTCCCGCAAGATGCAGGCCACAAAAGCTGACCCACCCACTCCTGAAATAATTCTCTCCCTTGACTCAGCTGTTGAAGTCCCCAAATCCTGATTTAAAGACTTCAAGTAGCAGATAATCCTCCAGCAAGCGACCCCTGCCCCATGCTGCGGAGGAAGGCGAAAAACCTCCAGGGCCACTGCCAATCTACCCTGGAGGAAAATTCCTTCCTGACCCCAAATATGGCGATCAGCTGAACCCCGAGCATGCGGGCAAGACTCTCCAGCCAGACACTCAGGAAAAAGACTTTCAATATCCCAACATTGACCCTCGGTACTAATTACCAGTGGTCGCACATTATTGACCTATTGACTAAATCACGTTATCCTATCAAACCCTTCCCTCCACACACTTATCAAGCTTAATCTTAAAGCCAGCGAGGTCCGTCGCCCCCACTGTTTCCCTCGGTAGGCTGTTCCAGAATTTCACTCCTGATGGTTAGAAACCTTCGTCTAATTTCAAGCCTAAACTTCCGACTGCCAATTTATATCCATTTGTTCTCGTGTCCACATTAGTACTGAGCTGAAATAATTCCTCTCCCTCCTGGTATTTATCCTCTGATATATTTAAAGAGAGCAATCATATCTCCTCTCAACCTTCTTTTGGTTAAGGAAAACAAACCGAGCTCCTCAAGTCTCCTTTCATACGACAGGCTTTCCATTCCTCGGATCATTCTAGTGGCCCTTCTTTGTACCCGTTCCAGTTTGAATTCATCCTTCTTAAACATGGGAGACCAAAACTGCACACAGTACTCCAAATGAGGTCTCACCAACGCCTTGTATAATGGGACTAGCACCTCCTTATCTCTACTAGAAATACCTCGCCTAATGCATCCCAAGACAGCATTAGCTTTTTTAACGGCCACATCACATTGCCGACTCATAGTCATCCTGCGATCAACCAGGACTCCGAGGTCCTTCTCCTCTTCCGTTACTTCCAACTGGTGCGTCCCCAGCTTAAAACTAAAATTCCTGTTAGTCATCCCTAAATGCATTACCTTACACTTCTCACTACTGAATTTCATCCTATTACTAATACTCCAGTTTACAAGATCATCCAAATCTCCCTGGAGGATATCCCGATCCTTCTCCGAATTGGCAATACCTCCCAACTTCGTGTCATCTGCAAACTTTATCAGCCCACTCCTACTTTTGGTTCCAAGGTCAGCGATAAATAGATTGAATAAGATCGGACCCCAAACCGAACCTTGAGGAACTCCACTGGTAACCTCCCTCCAACCCGACAGATCACCTTTCAATACGACCCGCTGCAGTCTCCCCTTTAACCAGTTCCTTATCCACCTCTGGATTTTCATTTCGATCCCCATCTTTTCCAATTTAACCAGTAATTCTTCATGCGGTACCATATCAAACGCCTTACTGAAATCAAGATATATTAGATCCACCGCATTTCCCTTGTCTAAAAAATCTGTTACTTTCTCAAAGAAGGAGATCAGGTTGGTTTGGCACAATCTACCTTTCGTAAAACCATGTTGTAATTTGTCCCAATTGCCATTGACCTCAAGGTCCGTAACTACTCTCTCCTTTAATATTTTTTCCATGACTTTACATACTACAGATGTTAAACTAACAGGCCTGTAGTTACCCGGGTCACTTTTTTTCCCCTTCTTGAAAATAGAAACTATATTAGCTAATCTCCAGTCAAACGGTACAACCCCTGAGTTTAGAGAGTCGTTAAAAATTATCGCTAACGGGCTTGCAATTTCACTCGCCAATTCCTTTAATATTCTAGGATGAAGATTATCCGGGCCACCTGATTTACTACCATTAAGCTGTTCAAGTTTGGCTTCTACCTCGGATACTGTAATTTCCAACCCCGCACCTTCATTCCCATCAGTCACTCTGCCACTATTCCTAAGCCCTTCATTAGCCTCATTAAAGACCGAGACAAAATATTCGTTTAGATATTGTGCCATGCCTAGCTTATCCTTAATCTCCACTCCGTTTACAGTTTTAAGCGGTCCCACTTCTTCTTTCTTGGTTTTCTTCCTATTTATATGGCTAAAAAACCTTTTACTATTGGTTTTAATTCCCTTTGCAAGGTCCATCTCTACCCGGCTTTTGGCCTTTCTCACTGCATCCCTACACCCTCTGACCTCAATAAGGTAGGTTTCTTTGCTGATCCCCAGATGGATACAGGAGAGTGTTAGAAGGCAGATATATTAGTCCCAGATTAAGTAGATCCCTTTTCCCTGAGTAAGGTAACAGGGGCAGTTCCAGAACAAGCAGGAACTTGCTAGAACCAATTAAGGCAGGCAGGCTAATTAGGACACCTGGAGCCAATTAAGAAGGAACTGCTACAATCAATTAGGACAGGCTGGCTAATCAGGGCACCTGAGTTTAAAAAGGACCTCACTTCAGTTTGTAGTGTGCATGCGAGGAGCTGGGAGCAAGAGACACTAGAAGCTGAGAGTGGGAAGGTGTATTGCTGGAGGATGAAGAATACAAGCATTATCAGACACCAGGAGAAAGGTCCTGTGGTGAGACTAAAGGTGGTGTTGGGAGGAGGCCATGGGGAAGTAGCCCAGGGAGTTGTAGCTGTCGCGCAGCGGATCCAGGAGGCACTCTAGACAGCTGCAGTCCACAGGGCCCTGGGCTGGAACCTGGAGTAGAGGGTGGGCCTGGGTTCCCCCCAAACGTCCCAACTCCTAATCAGACACAGGAGGAATTGACCTGTACTGTGGGTTCTACCCGAGCAGAAGGTCTCTGGGCTGTTCCCTGACCAACATGGTGAATCTGTGAGGTGAACAAATCTGCCAATAAGCACAGGACCCACACAGATAGAGGAGGAACTTTGTCACATTGGATACAGAGTACTTAAAGCAGAATTCTATTAAATTTTGCAGTACACTTTAAGCCGACCTATAGGAGTAATAAAAGAATTCAAGACAAAAAGATAGTGTTAAATTTTTGCTCAAAGATTGCCTGGCAAAGCAGCTCTATTAGGGTTCCCCATATAGCAAGGTTGTTCCCTTCTAATCTTGCAGCAGCTGCAGAGAAACCATCCATTTAAATGACAGTGTTGCATATCTTCTCCTTCTGCCCACTGCCTTTTTGAACAGGAACTTTCTCTGTCTACTGGTGACTTGGCTAAACGTGATGTCATGCAACATAAAAACAGCCTGCCGAGGTTCACGTGCAATTACTAATGTGCCACCATCCATCTAAAAAGAGAAAAGATGCATCCAGCCATCAACCCTACAGTCCACAAGAAAATGAAGAGATACCTCCAGGCATCCACTCTACAAATTTCAGGCACCCCTGAAAACGAAATATAATGCCAGACACCACGAATACTGTGAAGTAAGTTTGAAAACATCTTACCATCTTAAAAGGAATCACAGAGTGAGAAGAGATGATAGGAATGGCATTCCAAAATTGTGGGAAAAGGAATTTTATTAGTATTGGCTTTCAAACTACCAGGGACTTATTGTTCCACTCCTGTGGGGTTTTTTTTTTTTTCTGATTTCCCTTAACACCTGTAATTGCACAAAAAGGGGACTTGTCACCCACAGAGAGGCTATCAGAAAAACAAAATGATACAGATGATCTCTTCCATTAAGTATTCTCTTCATCAAAATAGAGGGCCATGATGAAGGCAGAGTTGTGCAGGGAAGGTTTTCTGGAGCACATGGCCCTGGAGAGACACAGCCAGCTGCAATGAAGCATCTTTTGATGCAAAGATCAAGCACTACACCTCAACGTTCCAATGTCACACGAAGCGTGGAGAAAACTCCATATTGGAACTGTCATTTCAATCAACCTAATTACAGGTCCTTCCCTCTACATCCAACCTTGCAGGAGATGGAGAATGAGCATCCTTTCACCCACCCGATCTTCAGGACTTTTAGACTACTCCTTAGTATTGCAACACCTTAACAACAGTGTTATTAAAAGTTTGCAATATCTTGTCTTTTATTTAGAATGTGATCGGGCAGAGGCCCCACAGCAGCAGAGAAGGGATTAAGAGGAGCCTATGCGCCCAGTTGGCCCCACCCACATTATGCCTGCAGCCAATGCCAAGCATGGAGTGGGAATAAAAGGAGAGAGCCTGGTTCATCTGATGGCAGGCTGGCCAAGAAAGAGGACAGAGTTCTGCCTCTCTACCTGAAGGAGCTTTGCTTGCAGAGTTCCAGAGGGATGGACCTGCTAACCGGAGCAGCCACTAGGGAGGAGTAATTAGACCAAGAGTGAGTGATGCATAAATAAGAGACTATTTGGGACACAAGTCTGAAGGGAGATAGATGGGTACCTCACTGGAAGGTTGGGGGATGGCCCAGTATTGAGTTGGGTTTGCCTTCTGTTTCAGGATTTTTCAGGGCTTAGCACCTCCAACTCCCACACTGGGGATAAGACTGAAGGGACAATTACCTGGTGTGACAGAGCCCCACTACAGCGGGCCGCAGAGGCGAAGACTTCTCCCTCCTGCCAGGAGACCGGCAGCCCTGTCAGGGCACCTGGAAAGTCCACAAGGAGCACTGCTCCTCCCACACTTTCAAAACAGCATTGTCACTCCCCCCACCCCCTGCCCATTCAAATGCGTTTTCTAACAATTTAAAAAAGTAATTCACGTACAGCTAAACTCATCCAACTTTTTCAGAAGGTAAGCTGGGTCTCCTAGAATGACAGGAAGAAGCATAACTCCATTAATGTCCGGTGTTCCAATGAACAAAAGTTCTTTTGCTCATTCAATAGGACAGGCATGAATTTTTAAGTATCCTTGCATCATGGACCTTTCCAGATCACTCCACATTAAGTGGTGAATCTTCCACAATGATGAAGCAGGCCTGCCATACCATGGAGAAATACCCCTTCCTGTTAATCCAGTCTTTGGCCTGGTGCGGGGTGCAAAGAATAGGAATGCGTGTCCCATCAACAATCCTAATACAGTTTGGGAATCCCATCTGTGCAAATACATCAATCACCTCCTGTACACTGCCAAGCTTTGACATAACATAACAGCATCCTCCTCATAGCACTACAAACCTCCACAACTGCACCCTCAACAGTTGATTTTCCCACATCAACCTGGATTCCCTACCAACCGGTAGTAACTGGGAGTGGAAATCTTCCAGATGATGATGGCAACATGCTTCTCCATATTAAGGAGAGCTCATGTTAGTGTTCTGCCACTGCAACTCAGAGATGAGATCTGCACAGATTTCTAGGAAAGTTGAAGCAAGTTGTGTCACTACTGCTAGTCATCCCAGTTCTGCATCACTATGCTCTCTCACCAGTCAGTGATAGCTGGCCAAGACTAGAAGTGATGTCCCACTGAGTACAGGTGCTCCACGTATACGCTCTGCAGAAGCAAATGCTCAATTTCATCCTCAGCCATTAGCCATACCACTGCAGCATCAACAGCTCTTTTAAAGCTGCAGAGCCAAATTGATCCACTTGAGCAACTCAGAATGCATGTACATCATTCTGTTCATATTAATGACTGTCATGATCATGGTGCTCAGCACTGGATCCTCCAGGCTGCCTGACATCAGTTTGAAAATGGTGCTGGCAAAATGGAATGGATGACAAGAGAGGAATCATGGAAGTTTGTTAGTTGGACCTCAAATTCTATATGTCCTGTAGTTTCTGGTATGCATCCTACAATGCCCCACAAGAAAAAAAAAACAGAGCAAAGCAGCAGAACAGTACATCATGGGATATTTGCCCAGTAATGCTGAATGGCTAGTGGACACTGCTGCCGAGCTATGTGGATGCAATGATCAACAATGGAAATGCCATAACAAAGTCATGTGGAAACACTTTAGTCCACTACTTTTAAATCACGACAGAGCAAACAAACCACAGAGTTGTAACATTGCCATGTAAAGGTCTTATTGTGTTGCTGAATATTGTGATGGCAGTGGGCTAATTCTTGGACATTGGAATTGTGTTGCTTATGATTTCCTTACTTTTAAATATTTGTTGTTGTAAGGAAACACACTTGATAAAATTTAATTCAAAATAAACAATTTTTATAGGACTATGGTATGCATCAGAAAGCTATTATGGAGGCCTATAGTGGCAAACAAAGAACAGTGACAGTAACCTCATCTCACTGCCTTCCACTTTCAGTCCACCCTAGTCACCTAATGCCTAGAAAAATAGGCTTTGAAATGTGCCTAGAAATTTAACAAATGTGTGCTTTGGTAGATCAAGCAGATGAATTCCAGAGCCAAAGACTCCCCACATACAGAAAGTCCTGCCAACATCCTTCTTCCACTTAAACAAGAGGAGTTGTAGCTCAAGCGTCTCTACTGCTCACAAATGCAGCAGTACCACTCACAGAGAGAGTGGCACTGTCTCAAATGACTAGGTCCACTTAAAAATCAGTACCTTTAACTCCACCCGAAAAGTAACAGAATATAGATTACATAGAACTGATGCAATGTGCTGAGTGGCTTGTGGCTTAATAAAAAGGTGTGGTATTTTAAGCTTCCATATGCCCTCACAATACAGGTCCATTGAGGCAGCACTGCAGTAGCCTAGACTTGAAATGAAAAACCATATATGAAGAACTGTAGCACTCATCTTGTCAAAAACAGATGAAATTCTTGGTCAGTGCCACTGTAACAAATAGCTGACACATGCTCTCAATCAGGGGTGCAGATGTAATCTTTGACAACTCTTCATGTTGCTTCCCCCAAACTACTACTGTTATCTCAGTCTTGTCAGGGTTGAGCCTCAGTGAACTGGCCCTCACCCAACAATTTCATTTAGACCTCAGGTCATTTGTTCCAGTGTCAGCCAGTTCAGATGAGATGGAGATGCAGAGTTGGATGCCATCAGCATACTAAAAGACACCACAGTCCATGATTCCATGCTAACCTTCTTAGTAATTTCATATAAACATTCAACAGGAAAGAACAGCATGAAATGCTGCAGAACCATCCATGAAAAGAGATCTCAGGATAAAAAGCAACTGCCCAAACTACCACCTAGAACCTCAGGACTAAGGAGAGCCTCCAGTCACCTGTTACAGTCCACTTTGTGGTCAACTGTATGTAAGATAGCTGACATAACAAAAGGGACTCAAAAAGGACACTTTATTCAAGCATAATCGAATACAGTAGAACCTCAGAGTTACGAACCTTCGGGAACTGAGGTTGTTTGTAACTCTGAAATGTTCATAAGTCTGAACAAAACACTATGGTTGTTCTTCCAAAAGTTTACAACTGAACATTGACTTAATACAGCTTTGAAACTTTAGTATGCAGAAGAAAAAATCATTTAAATTAAGATGGTTAAAAGCAACACAGTTTCCTTGTCAAAAAAAAATTAACCCCCTCCCCCCCACCTTTTAAAAGTAATTTACATTTAACACAGTACTGTACTATATTTGCTTTTTTGTGTGTCTTGTCTCTGCTGCTGCCTGATTGCGTACTTCTAGCTTCAAATGAGGTGTGTGGTTGAACAGTCAGTTTCTAACTCTGAGGTTTTACTGCAGTATCTCAGAACACCAGCTCTTTATATGTGAAGAATGTTTATAACATGCCTTCATATCCAATTCCTCAGCAGTAAACACAACAGTGACAGACTTGAAAGGGAAAAACCTGGATATGTCTTCTTTGTTGCTTCCTTATAATGCATAATAATGACTTTTGAACGTTTTTTTTTTTTTAAATGGCAGGTTTTGCCCAAGCTGGCAAACTCTACAGCTGAGTCCCCACAAGCTTCAAGCTTCAAACACCACTCCCACATCCAACAAAAGCTAGCTACCTTGAGCTTAACACTGCACTTTTAATTTGAGCTAGCAATTGTGTGTGTGGATGTGGGTCCGGCTAGGGATAACCTTCAAGATATACCTTGAGCTAACGATGCAGTGAAGACATATCTATGTTTACTGGAGAACTAGAGCAGAGTGTGAACATTATGTAATTGAGAGGGAAAAGAGGGAAAGAAATTTTTAGTTAAGCAATTTAAAACACTGTTTTGTTTGTTTTTGTTTTCCTCTACTTAACTTTAAATGCTAAAAATTCTCAAGAAAGCCTTTGATAAAGATTCAGTACTTCCACTTTTTCAATTAAGGTGTAAAAAACTACCAATGTACATCTTCTATGACCAACACATTTTTTTTTTAGCAAAACTAAGCAAAGACTAGAACTTACATTCCTTATATTTGAAAGACAAGGTGGGTGAGGTACTATCTTTTATATTGGACCCAGACCTAAAGAATAGCTCTGTGTAGCTCAAAAGTTTGTCTCTCTCACCAACAGAAGTTGGTCCAACTGAAGATATTACCTCACCCACCTTGTCTCTCTAATATCCAGGGACTGATGCAGCTACAACACTGCATATATTCCTTGTATTTATAATGTTAATAAAATGGCAGAAAGAGACATTATAAAAAAGGGTTTCAGACTTTTACCTATTATTGAAGGACAAAAAAACACAAGCTCCATTTCTTAAAAATCCTTTGCAAGTCACTCAGAGTAATAAAGAAAAATGGTTCTTAACTGCTCTGGAGAACGACTGGAAGGGGCACTCTGCTGTTTACCCTCAATGTTTTTTTAACTTAAAGGGACATAAACTTCCATGTTTAACAATTAAAAAAAAAAAAAGTTTTCCACACACTATTTTAATATGGCTTGGCATGGCAGGAAATTTTCTGTTTAATTTCAATACTACTTTATGGGAATGACAAGCCAAACAAAGTGGTGCCAAGTGTTGAAGAGACAGACCCTCTCAGGTCTCTGACATAGGATGGAAAGTGCTCAAGATGAGGTTTCACAGTGTTTAGAGTTTTATCCCATGTCCATTGTCATTAGCATGCATTCTTAATTTGGTGGTAATTTGATATCTAAAGTGATGTTTGGAAAAGAACTGGAAAGAGGCGGGGCAAAATTAGTTTGGAATTAAAATAATATTAAAATGAAGACATTCACTTCAAGCCCTTAATTTTCAGAGATGTATTTTATTT
The DNA here is from genome assembly GCF_016161935.1 of Mauremys reevesii. Taxonomy (NCBI): domain Eukaryota; kingdom Metazoa; phylum Chordata; order Testudines; family Geoemydidae; genus Mauremys; species Mauremys reevesii. Next base: position 303,264 of record NC_052646.1, on the reverse strand, counting down.
ATTCCATTTTTACTGTTTTCTTTTTTGTTTTAAAAATACACCTGAAGCTCTGGGTATATTTCCACATGACAAGTTTTAAAAAAAATAAATTCAAACAAATCTTTAAATTCTACCAACTTATCTCAAAACTCTTAAATAAGCCACTTCCCATCAAAATGTATTCCTTTTCCAAGGAAAAGCCTGGAGAACAAATAGGCCTTGCAGCATGACCACAGATTCAGCCTATGATGATCCACAGACTCAGCCTATGATGAACTGAGGTGGGAGCAAATTCCACACCTCATAGAAAATGCACTCTCTTCAAATCACAGCAATTAAATCTGAGGGATGTTAGATCAAATGCACTGGATGATCCAGTCTAACAAGTGGAGAAAGGTGATATCCAAAGGCAGAGCATTAAGAGCATTCCAGACACATTTTATGTAGGATTCCTCTTTCTTCTTTAGTAGTGGTCTCTGCAATCCTTCTGATTTGACTCTCCACCTGTCTACTCTCTCACTTTCTAGGACTTGTCTACACTGTGACGTTGTCGACAAACCTTTTGTCTTTCACGGGTACTTAAAGACAAAAATTTTGCCAACACAAGTGACAGTGTGAATGTGGCTTTGTCGGCAGGAGTGCTCTCCTGCCTACAAGGCTAACACCCCTCGTGGGGCTGGAAGTATTTTGTCAGCAAAAGTGCTGACAAAAAAACAACAGAGAGAGTGTTTAAACATGCTGACTTTTAGCGACAAGGCTGTGTTGATAGCTTTGTCCCTAAAGGCTGAGTAGTGTAGACAAGCCCTAGCTGGTTTTTTTTGTTTTTTTTTGTTTTAAACAGTACAGCAATCAAAGAACTGGGGAGATGAGCCACTGAAGCCACCTACAACTTCCTTCATTCTCTGGCACACACGGAGAAAGGACATTCTGATTCAGTTCACCTGGACAACAACATGGGAATGGAGGCCTGGGGAGTGGACCCAAGCCACCTGCAGTGCACAGCAAAAAGCTCCATTATCAAAAAATAAGAACTGTGGAAAATAATCATCAGTGAATTTTACACTGAAGTATTTTCAGCTATGAGCCATGAACTGTGTATATTTGTATGGGGGTGGGAGGGATGCAAATAAAGAGTATTTCATGGTAATAAAATAAATTAACGTTGCCATAGAATTTAGGAACTGTTGCCAAGAAGCAACCATCAACCACCAACCTGTCTGTAAACCCCAGCTATAATCAACAGACTTAAAAATGCCAGAAGATTTTTCCATATAGTGCACAGTTAAGTAATTTATTCAAACAACTCCAATATATATAGATACTCTATTTTACATCTTCCTTGGCATGTATTTGCAGTGGCTTTAGTGATAACTTTAGTGGCACGGCAGCATGGTCTTGGATCTGCAACTAGAGTTCAGGAATGTGGGAATTATATACTAGCGTAGATTGACTTCAAATTAAAGTGATTTAAAACCTCATATTTTAATCCTGATTTAAATAAGCAAGCAGGAAACCTTATTTTAAATTATCAATTTTAAGTTTTGTTTTGCATTTGTACTTTTTAGTTATCTTCCTAATGAAAGGCTGATTCTCATTGATTGGTAATCATTAAACCACGTGGATTTGGAATGAATTATAGTCTTTACACTAAAATTGGGACTTCATTTTGCTAACCAGGAAGATGAACTGTATCTAGACACATTTATTTAAGCAATTTTAATATACATTAGGATTCCTCATTTTTATTATGTTAGAAAATGATGAATGACACATTTCCTATTTACTAGACTACGATAGTTATTTTACTTATGATTTGTCTCAAGCTCTATTTGGATGGAAATTGGAATTCAATTAGAAATAAAAAACAGCATTTTAATTTTTTTCTTTTATTAAATAAAACTACCTTAAAATGTTCTGATAAAGGAAAAAAAGTTTGTATCAAAACATGTTTGGCATTTAAAACTAACCTATTTATTAAACAAAGGAAGTATTATCTGTAACTAGTGAGTTGTACTGATTGTTTCAAATCACCTTATCTTTCAAGATTTTAGAATCAATAGATCTGATCCTCTCACACCTTCACATACTGGAAGAGGAAAATAACCTTTCCTTCTTTTTCAATTCCCAATCACTGTCTCAACTTTTACCTGGTCACTAAACTGAACTAGTTGAATAAATTGAAATGAAGAAAATATTCTTTCAGCATTGCAGAAAAGGCCACTGCTGTCAAAAGCTGGTTAGCACTTCAACAAACTCTGGTTCCAGGTGCTAGTGAGTGACTTCCACCAGTTCAGTGGTTTGACTTTCTTTAAAACTTCAGCAGCAAACATGTATTGCTTGAATATTTTTTTCAAGCTTCAATGTTATTTTTAAATTTATGTTAATACCAGAGCTTTGGAGCGGAGCCCGGAGCTGGAGTGCAGAGCAGCTCCGGAGCAGTGGAGCTGCAGGTTTTTGCCTGGAACTGGAGCAGAGCCAGAGCACAGCTCCAAAGCCCTGGCTAATACAGTATAGTAAATTTAGGTCTTAACACAAGTCGCCATCATTTCAAATTTAATTTTTAAAAAGGTTTATTTTAAATAAGAAAAATGTATTTAAGTATAAATATCTCAGTTTATTTTTAAAAAGTCATCCATTTTTAACTGTCCTGTTATATCCAATATTGGAATTATTCACAGAAGTACATAGTGTGAAATTTGTTTCTGCTTCCTCCCATGCAGTGACTATCCAAGGGGTGTGACAAAAAATAAAATAAAGTTTTATGCTATTTGCAGTGGTATTTTTAATAAGCTTGAGACAAAGTAATTTCTGACATGCAATAGGTTCACACCGATTAACCAAAATGAATATTGGCCAGCAAAACACAGTGGAGAAAAACATATGTTGCCTTTGCTTTATACGTGAAACATTTTGCATGATTTAGTCTGGAGGAGGAAGGAAGGAGACTTTAGCCATCACTGTTATTACACTGTATCTATTCTTTAAGGGCAAGGACAAATGCTTAAAGTTGAGAATGTGCTTAAGTGTGACGATCTCCTCAATGGGGGAGGCTATGTGTGTCAGCCAACAGAAAAATCAGGTCCTTAACATCACATGACCAAAGAGTTCTATTCTGCCACCTCCAGTGCGTGGGTTCTGCCCGATAGATGTTGCTGGCTGTGTGTTTATACAGGCGACTTAGCTGGGGAGGGGCACAGGACAGGGAAATGGAACACCCTCCAGTCTTGGGAGCTTCCCACAGCAGTAGCAATGTGGAAATTAGGGGGACTTGTGTTGAGAAAGGGAGCTGACTGGCAGGAAGAGGTGTGGCATATTCTCAGGATGAATTGTCCAGGGTTGCCACATGGAGTGACAGTAGATGGTGGTAGGATGCTGAGGGAGTATAAAGAGAAGGGTGAATAGTTAGGGAGGTTGGTAATAAGGGGAGATGGGTATTTAAGGAGGGTTGGTTTAAGGGGGAGCGGACTTGGCCCTCAACTCAGCATAGTACTTCAGCACGTTTAACTTTAAACTTCAACAGAATGTAGGCACCACACAAATGTTCTGCTGAATCATGGCCTTAGATAAGTAGTGAAGAGAGGCCGTGAAAAGGGGCACTTTGCTCCAGAATAGCATTTTAGTTGGTTGGGGAAGTTTTTATGCATATTGGGAAACTTATTTTGTAACAAGATGTGTACATAAAAAAGTAAGTAATCATGCACACTTATTTTTGTAATCCTTGTCAACTCATCCTATTTATCCCATCTATTACTGTAGCTCTTGTTGCACATCTTATCAGAACAAGAGTTCCTTGAAGCAGGGGCTGTCTTCTCATATTTGTAAAACACCTAGCACATTTTGGATGCTACTGAATTATAAGCAGTACATTGTAAGTCTTCATTCCATCAGATCCAATGTTCTTTTTCCCTTCCAAACACTGACTAATGAGTAGCAATATCAATGGCTAGGATCTAAGCATTAAAATAACTGTTTAGTAGGGAAACAAATATGGTTACTATAGTGATGAGCGTGGTATAAATACACAGTTGTCACTGTAAATGAAGGCAAGAGACTAAAAATGGTACTGCTATTTACTCTGGTCACATCCACTTAGGATACCAGCAAAAACTAGTTTTTACTACTGTAAATACTACAACAAAGTCAAACTAGCTAATGAAGAGCAAAATGAATTTTCTGCTGAGTCAACCATCATCAAGAGAATGGCCATTAAATTCTGAGACCAGAGTCTTCATTGCTTGTAATGATACACAAAACAGTCAACATACCGCATGATCTTGCGTTGGAGACAGAAAAACTTTGTTTAGATTAGCAATTTTGAGTTGACTTGACCTGGAAATTATTAGTGGATATTAAATATGAAATGGGGAGATGTCACTTCTCTGACCATAACTAGACTTTAGAATGAAGACTATTCTTCAGATATGTATTTTATACAGGGGTATAACTTGGCCAATAGCACATACAACCCCTCACAGGATAATCTAGGAGTCAGGAAGCATTTAATAGTATATAAACACTACTCACTTGTTTTGAAGGATAATGTTCGTTCTTTTCATCTGTCATCTTCCCACTCTTTGATGCCTTTCTTGGTTGCTTGATAGTGGTTTTTATGGCAGGCCGGCACACATAATTCTCCAGATTCTTAGGGGGCTTTTTAGTTCTCTTAGCTTGAAGACCAATTTTCAATTTTAAATTTCCCTCTGAAAAATTTGTTTCTTTCACTGAAAACTTTTGCTGTGCATCAGTCAGACCCTCATTCTTCCCAGTCTCAGTGTTGCTCCCCTCCCAGTTCTTCTTCTTAATATCTTCTTCCTCCTTGGTGCTACTCTCTAGATCTACTTCTCTCTTGCCTATCACTATGTCAGTGTTGACTGCAGAGGGGCTTTTGCCAGAAAAACCTTCGGAATCAGAACCCAACCCTAACATAGCAGTATTCTGAGGGTCCATCACAGGTGCAGTATATGCCTTCAGGGGATTTTAGGGAAGGTTTACAGAGGTATGTTCCACAGAAAAATCTCTTCTACAACTTGCAACCACATCTTTTATACTGTAAGAGAAACACAAAAAATAGAATAAACAATTTTCTATTTTAAAGAAGAAATTAATGAAACATTCTTATAATTGCTTTCTGGTCAATAAACATAAAAAGCTTATTTCTAGACAAAAGTTCCAAACAATGAGCACCAGATCCATTCAGAGGGTATGACAAACCCCCCAAACCTCTGCTGATCTACAGCAGGAACCTACCAGCTCTCTTCTGTCAAGCCATCATTTTTAGGTATTGGCTAGTTAAATTTAATCTTATTACTAGTTTAAAAGCCTGCAACTGTAGGTCCTATAGGGCCTTTTCAATTGAAAGCTCCTGAACAAATACAGCCAATGTCAAAATTATTTATCAGTGGCACTTACCCACTCCACCCCTACAGCCCCACTGTAAAACTGGAAGCAAAAATCTACCCAGTTTTCCATCCACAAATCTCCCCCCAGGTTGTTTTTTTTTTTTTTTTTTTTTTTTTTTGGAGTTATAGGCAACTTTTGATCTCAGTTGTTATTCAAAAATCCAAGTCTCAAGACTGGGAAAAATAATGGGATAGTCTGTTTCCTGGTGTTTGTGGGAGATAAAAACAGTTATAACACTTACTAGTGAGATTTGCCATTCAAAACTGTTTTCTCCCTTCTAGCTGACCCCATTTCTAATACAACTGCTAATGAGGCATCTCTACTCAGCACAGATTCATTAAAAGACACCATAGCCATTGCTCACTCCAGAGGCTCAGACACACAGACTTTAAAGTAGACACTAGCTCCTGATTGTGTTGGAGAATAGGAAATGGCTATTATGACAGAAAGGAAATCTGCTAAATGGCAGCTCAGAACTACCACCCACTATAAAATGGTAGAAGAATACCATTATTTACTGTTTAATCACCTGCAAGAAATTAAGTAACATTTTATGGTCCCAATTTCACACTATAACACAAGAAACAATTTCTCTTTTAGAGCTGATAAATATTTTCTGTTCTAGAAAGGACTATTTCCCATTAGTATTTCTTCATATTTATACATACATACCTTTAAAGGGCAGAACACTTTTAAAGGCTGTTGTCATGGCAACATTCTCCCACCATGAAATTTGATCAGATTTGCTTTCTTTCAAGTTTCTACAAGTTGCAACTTCCACTGCACCAAACAATCAAGCAATCTTTTTTCTTAGCAACTTTGCATTTAATAAATTACACATACTAACTAAGTTGGAGGCCAAGCACATCAAATAGAAATGACCCTGGGGTTAAAGTAGTACTTGAGATAGTGTTTTCTGCTAGATTTCAATAATTACTTTCACACGCTAAAAAAACCATCAAAACCCAAAAAACTAGTTGTCCTCTTATCCAGTCAGTATGTATTTTAGTTTTGGTTTTTGCTCAGCCTATCCCTCTGTTCCATCTCCAACATATCAATCTAACTCAGTTCTCTCTCATAAGACTACAATTAAGAGGAAGGTTCTAGAAAGTTTCTTATCTGTAGTTGGAATGGCCACTACAAGTGCTCTATCACTGAAAAGTTATGAAAGGTTATTCTCAACTCAAGAATATTTCTTAGAGCACACTGCTTATTATCATTCACACCCCCCATGAAATATTTAATTACAGAATAACCATAGTGAATAGTAAAATCCTCCTTTAGAAGGGAAAAAAAAAACCCTACAAAACTTGCCAGTAAGAAATCCTCACTGTTCTAGAGTTCCCCAAAGAAAACTCAGATTAAGTATTCTTCTAAATCTTCTTGGAGGGTAACTGGATAGTGACTCACATGGCTTACGGCTTTGTGTAGAATATTTACTGAAAGATCCTGTTCAAAATCCACATCTTTCTACTGCTGCAAGAGATATGGGCACTCACAGGAATCCAGTACTATGTCTCAATATGTGCTTTCTTTCTCAACATCAAATAGGACATTTGGTGTGAATTTATATTGCACTCATAATACCTTACAAAAATATTGTATGTCTTTGTTGACAAAATACCATATATACTTGTTCATAAGCCAAATTTTTTTTGTAAAAAGGGAAGCACCAGAGACAGGGGTTGGCAGGAGAGGTGGAACACAGCCTCTCCCCCAAACAGAGGCAGGGGTGGCTCTAGGCATTTTGCCGCCCCAAGCACTTCGGCGGCTTGCCTGTGGAGGGTCCGCTGGTCCCACGGCTTCGGCGGACCTTCACGGGACCAGCGGACCCTCCGCAGGCAAGCCGCCGAGGGCGGCCTGCCTGCCGCCCTCGCGGCGCCAGCAGAGCGCACCCTGCGGCTTGCCGCCCCAAGCACGCGGTTGGCGTGCTGGGCCTGGAGCCGCCCCTGAACAGAGGGAACAAGGAGAGTCAGCACAGCCAGCAGAGACAGAAGGGAAGAGGCGGGGCCAGAGTCTCTCCAGTTCTGGCCACGCTGCTTTTCCCCCAGCCTCTGAAGCAGCTGCAGCTCTGGGGCTGGCAGGCTGCAGCCATGCCGCCCGGTCTGGCCCACCGGAGCAGGCTGCGGCCAGGTCAGACATCCTCCCCTCACCCCTCCAGATAAGGTGGGAAGGGATGGGATCGGGAGAGTGTGAGGGTCCCGGGCTAGGGGTGGGGTCATCTGGGGGGTGGCCACAAGGGTTACTCCTGACTCCCAACTTCTCCCCCATAAAAAATTTCCCCACCAGTTGCTGTCCCAGCCCATCAGGGTAAAAAGCTGGCACGCTGGGACACTTTGTTTACTTAGGTTTACCTCCGTGCCTGTGGACGCTCGAAGTAAACAAACCATCTTGGCCCACCAGCAGCTTATCCTGATGGACCAGGAGCCAAAGTTTGCTGACCCCTGAATTATAGGGTCAGCTTATGAACGGGTTATAAAAATTTTTCATTTTTACTTATCCATCTTGGGGGGGGAGGGGGGGGTCAGCTTATAAACTAACCGGCTTATGATCGAGTATATACGCTTTGTCTGAAGTTTGACAGTTACAATCAATAGGTACACCTTGCCCATTAAGATTCTAAGGCCAATACAAATATCAACCATCATAGCCTTGGACTAATATTCAGAAGTTTAATTTGATTTTGTCTGTCCAGGGATGAGATATCTTTTGCTCCTCTTTCATATCCTTTTTTAATAGGACAGGGAATTCTAAGAGAGGTTATATTTAAATTTTATTTTAGAGTATGCTAGAAGAGAAGCAATGAAAAGCAAATGGAAAGGCAACACATTTTTACAGGGAGAAGGAAGATCGTGTGTATTTTTTTTGGTTACTATTCAAGGATGTGCAGAACTTAAAACACAGGAAATTTCTGAAGGATGGCAGGATCCTGGTTTAAAAATCCCAAATTTGAATTTCTTTACTGTGTATTGACTTATCCAATAATTTTATTTCCTTGAGATAAAGAGCAACACTAAACGCATTAATGTAAGGATTAGGGATTTCAGACATACATTCTGATCATGTTGTTCTTTTTCGTTGGTTCTAGTTTCATTACCACATGTTGGACTCTTCTAACTCAATATGCACAAAACTTGACAAGCTTCAATTTCTCCAAACCTGGCAGATCATCTCCTTACCAATATAAAGAAATGGAACACACAACTCCCATTCTCAAACCTTCTGTGTTGGTCTATTTCACTATACAATACAAAATGATAGAAAATGGTTGTTTCTAACTACAGCTCCAGAGCAGGTTTCAACAGTTGATCACAAGGCGCTGATTACCTTCTTACATGACAGAAATGCAATAGATGATACAACACTACAATGGTTTGAAACATGACCCAAATAGCATTAAGGGCAACTGATCCCCTTCCCTAAGAGTTCTCACTTGCAGAGTCTGGCAGGAATCTACTCACCCTCAACATTTACATGAGAGCAGTTGGAGAGACTGTGAGATAACACAAGCTACACTGCCAACAATATGTTGAGGACACCCACCTTTAACTAACCTTTACAACAGTGGTTCCCAAACTTTAAACAACTTGTGAACCCCTTTCACTAAAATGTCAAGTCTCACAAACCCCCTCCTAAAAATGAATATTTCCAGGGATTTTCTCCTTTACCCGAGTATAAATTATAAAAGCAGTAAACTTGGAAATATAAAATTTGTTTTTATGACATGCTTATTACACACTATTATGAATTATTATTTATCATTAAAGTATTTTTATTACATTATGAAAATGGCAACACACTTCCAAGATTTCACTTTCGTAGCTTGTATCATTTTGAATAAGCCTGTTATTAGACAAGGCTCCTATGTTTCATCAAGGAGTATCAGATGTGGAACAGCATGAAGGTATTTAAGAAGCCAACTCAAAGTGTTCCTCCTACACAAGCATTCAGGTCTTGAGCAGTCCAGGCAAACGACGCACATTACAATAAAGCTTAAACTTGTTCTTCATAATAATTTTAAAATCAATACTAGCTGCCTTTTTAATTTAAAAAACAAACAGCAAAAAAAAAATCCACCTCCCTTTCCATTTCTTATAAAGAGTCTTGAAGTTTAAATCTCAGTGTGATAGATATGCTTGCTTTGATCTGCTTAGCTCTTGGTAGTCCAGGGGCTCCGGACTGCTGGTACTGTGCTGCCAGGGGTCCATAGGGACAGCTCTGACTACCATTAGGGAATTCCCCCCTGCCCCCCAAGAACCCGCTGTAACATTTCGCGAACCCCAGTTTCAGAACCACTGCTTTACAACAAAAGCAACAACTCCATCTTAAAAGAGATCCCAATGCCTGTTGGATATGTTCAACTGGCTGATTAGTAACTGTGCAAAGAAAAGAGTAAAACAATTTTGATGGGAAGAGGGAAGTATCAAGGAACTGGCCAAGCACTGATCTCTTACTTTTGTCATCTGCCCTCCATTCAAAATAGTATAAGATATTGGGGCTCTGCAGATTTAACCTTAGATGATCAATTAGTGACAATGGCAAGAAATGCATTCTTTCATCTTCAGCTTGATACGAAACTGTTACTTATTCTCAAATAAGGATATAGCTCCAGTCATCTATATTTTCATCTCCCCATTCCCACTACTTTGATATAATAGCTGTAGCAAAGGGAACTGAATTTTCCACGATTAGCTCTGCTACAGGCAAAATCCATCCAATTTGCTCTAGCAGATTCCAGCTGGTAGAACATAGCAGACCACCTTCTCACTGAGATAAGCCATTAGGGTATATCACTCCATTGCTCTGTACTCTTTCATTGGTTCCCACTGCACTTACAATGACAATTCAAGCCCTAGTGCTAATACTCAAAATATTTTTGAATCAGGACTATTACCTCTGAAATTGACACTTTCACCCATGACTCAGCGAGACAGCTGCACTTTGAGAACTATACAGAGAACAAAGTCGAGTTCAAAATGTGAGAGAATCGGAGGTAGCATGTTTTTTATCAAGTGGGATGAGGTACCAGAGAAGAAGCCAAAGTCTGACTGCTTTTCAAACATACTGGAAGACCCACCTATTCCCTAAATGTTTTCCCACCATAACCAAATCAAGAGAGAAAGTGAGCATGGGAGCGGGGAGAGAATCACACCAAGCAGTACTTTGCAGAGCCAGAAAAGGTTCTCTGGAGCATACACTCTCTCTTAGTTACTGTTCAAAATGGACAACAAGGTATATCTAACTTACTTGCTCACTGGTAAGGTATTATGTAGATGGCCTCTATCAAAAAGCTTAAGACAGATAGAAAACAACTGTAGTGATCTCTAAAGTTTTTTCTAGTTTTACCAGGTCAAATTTTACCTAGTCAGTCATTGACAGATAAGAAGAGCCACATGACTGGAATGTTAAATTCACTAGATATAACCTGTTTAGGAAGGATTGAATGGGCAAAAGGCAAGGCAAGGCAAGGCGAACTGGCACTCTGTCAAAAATGGCACTGCCTGTTTCCAAGTCACCAAACAACTCGGAAGCAAATAATCCTGAATGCTTATAGATCAATGTCCTAACAGATAAAGGCCAAGATGGGATACTAGTTGGTGTCTGCTAGGGACCACCAAAAATCATACTAGAGAACACGATGCCTGCATCACCTATCTATAATGTGTAGGAATAAAAGATTTATTATGAGGGAGTCTGATTGAGTGACATATGCTGAAGGTCTCATTCTGCCTGTACTAAAATGTCCTTGGAATGTCTAAAAGTTGCAGATTTCCCAATTCAAAAAGTGCTGCACCCAACATAAGGGAATTCTGTATTAGACCTCATCTTGACAAGTAAAGAGGAACTGATCACAGAACTGAAAATCAGTGGTTGCTTAGGAACAAGTAATCATGACTTTATTACATTTGTTACGTTTAAACAGAATAAAGTGCAAACCAGTAATATGTATACTTGGTGCTTTAAAAGAGCCTAACTTCACAAAGCTGAAAACAATTATAAGCCAAATCAGCTGGGAGAACGAATTTAAAGAGAAAATTGTGAATAATAATTGGGAACTGTTTAAAAACATTTTACTACATGCCCCAAAAGCCAGGATCCCAGGATTGAGCAACAAGACTTCATGGGTTAAAAACAAACAAACAAACAATCTGGTTTAGAGAGTAAGTGAAAGCATCTATAAAATATAAACACATATATAACAAATGGAAAACAGAGGAATTTGATAGCAATTAATATAAACTGGAAGCTAGGAATTATAGTAAATTTGTAGGGAAAGCAAAAGGACACAAGGAGAAATCTATGGCTAGCACAGTAAAGGACAAAGATAAAGAAACCAGAGTGATACAAAATCAACATGTCACACATTAAATGGATTAAGATCTGGCTAACGGATAGGTATCAACATGCAACTGTAAATGGGAAATTGAGTGGGTGTAATTTTAGTGCAATCCTGTGGAGATTGATTCTTGGCCCTACACTATTTAGTACTTATCAGTGACATGGAAGAAAACATACAATCATCACTGATAAAGACTGCAGATGACACAAAAATTGGGGGAGTGGTAAATAACGAAGGGGACACATCGCTAAAAAAGAGTCATCTGGATTGTTTAGTAAACTAGGCACAAGCAAATAATACATGTTTTAATATGGCTAAATATAAATGCACACATCTAGGAAAAAAAGAATGTAGGCCATACTTACATAACGGGGGACTCTATCCTGGGAAGCAGTGACTCTGGAAAAGATTTGGGGATCATGGTGGATAATCAGCTGAACATGAGCTCCCAGCACGACACTGTGGCCAAAAGGGCTAATGTGATCCTTGGATACATAAACAGAGGAATCTCAAGTAGGAGTAGAAAGGTTAATTTATCTCTGTATTAGGCACTGGTACAACCACTGCTGGAATACTGTGTCCAGTTCTGGTGTCCACAATTCAGGAAAGATGTTGATAAATTGGAGAGGGTTCAGAGAAAAGCCAAGAGAACGATTAAAGGATTTGAAAACATGTCTTACAGTGACAGACTCAAGGAGCTCAATGTATTTATCTTAAGAAAGAGAAGGTTAATGTGGACTTAATTACCATCTGTAATTATCTACAAAGAGAACAAATATTTGATAATGGGCTCTTCAATCTAGCAGAGAAAGGTATAAAACACTCCAATGGGTGGAAGCTGAAGCTACACCATTCAAACTGGAAATAGGACATACACTTTTAATAGTGAGGGTTATTAACCACTGGAACAATTTACCAACTGTTGTGGTAGAGTCGCCATCACTGGCAATTTTAAAATCAAGACTGGATATTTTTCTAAAAAATATGCTCTAGAAATTATTTTGGGGAAGCTGCATGGCTTGTGTTATACAGGAAGTAAGACTGATGATCACAATGCCTCCTTCTGCCTTGGAATCTATGAATAAGTCTACTAAGGACCTGACCATTCCTATTGATTTTATGTGAAAGATACTCAGATGCTCATATGGAAGATACTAAGGCTTGGAAGGATTAGATTTTTCTATGTCAATTTCACCATACACACACAAACCAATGAAAAAATATTTCCATAGGTAATCATCAAAATTCACAGATAGGCAAAGTAAGAAAAGCACTGTTTGAGAATTTCTTAGAGTTTGATTTAAGGATATTTACTTTCTGTATTTTGACATGTGATATTGACAATTTGTGTTTTAATGGTTATAAAGCTTTTTGAATTTCAACATCTACTGTCATTAAATAATTGTAGGACCATCCTAGAATTTCCCACAACACTGAAAATTTAAATAGCTCAAAATTTAAAAAAAAAAAGTTTGAAACCCATAATTTTGTGCAACTGCAAAATTTAAAAATCAAAATAGAAAAAATGCTTAAAAACATTGATATCAGTCAAAATGATCAAAAAATCCAAATTCTACTGAGACTAAAGATACTTTATGTGAAAAATGTTTGTACCCCTAATCTTGCATCTTTCTTTAAGACAGTAAGATCTTTGGGGTGGAAACAGCTTTTTACTGTCTGTATAGGTCCTAGCACAATAGAGCTCCAGATTAATCTAACTGTAGCCTCTAGGCACTACCGTAATCCAAATAATACATTAGAACAGCTAGCAAACACTGAAATCTGATTGGACAGGAAGCAACATACTGCATTTTCAAAGCACTGAAATCTACTCAAAGCTTAAGAGTATGTTCAACTCACCAACAGAAACTAGTGTTAGTTGATGAGAAAATACAGCAGAAATATTTAAACCACAACAGTTACTAGACAAAATCTTCATGGTAATTGTATTTCTGCACTGAGCATGTGTCATTTCTAAATTGATGACTTGCTAGTTCATTTGCCATTTGAACAAGCAGATGCAGTAACCATCTATAGGCATGACTTTTCTGAGGCCCTCTAGTGGTGAACAATTTCTAGAATTAATTTTCTTCAGTTAAGCCTTCCAAATACTTGTTCTTTGGAAAATAAATGCATCACACTGTTTTCAATACTCTACACGTATGTGAGCTGCAAACCACACACAGCTAAGAAACAAAATGTAAGCAGTTTACAAGCCTATATCAAAACTTATGAAGTACCCAAATTGCAATTCTTTCCATGATGGGTTGTTCTGTACTTGGCTATTACTGCTACAGAAAGACAATCAGCAGATAAGGCATCTCTTTCAGCTCTTCATGTGCCAGCTTACAACTAATGGATCTGATTAGCAAATCCTCAACTACAATATATGAAGCTATATCTGCAAAGAAAATTGATAACATTAGTGTTCTCACTGACCCTAAAGAAAATCAGCCAGGACTTGCAGTATTGAACACACAAACTTTCCTGCAACTGATGTTGAGTACCTGAAAGCTCCTGGCAGATGCTGCAGATGAGCTGGTGATGCCTGAAGCACTGGCCTCCATGATTAATATCTCCCATTTTACCTCTCTAAACACCTCTCAGCTGAACATGGTGACATGCTGTAACCATCGCTGATGAGAGCTGGAGATCCTCCTGCAAAGGATGATCTTATCCTAGTTGATCTAGAGATACTATTAAAACAAAGGCAGAAAGTATATTTTGCTCCAACCAACACCTACCAGCCAGAGCTTTTCAATCTCAAATCCTCTTCCAAACAAGGCATCTTTGATGTTGCTGCTCTCAGGCTTTCAGAAAAGATCCTTATAAACATCAGCAGGGGAGCAGAAAACCCTAGTATTTTTTTTCTGAATTCTAAACTGCTATTTAAAGGGCCGTCTAATTTGAAAAAAAAAATCTAGTTTCTGATAGAGATGCTTTCAATTTGACTAATTAATCCTCACACCACTCACAGGAAGTAAATGGATAAGTATTATCCCCATTTTACAGATGGGAAAGTAGACACAGTGCTTGTGATTCGCCCAGGGACACAAAGCAAGTCAACAGTAGAGATGGAATCAGAACTCAGGAATTCCTGGCTCCAGTCCCTATATTCAAGACATAAGACCAAACTACACCTCCAAAAGGGATGTTTTCTACATACTGATGGGCAAATAAAAACTTGGTGAGAGGATAAATAGATTTAAACTAGCACATGAATTTTCACTATCTAGAGTTAAAGTACGGAATGCTATGGAAACTCCATGTAATACACACCTCTTGGATCTATGCCCACCCAAGTGTTTTTTCCTCCTCTGGTCTCCTAGCGAACACTATGCAAAACACCTCCAACTCTTTACAGCTGTTTACTTGCAAATGAAATTTGTTGAATCCACCAGCTTGTAAAAGAATCAACACATTTTAAAGTGATTGAAATCTTACTGTATTGTAGACTAAGCTGGATGTGAATAAGCACTTTGTCTCTTGCTGCTACATCTGGCTCCACATTTACTCAAAATAGCAAGACTTTTTTTTAAAAAAGGGTAGGAAGAATCAAGCTCACTCACACTGAGCTTGCAATTGGCAAGACCAGGGTAAAGTTCACATTCAGCTTTAGAGGCTGAAGGAGAAATGGACTGAAACCTGATTTAGCAACAACGAAATTAATAACTATGTTCTAAACAAGTTCACAAAATTGATAACACTTATGAACACATACCAGGTTCTATTATTTACTCATTAATTCCTTTCAGATAGCAAAAACTCATCTAATCACTCATTGTTTTCCTTCATTACTGCAATCTACTCCTCTTTGACCTCCCTGAAATCCACATAATTCCTCTGCAATTCATACAAAATGCACCTTGCAAGATGATTTGCCTAACCTGATCTGACCAAAGTTTTCATTTATTTGAATCCCAGTGATGGCCTCCCTTCTTCACCTCAAAGTCAAGATTCATGTAACTGCCTTCAAGTCCCTACATAAAACTTTGCCAATGCATCCTGGTCTGCTCCTGTATCCCCTCTCTGCCTCATGATGCCAGTTTATATGCCCTTTAGTCCACTTCTCCAGCTAATATCTCCATGCTTTCTTCTGCACTGCTCCTTACACATAGAACACTCCCTGAACAGGGTGGATAAAAAATTGCAATTTAAATTTGATAAAAATCTGCTTTTTAAAAAAATCAGTGATTTTTTTAAAAAGCAGATTTTTATAAAATTTAAATTGCAATTTTTTATTTTAATTAAGTGCATTTTTCTTTTTTAAAAATGCTTCTATTTAAAATTAATTTGAAATGTCAACCTATGTTAAGACCTAAACTTATTACAATTATTAAAATCATTCAAATTAAATAAAAAATATTAAGCAGAGCACATTTGGTGCTAAAGTTTTAAAGAAAGTCAAACCGCTGAACTATCTAGCTGGAAATCACTGGCTAAGCACCTGGAACCTGAGTTTGTTGAAGTGTTAAACCTACTTTTGTTGGCAATAGCCTTTTCTGCATGCGCAAAGAATATTTTCTTCATTTCAGTTTATTCAACCAGTTCAGTTATAACTAGTTCATTCAAAGTTAAGAAACCAAGTAGAAGCTGGAAAAGCAGGAAGCTTGTTTTCCTCTTTCTATGAATAAACACGAAGTGTCAGAATGAAATCTACTAATTCTAAAAACATTCAAAGACACAGGTAACCATAAACAATCAGTGCAATTCTCTAACTACAAATAACACTTTCTTTGTTTAATAAATCTGTTAGGTTTAAAGGATAAATACATTTTGATACATTTTTCTTCTTATGTCTCCAGCATATTTGAGGTAGTTTTATTTAACTTATAAATTTAAAAAGCTGTTTTTGTGCAATTTTTAATTGAATTCCAATTTTCATCCAAGTAGAGTTTGACATAAGTCATGAGAAAAAATTATTAAACATCTAGCAAATAAGAAATGCATAATTCACCATTTTTAATTATAAAAATGTAAAAATTAAGAACTCATATGTTTAGCTATATAATCACTTAAATATGTTCAGATACATGTTTCCTTCTGGTTAACAAAGCACAGAAATTAGTGTAAACTAATGAATTTATTTTGGCATGAGCTTTCGTGAGCTGCAGCTCACTTCTAAAATAAATTTGTTAGTCTTTAAGGTGCCACAAGTACTCCTGTTTTTTTTGCGGATACAGACTAACATGGCTGCTACTCTGAAACCTGTAAACTAATGGTTATATTTAGTTTCAGATGAACATGTTTTAATGGTTACCAACCTATGAGACATTTCATTAGGAAAATAATTAAAAAGTGCAAATGCAAAACATGATGATTTAAATCAAGGTTTCCTGTTTGCTGACTTAAATCATGATTAAAATCAATTCTTTAAATCGATCTACCCTGTTCATCAATGAATCCACAAGACCATTACCCTCTCTTCTTTCAAGTCCCTTTTTAATACCCACCTCTACTGTGACCCCTACAAGAAAACCAATCAATCAATGATAGCTATGGTTGAAAGGCAATTGGGGATAGCTTTTATTTATTTATTTTAAAAGTTCAAATATTTGTAACTATAAAGTTGTGCAGCAGGTAACTATCTGATGAAACCATGTGATGTTACCTACATTACCCATGTTCTCTCTTCCAATGTTCGCTCTACTCACTATGAAGTCTTTTTTTCAAATCAGACAGTAAACATTTTCAGAGCAGAGAACGTGCCTTCCTATGGGTTTGCACACCACCTAACATAATGACGTCCTAATCAAGGCCTTTGTGTACATCCATAATACAATAAGTAAATAGCAACAGTAAATATATTAATCTGGTATGCCCAACATGACTATGTTAAACCAGAGCGATGAATGCTGACTTATGGTCCATAATCATGATAATTGTTTAAGACTTTTATACCTTGTCATTTAATCATACTGTTTCTCACCTGTTCCTTTCTATTTTTGTTCTAGGGTAGTAGTTTGTGATTTTATATGTGAGTTTATGGAATTTTTACTTTATAAAAAAGAAGCAAAGATAACCTCTTACTTCAGAAAGGAATAGCTTATAGTATTCTGAAGCTTTCAACTACATTGTTCAATTAATTTATTACTGGATGGTTCAAGTCACCAGACATTACTGTAGATTTTGTTACCTCCTCCAATCCCTTTCAACATTCTTGTCACTGTCACTATTCCGATCCAGAAGCCAGCTCTTATACCCCCACTATTATGTTTCTATTCTTATTATATGGGACTTTTATCCATTGAGATTCTCCTTCATGGCCCTCTCTATTAAGAATTTGTCTTTCAACAGGGTACAGAACACTACCTATTCAAGCGCATTAACTAGTTTGTAGGAAGCAGTGTGAAACAGTGGCTAGATCACTGAACTGGAAGCCAGGAGATCCTGAACTGTATTCTTTTTGGTTGTGCCAATGACCTGCTATGTGACCTTCAGCAAGAAATTTTACCTCTCTGATTCAGTTTCCCCATCTGTAAAACAGGTACATGTATATAGTCTACAGATGAGAAATGCTATAGGAGTTAAATATTATACTAGAATGAGGGTTGGATAGGTCTATGGTGTATATATGAAATATAAGGGCCGAAATGTTAATTTCACTGTCTTGTCAAGTAAGGATGCATTACAGAGTATAACATGTTTTTATAGGTGTCACATGTAGTGGGTGATGCACATATTAGAATGTCTAATGAGAGTTCAGGCTTATAGATGACGAAGATGTACAGAGTGAAAACATAAGACTGTCTCATGCCATTGGGCTCTAGAGAGTGGGCAGAAGAATATGAGAGCAGATTTAAGGGTCTTTGGGCTACCTTACCTTTGTGTTTCCAATTTTTAATTAAAAAAAGTGTTACTTTAATTTCCCTGATAACTTTTTTTTAAAAATACAACTTGTTAAGTTCTCTCACCATCCTTTAATTATTGATATATATTTACTACCTTAATTTGAGCTTTATTATTTACGCCCTGCTTTATGAAGGATATGGTACCAGAGATAGTAAATCAATATTTCATTTTGAATTCTCTCTATACTGCAAAGAGAATGCCTTTAGTTATGCTGAACAAGAACTAGGATTGCAATATGGAATTTAGGAACAAAGATGCAAGTTTTGTTTTCTAAAGGTGTTATGCTAGAGGATAAATTTACCAAACTTTCACCAGCTACAAGATCAGCATTACCAGGTTAGGATAAGAGAATCAGGCTCATAATGGTGTAATTCTGCCTCTCTCCAACTGTGGGGCAAAACATGCAGTCTACATTCCACCTCATATTAATGTCTACTTAACAGCACTGAAGTTCTGGAACAATATATTACATTTAATTTTCCATAATTGTAACAGCATCATGCTTTGTATCAATGGCCCTGTGGCATGTCAATTGTTTAAACTACTTTCTACAAACTCATAACAGTTTCAGTTCAGCAACTAACAAATAATGAGAACGTCTTCCTTTTTATAAAGCATAACTAAATGCATTTTGCTGTTCAGTATTAATGTTAGATTAAGTGATTTTTAGACAACTGTTGGCTCTCAGGAGGAAATCAAGTAGAACTGAAATATAAAAATTTTGGAATAAATTTGTCTTTAAAACTGGGAAAAAAACCCTACCACTAAAGAGCCTTTTTCTTGCATTTACATCTTAGAAAAACTAATGTGTTTTTTAAAAAGCATAAGTTTAAAAAACAAAACACTAGGAATTAATCATTCTACTAATTTTTCTATACTAATATCTACTAGAGAAGGTTCCTGGTTTCTGCGCTCTTCACTTCTTGCTAGACTGTGGAAGAAATTCACTGCATAAGAAGAGAGATTAGAATATTTGTTGTAGTATTATTAAGGAAGTTCAAAACAAGTGCTGTTTGGCTTACCTGTTACTCTTTACTGTTTAGTTACCTTATAAAGTAATCTGAATTTTGTTATAACAAAATTGATCTGGAGAAATAAATCTAACCTCTACTGAAACAGCATACTTGAAATGATATTTTGAATGTTTCCACAGGAACCCTTCCCTTATTCACTACACGTATTGTATATAAATGACTTATTGCTTGTCTATCTGACAGAGTAACACACAGTGGAAGAGGCTATAAGGTGCAACTAGTGTAGAAAGCACTTCTAAAAATCAGGCCAGTTCTATTTAGGTGTCCAACTATGATTTAAGAGCCTAATATTTAGATTTGAAGATTCTGGCCTGTGTTGTAATACATGCTTTACAAAGGGGGCAAAGTTAAGATTGCATGAGCAACCCTAACACTGGCATTTCTTTACTCCTAGTACCATCTAAACACAGAGTAAGAGACAATCCTGCTCCAAAGAACTTCATTCACCTCATCCACATACCATGGGCCCAGATTCATGTACAATAACAGACTGTCCCAGAAATAATACAAGCAACAGCCCCTTTTCCCTTCCATGGCTACCAAAAAGGCAAGGTGAATTCTCTGTGGAATCTGAAATGTCCAGATAAAGTGTCCAATGAGTAAATAAAAGATTATAGATAAGAGTAAAGACTAGATTACTATATAGATCTATAACCATCACATAAGAACAGCCATACTGGGTCAGACCAATGATACATCTAACCCAGTATCCTGTCTTTCAATAGTGGCCAATCCTAGGTGCTTCAGAGGGAATGAACAGAACAGGTAATCATCATGATCCATCCCCATCATGAACAAAGGGGATTCATTTGAAGAATAACGAAAGGGACATTTAAACTGACCACTAACAGATAGTGCATTTTCCCATTAAAACATGCAGCTGTGGTCCATTCTGTGGCTCATCCATCCCAAGAATTCCCACATAACTTAGGAGAAACCACAGAGCCCCTCAACCCTGTTAAATACAGGTTCCGCTGTCAAAGGGCCTATCTCAACTCCACCAACAAATTGCTGACCATACTATTGAGCAGTTCCCCACAAAAAGTCCCATAAAATCTGCCTCTATGCAAGAAAGTAAGAACTCCAGCCCTTCAAAATAAAACAATCCACTAGGTTAACATGCTCCTACTCCTTCACAAACATGAGTAAAATCCCCTTGCCAAATAGGCCCAACAGACTAAGATCCCTTCCCACTTGTTCAAACACAGGTTTAGCTGCATGATGGGTTATCTTGCACATAGCAGATGACTTCAGGGAACTCGGAAGCATACTGAAGAAGCATGTCCAAATTAACTTCTCTGTGATCCCTCTTGTCCCATGAGCAAAGGAATACAGAAGGCAGAAGATTCTGAAAGAGAATCACTGGCTAAGTGAGTGATGCAGGGTGGAGGGTTTGTGAAATATTGGTCCACCTTCTATGCTGACAGACAGATGTATAGTTTGGATGGCCTCCAACTCAGTAGAAGGGGGACCAGTCTTCTTGGGGACAGGCTGTCTAGAGTAGAGTAGTTAAACTAATAACAAAGAGGGAGGGCAAAACGAGGGAAGATATGAGCACTTAGAACAACAATTGAGATGATGAGAACTTAATTAATCAAGGAACCTAAGGACATGAAGAGAAGAAATTATTTAGTTGCCTATAAACCAAAGCTAGGAGCCTGGGCAACAAACAAGAGGAAACGGAATTGTTCATTTATGAGCATAAATTTGATCTAGTTAGTGTTATTGAAACTTGATGGGATGATTCTGAGTGGAATGTCAAAATCAGTTGTCATAATTAATAACCTATTTCATTTGTGATATTGTGGATCCTGCAATATTAGGCTCCTACCGCACTTTTGATTTTTATTAGCTTACTTTGCACAGTGCACAATTTTGCATACATTTTGAGTATGCAATTAGTACTGCACTAACATTAAATGCCTGTACAATGTAAAAGGCTAAAGTGACTGGACTTGGACTTTCTATAGCAGTTGTGTTAAAACTGTTAGTCTTCTGAATTTTATATTGTACCGGTCACTTTTTATTTTTTAAATGAATGTAATATAGTTGCAGCAAAATGTCTGGTTATCAAAAAAATTAGTAGGCATAACAATACTGGAGCATTTATATATCATTCCAGCAATTTTTTCTTAAACAAACAGGTCTACTCTGGCTTTTCCAAACTGCTGCTATTAATAAAGGTCCATTATTACTTTTCTGTGATTTTCCATGTCTTGTCCTCAACTCAGCTGCAGTTATTTTACCTCTGTGTTTGGCACTGGTACAACCACTGCTAGAATACTATGTCCAGTTCTGGTGTCCACAACTCAAGAAGGATGTTGATCAACTGGAGAGGGTTCAGAGAAGAGCCAGGAGAATGATTAAAGGATTAGAAAACATGACTTACAGTGGTAGTCTCAAGAAGCTCAATCTATTTGGCTTAAGAAAGAGAAGGTGACCTGATTACAGTCTATAAGTACCTACATGGGGAAAAAATATTTGATAATGGGCTCGTGAATCTAGCAGAGAAAGGTATAACATGATCCAAGGGTTGGAAGTAGAAGCTAAACTTAGGCTGAAAATAGGGCATACATTTTTAACAGTAAGAGTAATTAACCATTGGAACAACTTATCAAGCATGGTGGTAGAGTTTCCATCACTGACACTTTTTAAAACAAGACTTTTTCTAAAGGATATGGTTAGGCATCATTTTGGGAAAGTTCTATGGCCTGTGTTATATAGCAGGTCAGACTAGATTATCACAATGGTTCCTTCTGGGCTTGGAATCTATGAACTGTTAGGGAATCAACCTCCAAATCACAATATTTCCTGACTCCTGATTCCCCTATTCACCCATGTTCAAATATAGGCCTGACCATGAACAGTCATCCCTTCTCCAAACACAGGCTTGATCCTCATGGATCTCCTAGTTACTTACACTGCCCTATCACCATTGTACCTGAGCAGCTCAAATATTTAAAAAGAGAAAATCTCTCTCCCACGCACTTTCCAACAGGAGAAATAGTCAGATCAATTCATTTTTTTAAATGTACGTGTTGTGAGCCTGTCTCTCTGTGCACAAAAAGCTTATTGAGGGAAAGCCAGGCCTAAGATGGGTTGTGCATGGAGTTCTGTGGTCACTTTATCTACTGCAGGAGAGTTCATAGACTAAGTCTACCTCCAGTGCAAGTTGAGTTTCTAAGGCATGAGCTTTGCCTATCAGTCTGCCACCCAGTCCCCTTCAAACACATGTCCTACTGTCAGGATCCCGCTCTCTGCATCTCAAATACAATGCACAAAGTCAAGTATTCCACACCTCGCCCTGGCCTGGCAGGATTTCCATCTCCCTTGCCCAAAGCACAGACATCTCTGCTAGTGATCTTACACTTGAAACAACACAGGGCTTCCCAACAGAAATACCCATCTCCAACACAAAACTGATTGGCAGGAATTCTCTTCCATGTTCAAATACAGGCACAACCATCAGGGATCCTTGGCATCCAAATATCCTACTTTCAGAGAACCTTGTCCCTCAAACACAGGCAAGACTGTCAGTGATTCCCCCAGTCCCATTCTATGTTATGCAAGAATTCAGGCTAGATGATCAAATGATGTCTTCTATCCATAAAATGTATGAGTTTACCAATCCCAAATATAAAATCAGTTTGTCAGAAATACCCTCACATCTCCGTCTAAAACACAGGATAAACTGTTAGGGTTTCCCTGGCCACCAACCACAGGCTTAAGGAGGGGACATCCCCATCTAAACACTGGCTGAAATGTCGGAGGATTTCCTGCCCCTTCCCCGCAACCACAATCTTGCTGGGAACCTTCCCTTTCCCAAACACAGGCTGGCTTTCAGGGGTTCCTCTTGTCAACCCAAATAGAACAGATTGCCTGGGATTAATCCTGCCAACCTAAACACAGGCTAGAATGTCAGGTAGCCATCTCTCTTATCCCTTTTGACACAGGCTGGTCCAGGGATTTCTCTCCACAGAAACACACAGATATATGGAAAAGCAGCAAAGAGTCCTGTGGCACCTTATAGACTAACAGACGTATTGGAGCATGAGCTTTCGTGGGTGAATACCCACTTCGTCGGATGCAGATATATGGCGCTGTCATGGACCCACCCCCTCAGCACTTATGGAACTGACTGACCGAGGTTCCCCACACCCACCCTTCACCCAGAGTCAGGAACATCATCAGTGATCCCTTTCCTCCCAAACATGACTCCCAAATATAGGCCTTATCAAGACTCCTCACAGGCCTCAAGGGGTATTTCTACACAGCTGCTGGGAGCAAGCCTCCCAGCCCAGGTAGACACACTTAGACATACTTGTGCTAGCAGGACTTGAGCTAGCATGCAAATAGCAGTGTGGATGTTGTAGCTCGAGCTGGAGTTTAGGCTCTCAAGTCTATGGGGTCAGATGGGGTTGAGAGCCCAAACCACAACATCCACACTGCTATTTTTCGTGCACTAGCTCAAGCTCTGCTAGCGAAAACGTGTCTTCCTAGGCTGGGAGGCTTGCTCTGAGCTACAGTATAGACATACTGAAAGTCAATGATCCCCGATCCCTCCAAACATAGACCTATCAAGGATTCCTCACCCCCACCCTAAACACAGGCCTGTAAGGGATCTCCCCTGCAAATACAGACCCATCAGGGATTTCACTCCCCCACATACTCCAAACACAGCATTTCCCAATCAAAGGTCATGCCTCCAGGAAGAGTCAGACTAATGCAATGAGGATACAGAACAGATGAGAAGAACTGGATGACTCTGAATCTGACTACTGATCCATCCCCAATAAAAACATGTGGTTGTGGGCATTTCTGTGAAAGGCACTTGCTTTCCACCCCTACTACCAAAGGGCTCCTAATTAAACTGAACGGCCATAGGAAGAGCTAATTGTCCTAAATGTTCTCACACAAGCCTGATTACTAAAGAACTCCCTGCTTCCTAACACACAAGCCAGGTTGTGATGGAGTCTCCTCTCTCAGGGCACAGGGCCTGGCTCTCAGGGATCTCCCCCTTCCCACAATGCACTGGGGGTGAGGCTGGCTGTCAGGGATCCCCCCCTCAAGGTACAGGACTGGCAGTCTGGGATGACCTCCTCACCCACCCCAAGATTCAGGCATGGATGTCAGGGATCTCCCTCATCCCCTCAAAGCACTACCCCAGCTGTCAGGAATCTCTCTCACCTACCAGGCACGCCCACAGGACCCACCTATCAGGATATCCACCCTCCTAGGCATGGGACCTCAGCTGTCAGGGATATTCTCCCCCCACCCCCCTCCAGGCAGGGGCCCCGGCTGCCAGGGATACCCCTCCCCCTGGCAGGGGCCCCGGCTGCCAGGGATACCCATCCCCCCAGCAGGCACAGGCCCCAGCTGTCAGGGATTACCCTCCCCCTCAGGAAAAGACCATCGCTATCAGGGATATTGCCCCCTCCCCAGCCCCCAGCGGACAAGGGCCCCGGCTGCCAGGGATAATCCCCCCCGCAGGCCCGGGCCCCGGCTGCCAGGGATAATCTCCCCCGCAGGCCCGGGCCCCGGCTGCCAGGGATATCGCCCCGCAGGCCCGGGCCCCGGCTGTCAGGGATATCCCGCCCCCCCCGCAGGCACGGGCCCCGGCTGTCAGGGATCCCCACGCCTCTTCTCCGCCCCCACACAGGCCTAGCTGTCAGGGATCCCCCCCGCCAATCGCCGCCCCCAGGCACGGGCCCCGGCTGTCAGGGATATCCCGCCCCCCCCCGCAGGCACGGGCCCCGGCTGTCAGGGATCCCCCCGCCAATCGCCGCCCCGCAGGCACGGGCCCCGGCTGTCAGGGATATCCCGCCCCGCAGGCACGGGCCCCGGCTGTCAGGGATATCCCCCCCGCAGGCACGGGCCCCGGCTGTCAGGGTTATCCCGCCCCCCCCCCCCGCGGGCACGGGCCCCGGCTGTCAGGGATATCCCGCCCCGCAGGCACGGGCCCCGGCTGTCAGGGATATCCCGCCCCCGCAGGCACGGGCCCCGGCTGTCAGGGATATCCGCCCCCGCAGGCACGGGCCCCGGCTGTCAGGGATATCCCGCCCCGCAGGCACGGGCCCCGGCTGTCAGGGATATCCCGCCCCGCAGGCACGGGCCCCGGCTGTCAGGGATCCCCCCGCCAATCGCCGCCCCGCAGGCACGGGCCCCGGCTGTCAGGGATATCCCGCCCCCCCCGCCAATCGCCGCCCCCAGGCACGGGCCTGGCTGTCAGGGATTCCCCGTACGTATCCAAGGCCCAGGAGAAGGGGCTGGTGAGGGTCCGGGCGCCGCACGCGTGTGTTGTTGAGCACCATGTTTATCGGGGACAGGGTGGGGCGGTACCCCTAACGCGGACCCCCTGCCCAGGCTCCGGGCCTGTGGAGGCTCCGGTCCCCGCCCGGCCCAGCCCGACACGACCACCTCCTCACCGTGTCAGCGACAATACGGCCAAGGCCGGGGCCGCGTTCCTCCGCGCCGCATCCTCCCGGCCGCCCTCAGGGACGGGGCCAGGGCGGGACCCGGACTAGCCCGCCGCCGCTTCAGCCCCTTCTCAGAGAGCCGAAGCAGCGAAACCAAAATGGCGGCGGCGGCAGCTCCTGCCTCAGCGCGAGCGAGCGCCTCGTGCCCCACCCTCTTCGCGTCTGTCCACGCCCCCAGCAGACACACCTCCTGGTTTGCTCGGCCCCGCCTCCTCTGCAGATCCCATTCCCTTCCCGGGCTGAGGGCGGGTTTAACCTGCTGGGGGTGGGGCGCAGATAACTCTATTCCTCGTCTCCGCGCGTTTTTGTTCGCCTTGCTGGTTTGTCCTCTCAGAGCATCCGTAGAAAGCAGATGCCTTCCTGACGTCCTTTTCTTCCTCTGTAAGATGGCGGCGCCCGGGGGCGCGGTGGGAGCAGTCTAGTGGCTTATGCGGAGTTCCCATCTGCTGGTGAGGCCTCGCGAGGTCCCGTGCTTGGGCGATCAAGAGAGGCCCGCCGGCACCTGTATCCCTCATGACCCCGCGTTTAGGGAGGGGCTGGGGATGCATCGTGTACCCGCCCTGCAGAGTCTGGGGCGACAAGCATGGGGTCCTAACAGAGCTCGGCTGTCATGGGCCCAGCCGCCCACTCGCAGCACCGCTCCGGCGTGACGGGGGAGTGCTGGGTCTCCGAATTTTCAGAGGCCTCAGCCACGTGCCCTCGAAAGTTCCGGGAGAGCGAGCCAAACACACCCATCGGGACAATGGAGCTGTGACCCAAGGCACCCTGCGGGCTAGGGCCCTCACTCATGGTGTCTTCTGCTTTTGTCCTCATTTATATTTGTTTTCTCCCTACAGGCTCTTCCCTTTGCTATGACCTCTTCTCTATCTCCCCCACCCAATAGTGTGGCCCTTTGGAGTCTCACTGGATCCCAGCTTGGTCCATGCATGCTAGTGCTTTACCTCACAGTGCTGAACTCTGTTTGGCACAGCTGCCACTTGTCCATTATATTTGGCTCCTGATGTGGTTTGAGCATTGGCCTGCTAAACCCAGGGTTGTGAGTTCAATCCTTGAGGGGGCCATTTGGGGATTGGTCCTGCTTTGAGCAGGGGGTTGGACTAGATGATCTTCTGAGGTCCCTTCCAACCCTAATAATCTATGATTCTTGTTGCCCTCTCAGTAATTTCCACTTTTTCCCGCCAAATGCCATGAAACCTTTGGGTCCCAGTATCCCTTTGCCACTCTTCTGAAGGGGCCTTCACCCCAGATTTGAAAGCCTCAGATTTTAGTATTGTGAAGAACCTTCACAACGTGGCTGACTCTGATGCTATTCATAACAGACATCAGTGGTTCTTCTCAGTGATTCCCAAGCGACTATTGAGCGAAAACTAACCAGTATCTTCAGTTCTTGCTGCTGCTTTTGGGACCGCTGTGGGCAGCAGTGACATTGATAGTCAGATCACACTGTGCTACAACCTGCAAAAGCTCTGACTAGACTAAACACTGGGGAAAGATGAAGCTATAGTAGGATCTGGGAATAGCAGTTTGGCAGAACTGTCAGCATTTTCACTTTCCTTGCCATCTGGGTAGATTGGGACCACCATTTTTCACAGCAGTCTGAGACTGCTATTTTTAATTATTTGCATATTAGATATCTGAAACCTTTGTATATGCATGTGGGGTAGCATGAGAGGGAGGGACTGATGGTACACATTAGAAGAGTATGGTAAAGAGATAGTTGGGGAGGAGCAGAGGGAGAGCATATGTGAGCAGGGTAGAAAACACAGTGTAGGGAGAGAGGAGATTCAATATGTGAATCTGCCATGGAGGGTGTGTGGCTTCTCTTGCCATATCGTTTCATTGTGGGGTTCTTGAATCTGGTGGTAAATACACTGGTACTAAACATCCACTTTTTAATACTTATAAAGAAACTTGTTTTTCAGATTAATGTAGGGAGAGACACACCAGATTAGGGTTTCTCTGAGATGGAGATGCTTGTGTGTGTAACCTTCATGCTACTTCATAGAGTTTTCACTGGTAAATTAATTGTGCGGCTGAGATGCCTCCAAAATTGCTTGCTGTTTACTTTTTAAAATGACTATTCACAAGCAATTTCAAAATAAGGTGCAAACTTTAACAGTGAGGGTAACTAGCCATAGGAACAATTTATCTACTAACATGGTTGATTCTCCATCACTTGAAGTCTTTAAATCAAGATTAGATATCTTTCTAAAAGATATGTAATAGCTCAAATAAAAGTTGGGGGTTTGATGCAGAAATTATTGGTGAGTTTCTTTGGTTTTTCTCATACAGGAGGTCAGAATAGTCAGTCAGAATGGTCCCTTCTGGCCTTGAATTCTATGACTCAATGAGCTGCCTCTTGCTTTCCAGAACCAGCCATAGTTGGTTTAGGGCCTTTGTAATGATCTTCAGTGACACCCCCCTCCCACCCTCACCATATATGGTGGTTCAAAGTTATGTCTGGTTTGAGATGGATTCTCCATGACTTGAGGCGGCTTCCAAATAACACAGGTGATGCTGCTGCTCTGAAAGTATTCTCAAAAGACTGAATTCAGATTTCTTTAGTGGCAGAATGTGAGTGGCATCCTGGGTTGTTTTTGAACTTAGTCCTTATTTTAATAAGACCAGGCACAAGTTAGTGAAATAGCTGTTCTAGTAGAGAAGTTCATGACTCCTAGACAAAAGGGGTTAAACTCTTGTGAAAAGTTGAATTACTCCTTTCTGTTCCTCATCAATGTCTTGTTATCCTATGTGCTGGCACTGGAGAGTAGAATGAACTAAGAATTTCAGCAAGTTTTTTTGTGGCAAAACTAAAACTTGCTCTTTTAAATTTGTTTCTTACTGATTGCTCAGTGTGAGATCAGAGGATCTCTTTACAAGGCTAATGTCATCCTTCCTTAAGTGTTCAGTTATTTTCCTTCCTCCCCAGCATAATGAGAATTCCAGATACGATTCCATCCAGTTAGTAACTTTTGTCTTCTTTCATAAATTAGCTTTTGTGTTTCTTCTGTGCAGAAGCAGTTAACAACAGGAAGATCAGAAGCCATTGGTTCCTGAAAGTCATCCACTCCTGAGAGGTTAGTAGCTTGCTTTAAATGTATTCTATAATAACTTCTCAAAAGTGAAGAGGGTTTTTTTAAATCCATTACATTTTATGTTGTGTTTTCACATGCTCTTTAGGATAGTGCTATGAAGACAGCCTTGAGCAAAAGTACCCTGATTAAATTGATTTTTGGGACCCTCTGTTCTTGCCTCAATCTGTCTATTGTGCATTTTGCTGCTTTTCCTTCTGTCATGGTAACCAAAGCTGGCTGTTTAGCAGCAGACTCTGACAGATGGAGGAGCAGGAGCGAATTGAGAAGCTTTCTGTGTCTTAGTGTTGTCTTGCATGATTCCTGCTTCATAATATCTAGTAATATTAAACTGACTTCTCTTATTCAGAAGGGGGATCATCTTTTGATTCTGCCTGTTAAAATCAAAAGGAAAAGGGGAATATCCATCCCTCAAGATAACTGAGCACAAGACCGAGGCTTTCAGTCATTAAAGCTACTTATCAAGTATGGTGCTTATTGCAAATATCTCTGCAAAATACCCTTCTCCATTAGATGGAACTGCTATGCTGTCCCCCAAGGCAGTGCTGTTTTAATAACATGCTTTACTGCTGTGAAGCACATACACACCACCTAATGCTTTGTCGGAATCTTATTGGTCTATTTAGACGGTAAGCTCGTTGGGCAGGAACAGTTTGTCCTCTGTTGGGTATAGTTGGCACTAAACAAAAATCATATTTCCCTAAGTCCGTCACCTTGAGATTTGAGAGATGCTTACATATAAAGTTTTTGTATGATATCTGACATACTTTTAGCTAACTTTTGGAAGAGCGTGGACATGGTTTTCCTTTACTCAGAATCCTAATTGTTTGCAAGTAGTTCTAAAGCCAGAAGGAGACCATGCAAAGTTTGTTTTCACACTCATTGATGTAAGAAATACTTTATGCCCATCTGGATACATGGTTAACCTGACTTCATGTATTCTTTTCGGAGCTCTCTAGGATTCTCTCTTCATGGAACAGGCTCACAGCATGACTGATGAGGGAGAAGAAGGAAGAAGAGCTCTGTGTAAGCTCGAAAGCTTGTCTCTCGCCAGCGAAGTTGGTTCAATTAAAGATATTACCTCCCCCACCTTCTCTCTAATATCCTGGGACCAGCAGGGCTACAAGAACACTGTATACACCATGGCTGATGACAGTTCCTAAGACACGCATTTGAGAACTTGATAGGAGAGATCAGATATTGTGAATTGCTGAGAGTAAACTCCACTCTTGTCTCTGCAGGGATAATGCTGAGAAGCGTGAAAGCAGTGATCTGCCAGGGGCCCAAGGTGAGTCCTGCACTGGCTCTGTGAAGTATCCCCTTTGCTGGATCTCTGTCTTGGGATCTGGAATGATTGTCACTAAAAAGGTCCAGAATGCTATTTTTCACATTGTACTGCGTAATAAGTCATTTTGAAAACAGAAAATCTGCTGGATTTGCACTAAAGGCATCCTTTCTCAAGATCATTGAGCAGCACTACTCTTGATAAGATCCACTACTGATGATGGCCTTGATTCTTTACTGTGCCTCCTGAGGGGGTATGGCCCAAGAAGTGGGGAGTAAAGATGGGGCAAAGACAGCTTTTATATGTTCTTTACACCTCTGGGCTTGGCTGCAGGCCTATCTGCCTCCAGCTACTTTGGGCTAGAGGATGACCCATAAGTGAAGTGCAGAGTAATGTGGTCCTGCTCTGGCCTGGCATGCCCCTATCCTGGGGACTGTGTTGGAAGTAGAATCATGGGGTTATCTTAATGACCTTATGCTTGCTAGGGGAACTCTTTCTGCTCTGGTCTTTGTCCCTGGGGGCCAATTAAATTAGCTCTGTGGCCCCTTTATGGCCAACAGCAGCACAATTGTGAGGACCTCTCTTTTCAAAAAGATTTAACCTTCAGAGTAACAGCCTTTTGCATGTCAGTCTAGTCATGTGACTACCTTCCTGCAGCTCTTATGGCCTTTAAATCTCAAATGTCCAGTGACTGAGGTATGTAACTTCAGCTGTCAGCAAACCTGCAACCCTAAATTGTTCCAAGTGGCCAGGAAGCAGGCTCCCAGCTTCTGAATGCAAATGGATTACAACAGCCGCTCATCTTGCCTATTTTCAAGCTGTAAAGTTGTTTGTGCATTTATGGGTTTAATTGTAGGATTTTTGCCCGCTTGTGTGTAAACTAGGAATTTAAAAGCCAGGGCTGGATTGAAGCATAGATACTTTAGGACCATGTCAAGGTCCCCATCTTCTGGAACCATGTTACATCAGACTCTAAACTATATTTTGAAAAAAAGTAAGGGCTTGTCGACATGCAGTTTTTGTACCAATTGAACTGCTTGAAACCAGTATAGTTAAAATAAGCAATACCCCCCTTGTGTGGATGCAGTTATACTCATATAAAGGTACCTTCATACCAATAGACTCATCCATATTAGGCAGTTATGTTGCTTTAACTCTTTTGGTAAAAAGTAGTGTCCTTAGCCAAAAAGGGGAAGTTTAGTACTACCCAAACTGTATACAACTATATGAAAAAATACTGGGACTGAGTTTCTAGCCCTTGTGATGGCAAAGAAAAGCTTGAATATGTGAACCAAAATAAAACCAAGACAGCAATATCTTCCAGAATACAGACAGCATGAAAAAATGAGGTATGAACTGCTCTGTGCATCTCAATTAGGTGCAATCTTCAAGACCCAGTGCTGGGTGGTTAAGAAAATGCCAGTGCCACCCCAGAAGAGGACTCTGTGTAGCAGGAGGAAAAGAGTGCAGTGGGCCCACCAACTCTACCAAAGCAGATACATCCAAGTTGCACGGGGTCCTCCTTACTGCTCTCTCTCTGTCTTTCTGGGAAGTGAGGAGGGGGCTTAGTGCCACAGCCCTGCCTATTTATGGACAGAGTCCAGAGTCTGTCTGTCTTGCACTAAGAATACTCCCTTGCATCACTAGCTCAAAGATTAAACTTGCACACTCAGCATGTGTGTCAGTACACTAATCTCAGGATACAAACAATGAGCAGGATTTAAAGACCTAGTGCACTACCTCAGAATGTAAAATCTACAGCTTTGTGAACACAATGCTAATGCACTAGCTTTGCCCATCTGGGGTGAGTCATTAATAGTGAGGAGGATCTTCTAGTTGTTTGTTCTATTATTTAAATCAGAGTGACCTCTTTTGAGATGACTTCTAAATGGTCTTTTGTCAAGGACTGTATCAATCCTGTACTGCAGAGGGAGAATATACAAACTGTTTGTATCCAGAGATAAGATTCCTGTTGTGCAGTGCCATATTTATCACTGAGACCTGCACAGAATGTAGGGAATCACTTTTATGGTGATTTATTGAATAAGTGCATGGCCAGTGAGGTGCAGGGATTCATGTAGAAACAGCTCCACCTTATGGCATTTGGTTTCTTGATGAATCCTTGGTTTAGTGTGTGATAGGTGGCTTGCCATGTAAGAGGTTTGAGTTAGAGTGCTGTCTTCTGGCCAACAGCAATTTAATATAAACACCACTTGCTAGGACTGAGATAAATTGTCTTCAGATCTCATTTGAACAGCTTGTTCAGTTTACATATCTGTTTTTCAAAATTAAATGAATGGAATCCTATGATGAACTGAAGAGACATACACAAGTATTCCATGTGAATAGCTTTATAGCCTTGAGGGTGAAGTTGTAATTTTAAAAAGTCAGGACATGTATGTAAATTAATGGTGGTCTAGGTGTAAACCTTTTGGGGTACAAAATAAAAATAAAGCTTTACAATTCCCCAAACAATAACTGGCAATCTTTATCAATACCTCTTCCTGGCTCATTTGCTCTCTGTGACATGAGAATCTGTCAGTTCCAAGGATTGAGTGACATTTGTTGCTCCCATACAGGAGCATCATTACATGTAGAGGGGGAAAAGGAATCCTTGGTAGTACAATGCCGAGTGAGTTACTGACGATTTTCTCTATTTGCCAGTGGTAACTCCTTCTGAACATGAGACTGAAAACGCTTATATTCAGGTGCAGCAAGGTGACAGTTTGAAGACTTGATTTTGTTGATGTTGAATTATTGTAGAGTATTGAGAATGTTTTAGTTTAAACACTTCATTGGTAAATTTGGTTTTGCAAGCCACTGAACTGAACTCAGAAAATGCAGATGTGCATCATTAAAGCTCTAGGACAGTTGTTAGAGCTGTTGCGTTATGTTTTGGGAAAGATTGGGACCCATCACTCAAGAGGCTTGTAATTTGGTTCTCTATCCATTCTAGCACATTTAGATGGACTTTGTGTCCAGGTGTATTAAAAGCCGCATCTATGGGATGATGCAGAAAGGAGTCCCCAGATGGAAACTGCCAAAGCAGTGTGACAAACGAGGAATGTTGTGCAGGTGATCCTAAGAAATACATCATGCTATCTCCTGCCTTTTGGATCATCTGTCTTTGGAACAAAGAGAATGGTCTTCACTTCATGTAGAATCCAAGCTTTACTGAGGCTGTGGAATTTTGCTTTGGGAAAAGTGGAATTGGCAGTGCTGGTCTCAAAGCTGTGTAAAAATGGAACCAAAAATCTTACCCTGTTTACTGGAAGGCTTATGTGGGCAGGCATTGGGAGGAGTGGGATGGGGAGCAGGAAGTTTGACAGAAGCTCTTGGTTATCCTGACTTGTCTATATAGAGCATAGAACTTGGCTTTCATGCAAGCCATGGTGGATGTGGGGGAGGGGGCCAATAGCAGACTAGTGCAATAACTTTTCATTTCTGTGACCCAGGCCAAGATTTGAACCGAGTTCACTAAAGTCCTGACTTGTCTACATCACTGCTCAGCCACACAGTGTGAAGCACTTTGAAGTCTCAAGCAGGAGAGATGCATATTTGGAGTAGCAGGGGATGTTGCAGGGCAGACTTGAGCTGCATTGGGAGGGAGTCAGGACCAAAACAGCATGGGTGGTAGATGGTTGAAACTGAGGTACCATTGGCAGAGACTGGGAGGTTGTGGGGATGGGAAGGACAACTCCTGCAGTTCTAGTATCAGGTCATGACTGAGGTGTACTAGCAGAGCAGGTGGAAGGTACTTTCACAGCCCCAGTTGTTGACACTGCTTGACTCGAGTGCTTTTAGTTCCTTGCTCTCACAAGTACCAAAATAAGTCATACATCTCTAGGTGAAAATAAAATCTTGAAAAAAGCCCATGAGATCACTCCAAATTGCATGGTGCTAAGGAGAAAAGGGCACCCTGGGGGCAAATAGAGACCACCTAGCCATATGATGATAAACCTGAAGATTGGTGGTATAGACGAGGGTGTTTACCTGCATAATGCCCACTATCACTAAGGTTAGTTAAATCGGTATGTGGAGTGGAGAATACAAACTGGTTTTGTTCCTTCCCTAAGCAGAGCTGAAATGCTGAATCAGGAGCATAGTCATATTTAATTTGGGTGTGGGTTAATCTGAGCATTCTGCTTTCTTCAAAGCCCTGTGATGCCTTTCAGGTGACCCCAAGTAAGACCCTCAAATACTGATGGCAGAAAAGCTGCATGACAATGTGGAATTAAGCAGCTGTTCTGTGTCTAAATCTTGGTGTTTTGGCTTTACACAGTGCTGCTGTCATCTGTGCTGGGGAACAAATGGACTGTACAGGGAGGCAGAGCAGGAAACTGCTTTCTTTGTATCTTGAGTTGGAGACAGCAACTGTTGCTGTCTGTAATGCTTAAGCAGGTTTTCATTTGTTTGTTTTGGCCTCTCCGCCCTGAGTGTGTGGGACAGTTAATTCACTGTTATCTCTGAGCTCAGCTTCTACATTCACCGTTAACATTTTCTTTCACCTTGGCCTACTAAAAACTCTTTTTATTCCTTGCTACCCTTAATTCCCTGCCTTCTCTGGTTGGGGCTTACAGGCACACTTCATGAGTTTCCTATAGAGTAGCTTGTATTCGCTTAGCTGGCTGTTTCAGTTTCATAGTTCTGTTTTAATGAAAAATTCTGTATGCTGGGACACCGTTAGCCAGGAAATCAATGCAAGGAGTTTAATTATAAATACCAAATAGTGGTCAGTGCTGCATTAATCCTGCAGTAATTGAAGTGATTATGGATTACTAGTCAGCTTGAATTTGCAAGGTACTAGCTGCCATTCATCACTGTAGGCAGAAACCTTACAGGAACTTCTCAGCTATAAGGGCTTGGCTACACTTGCAAATTTGCAGCGCTGCAGCAGGGTGTGACACACACTGCTCTGCAGCGCGCTGCAAATTGCGCCCGCTGGCAGTGCCCCAGCCCCCAGCGCTGCGCGCTGGCGCCTGTCTCCCCTATTCCCCCCACAGGGGGAGGGAGGGAGAGCAGCGGAGGAGTTCTCCCAGCCAGCAGGGGGGCTGACTAGCGCTTCAAAGCGCCGCTGCTGCGGCGCTGCCGCTGCGCCGGCGGCGCTATTAGCTATAAGACTTTAATGGCTGCACTGTGCTCTTGATCTGTCCTTAATGGGATAAAAACGAGGAGTCCAGTAGCACCTTAAAGACTAACAGATTTATTTGGACATAAGCTTTCATGGATAAAAAACCTCACTTCTTCAGGCGCATGGAGTGAAAATTACAGATACAGGCATAAATATATATATTGGCACATGAAGAGAAGAGAGTTACCTTACAAGTGGAGAACCAGTGTTGAAAGCCAATTCAGTCAAGGTGGATGTGGTCCACTCCCATTAAGGACAGCTATTATCTATATCTGGCTATTTGGACTCTGTCTTTAGACCCTACGCTACCAGCACTCCTAGCCATCTTCGAGACATCACCGACTTCCTGATGAAACTACAATACATTGGTGATCTTCCTGAAAACACCATCCTGGCCACCATGGATATAGAAACTCTTTACGCCAATATTCCACATGAGGATGGACTACAAGCTGTCAGGAACAGTATCCCGGATGAAGCCATGGCACACCTGGTGGCTGAGCTTTGTGACTTTGTCCTCACCCACAACCATTTCAGATTTGGGGACAACTTATACCTTCAAGTCAGCGGCACTGCTATGGGTACCTGCATGGCCCCACAGTATGCCAACATTTTTATGGCTGACTTAGAACAACACTTCCTCAGCTCTCGTCCCTTAGCACCCCTCCTCTACTTACACTACATTGATGACATCATCATATGGACCCACGGGAAGGAGGTCCCTGAAGAATTCCACCGGGATTTCAACAATTTCCACCCCATCATCAACCTCAGCCTGGACAAATCCACACAAGAGATCCACTTCCTGGACTCTACAGTGCAAATAAGTGATGATCACATAAACACCACCCTATACTGGAAACCTACTGACCGCTATACTTATCTACATGCTTCCAGCTTTCATCCAGGACACATCACATGATCCATTGTCTACAGGCAAGCCCTAAAATACAAGGCCTACAAGATCTCTATCAAACATTCTTAAAACTACAATACCCACCTGGGGAAGTGAGGAAACAGATTGACAGAGTGAGACGGGTACCCAGAAGTCATCTACTACAGGACATGCCCAACAAGGAAAACAACAGAACACCACTGGCCATCACATAAAGCTCCCAGCTAAAACCTCTCTAGCATATCAACAGCAATCTACAACCTATTCTGGAAAATGATCCCCCTGTCACAGGCCTTGGGAGGCAGGCCAATCCTCGCTTACAGACAGCCCCCCAATCTGATGCAAATACCAGAAACTACACAGCACACCACAGAAACACTAACCCAGGAACCAATCCCTGTAACAAACCCCGTTGCCTTCTCTGTCCCTACATCTACTTTAGCGACACTGTCATAGGACCCAGCCACACCATAAGGGGCTCATTCACCTGCACATCTACTAATGTGATATGCCATCATGTGCCAGCAATGCCCCTCTGCCATGTGCATTGGCCAAACAGGACAGTCTCTATGTAAAAGGATAAATGGACACAAATCAGACATCAGGAATGGTAACATACAAAAGCCAGTAGGAGAACACTTGGACATTCAAACAACAGATATAAAAGTAGCCATTCTTCAACAAAAAAAAATCTTCAGAAACAGACTTCAAAGAGAAACTGCAGAACTACAATTCATTTGCAAACTTAACACCATCAATTTGGGCTTGAATAGGGACTGGGAGTGGCTGGCTCACTACAAAAGCAATTTTCCCTCTCTTGGTATTGACACCTCCTCATCAATTATTGGGAATGGACCACATCCACCCTGACTGAAT
This sequence comes from Mauremys reevesii, assembly GCF_016161935.1. Taxonomy (NCBI): domain Eukaryota; kingdom Metazoa; phylum Chordata; order Testudines; family Geoemydidae; genus Mauremys; species Mauremys reevesii. Next base: position 265,904 of record NC_052646.1, on the reverse strand, counting down.
TGGCCTCCAACATTGGTTCTCCACTTGTAAGGTAACTCCCTTCTCTTCATGTGCCAATATATATTTATGCCTGTATCTGTAATTTCACTCCATGCATCTGAAGAAGTGGGTTTTTTACCCATGAAAGTTTATGCCAAAATAAATCTGTTTAGTCTTTAAGGTGCCACCGGACATGGGATAACTCATTTAGATAGAGAGCTCAGCTTTGCAAGGGTGGCAGATAGACTTAAGTGAATTGAAAGGGTTTAGAACGATGCAATAACATAACATTGAGCTTTACACAATGATTTCCTATATATTCTAATTGCTGTGATCCCTACTTCCAGAGTAGAGCATGTTACATTGACTCTTCCCTGATGTGTACAGTAAGTGTGTAAAGCTTCAACAGTTAACTGGATTTTTGCATGTAATTATGGTCTTTCAATTGCTGAGAAATGTTTTTCCTCTGTAGTTGGATTTTGGGTATTTTCTCCATGCCAGTGCCAGGGCTTGGTTAAGTGCTGCGGTTAATCAGGATGTCCAAATCCCAGCAGAGAAACCTAGAACAGTATTCCGCACCAATGAGAGCAACCCGGTGAGTTACTGCCATATTTACTATTATGTCAACTAGGCTATTCCCTAAGTGCATCAGTGTCTGTTCTTAGGCACCCTGGACCCAGTGGTCCTCAGTGACTGAGATCATATGCTACTTACGAGTGAGAATGAAGTGAGTAGGTGATTCTTCATAATAGCCATTCCCTGCTCCTTTAGGGTGTGAACAACAAACCTTCAAAACAGGGCCGAGACCCTTTCTGAAATCTCTTTGGAACATGTATCGATTCTTTCTCTGCAGCTGTACAAATGAAATGGGCCATGTAGTGTAGCAGCTCAGATGTGGGTGAACTTGGCATCGGACACCATTAATTTCAACTTCAGGGTCATTCTTTTCTGACTAACCTCCCCAGATTGGCTATTAAGGGAAAAAGAATAACCCAGCACACCCTACAGGCTTTATAATTCCAGCTGTAGTCTCACCCTCTCTCAAGCACAAAATGAAGTGAAATAAATGAATGAAATAAGCCTTTGAGGAGCTTTTCCACTGCCTCTGTAATTGGAGTCTCTTGCACTGCTGATTCCTTTGAGGTCTCTATGGAAACAGCAGCATGCAGATGATCCAGTCATGTGATCAGAGCATCTCTATAGACTGCACAGAAGAGCCCAGATGGCAAGAATTGTCTCCACTGTTCTAGGTCTAGGATTTATGTTGCCAAGCAACTGGCTTCAGCATTCCGGTTGCACATGTCTGATATGTTTGGCAACAGCAGCCAATGCTTCTTAATGAATCAAATCCATGTTCCTCAAGCTTGTCCATATTGTGGATCACTTCTTACTGTACAGATGCTCCTGTGGTTTATCTTCCCACCTCATTCTACAACTTTCCTCTAGAAGTTAAAATGCTTGGTTACAGAGAAGTTTCACTAAACAGCACTGAGGTGACAACATGAAAGCTAAACACTCAAGAGACTGTAGAATTGGCACCTTCTTACTTAACAGCCCTGGTCCCTGTGTGTATCCCCAAATAATATCTTGATAGGGTGGAGGTATGATTGACTTGTCTAGATCAAAACTGATTTTAAAAAAATAATTTGCAAATCCAGGAGACACCCTGGACTGTGCTACAGCTAGTAGGAAGCAGTGCTGCTTCCAGATTTGCATACACTTCACCACTGTAAAAGAAACCAATTTTGTCGACCACCACCACCGCTAAATAAATAAAACCTAGCAGCAAGTGTATTCTGACTCTGAGCAATATGATAATTATTCTGCCTGGGTTGTACTTTACTGCCCCACTTTTAAGGGAACCTCTGTACACAGACAGATGTGATGGCTCCTCTAGAGTTCAGCATCCCATGGGTGTTACAATTTGTATTTTAACTTAACAGGCCAACCATGCAGAGCAACATGAGGGTCAACACTACAGCATCCCCCTCCAGGAGGTGAAGGTGGTGTTTCCACATGGACTGCCCTACCGCTTCCAAATGCAGGTACTCTGTTTCAGCGCTGGTTGGGGAGATGTGGGGAGCATTGGATGTGTAATAGGACTGTGATGTGAGGGACAGCAGGCAGCCACATTCCTGAGGCACCTTCACTGAGAAGAATACAGTTGTTTTGGGTCCATAGAACGCTGGATTTTCTTTTGGCAGTGATGGCATACAGTCATGAGTGATCCTTCCATGGGATGGGGCTGGGTTGAGAGAAGATTGATCTTGCTTTGCATAGCGGAAGGGGGCTGGGGAGTGGAGATTAGTGGGATGTGATTTAAGTTTCCTCAGTCTCTAATTTATGAGTCTATAACAGGGGTAGGCAACCTATGGCACGCGAGCTGATTTTGAGTGGCACTCACTGCCCGGGTCCTGGCTACCAGTCCAGGGGACTCTGCATTTTAATTTAATTTTAAATGAAGCTTCTTAAACATTTTAAAAATCGTATTTACTTTACATACAATAGCTTAGTTATATTATAGACTTATAGAAAGAGACCTTCTAAAAATGTTAAAATGTATTACTGGCATGTGAAACCTTAAGTTAGAGTGAATAAATGAAGACTCGGCACACCACTTCTGAAAGGTTGCCGACCCCTGGTCTATAATGTGCTATGGGTCCAGACTGTCTGAGCACAACCCCTCTTGGGGACTTGGATGGTGTCATTTCTGTGTAAATGAGACTTGCTCATAAAATGGCTTTAGATCAGCAAAAAAAATATCTTGCTCTTTCTTTCCATCTGTGACACAGATCTCACTCTGGTGGGGTTTACTCTGCAGCGATAGCATACTGTTTAAAATGCATTTCTGGACTCAAATGAAATGTGAATCATTAATGTAAATGAACCAATGACAAGGAAGCAAGGCACCTAACGCCACCTGTTAAAATATTCCAAGAAATTAAGTGAAACATCCTATGCCTGAGCACAGTGGGGCTCCTCCTCTTAACACTTGCATGGCTTTTCTCTTCATGCTGTGCTGTAATTAATACTTCAATATCAATTTCCTGGCTTTGGTTTATTGTTGGGCCCTTTTTGTTCCTGATTGTATCTGAGTGCAGACAATAGTGTATGTGCTCCCAACATAATACAGCGACCTAGTAACTTACAAACCTTATGGTTTGTGTAAACTACATACTGTGGCCTTTTAAAGGCTCAGTTAAGTATCTGGGCAAGTGTCTTTTTCTTTTCAGAAAACCAGTACATCTCTACCTCAATATAACGCTGTGCTTGGGAGCCAAAAAATCTTACCACATTATAGGTGAAACCGTGTTATATTGAACTTGCTTTGATCCACCAGAGTGTGCAGCCCTGCCCCCCCAGAGCACTGCTTTACTGCATTATATCCAAATTCGTATTATATCGGGGTAGTGGTGTAGTAATTAAAGCTCATTATAGACTGCCATTTGTTTGCCTTGCTTATTTAGATTTAAATTTAAATTCAAGCTTTAATTAAATGCAGAGAAAAAAGTCTCCAACTAGGAAACATTTTTTAAGGCAAATGGTTCTTCCCCAGATAATGTAGCTTATAACAATGTACATGCAGGTGAATTACGTTTGTGTGCTTGTTAAGCGACATCTGCCATTAGTCACAGTGCTGATATGGTATAAGGAAAAAAGAAAGTAGCGACAACAGTAGTCTGAAGTGGGAAAACTTTGTTTTCACTGATCATTTCACTTTCAGCTACTGGTATAACATTAAAATTGCAACAGTTCCCATATACTCCAGGATTGCAGAATTCACTGTCAATTCGTTCTTTACTGCAGAATTGTGCTCCGGAATCTAAGCGTTCATTTAAAATAATTTCTTGTATTTGTGGTTATGAAGAAAACCTTAGAAATGGTAACCAAAGAATGTTGTCTTCCTGAGTGTGCTAACTGCCTGAAATAATACCTTGGAAAGGTGCAAACTGTCCTGTACATCTTAATGAGTTGCTGACTGTGAAACCTAAAAATGACAACACAAACATCCACTGTAAACTAGTATTGCCCAGAATTCCAAAGTGCTTCTCATGCACTCTCTACTGCCAAAAAATGCAAATAGCACTGTCAAGTGGCCAAAATCTCAAGCTTCCCTTCTCTGTTTCCCAACCTTCTGATATGCATTTATGCACTGTCAAGAAAAAATATCTGAAACATCAAAACAAACTACACATCTGTGTAAAATTGAATTGGGGTGAAATCCTGGCCCCACTGAAGTCAATGGAAGTTTTTTCACTGAATTTAATTCACCCATAGTATGAAAATAAATGGGCTTCTGTCTTGGCACATTTCATATTTAGTTCTTTTAAAATGTTAGTTTTAAAATTTAAATGCAGCTATTGCAGAATTTCCATCTGCCATAACAGAGTGCATGGCTAGGGAGTATGAATATCTTGGGCCTCAAGACATCCTCTGATCCCTTCAAGGGTTGTAAGGAAACGTTTCCTACCATGTGCAGCATTGCATGACTGGCTTAGGAGCATTAAGGCAGGAGGACTTGAGGACTGGGGTGGTTATCTTCTTCCTTTGAAGCTTTGGGTATTGGCTACTGGATACTGGACTTGAGGGCATGTTGCAAGTTCCGTCTTTAGGGAGGGAGGCAGGCAGGCAGAGGTATTGTTTAGTGTAGCTGATAATCTTCGGACTTCAGACAGGGAGTAGATTGTTTAATATTTGGCAAAGATGCTTATAGCCCTTGATAGGGGCTCTTTTGAATATATTGTAAATCCAAAATAAATTGGTCTGTTCCAATCTTAGCAGGTCCTATGAGATTGGGATTTTCAAGTTGGTTAGTTCTATTATAGCATTAGTAGTAAGTTTGAATTTTAAGCTAATCTCTGTAACATGTTAATGTGGAAGCAATTAATAGATTCCAAGGCCAGAAGGAACCTTTGTGATCTAGTTTGTAGGGTATTTATCAGGAAAGTGCTTCTGAATAAGAGAGCAGAAAAAGTGAAGGAAGGTCATGATACAAACTGGAGGGGTTGTGACACAAAGTACAGTACACTTCTGTCAGGGCTGGTGTAACTCAGACATAATCAGGGTAGGAGCTGCTGATGTGTGCTTAATATGTGGCTCCTTGTTCCTATTCTGTCTCCTGTCAGATGAAGACGTTCAATGAAAGCTGCCTGATGGTGCGGAAACCGGCTCTAGAACTCCTTGGTTATCTGAAAAACACCAACTTTGCCCACCCAGCTATCCGATATGTTATCTGTATCCTTTCTTCATTTGTCTTGCTCTAGAATGCGAGTTAAATAAGGGCAGCTGAGCTTCCTGCACACTGAGAGGGAGATGGGATTCTGACCTCATGTTGGGTGGCATAGGTCAGCCTCCCACCTTCCCCACCAATGCCCTTTCCTCACATAGTTAGGGAAGGTGGGAGGCTGACCCATGCTACCCAACATGAGGTCAGAATCCCATCTCCCTCAGTGTGCAGGGGGAAAAAAAAAAACCCATAGCCTGGAGACTCTTCGTCTGAGGTTTCCCTTGACAGTTTATGTTGGAGATGGGGAGAAGGGAACGGGGAAAACTATGACGCTGTGCCATGCTGTTCATTACTGTGCAAAACAAGACTGGCTGGTGCTGCATATTCCAGATGGTAAGTACTCTGCTGATACCTCTGAATGCATAATGTTCTGTGTGCTGTAACTAACCTACAGGGAAGGCAAAGCAGCTGAAGACATTATAGAGTGGGAAATTTTATTCATCATGGTTTTCCCATGATTGGGATATAAAAAGTTATTAAATTAAGAGTAAAACATAGAAGAAAACAGAGGCATTGAATAGTGTTGTTTCCCCTGTGCGTGTGCGCGCGCACACACACGCCTCATGCTCTGTCAGTACAAACTAGTCAATCTGGTATGAGTGCCCTGAGTTATGGATCCTGCTACATTTGGAGGTTGTGGCGGAATCCTGGTGAATGTTTGCTGTGTGGCTATTTCCCCAAGGGTGGGGTATGCTCATTATATGGCATAGTGGTTTTCTGTAGTGAATACAGAATGAGGAAAAAGGACCAGAAAGAAAGCATGCAGTTACTCTTAGCTAAACAGGCCAATTATTTGTCTCGTTTTGTTTCTGCTTCACAGCTCACCTCTGGGTGAAGAACTGCAGGGAGCTTATGCAGTCCTCCTATAACAAAGAGCGGTTTGACCAGCCTCTGGAAGCATCTACCTGGCTTAAGAATTTCAAAACTTCAAATGACCACTTCTTAAAAGAGGTCAGTAGATTCTATCGAGCCCACTGGATTAGGAACCAGGGGAAACCTACAGGAACAGCTTCTTCTGGAAATTTCATGGGGATGTGCTCCCTCCCTTGGAATATCTCTCCAGTGGAATGGGGTCCACAGATCTGTTCATTTCTTTGAGAAGCATTTCCTGGGTTGATGGTGAATGTGCATTCACATTGGATAACTTACCATTAATCATGTAACTTATTTGGATGTAGGTTTCAGTGGGGTTGGAAATGCATTAAAGATCCCTGTGTTTGCAAAGGGGTCCCACCACTGGGGGAGATCTGAGATTTTGGTCATTATGTCACTGAGGGATGCTGCACCAAGAAATACCCTTCTGCAGCTATCTTTCCCAGCACCTCTGGAGCAGAGTGGGGGCTCCTACTGCCCAGGTTTGTTGTGGGAGCTTGGCAGTTCACACTCTCCATCTACGTTCAGTTACCCTACCTCCTGCCCCAATTCTCCTTTTATTACAGATAAAAACACAACAGACATACATGTGGAGCAAACGGGAAAGCACTGAGAAGGGCAGACCACTGGGTGAAGTGGTGGAACAGGTGAGGGAATGACAACTGCCTATGGTATTGCTGGAACCTGTCAATAATATGAAAATGAGACATGAGCCCTGTAACAGGGTTGGGACTCACCACCTGGCGCCTCCCACTGGTGACTCTGGGAATTAGCTCTGTCCGGCGGAGCGCCCCCTCCTGGTGGTGTCCCGTCCGTCCTCTTGCCCTCTGTTGGCGTCTCTGGGCCCGCGTTGCTCCATGCTCGGCAGCGTCCTCTTTGAGGCCACTGCCCTCCAGCAGTGCTCCTTAGTCCATCTGCACCCCCTTCCGGGGGTCGGTGATCAGCACTCCTACACCCCAGCCACATGTCCAACAGCCCTCTGAGTCCAATCCCTCTTGTCAGGGATCTGGTGTAGTACCATGGCTGCTCCCTATGGCCAATGACTGGGTGTACTGCAAGGGGGGAAAGGGGAGACCCAGGCCCACCCTCTACTCTGGGTCCCAGCCCAGGGACCCTCTGGCGGCAGCCTCGCTGTCTGTTTCCCTGGGCTGCTTCCCCTACAGCCCCTTGCACCCACTAGGCCCTTCCTTTCAGGGCCTGCAGCCTGGCAGGCTACAGGCTCAAGCTCCCGAGCCTGGCCAGCACTGCGCTGTCCACGGTGCTAGTCGTCTCCACCCTTGGAGACTGACCTTCCCCTGTCAAAGGCCTAGGACAGACTGCCTGCTCCCCTCATGGGCAGCCTTCTTATAGGGCTGAGCCTGGCCCTGATTGGCTCACAATAAGCCCTTCTTTAATTGGCTCCCTGTCTGCACAGGTGCCTTGGCCTGCCACAGCCCACACTCACAGAGAGTGGGGCAGTCCATCCCACTACAAGCCCAGTGAAGGGAATGGGAAGAACAACTATATTTACTGCTTCTAAAGCATTGTGCAAGCATTAGTCTTGGGAAGTTGGAAGGGTTATCTCCACCTTGTAGATGGGAAGACTGAAGCATAGAACTAGACCCCTCAAGGAGGACACATACACAGTCTGTGTCAGAGCTGGGATTAGAACTCAGGAGTTGCTGACACCTATCCCTATTCCCAATCTATTTATTAGACCACGCTGCCCCTTTGGGAGCGGAGGACAGAGTCTTAGGTCTCTCCTGTCCCATCTTTCTGCTCCTCAGAGAGAAGTTGGTGCCAAGGCTTCCTGATTGCACATGGCCTGCATTCTCTCCCTTTGCTAATGTTGTGTACCCATCCATTTGTAGGGTTTAACTCGAGTGAAGAATGCCAGTGATGCTGTGGGGGTTGTGCTGAAAGAGTTAAAGAAGCAGTGTCCTCTTGGTTCATTTAGACTTCTGGTGGCGGTGGATGGAATCAATGCTCTCTGGGGACGGACATCGTTGAGGAAGAAAGACAAAAGTGCTGTAGGAAATTACCTTCCTTTCTTGTGGCTAACAAAAATGGAGAAACCTAAGGGGAGGGTTTGGTTCCACCTTTGGATGATGATTGTTTCCGGGGCTAAGTTCTAGCAGTAATAAACAATATACCAGCTTCTCTAACTCAGAGGATTCTGCAAACTGTAGCTCTCCAATGAGGATTCTGCAATGCAGAATATGAAAGTGAATGACTTCACACAACCAAGAACAGGAGAGCATTCATTTTGCTCAACACCCTTGCCAATATACAGCTTTATTTTGTATAGTTATTTTCATACAATCTGCTTCTCCAAAATTCTTGAGGTTAAATATGACAATGTTAAATAGCAAAGGAAGAAGGCATTTACGTGATATAAGCAAACAAGAGGCTTCCAATCTGGATTTTGAAGGAACTGGAGAGTCACTGAGGCAGAAATATGCAAGGAGCATGGTTCAGGTGGAAGGTGCTGCAGAGGAAAAAGTTCTCACACCTACACCGCTGAGAGTGTGAAGGCGGGGCGGGGCAAAACTAGGTGAGATGTGAGAAGAGTAACATTGTATAAGGGTTCAAAAACAGGGAGGGCAATTTTGAATTGGATCCTGAAATGCAAAGGAACCCAGGTCAGTATGAGGGAGAAGGTGGGACGGGGGTAGCCTCATTGATTTGGAGAGGCCTTATCAAAATTGATAAATGCACAATAATCCCCATTGGAAAAAATAATCCCAACTATAAATACAAAATGATGGGTCTAAATTAGCTGCTCCCACTCAAGAAAGAGATCTTGGAATTGTCATGGATCACTCTCTGAAAACATGTTCTGTGTGCAGTGGCAGTTAAAAAAAAAACAAAACTAACAAAATGTTAGGAACCATTAGGAAAAGGATAGATAATAAGACAGAAAACATCTTAATGCCACTACATAAATCCATGGTACGCACACATCTTGAATACTGTATGCAGTTCTGGTCGCCCCGTCTCAAAAAAGATACATTAGAATTGGAAAAGGTACAAAGAAGGACAACAAAAGTGATTAGGAATATGGATCAGCTTCGGTATAAGGAGAGATTAAAAAATACTGTGACTGTTCATCTTAGAAAAGAAATAAGTAAGGTGGGTGACGATATGATAGAGGTCTATAAAATCATGAATGGTGTGGAGAAAGTTAATAGGAACGTGGTATTTACCTCTTCACTTAGCACAAGAATTGGAGTCACCCAGTGAAATCAATAGGCAGCAAATTTAAAACAAACTTCTTCACATAATGCACAGTCAACTTATGGAACTCATTGCCAGGGAATGTTGTAAAGGCCAAAAGTATAACTGGGTTAAAAAAAAGAATTAGAAAAGTTTGTGGAGGATAAGTCCATCAATGGCTATTAGCCAAGATGGTCAGTAATGCAACCCCATGCTGCAGATATCCCTACACCTGTGACTGGACAACCAGAGATGGATAACTTGATAATTGTCCTGTTCATTCCCTCTGAAGCATCTGGCATTGGCCACTGTCAGAAGACAAGATACTGGGCTAGATGAACCTTTGGTATGGCCATTCTTACGTTAAGAATTTTAATAGTCCAGGTGAGAGGGGATTAGGGCCTGGGGGAGGTCTAGCACATGACTAGATCTGCAGACACAGGAGAAGTGGAAGAAGAGACTGATATCAAGGATGATGCCAGGCCTACAGAGAGGGAAAGCAAGTCGAAGTCCTGAGTTGAGAAGGGTTAAGAGTAAATAATAGTGTTAGTCTGTTGAGACGCCAGAACTGCTCTTTGAGGTTCTTGATAGGTGGAATATTTTGCGCAGTTGTAGCTTTTCCCATAGAAGGGTGACATAATTGCCTTAATCAGATGAATTCAGGTTATGTTTGCCATGTGGCTAATGAATTCAAATTTAGTAGTGCCTGTATGGCATGGAATGGATCATCTTACCAGTATCCCATTCCCAGAAACTGATCTCATGGCAGATGGCTGCCTGTGGAAAAGATTCTGCCTTCTTCCTGTGCATGCTTGTGTTTCAGACAGCCCCTAAAAATCTCAATGGCATCTCTGAAGGAAGCTCCAAATAGTTCTTGCACTGCAGCCACTGTTAAACTGTTGTGCTCTGGGTTTTTCTGCTTGTTTAAGCATCCAAAGGAACCTCATGGGTGGGAGAGGAGCTGGGAGACAGGTACAGCTGGCTGGAGAAATCACTGACATTGTCATTATTAGGTATCTCCAGAGGAACTGACGCTAGTCCACAATCTGAGGAAGATGGTGGTGAATGACTGGGTGAGTGCACATGTGGGCTTGCTGGCAAGTCATTGCACAATGTTCAGAGCTAAATGCTGACGTCCAGAGCTGTGAGACCTTCTGAGGGGCTTCCTATTGGGAATTTACAGAGCTGTGTGACTTGGGGGAGTTACCTCTGATTAGTAGTTTCACTTATTCCATTTCTTCCTTTCACTGACAGATGTATTACAGGAAAAGCTTTTAAAGAATGTGGTGGAGAGATGTTTCAGTTGAAAGCTTTTTAAACAATCTTGACTGCATAACAGAAGCCTCACTTTATTGCAGGGGTGGGCAAACTTTTTGGCCCAAGAGCCACATTGGGGAATAAAAATTGTATGGCAGGCCATGAATTCTCACAAAATAGGGGTTGGGGTGCGAGCTCTGAGGTGGGGCTGGAGGTGAGTTTGGGGTGCAGGAGGGTGCTCCAGGCTGGGATTGAGGGGTCTGGAAAGCGGGAGGGGGATCAGGGCTGGGGTGTGGCTCAGGGGATGCAGGCTCAGAGTGGCGCTTACCTCAAGCGGCTCCCAGAAGCAGTGGCATGTCCCTTCTCTGGCTCCTACGCAAAGGCGCAGCCAGGCGGCTCTGCACGTTGCCCCATCTGCAGGCACTGCCCCTGCAGCTCCCATTGGAGTGTGTAGGATCCAGAGCAGGGCCATGCCACAACTTCTGGGAGCTGCGTGGTGCGGCCCTGACCCTGCGGCCCAGCAGGAGTGCTGGAGCAGGGCTGAACCACATGGTGCAGCCCTCAACCCAGCACCCTGGCCAGAGCAGGGCCAAGCCGTGCGGTGCAGCTCGCGGGCTGGCTTAAAATAGCTTGTGGCCCGTAGTTTGCCCACGCCTGCTTTATTGCCTCCAGATTGCTTTTTATTTTGTGCTGAATGTCTGCTCACAGTGGCCAGGCCTGGAATGACTGGGAAACCATCATAGCAGTGGTCTCCCATGTGGTGGTAAGGTAATAATAGGTAATAATTGGAGATATACCAATCTCCTAGAACTGGAAGGGACCTCGAAAGGTCATCGAGTCCAGCCCCCTGCCTTCACTAGCAGGACCAATTTTTGCCCCAGATCCCTAAGTGGCCTCCTCAAGGATTGAACTCACAACCCTGGGTTTAGCAGGCCAGTGCTCAAACCACTGAGCTATCCCTCCCCGCCAGGGCATTTATGTGTGCCCGCCTAGTGCCCAGCAGGGGAGAGAAGCCGCGGCACCGCGCCTGCTGGAGACAGAGAACTCCAGGGCTGCAGGCTGTGGGCGCCAGTGTTCTCTGTCCTCCCGGCTTCTCTCTGCATTGCCCAGAACTGGCGCCAAAAAAAACCCAAACCCCAAAACAAAACAAACCACTCCGACTCTGCAGAATGGACGGAATGCCGCCCCGTAGCATGTGCTGCCCCAGGCATGTGCTTGCTCCACTGGTGCCTGGAGCCGGCCCTGTATGTGAGTAATTGTTGGTGCCCGCCACACTCTTCTGAAAACATGAATGTGCTACTGGCCACAAAAAGGTTGGGGACCACTGCATCATAGCCTCTTCTCAGATTCTGTACAGTGCCACCTAGTGAAAAAGCTATTTCAGTTCCAGATTCTCCCAATAGAGGTAGTGTGGAGATCATATAACTACTTCACTCCCATCCTGAAGTCTCTGTAATCAGTCCCATTCCTTTCAGCACTGTCTCCTGGGAAGAGCTGCCCAAGAACCAGTGCTGCTTCCTTGCTTTCTGCCCTGCATCCTGCTGGAACTAGAGTAGTTGGGTGCTCTTCACAGCCAGTACTTCTGCTCTGTAACACACATTGCCTAGGAGAAGATGGGACTAAAGGTAATTACAGGATCCAGAAGGAAAATGCAGGATGATATCACAGGAGACAGTTAATGATTCTAGACAGGTGAGGTATCTGTCCTGTATCTAAGGCTCCTTCTAATCCACCTCTGTGTTTCAGAATGGAGGTGCCATTGTGACCACTCTTAGCCAGACAGGCTCTCTCTTCAAACCACGTTCCGCTTATTTGCCCCATGAGTTGCTGGGAAAGGTGAGTTATGGCCTTTGGCTTCCTCTGCGTTGATACATGTAAAGCAATGGAAATAATAATACTGGTTTGAGACCTACCTCCTCAGTAGATATGATGGGCTGAATCAGTCTTGCTCTGTTCAGTCATTCTTGCATGCTGTCCCTTATGCTTGGCTCAGTCTCCCTCAGGGCCGTCCCTAGCTATTTTGGTGCCCTACGCAGCCCCCCTGTGGGGGTGTTGTGTGGGGCCCCAGGACTCTATGGGTGGGGAGCATGGGGGGCTGGCCCCAGGCATCCTTGGGGTGGGGCTGTGTGGGGCCCTGGCCCAGGCCTCCATGTGGGGATGGCGCTAGCTCCAAGGGGAAGGGGGCTGGCCACTTCCTGCGAGAAGTGGAGTGACCCGGCCCCAGCCTGTTCTGCTCCCCTGGCTCCCAGGCTTGGGGGGAGGGGGTAACTGCCCCCCAGCACTTGACAGCGGCGTGGCTGGGAGCTAGGGGAGCGGAGCAGGCTGGGGCCGGGTCGCTCTACTTACCGGTGAGTGCAGGGCGCCTCAGGGGAGTTGGGGCAGGGCGGAGCAGGGGCGGGGGCCCTGGGGAAGAGCAGAGGCTGGAGCAGCATGCAGCTGCGCAGGGCACCAGGAAATTTGGTGCCCCAAATTTCCTGGTGCCCTACTCAACTGCGTACTTTGGTATGGGTAAGGATGGTCCTGGTCTCCCTATTACCATGTGGCTACCAACCTCCATATCTTTCAAATTGTTCCTTACACTCTTTATCTAACTTCGTCATAGTCTTATTCTTCAGCTTGGCCTGTGTGTGAAAGGGATGGGGGGAACTTGCCTTTGACCATGGTGAAACAGGTTGTCCAGCCGAGTCTGCCCCAGTGCTCCTGCTTTTTGACTTCTCATTCTCAGCTTTTTGCTCTTTCATTAGCCCTGCACAAATAACCGGAGTATTTCAGAGTTCACTTAATCTCTGTATTTTAGTTGCCATCCTGGGTTACACGAACCATAGATCTGTTCTTTTTTTAAGCAGTTCTACTTAAGCTTGCTCATGGCTAGGCTGTGCCTTATCTCCCCGCAGCTCAGACCATTCCCTCTGTCTGCCTCACAGTTTCACTTTTCCCTTCCAGGAAGGTTTCGACACACTGGACCCTTTCATTCCCATCCAGGTTTCCAATTACAGTCAGCGAGAGTTTGAGAGCTGTTATCAGTATTACCTTGACCGCAAGTGGCTTCAACATGAGAGAGGTGAGTTCTGCCCCCCCTCCCATGTGACAGAATGAAGACAGCTGCATATACTGCAGTACTTTCAACTTCCATCTCCACCATAGAGAAAGATGAGCTCTGTGCCCTTCATACCATTATTCCAGCTGTTAACCCAAACCAAGAAACTTCTTGTTTTTAAAGCTAAGTGCTAACAATAAAGATACCTATTGTATTTATAAAATCCAAGAATTTAAAGGAGTAGGGGCAATCTAGATCTTACGGTGCCCTCATAATAAACATATGCATTATCACCAAGCATAAAGAAATGCATATTTCATCAAACACAAACCTTCTTTTCCCAATGGATTTTTTTAAAAGGTCATATTTAGATCCTGAAATGAAGGTAAGGTAATCTTTTATGGGTTATAATTAAATAGAAAATAGCATTGCAGTATCTTGCAATTTACATTCCTTTTTAGAAAAGTGCTTAAACATTTCAACATTCTCAAGCAATTATATCAAACCATTTATATAAAGTATATAGTTAAATCTACATGTAGATGTGATCTTGCATTTGAGGCTGATCAGGATGCCATTGAGATGTATGTTCCACATTCTTTCAGAAGAGCTTTGTGGATATATTTTAGGTAAGAATACAGATACACTAGTAGTGCTATACTATAGCTCTCTAGATTTAGAAAAGTATATTGAGTGCATAATGCTGAGGGATAGCAGAGGCAGCAAATCTAATATTATAATGATGATATTGGGAGACATTAGTTACCCACATATACACTTGCCACATGGCATAACAGCACCAAGTTTAGAGAAGCAATTTCTCGTCATTTAAAGTGTTTCCTGGCAGAGTTATTTCTTGACCACAGAAGAGGAAAGGCTATTCTCAACTTACTACTTAATGCTTGGGTGTAAGAATGACAGTTGCTGAGCCACTAAATAATAATGATCATAACACCATAATTAAGTTCAACATCCTATGGGGATGTAGGATAACAAAGTAACACAGCTACACTAAACTTTAAAAAGGGAGATTGCATTAAAATGAGGAAACTAGACAAAAGGTCCTAAAGTCAAAAGCAAAGAAAGTGAAATCCTTAGATATGACATGGATGCTACTTAAAACCATATAAGGCCTGAAATAAACCAATGTAGCTCAATGACAAGGTTGAAAACTTAGACACACAAAGTGAGTGAGGTAAAATCTTTTATTGAACCACCTTCCCTTCACCTACCTTGTCTCTCTAATATCCTGAGACCAACACTGCTACAAGGTTCAAAACTTGGAAATCTAACCCTAATGAAGCCAATAAACAGGAACATAAATTACAGCAGGTAGAATGTTGAACTACTCAGATAGTGTTAATTCAGAATGCTGAAGGTATCAACTCATAAAAAGACCTGGACACCATTGTGGTTAATGAAGATCTTGGCTAACTGCAGCTGTGCTCAAAAAAGCAAACTTTTACAATGCATAAGGAATAGGATGGAGAATAATACAGAAAATATGTTATAAGTCAATGGTATGTCTCCTGGAATACTGTGAGCAGTACTAATCATCTCAACACAAAAAGGATATTGTAGAATTAGATGGTTTTGAGAGAAGGATAATGAATTATCAGGGGCCTGGAAAAACTCTTGTATGAGGCAGATTTAAAAGATTGGGATCACTTATCTTAGAAAGGAGATAAATAAGAGGGGGTGTAGTTTTAAAAAACATAGTGAAAGGTAGAGTGGGAGCTTCTGTTCTTCTTGTTTCATAACATTTCAGTAAAAGTGAAGGGTGACAAATTCAGAACTGGCTGTGGAATTCAAGAATTAGCAAGAGTCAAAGAGGGATTGAACATTGATAAAAACTTTTAGATATTCTTGTTATAGTTAATGCTGCCAAATTTTGGAAGAGATATAAAACCTCCTGCTTCAGGTTTTAAGCCAATTGCTAACTATTAGGACTAAGTGAGTGGGAGTGATGGGGGCAGCAAGGGTATGTAACAGGTTGCTGACATATCTAGATCAATTGGTAAACTAGGTGCAAACCAACTATGTGTTTGAAGATGGCTAAATGTAAGCATCTAGCAACAAAGAATGTAGGCTATTCTTTCAGGATGGAAGACTCAATCTTAGAAAGCAGCAACCGAAAAAGATTTGGGCGTTGTTGTGGATAGTCAGCTGAACATTTGCTCACATTGTGATGCTGTGGGTAACAGGGCCAGTACAATCCTTGATTGCTACTCCCACTTGAGAGTCCCCTCTTTATGCAATGTTATTTTACCTCTGTATTTGCACTTGTGCAACCACTGCTGGACTATTGCATCCAGTTCTGCTGTCTACAATTCAAGGACGTTAATGAATTGGAGAGGATTCAGAGAAGGGCCTTGAGAACAATTAAAAGATTACAAAATGTGACTTATGATGATAAACTCTAGGTGCTCGATCTATTTAGATGATGAAAGAGAAGGTTAAGGGGTGACTTGATTAGTCTGTGAGTATCTACAGATATTTGATAATGGACTCTTCAATCTTGGCAGAGAAAAGTTAACATGGTCGAATGACTAGAAGTAGAAGCAAGGCAAATTCAATCCAGCTACGAGGAGCAAATATTGGATAGTGAGGATAATTTGAAACACTGTCCTGATGGTTGGGTGGAGCCTCCATAACTTACCATTTAAAAATGAAGATGGGATGTTTTTCAAAAAGATGCTCTAGGAATTCATGTGGGGAAGTTGGATGGGACTGTGTTATACAGGGCATCAGTGATCACAGTGGTCCCTTCTGGCCTTGGAATCTATGAGTTTTAAGGGCCAATACACTGGAATCCTAACACAACTGAAGAACTTGTTGCTGGTGTGGTATTGACAGGGTTCCTTTTCGCTCTTTGTTTCAGCCAGTACAGAAGAAGGGAGAAAGGAACTGCTGTTTCTCAGCAACTCCAACCCCTGGCAGCTGGAACGGATCTCTGCTTATCTCTGATACTAAGGAATCTTCGCTGGCAGCCACGGCTGCCTTTTAATCATAAGACAGAGCAGCAAGAAGGGCTGGTTGTCATGTGCCCCCTTGGCTACTTCACTAGGCAGAAAGAGCTGGGCTCTCTTTCCCAGCCCTGACAAGGAAAAGCTGGGTGAGGAGGAGAGCTCTGCACCAGCCAAGGAGAGGCTGTAGGGATAGAGGGGGAAAGAACAGGGTTGGGGTGGGGCTTCTGCACCTGACCCTGTCAGGGTTTCTCTAGGAGAAGCTGTAATGACCCAGCACCAACAATAAATGGAATGTGGTACCGGTCTGTGCTGTCTGAAGTTGAATGAGTGACTGGCTTGCGGGCAGTCTCTAGCTGTTCACTCTCCTGGCTGCATTTTCTGTGGTGCTGGCAGGTAGCGGCAGCCTTGGGGGGAGGGGACATCTCAGGCCAGGTGGGGCTGGCAAGGGTGTCATGGGGCTGGCTCTATAGGTGGCCTGGTGGGAGGGGAAGTCTCAGGCCAGGTGGGGCTGGCCAGTGGCAGGTTTACAATGGCCCTAGTGGCTCCATGGAGCCAGGCCCAGGCTCAAAAGGGGCCCGGGCCTGCTCCGTTTGCACTATGCCCCAAGACCCTGGCAGCTGGCCCCTCGGTCTGGGGACTGAGCTCACCCGGCCGGGCCCCAGTGCCCCGGCTGGCCCCTCGGTCTGGGGACTGAGCTCACCCGGCCGGGCCCCAGGGCCCCGGCTGGCCCCTCGGTCTGGGGACTGAGCTCACCCCGCCGGGCCCCAGTGCCCCGGCTGGCCCCTCGGTCTGGGGACTGAGCTCACCCCGCCGTGCCCCAGTGCCCCGGCTGGCCCCTCGGTCTGGGGACTGAGCTCACCCCGCCGGGCCCCAGTGCCCCGGCTGGCCCCTCGGTCTGGGGACTGAGCTCACCCCGCCGGGCCCCACTGCCCCGGCTGGCCCCTCACCCGCCGGGCCCCACTGCCAGCGCCACAAACGGTTAATCCCGCGCTGGGGCTGGCGCTATAGGCGCCCTGGGGGGAGGGGACCCGTGGGCTCGCACTCTGCGCGCGCACTCGAACGCGAGGTCTCGCGAGCTCCCAGCCCCTCCGGCGGTGGAGTCTAAGCGCCAGGGCGGCCCAATCTCAGCGGGCGCGAAGATTGACGGGTGGCGAAGTCGCACGTGACTGTGCCGCTCTTGCGCCGCTTCCAATCAGGAGATGCCCCGCCCACATTTGGCGGCGTTAGTTGCGGATTGGTGGGACTCTCAAATGGCAAACGCTTCAGCCAGTGGGGCCAAGTCGTTAGGCTAAGCCCCACCCCCAGCCCGTCCTGGGGCTTGTGGTCGAAGCATGTTCGAGGCGGGTGGGACGCCGCGGGCGGCGCTGACGCTGCAGCTGGGCAGTTACGCGGGGTTCGTGGGCGCGCACTGGTGGAACCTGCAGGTGTGGAGCCTCCTGGTCCTGTCCCGAACCGGCCCGGGCCTGGCCTGGCCTGCCTCAGCCCCCGGGCCCCCAACAGCCTGGGCCCGGTCCGCCTCCGCCCCGGGCCGCCCGGCCCTAATCCCCCCGCCCCGGGCCGCCCGGCCCAAATCCCCCTGCCTCGGTCCCTCCGCCCCGGCCCTAATCCCCCTGCCTCAGCCCCGCCGCCCGGCCCAAATCCCCCCCCCGCGCCGGGCCGCCCGGCCCTAATCCCCCTGCCTCGGTCCCTCCGCCCCGGCCCAAATCCCCCGCCCCCCCGGGCCGCCCGGCCCAAATCCCCTGCGTCGGTCCCTCCGCCCCGGCCCTAATCCCCTGCCTCGGTCCCTCCGCCCCGGCCCGTCTCCCCTGCCCCTGCCCCGGGCCGCCCGGGCCTAATCCCCTGCCTCGGTGCCTCCGCCCCGGCCCGCCTCCCCTGCCCCCGCCCCGGGCCGCCCGGCCCTAATCCCCCGGCCCCGGGCCGCCCGGCCCAAATCCCCTGCCTCGGTCCCTCCGCCCCGGGCCGCCCGGCCCAAATCCCCGCCCCGGGCCGCCCGGCCCAAATCCCCTGCCTCGGTCCCTCCGCCCCGGCCCAAATCCCCCGCCCCGGGCCGCCCGGGCCTAATCCCCTGCCGCGGTCCCTCCGCCCCGCCCCGTCTCCCCTGCCCCCCGCCCCGGGCCGCCCGGCCCTAATCCCCCCCACCCGCCCCTAACCCCCCTCCCAGGCCGCCCGGCCCTAATCCCCCTGCTTCGGTCCCTCCGCCCCGGCCCTAACCCCCCCGCCCCCGCCCCGGGCCGCCCGGCCTAATCCCCGGCCCCGCCCCTCCTCCCCTGCCCCGGGCCGCCCGGCCCAAATCCCCCTGCCTCGGTCCCTCCGCCCCGGCCCGCCTCCCCTGCCCCCCCGCCCCGGGCCGGGCGGCCCAAATCCTCCTGCCCCCGCCCGGGCCGCCCGGCCCAAATCCCCTGCCCCGCCCCGTCTCCCCTGCCCCCGCCCCGGCCGCCCGGCCCTAATCCCCTGCCTCGGTCCCTCCGCCCCGGCCCTAATCCCCCGCCCGGGCCGCCCGGCCCAAATCCCCTGCCTCGGTCCCTCTGCCCGGCCCGTCTCCCCTGCCCCCGCCCGAGCCGCCCGGCCTAATCCCCTGCTTCGGTCCCTCCGCCCGGCCCTAATCCCCTGCCCCGCCCCGTCTCCCCTGCCCCGCCCGGGCCGCCGGCCCTAATCCCCTGCCTCGTCCCTCCGCCCGGCCCATCTCCCCGTCTCCCCTGCCCCCGCCCGGGCCGCCCGGCCCAAATCCCCTGCCTCGGTCCCTCCGCCCCGCCCCGTCTCCCTGCCCCCGCCCGGGCCGCCCGGCCCTAATCCCCTGCCTCGGTCCCTCCGCCCGGCCCGTCTCCCCTGCCCCCGCCCGGGCCGCCCGGCCCTAATCCCCTGCCTCGGTCCCTCCGCCCGGCCCTAATCCCCCGCGCCGGGCCGCCGGCCCTAATCCCCTGCCTCAGTCCCTCCGCCCGGCCCTAATCTCCCGCCCGGGCCGCCCGGCCTAACCCCTGCCTCGGTCCCTCCGCCCCGGCCCAGATCCCCTGCCCCCGCCCGGGTCGCCCGGCCCGTGTCCCCTGCCCCCCGCCCCGGGCCGCCCGGCCCTAATCCCCCTGCCTCGGTCCCTCCGCCCCGGCCCGTCTCCTCCCCGGCCCTAATCCCCTCCGCCCCTCCAACAGCCTGGGCCCGCCTGCCTCGGTCCCCCCGGCCCATCTCCCGCCCCGGTCCGCCTCCTCTCCGGCCCTAATCCCCCTTCCCCCACCGGGCTCCCGGGCCCCGGCATAACACCGCATCCCCCTCCCCAATCCCCGCCCAAACCACCTCCCCGGCCCGCTGGAGTGGAGGCTGCTGGGAGGGCAATATGCGCGCGGGGGCGTAGTGGGGACTGTCAGGTGCAGGGGACCAGGTGTTGGGGGGGGGGGGGGTTGCTCCGTCTCCTGGTAGCACCGACCGTCTCTCTCCGCCGTAGGATGCTGCGTTGCGCTGCGAATCAGAAGTGCATGAGCAGGAGCACAAGGTCTGCCCCGATGTGCTGTACCGGGCTGGGCGGACCCTCAGTCGGCAAGAGACATACACACCTCGACTCATCCTTATGGACTTGAAAGGTAGGGGTGGGGACTGCTGCACCCCGGGGGTGAGTGAAACCCTGATGCCAATGCTCCGTAGGAGGTACCTGCAAAGGATTTTGCCCCAGTGGGGAGGGCATCCCACCAGCAGTGCTTTACTGACCCCCCACCCCCATGTTGTGGTGCTAGAAGCATCACTTCATCCCACTCTCTGTGCAGGCGCATGATGCCTGGTGGTGCTAGCCTCAAACCTCTGTGAGGTGGGGTTCATCTAGAGTGGAGGATATGGTGCGATTTCTTACTGTCTTTAGTCCCAAGTACTGCAAACCTTGACAATATACTAAGCAACAGCTTCACTGACCTATTCTCTTGTGCAGGAAGCCTGAACTCTCTGAAACAAGAGGAATGTTTATATGGGGACATGAAAATAGACACCTCGGTAGCATGGTGAGTGTTACCATTTGTTCTTTCATCCTCTTAGCTGGAGAGGTTATACTGCTGCAACAATGTGGGTCATGTGCCTCCTGCCCTTCTTCTCTGGAGCCTGCACTTAGACCTAGATGGACCTCAGCTGTTGGTCTTTCCCCAGCTGCTAGTTCTTAGACACATTGTTCTCTCTCTGCCATATCATGCTCTGCTCTAAGATGGACAGCAGCTCGGTGAGAGATTTGTAGCTGTGCCTTTGTAGTGGCCTGGAAGCACTAGTGAATGCACTGTATTGTGATGGTGCTATTTGGTCAGCTGCAAGGCTTAGCTCAGTCACTGCACAGCTGCTTTCAGGTGTTGTGGCTGTACTATATAACCATAAAAGTTAGGTTTCAGAGTGGTAGCCATGTTAGTCTGTATCAGCAAAAATGAGGAGTCCTTGTGGCACCTTAGAGACTAAAAAACTTATTTGGGCATAAACTTTCATGGGCTAAAAAGATAAGAGGTGTCAAAGACATGTTAGGTGCTATCCTGGGTCCCCTCCAATCTGGCTTCTCCCCTTTCCCTAACAACTGCTCTCATTAAGGTTTCTAATGCCTCTTTGTGCTTTCAGGGCTTCTTACTCAGTCCTCATCTTTCTGAAGCTTCCAGCTGCTTTTGGTTCTGATCATAGAATATCAGGGTTGGAAGGGACCTCAGGAGGTCATCTAGTCCACTCCCCTGCTCAAAGCAGGACCAATCCCCAACTAAATCATGCCAGCCAGGGCTTTGTCAAGCCTGACCTTAAAAACCTCTAAGGAAGGAGATTCCAGCACTTCCCTAGGTAAACCATTCCAGTGCTTCACCACCCTCCTAGTGAAATTTTTTTTCCTAATATCCAACCTAAACCTCCCCCACTGCAACTTGAGACCATTGCTCCTTGTTCTGTCATCTTCCACCACTGAGAACAGTCTAGATCCATCCTCTTTGGAACCCCCTTTCAGGTAGTTGCAAGTAGCTATCAAATTCCTCCTCATTCTTCTCTTCTTCAGACTAAACAATCCCAGTACTCTCAGCCTCTCCTCAGAAGTCATGTGCTCCAGCCACCTAATAATTTTTGTTGCCCACCCCTGGACCCAGACTAATGTTTGTTTTTCTTAGATTGGAAATTCTTCTTTGGGAAGAGATTGTGATTCCTGTTTGTATGAAAATGATCTAGTATGTTATGCATGATACTGGACTGCAGATAATTATTAATCTAATTCCTCCTGCTGCATGGCAGGTCATGATTTGAGATCTCTGTTCTCAGCCTGAAACTGTGTCCCCAAGTGGATTCACAGTTCAAAACTGAAGTCCTCTTCTATTTGCAAAAGGTTCCCCTCTTGCTCCTTCTCTTCCATGGCCTGCTATAAATTAAAGGAAGTTAAAGAAACTGACAGACACAACCTCTTTTAGGAAAGTCCCATAGACCTAGAACAGAAGAATTCTTTCTGCAGCTCTTCTAGCTTAGAAGGAATCATCCCCTCTGGGTAGGTTATTAGAATTGTCCACTAGGTGGTTTCTTGCATTGTCTTCTGAAACATGCAGTGTTGGCTATTGTAATTAATTAGGAATTACCATAACAGATCAATGTTCTTATCACAACTCAAGAGCCAGGTTGTATTTAGTGAGCTAGATACTAGACTATAAGCTCTTTGGGGTGGGGGGACTGTCTTGCTACACGCAGGTAGAGTGCCCGGTGCAGCCTTGTTCTCTGAGGCCTCTTTGTGCTCCTGTAGTACAAATAATGAGATTTATTTTTCAGGCAGGGTAATCTGATGACTCATCACGAAGACCCTCCTGCAAAGAACCTTTTTCTACAGGACCTCAGCAAACTGGAGGTGAGAAGCCAGAACTCAAGGTGTAGAGACTGAATGGGTTTGATTTGTATCCTAGAACCAGAGATGCTAAATTAACAGGGTTTTGTTCTTGGCAACAGGCTTTGTTAGATATTGTTGTTGGTAGGTTTTGGTGTCTAGAACTTTCTACTCCCTCTACCCCACATACAAACTTGGCCAGATCCTGTTGATCTGCCTGCCTTTTTTTTTTTCTTTTTTTTTTTTTGGTAAAAACATGTGGTTGGAATTATTTCCCTCTTAAACCTTCCTAAGGCCTTTCTGAACATAAGAGCAGCTGACTTCTCCATGTCTCCAGTGGCAATGCTCAAGGGCAGAGAGACTAAGAAGCTGCAGTAAAGGCAGGACTGTAGGTTCTGGATTTAGTTATTGGTGATGGGTGTAGGAGGAAAGGCAGTCCTTGCACAAACTGTGTGAAAAACATACAGCTGTAAATGGACCAGAGACAGCCATTGGAATTGCACCAACAATGGTTTGGTTTTGTTTGGTTTTTTTCTCCAGAGGATTCAAGAGCTGTGAAAGGGTCTTTTCTCTAATGTTCAGCTGTCTGCAAATCAAAAGTCTCCTGTTTTGATGTGAACATTGTCCAAATAACACATCCCTGTAGCTTGGCAGTAGTCCTACAAATTCAGGCTGAACATCTACCATTGGTGTCCTTGATTAAGACTGCATTCCTCCCATAGTACCCTGCAGCATGCATTATACTAGTTGTTGCCTGCCTCACAGTACTGCTGTTTGTGTGAACCACTTTGCGGTCATTCCGGATAAAATCACTAGAGAAATGAATGAGACTTTATGAACTATACAGCATACCATAGAAGCCCAGATGTAGAACAATGTTCAGAGCCCCATCCTACTATATTGCCCTGCTACCCACTTACAAGTGAGGCAAAGCCATAGTAAAACCTGTCTCTGCGGCTTTTTGTTGCAGGGAGGCATGTCCTCTGATGGAGACTTCAGTCCCAGAGCTCTTCCTCTCAGTAAAGGTGTGTAAGTCTTCCATGCCTGTCTGTCTAGGTCAAAGATCACAGAAATAGAGAATTGTAAAGCAAGTGAAATGGGGAAGGGAAATCATTGCAGTCAATCAAGAGATTAATTTTGATTAAAGAACGTAAGAAAGGCCATTCTAGGTCAGACCAAAGGTCCATCTAGCCCAATATCCTGTCTTCCAACAGTGGCCAATGCCAGATGCTTCAGAGGGAATGAACAGAACAGGTAATAATCAAATGATCCATCCCTTGTTGCCCATTCCCAGCTTCTGGCAAAACCGAGGCTAATAGCCATGGATGAGCTTCTCCTCCATAAATTTATCTAGGTTTTTTTATATCCAGTTATAGTCTTGGCCTTCACAACAGCCTCTGCTAAAGAGTTCCACAGGTTGACAGTGTGTGATGGGAAGAAATACTTCCTTTTTGTTTTAAACCCGTTGCCTATTAATTTCATTTGGTGACCTGTCATTCTTGTGTTATGAGGAGTAAATAACACTTTATTTACTCTTCTCCACACCTGTCATGATTTTATAGACCTCTATCATATCCCCCATTAATTGTCTCTTTTCCAAACTGAAAAGTCCCAGTCTTATTAATCTCTCTTATTTTAAGTCCAAATTCATCATACTCCCTCCTGTGGCTGCTTTCCTCCATTGGTTGGTTTTGTATGCTAGTATTCAGCTCTAAAGCACTCTATTTAGCACAAAGTATAATTTTACACACAGATAGTAGTCCTATCACAATGCTATTCTGTTGCTATGAGTCTGTGACAGGCAGGGGTTTGGGATAATGCCATGGTGTGAAGGGCAAAAGAAATAAGTGTGGGACTAGGTTAGTTGGTTACCAAGAGAATTATGGGTAAAGTACTGGGAGCTTGGCTTAAAATCAAAAACACTTTAGCAGAGAGCTTTGTGATTCCCCACTCTGTGGGTTATTAGAAGCTGAGTGTTGGAAGGACCCTCTGACCTGAACCTTTATCTGTAAATGTTCTTCTTGCAGATGCATCTCAGCTCCCTACACAGTTGCATGTTTCCCAAAAGGGTCACCAGTTGGAAGGCAGTGTGCGGGTTTGGTCTGATTACCTCCGAGTGCGTCTGCATCCTAGAAGCATCTTCATGATACATCAGTACAACGATGATGGGTATGTTTATTTCACTTCAAATGCAAACTGAGGCAAAGTGGTAGCTGCACGAAGGGGCACAGCTGCTGACTGAAATTTAGGGATCAGCCTAACTGGATACGTGCTAAAAGACACAAAAAGAGGGAGTGGAGTTAAATGCTCACCTTGTCCCTTCTGTTAGAGAGTCCAGTCAACTCGAAGCCTTTGGACAAGGTGAAAGCCTCCTGCACGACCCCACTTACCTAGAGGAGCTGGAAGATAGATTGCACTTCTATGTGGAAGAGTGTGATTACCTGCAGGTACATGGGGTTACATTAACCTGACCTGGTTGGGGAACTCTGCCAATTGAACTTTTGGTAGAAATTCAAATACTATTTGTCCCTTTTGGTATAGGGTTTTCAGATTCTCTGTGACTTGAACAATGGATTTTCTGGAGTTGGAGCTAAGGTGACAGAACTTCTCCATGATGAGTATTCAGGGAGAGGAATCCTGACATGGGGACTGACTCCAGTCATTGATAATGTTGGGGTAAGTGTGCAGTGGGAAAAGAGACTCTGCCTGATCTCCTGACATTAGTGCACACATTGTGACTCAGACTGCTTCCTGTAAAACCGATATTGAGAAGGAAGAGGATTGATCAAAAGAGCATCTCAGTGCAGTGGGTACTGCAACAGTAGCTGCCCTTCTATCTGCCTGGCATAGCACTTTTACTTCCAAAGGAACCTAAGGCCAGGGCAGATTAATTGGGGGGCATCATGTTTAATTGCTAAATTGTTTAAGTGCCAAGCAGAGTTGTGTGGATTTTTTTGGCATCTTTTGTCCGCAGGTGTCCTGGAAGGATTTTTACAGGCTGATGAACACAGTCCTGGGAATTGTCTATCTTTCCAGTCACAGCTCACTCTTTTGCCCACTGTCACTCAATGGAAGTCTGGGACTCAAACCAGAAGCCCCTGTTACACTCCCATATGTACATTATGATGTGAGTATACACTGTCACTCACTGTGCAGACAGACTGGAAGCTTTTGGGAACTCTTTGTCTGGAAAGGCCTGACCACACTAGTGTATATATTCTATATTGTCAGAACTTTGTGCAAGAACGGCTAAATCCTCCCATGCTAAAAAATCAAGCTATGTTCTATATAGAGGGAAATTCTAAATAATAGTTTGTCTTGGGGAACCTGCTTAATCCTATCCCTAACATTTGAAGTTGATTACATCACTCCATCACTGCATATTTCCTCAATTTTAAACCTACAGCCCCTTAGTTCTGGTCTGTCCAGTGACCGTGGTGATCTGTTTAATAACCCTTAGATTACTGACAGGCCTGAATTATTTACCAGCTGTTTTCTGCTCGCACATGAGCCTACATTCCAATTACCTGTGCTGCCATTTACTGCACTCTCCATTTTAACTCTGGCTTATGGCCCTTTACAACATTAGTTGTAATAATTGCAGGTTGCTGAATTGTTTCACACACTTACCTTGTGTTGTAGATAGAGCCCTGTATAGATACAAAATTTGTATCCACACATGATTGGCAAGCATAGTCTGCAGCTATAAAGCAGATATCCACAGATTTGCAGGGCTCTAGTTACAGGACTAAGGTGGATTCATTCACATAATTGAATTCAGTTTGCAGAATCTCAACTCTTGTTTAACTGGTTCAGTCCAAGGCTGGAGCTAATGCATATGGGTGACTGCACAGGAAATCTAAACTGGTGCAAAGTTGTAATTGCAGGCTGACACTGGCTCATTGTACTGATTTAATCAGTTTCTTACAATGCTAGTTGAATTGCAGAAAGCTCAAAACTTTGTAGATTCTAGGATGTGGTCTCAGTGACCTGAGCCCCCCAATGAGAATGTACAGCAGAACCTATGGGATGACCATAACACTAAATTGTGTCATTGGAGAAATTACTAATGAGGTAATCAGCAATAGCAATTTTTTTATTAACAGATTTCTACTGAATGAATGTCAACAAGTTATTCAGGCTTTCAAATGTAACATCAGTTTGTGTCCTCTGGGCTGTTTTGCTCTGAAACTGCTTTAGTTGGTTTGGTTAAGGAACTGAACAATCTGAAATTCAATCATAAATGACCTTTTCCTCCTGTAACTTTGCTGTGGTTTAATTGTTCTTCTGTAGGCCTCTCTAAACTATCACAGCAGTGCGATCTTGGCAACAGCATTGGATACCCTCAGTGCTCCATATAGACTCCATTCCTCCCAGTTCTCCATGGTACAGCTTGCTGATGCATTTAACAGCTCTGGGAGAAAGGTAGTGTTCTTCCAGCCTCACTGTGCTCATTGGTGTAAGGTAGAAGTAATATTGTGAATGTGTTACTATAGCTATTCTGTTTCATACCTCTCACTGGCAGAATCTTTCCTCTTGCCTATAAATTGAGCCTCTGTGCATGTGGATGTTAAGATGCTGCATCAATGTCTGCTGGTAGTTTTGGATACAGATCTCTTGCACGAGTCCCCCCTGATCCCCCAGATAAAGCTAAGCTCAAATTATTACAAACATTTCTATTGGCCTGTTCTCCCTCTGGCTCTCAGGTTGTGGCTGCAGGAGCTGCTGTGCCCTTTCCTATGGCATATGGTCAGTCTCTCCCAGATGCTTTGTGCAGCTACCAGCTTGCAGTGCCATGGACACCATTGTCTTCATGTGGGGAGCAAAAGGACAGCTGCTGTTTTGCTCAGTCTGTTGTGCTGAGAGGAATTGGCAAAGAAAATCATATCAGGTAAGAGAAACAGCTAGATCAAATACTTGTCTTTCAGAGCTGGCCCCTAGCCATGGTGATCTCTGACAATAGGGGCTTCTTAAGGGAGGGACTATAGCCTTTAAATCCTTACTTATCCAAAAGAACTGAAGCAGGTAACCTTTTGGATATGTGGAAGGCCTGCTTTGCTTGTCAGGTTACCACCTGACAGGCTGGTGTCAATAAGGGAGAATCTCTTGTTACTGAGAATTACAGTACCCTTGCATTGTTCTAGTACATGCTGCTGGTTTTATATCAGTATACAACCGTTGCTGGCCCCCTATAGCTCAGCCACAGTTACCAGCATCACAGTTCAGGCACTCCTATAATATGCATTTACTTGCTTTTCTTTGCAGTAATCTTCCTCCAGGGTCACAACCCAAGTCTGCCCTCCATGTTTGTGAAACCGGAGAGGAGGTTCTGGGAAGTTACTTACATGCTCGGTGCCCAGGGACATTCAGGTTGGTGATATGCTCTGACTAGCCAGCTTGGGGGATGGGTCACTGACTGCTAATTATGAAACTTCTATAGTGAATTTTGGATAATTCTTCCTCACTTTGTTTCATTGGCAGCACCTCATATTTGCTTCAGGGCCCATGTAAAGTGTTAGCCCCATACCCCCAATTTTTCTCTGCTCTTCTAAACAAGCAAGGTTTCCTCCTGGACAAGCTTCCCAGCTGTGCAACAGGTAAGATACTCTCACACACCCTATGTGTGACAAACTGCTCAGTATCAAACAGCTGTGAGAAAGGGGTTAATACTTATTTTAAAAAAAAAAGCTTGGGAACTAAGAGGATATTAACCAACAGCTTGAAAATAGCTAGCTTGAGTAGGGTCAGTGCATGCTAATGGCATTGTCCTATAGGCTCTGTCAAAACCCCTTCCCCTAGTAGAACGGGAAGGGGACATGGTGACATACTCTGAATGTAATGACATGATTCAGTGGAGATGTTTTTTCCACAGCAGTTGAAAGCATTCCTGTCCTAACAGCACTACAATCATCACCTACTCTGCACAGTGCTCTCTACAGTTTATATAAGGAGCTGCACCGAGTGGATGTACGGCGCTGGGCTAGCTTTTTCTCTGCAGGCATTGAACTTCATGATTTTCAGGAGGCCCTACATGAGCTAAGAACGCTGTCCCAATGCTATAAAACAAGCTCTGAGTTGGATGAATCTGAGGATGAAGCAGACTCAGACTAACTCTACTGCCTATCACTTTAGGAAGAAGAGAAACTTAAAAAAAAAATCAGTGTTGAACTAGGGCACTGACTTTAAAGAATAAAATGTTACTGCAAATTAAGTGACAATTGTGCTCCATCTTGTTACACAAAGAGAGAGGGTGGCTTTAGATACCTGTAATTCAAGCATGAGACTTGCCCATTTACAGCAGCAGTGTCCATCATTTATCACAACAGAATGGGGTTTGTTATGCTTTAAAATGAGACTGAACAATAACCATAGATCATTTCAGCTTATAGCCTTTCCAGATATAAAAAAGGGGACAATGAAATTTACAAAATTTGAGTGGGAAAGCATTTACTTCACCTGAAAACAGGACACAGCTTATGATACAATAATTACAAGTTTTTTACTGCTGTATCTGCAATAAATCACTAGGATGTTCAATTTAAATCTTTATTACACAGAGAGGCAGGGCCTAGCCCCAATGGAGACTTTCTAAACTTTCCCCTTTTTAGTCATGCAGATCACATTTGCAGAATGAAAAGCTGTCAGGGTAACATTATCCTACTAATTTTGTGTCAAACATTAGACCTGTGCTCCTCTAGAAATGAAATTTAGTTGGTTACATATGTAGCAAGATTATCCCAAAAAGTAAGGTGCCATTTTAAGTTACAGTCCTGTGCAAATATTCCTGCCTCTACCAGCAAACTGGCTAGTACCTAATGACCCCACAAGTGTAGTTTAGTCATCCTGTTCTTCTTCAGAGAGGAGCAGATCCTTATCTGACAGCTGGTCAGTATTGCTGGTGCTTGTTGCATCTTCCTCATCCTCAGAGCTTCCATCACAGGATGTATGGAAGAGCCTCATCAATTCCCTGAACCGGTGGGACACCTGACCATATAGAGAGAGAGAGTTGAGATTAAATGGCTCATGCACTGAGGTCTGTAGGTCCCACCCATCCATAACACCAAGATTGGATATTACTGTGAAAGCAGAAGCATTTAACATGCTCCAGTCCCATCAAAGGAGAAAGAAATGAAGGACCCAGGAATCATTTTAAAAATCTTGGACACCAAGCAGTCAAGTTACAGAGCTGAGCTAATTATCTAGTGTTAATAGCAAACTGTGTGGAACATCACAGAGCTTCCTTAAGGCAAAGCCTTTACACAATCAGCCTAGTATATTGATGGTGGGAAACACCACAGGGGTTATAGCTCTGAACAGCTCACACCTCCCAACTCTGCCAGTGCACCACCATCCTAAATTCCAAAACCTTGTGCAATTAGTCCCAACACTCTTCTGCACCAACCCATAAGCTATGAAGGTGGATTTTTTTTTTTTCCATTTTGTGGCACAAGGTAGCTTGGGTGCCAAGCCTAATGCAGTAACCATCTCTCAGTCCCTTAAGCCAGTGGTTTTCAAACTTTTTTTCTGGTACCTCAGTTGAAGAAAATTGTTGATGGTCATGACTCAACGGAGCTGGGGGGTTTGGAGTGTGAGAGGGGCTTGGGGCTGGGGCAGAAGGGGGCGAGGGATAGCTCAGTGGTTTGAGCATTGGCCTGCTAAACCCAGGGTTGAGAGTTCAATCCTTGAGGGGGCCACTTAGGGATCTGGGGCAAAAATTGGTCCTGCTAGTGAAGGCAGGGGGCTGGACTTGATGACCTTTCAAGGTCCCTTCCAGTTCTAGGAGATATACCTATCTCCAATTATAAAAAAAAAAAAAGTCCAGGGGTGAGGCCTGCAGGGTGGTGATAGGAATGAGGGGTTCAGGGTATAGGAGGGAGCTCTGGGGTGGAGCCAGAGATGAGGGGCTTGGGGGGGGGGCTCAGGGCTGGGGTACAGGCTTACTCTGGCATCTCCCCATCAGCAGTGCAGCTGGGGTGCAGAGGCAGGCTTCCCACCTGTCTGGCATCAAGGACCACGCTGCATCCCAGAAGCGGTCAGCAACAGGTCCGACTCCTAGGCGGAGGCAGGCAAGCAGCTCTCACCCGCTGAGCTTCCCAGCCAATGGGAGTGCAGAGCCAGTGCTTGGGGTGGGGGCAGTGCACAGAGCCCCATGGCCCCCCCTGCCTAGGAGCTGGCCCTGCTGCTGGCCAGTTCTGGGGCACAGCGCAGTGTTAGAACAGGTAGGGACTAGCCTGCCTTAGCTGGACAGCACCACCAACAGGACTTTTAACAGCCAGGTTGGCAGTGCTGGCCAGAGTCGCTATGACCCACCGTTTGAAAGCCACTACATTAAGCAGTGGTGCTCAAAATATTGTATTGTGACCCCTTTCACACACCAAGCCTCTGAGTGTGACTTTTTTCTAGTGAATACTATTATAAATGCTGGAGACAAAGCAGGTTTTGGGGGTGGAGGCTGACAGCTCAACCCCCAACCCCACATAATCTCATGACACCCCCAGTTTGCAAACCCCTTAACAGCTTTCAAAATTATCTTCACCCCTCTCACATACAAGCACTTACCTCACTAGCAGTTTTATTGCCCAGTTCCTGTGAGATGGCACTGAAGGTTTCCAGGTGGGCTCCTCGCTCCTGGCAGGTGGTAAGAATGACACGGTCGGCCTCCCTGTAAGCAATGCACCACAGTTATGGACACAGCTTGGAGCAGGAGGAAGAGACTGACCCTACAGCTGCCTCAAGTATGAAAAAAAAAACCCACCAGTGTACTTCGGGGTGGGATGCACAAAGGGACTCAGGTTGTTGCAATGCTGAGCATCATGGTGTCTAACTTTAGGTGCTTAGAAAAAATCACAGGAACAACTCTGCAATCCCCAAAGCCCAAGTTAGTCACCTATGGGGGACCTTTGACTGCACCTCACAAAGCCAGCACAATAGGCCAGGAGCCACCTAAACTACCCACTGGGAAATACCAACCAGAGCTCTTTCCGAGATAGGAAAACAAGTCTGGGCTGCACAGAAGACATCTAGCTCTGCTAGTGAGCCACACAATGGAAAAGATTGGTGCTTGGCTGCTCAAATTGTGTACAGAATTTGAAATAAAACAGCTGGGGGGGGGGGCGTGAAAAGGGACAAGACTGCCCTTGGAATCTTTAGCTTAGTGAATAAGGTACTCATCCAAAATATAGGAGGCACCCCCTCTTCCCCTTCTGAGGGAGAAGTGATTTGAGCAGGGCTCTCCCACCTCACACAAGTGTGCTAGGCTCGGCTATGGAGTGTCTCTTACATTCTCTAGCTTAGTTTAAGTATTTCATAGTTTAATTAACGTGGAACTTCAATAGGAGAGACTGAGGGTGTGCTACATCAGCATAGTCCATAGCCTAGTTGTTAGGGTACTCAACTGTGAGGTGGCAAATCCCTGTTCATATTCCTTCTCCCTTAGGAGGACAGGAGACGAAGTAAAGATTGCTAACATTGTGGGTGAGTATCCTGGCCCCTAGGCTAAAGATTATAAGGGAGATCCTCCCGCCAAGGCTATGTATGAACTCACCAGAGAGGCTGGATCTCATAGGCATGCTCAGAGGCAACTGTCACAGAGTGTAGGGAAGTCAGGGCCCTGCACCCCCACTTCCTGCGATTCACCGGGACTCTCAGCCAGCCAGTAACACAGAAGGTTTATTAGACGACAGGAACCCAGTCCCAAGCAGGGCTTGTAGGTACAGCCAGGACCCCTCAGTCAGATCCCCAGGGGGGTAGGGAGCTCATCCCTCAGCTTTGGAGTTCCCTCCGCTTCCCCAGCCAGCTCTAAAACTGAAACCCCTCCAGCCGTCTCCTCCAGCCACCACCCCCGGCTCCTCCCCCAGCCTTTGTCCAGTTTCCGGGGCAAAAGGTGTCACCTGGCTCCAATCCCCCTCCTGGGCTCAGGTTACATGCTCAGGTATCACCATGGTATCCCATCACCAATGCAGACAGTCTCAGTAAAACTCCCATGCAACATTCCCAGGTCAATCCACCCCACTCCCTACTCCGTCACAGTGACCTACCACATTGGGTCCCCTGCCTACAACTTGGGCAGCCACACACCTATTTTTCGTTGTTTGTGAATGACGCTGAGGCTTAGGTGGGACACAGGTGTCTAGATGCCTATAATAGGGCAGCAGTGTATATGTATATGCAGGAGACAGGTGCCTCACTGCCTAGAGTGAGGCTGCAGCACACATGGCCCAAGGAAAAACAAACAGTTGGGCACCGAGTAAATTTAGGTGCAAGAGTTAGGCGACAGCAAGCAAGCGTTTCATGAACAGCAGATGTGCCTAAAACTAGGACTTAGGGTGAGAGCCATGAAGATGCCTAAGTGTGTGTCTCAAGAGCTGCCACACACTGGTGATGGCCAGCTTCAGGCATTGTGCTTAGCCTTTCTTGGGCAGGTGCATAAGCAGCGGGTTGCATAGGAAGGGGAGGTGTTGCCTCCCCAAATAGCCAGGTATAACCCCACCCCTGCCATGATGCTCCCTGAGTGCGGCTGTGGCTCCAGTAGTCCTCCCAGCTCTGAGTCCAGCCCCCCAATGCTCTGGGGTTGGGGCCACGCACTGCCCATGTGCCCACCCCACCCAAGGCTGGGGCCGCCTGCCCTCCCAGCGCTCCTTTGTGACTGGGGGGCTAGCTGTGGGACTGGGCCGGTGGCTGCGGTGGGGGGGAGGGAAGGGGGTGCTTGGCTCTGGTGGGGCCCTGGGCAGAAGGGGTGGGACTAGCCTCCCCCAGCCAGCAGTTCACATGCTGCCCATGCGCAGGGGAGCTCCTAGAGAAAATCCTCTTCTTTCCCAGCTCAAAGTATTGGACTTATTATTAGAACCTGCCTGAGACAAGGCAGTATGTTTAACAGCTGGGATGAAAAGTGTTATGCTGCTGTTCTGGGCTGCTCCAGTAAGAAACTAGACTAGAGAACAAGATGAAGATAAGAAGACACAAGGAAAGACATCAGGAATGGGAGACAGCAAGATGGAAAAAAGGGAAACTACAGCAGCTGAGAGATGAGCCACTGCAGACACACTATAACAGGAACATAAAATATGATGCACGAGGACATACCTGGTCCAGAGAACAACCTTCTCCCCAGTAGAGCTGACTTTGCTATTCTTTGCACACACGGTGGCTTCCATGATTTTCTGCTGCTGCTCATCTTCCCTTTGCCCCATGTCGGAAGGAACTGCTCTACATTCCAGCTCTTCAGACTGTTTGTGCACCTCAAAGCAGCAGTTACTTTTATTTGACTTTAATCTGCTCTGTGATTCCTGGTCAAAAGGAGAGACTCCAATGCAGCCAGTACCATCTGCTTCTGATAGTATACGATCACTGGGGACCTGCAAGTGGGAGCTCTTATCCAGTATCTTCATCCTGAGTTTTCTAACTGCTCCCAACCAATTCCTCCTCACTTCAGGTTTTCCTTTCAGAGGGAAAGACAATCTCTCCATTTCTCTCCCTCCTGATTTTGAAGGAGCATGTCCAGGTTTAACTGATGACTTGAACTGAAGGGCTACATTCTGTTGCAAGCTCCTTCCAGGCAAATGATCAGCTCCCATGCAGCCTGTCCTTGTAGCTGAATCAGACCCTAAAACATGCTTGGCAAGGCCAAGGGAACCCTCACCAGTCCCTCCTTGTCTCTGGTTTAATCTGGTCTCACTATAACTTCCTAGACCATAAGGGTTGCGTTTGTTCTGTTGAGGCAGCTTTATATTAAATCCAGAGTCAGCAATTCCAGTTTGACTTTCTTTTGCAGTGTCCACAACAGCAGTGACCCCAGCTTTTGCAGAGCACAGAGGGCTTCCTGTAGAGCTCAGTTCTAGGACCCTGCTATTTGGCAATCCTCCTTCAGAAGACACGCCTCTGCAGCAGATCAACTGTCCTTCTAGTTGAGATCCTGCCCAAAACACCCCACAAGATTAGTAGGAGGAACTTCTGAAGGACAGAGATTTTAGATTGGAGCACAAAGTGCTGTAAGCCAGAGAATACAGTTTTAACCTCTGCTGTGCTTTGCACAGATCACTCCCCAGTGCAGTTTCCCTACGTATGTTACTATGTAAGAGTGCTGGGTGCAGAGGTAAATCACAGCTAGCGAGGCTCTGAATATCCCGTGCCTGTAAAAAGGTGTTACACATGCTAGTATCCCAATGTGGACTAGGTGCTGCCTACCCCTTAATAGTAAAACATGGAAAACAAGATGGCAGCTCCATATATGCTAGGCATCCCCAGCAAGTTGTAATCCAACTGCACTTATGGACAGGAGGGGTATGCCCCCTTAGTGTATTTACACTGCCAGTCATCCTGTGTATTTTGTGTGTGTCAGACAGAAGGGAAGGTAACTGAGGAGGAGATAATTTAAAGGAAGGCTGGGAGGAGGTTGGTTTGAATTGTTGTGTTAAGATCAGGGGAGGGAGAATAACTAAACAAGTACTCTGGATAGATGGAACTGCAGGGAAAAGTGTGCCGGCAAGGAGATCTTACATAAGTTAGTAATTTTGTGGAGGTGTCAGGAAGGCTCTCCAGTCCCGTGGAGGGGAGAGTTCCACGAACAATCCATCAGAATAGTTTAGATTTGATGGGGGCTCTTTGTCCAGGTGGGCTAAGATGACTGACATGGGGGCAAGTATACTCGTAGAGTGGGTATTTAGGCCACCTACAACCAAGGGGAGGCACATGGAAGGAGCTGAATTAACAACTATTTCTAATCATCCTCATTTTAACCTCAATGAATTTGCATTTAGATGACACTTAAGACCCATCTCAATTTGTCTGCACAATTTACACAGTGACAGCTGCCCATGCATATGACATTCACAGACCTGAAGCCAGGGAGTCTGCTTTCCTAGACATGGTTTTTGTTCTGCTCTGGCCATTCTCCACTTCATCCCTGTACTCCAGAGACTCCTCTGCAGGCTCCTTACATGTCCCAAGCTCCTTTTCTTCAGGCTGAGGGCTCAACTCTCGTTGAGTCAGGCTGTTAGTGAGCTCTTGAGAATCTTTATTTTTATAGGATTTGCTATCGCACACCTGAAGATCAGAATAAGAACTTCAGAGATTACAAACAGACTCTCAGAGTATCTGACCAACCCATAGTACCACAGCTCTTGTGTAGAATCATAGAAACAATGGGGCTGGAAGGGCCCTCAGGAAGTCCAGCCCCTGAACTGAGGTAGGACAAAGTAAACTTAGACTATCCCTGACACGGGTTTGTCCAACCTGGTCTTAGAAACCTACATGATGGGGATTCCACAGACTCTCTTAGAAGCCTATTTCAGATCTTAACTTCCCTTATCAATAAAAGTTTTTCCAAACATCTAACCTAGATCTCCCTTGTTACAGATTAAGCCAATTACTTCTTGTCCTACCTTTAGTGGACAGGAAGAACAATTGATTACAACAGCTCTAAACATATTTGAAGACTGTTATTAGGTCCCCACTCAGACTTCTTTTCTTAACACTAAACCTGCCCTGTTTTTTTTAACCTTTCCTCACAGATCAAGTTTTCTAAATCTTTTATCATTTTTGTTGCTCTCCTCTGGACTCTCTCCAATTTGTCCACATGTTAAGTGTGGTCCCAGAACTGGTCATAGTACTCTGATTGAGGCCTCCTCAATACTGAGTAGTGTGGAACAATTACTTCCCATGTCTTGCATATGACACTCCTCTTAACATACCCCAGAATGATATTAGCAACTGCATTACATTGTTGATTCATAGTCACTTTGTGAGCCACTATAACACTCAGATCCTTTTCATCAGTACTACTGCCTCCATTATTCACCATTTTGCATCTGTGTTTGATTTTTGCATCCTAAGAGTAGTACTTTGCACTAGTTTTTTTTTT
The DNA here is from genome assembly GCF_016161935.1 of Mauremys reevesii. NCBI lineage: Eukaryota > Metazoa > Chordata > Testudines > Geoemydidae > Mauremys > Mauremys reevesii. The sequence continues at coordinate 229,658 of NC_052646.1, read as the reverse complement.
AATTTCATCTTGATTTCTGAACAATTCTCCAATTTGTCAAGATCCTGTTGAAATCGTCCTCTCCTCCCGAGTACTTGTAACCCCTCCCAGCTTCATGTCATCTGCAAATTCGATAAGCATACTCTCCACTCCATTATCCAAGTCATTAATGAAAATATTGAATAATATCAGACCGAGGACTGACCTGAGAGACCCCGCTAGATACACTCTCCCAGTTTGACAGCAAGCCACTGATAACTACTCCTTGACTAGTCTTTCAACCAGTTGTGCACCCATTCTTAGAATAAATTAATCTAGACCGCGTTTTCCTAGAACCCTCACTATCCCTCAGTCCAGACTCAGCCTTCAACTTAGTGATTTATGTACTTTGTCTTTAGGAAACCAAACTTCTATATCCATGAACAGATAAAGGTTCAGCTCACATAGTGTCTAAGCAAGCTTCCTCCACACCATCTTACCTGTCCTGAAAGAGCGCAAAAATCTCAGTTATGTAACACAGCAAGGGAGGGGTAGTAAAAGAGAAGAGAATGGAAGGCGTATGGGAAGAGAAAGGTTAGCACAGTTAGAGCTCATAAGAGGGAGGTGCTTATTTTGGTGGTTCCCCTTTGGATGTTTGTTTTAATTAGGACTGTCAGGCGATTAAAAACATTAATTGTGATTAATTATTCTATTGTTTAACAGCATAAATCGTGCTGTTAAACGATAGAATACCATTTATTTAAATATTTTTGGATGTTTTCTACATTTTTCAAATATATTGATTTTAATTACAACACAGAATACAAAATGTACAGTGCTCATTTTGTATTTATTTTTTATTACAAATATTTGCACTGTAAAAAAAACAGAAGAAATCGTATTTTTCAATTCACCTAATACAAGTACTGTAGTGCAATCTCTATCATGAAAGCTGAAATTACAAATGTAGAATTATGTACAAAAAAACCTGAATTCAAAAATAAAATCAGTGTAAAACTTTACCGCCTACAAGTCCATTCAGTCCTACTTCTTGTTCAGCCAATCGCTCAAACAAGTTTGTTTACATTTATGGGAGATAACGCTGCCCATTTCTTAATTACGACGTCACCTGAAAGTGAGAACAGGCATTCACATGGCACTGTTGTAACTGGCGTCGCAAGATATTTACATGCCAGATGCGCTTAAAATTCATATGTCCCTTGATGCTTTAACCACCATTCCAGATGACATATGTCCATGCTGCTGACGGGTTCTGCTCGATAATCCAAAGCAGTGTGGAATGACATGTTCATTTTCATCATCATGAGTCAGATGCCACCAGCAGAAGGTTGATTTTCTTTTTTGGTGGTTTGGGTTCTGTAGTTTCCGAATCAGAGTGTTGCTCTTTTAAGATTTCTGAAAGCATGCTCCACACCTCATCCCTCTATTTTGGAAGGCACTTCAGATTCTTAAATCTTGGGTTGAGTGCTGTAGCTATCTTTAGAAATTTCACATTGGTATCTTCTTTTCATTTTGTCAAATTTGCAGTGAAAGTCTTCTTAAAATGAGCATGTGCTGGGTCATCATTCAAAACTGCTACAACATATGGCAAAATGCAGGTAAAACAGAGCAGGAGACATACAATTCTCCCCCAAGAAGTTCAGTCACAAATTTAATTAGCGCATTATTTTTTTTAATGAGCATCATCAGCATGGAAGCATGTCCTCTGGAACGATGGCCGAAGCATGAAGAGGCATATGAATATTTAGCGCATCTTGCACGAAAAATTTTTGCGACGCCAGCTACAACAATGCCATGCGAACGCATGTTCTCACTTTCAAGTGACATTGTAATTAAGAAGTGGGCAGCATTATCTCCCTAAATGTAAACAACCTTGTTTTTCTTAGCGATTGGCTGAACAAGAAGTAGGATTAAGTGGATTTGTACATGCTAAAGTTTTACATTGTTTTGTTTTTGAGTGCAGTTATGTAACAAAAAACCCTACATTTGTAAGTTGCACTTTCGTGATAAAGAGACTGCATTACAGTACCTGTCTGAGGTGAATTGAAAAATACTGTTTCTTCTGTATCATTTTTACAGTGCAAATATTTGTAATAAAAATAATATAAAGTGAGCACTGTATATTTTGTATTCTGTGTTGTAAATGAAATAGATATATGAAAATGTAGAAAAACATACAAAAATATTTAATAAATTTCAATTGTTATTCTATTGTATAACAGTGCAATTAATCGCAATTAATGTTTTTAATTGCGATTAATTTTTTTTTAGTTAGTCACATGAGTTAACTGCGATTAATCAACAGCCCTAGTTATAATACATTACAATCTGGAGACAGGAAGAACAAGCCTGGGTGAATTAACAGACACCATACAATAAGATACACCTTACAACTGTTCCTTGCCCCCACCATCCCAGTGCTCAGCCCCCTTCAACTGACCTTACAGCTGGAATGGCTGCAGGTCCTCCTCTTGCTCTTCTTTAGTTTGGGGTCACTGCTCCCTTCATGGCAGGAGCACGAACATTCCTTCACCCCATCCACCCACTCCATCTCCTGGAAATAAACACACCAGCTGACATGGACTTTCCTGATCCACACAGAGCACTGCACAGATAACACATACACACCAAACAGAAGCAAGTCACAGGCTGGCCAGTCCACAAAAAGAGCCAGAGCAGGGCCAGTCTGACACCCCCCAGGGAGAACTAAAGCAAGTAAACTGCCAACAGAGATCAAAGCAGCTGAAGTTTTGGGCAGAAGCATTTTAATCTCTTTCATCCTGTTGCCTAACTCTTTACAGACTAGGACCATTTCTACAGACATTTGTCTTCCTAGACATGTATTTGCCTGGAGTATGGAAGAGGCCATATGCTGAGGGCTAGTCAGATATCCCAGTCCCACCTTGTCATTGTTCTGGCCTCCAATCTCTTTCCTCTTTTTATTTTTCGAGGCTGTGTGCATCTTGGGGGTTTCCTCCTCCTCTTCTACATCTGGTAAGGACACCTCTTCAAACCCATCAAACTAAAAGAAGCACAGAGGCTGTGTTACCAGTACGGCAAGGGGAGCTTTCAGTATACTGACCTTTCATACTCTCTCCTACAAAGGGCTTTCTTTGCATCAAGCCCCATTTCAGGGCAGCGTGACAAGTTCACAATAATGTCAAAAGTAACAAGTGCTGAAAGAATTTGAATTTTCCACCCCGACCATCTCCAGCCACCCACAATCCCAGATCTTTATCCCATTTCTTCCTTTCTGGGTCTGTCGCCTCCCTATTAAGACTCTCAGTCTGAGGGATCCAAGCCTTCCTACTTCTCTCTCCTAGTTTAGAGAAAGGGTCTCCACCTCATACTCTTTCTCCTCTGTCCAGTTGATCTCCTCAAAGTGTCCCATGCGGCTGGCTGATGGACGTAAATGATCAAAGAAGATGGAGAATTCATCCTGCAGGTGGTCATGTCCTTTCAGCAGCTGCCACATCTGGGTCTTCAACTGTGGGAGAAAACTCTGGAGTAAGATAATGGTGGAACATGGCAATGGCTTCAAGGTCTGCACAACAAACAAGACCCTTTGCTAGAAACAAACACAAAAGCTCAGGCTCAATGTTACCACCTGTACTGTATTTCATTTTTGGATCAGAGTACTTCCAGGAATCATCCTGGCACTGAAGAATCTCCCCAGAAATCTTAGGGAGAGGTTACTTGAGACAAACTAAAGCATCAACCTGCAGGGTAATAAAAGCAAGGTGGGAAAGAGAAGATACATAGGGGCCAATTAGCTGTACAATCTTGTGCAGGTAATGATAGATCAGTTCTCTCTGCTCTTACTCCAGATGGCGGGGGGGGGGGTGTATATCAGAGCTGGTTACACCACTGCAATCTGGAAGTCAGAGGGGAAAGCGCTATGGGGTATGTACCTCTGCATTCTCAGGGCTGGCTGAGGGGGAGGGGAATATATAGAAGTTTGGTTACCTCTGCAATGTCCTGGGGGAGGCAGTCTGCACAGCTTTGCAGCACTTTGATGATCTTTTGATGGTGAGTGGGATTTTCAGCAAAGCAGATTTCCAGCTGCCTGAGGAACTTCCGGCTTTTGTCAAATGCTTGCTGCTCTTCAAACTGATCAGAGAACAAGGAGGATCTTTTCACTCCGGATACACCAATCTATATTTACAGGCATTTCTGATCTGCTTTGAGAAGCTATGTAAAGTATATCCGCTCCAGCCAAGAGTTTTACAACTCACTTTGGACTACAGACTGCAGGCCTCAAACAGAAAACTGGTTTCAAATCCCTAACGGCTTAAGAGGTGCAGTGCAAAAGTTAAACGAGGCCACATGTTTACTGAAAACAGTTTAGATTTTTAAATTTACAGATATACTAAGTTACGGAAGGCTGTAGCTGTGCATCATGCTGCAGCATTCCTCCACTGTGGAAGATTTTATGGAAAAGTTAACTAAATAATTAGCACCTCCATCCAATTTATCCCTGCCTCTATACTTAATTCTTCCTCCATTCCTGCAAGGTTCACTAAATTTGTCTTCTCAAACTCTGTTTGCTTCTTCCCTTTTACCTACCAATCCACACTCCAGAGCTTGCTCAGGCAAAAGAAAGGCAGCAAAGTCTGTGAGCAGCTGTGGCCACTCCTGCAGGAGGATCTGGAGAGTGGAATACAGATCCACGGCAGTTGGCTTGTGGGTGCTGGTCTCAAACTCATAGATAACACGAAGGAAGTCTTCATACTTCCCAGGCACATTCCGCAAAGCTTCGCGCACCTGCAAAGCGCATCAGACAGTTATGAGACTTTCTCCCCGCTTATGAAAACTCAGGAGGAAAGAAAAGTTAATTCAATAGCTTCTTCAATACTCAGTGCTTCTACATTACTTCGCATTTTCAAATTGCTGTACCAACAAACTAATTATTCTCTAGATTCAGGAGCATGGAATGGTCACAAGAGACAGAAGTGATCCCAAGTGGGTTACAAATTTTGGAAACACATCAGATCTGGATGGATTCTTCAGCTAAGTGGCTCAGGTGTTAATTCTGTTACACAGGAAACATTTATCAGGAAATGATAACTGGAAATGCCAGCATTTTGATTTTCTTTATTTTAATAGAAATACCAGACTCACGTTCTGTCTGATGACAAAGCTCTAAGGTCAGCCTGTTCGTTCTTACCCTGTTCAGATAGGCCTGTGCAAATGCCAAATCCTTCTGTTCCCTGAGAGGGTCTCTCTCCAGAATCTCCTCATCATACAGCAGCAGCAACTTGGAGGTGTCTTTGCTGGCACGAGTCCGTCCCCTCTTATTCCTGGCTCTCTGGGAGTTCCTGTTTTTCCCAGGCACTTTCACATTCTCATCTGAAAGCACAGTCCCCATGCAAATTCCTCATTCCAGGGAAATGCAAAACCCGTCGATGTTGGTGCTGTGGACCATACTAACTGCCAGGAAAGGGTTCCCTTCCTTTTATTCATCATTAGGCCCTGACCCACAGACATACTCATGTCCTGCCAGAGCAAGGAATGTGTTTGTGGGTCATATAAGCTCCCCTTTATTTTGTGGGAGACCACAGAAAATGAATGTAAAGAGAAGTGAACTGTGTATTATAAATTTTATTGAGTATCCTTATCCCACTGAGTCAGCTGAACAGATTTCTTCATTAGAGTGTGGAAACACTTGCCTCATTTTCACGGTCACTGAATCCTTTCCAAACTTACAGCTCAAATACACCCAGTTAGCAGAGACCATGAGATAAAGACCAGGCCAAGGCCTTGATGCAGAGACTGAATGAACTGAGTACAGTACATCTGATCCCTGTTACTAATATGCCTCACATTCTCCTATTTTGGAGAGTCAGGGCACAACAGAGCTCGTATCACAAGGAATGAAGAGTAGGAAAGATGCTTCAGTGATGAGGGCACTTGTCTAGAACTTAGGAGAGACAGATTCCGTTTCCTGCTCTACCACAGGTTTCCCATGTGATCTTGGACAAGTCACTTAACCTCTCTGTGGCTCATTCCCCATCTGTAACAGGGGAATAAGAACGCTTCCATACTTCACATGAGTGTCATGAGGATAACTACAGTAAAGACTGTGAAGTGCTGTGAAATCAACTGATGAAAAGCTCTATATAAAAATCTAGGTGGTATTATTATTATTATTATTCATGAGGGTCTAGGTCTCCGCCTCTTCCTGGGCCTGCTTCACAATCTGGGAAGGCGCGGTCTTGCTTTTGGAAAACAAATTAAAAAAAAATATGCCAGAAGCCCACAGATCTGCTGGATTTAGGATTATTTTCAGCATTGCTAGCTCAATCTTCCTCCCCATTCCTAAACCCTGTGGTTTTGAGTCCTGCTTACCGACTTCACTTACATGGGGACTTTTTTAGTCCCACTAGCAGATTCTGCTTTGTTGCTAACGTATCTGGATTCTATTCTGAATTACACAGAATAAGCAACTCCATTCTGACTGCAGAATCTTTATCATCAGTGATGTCTGATGAAGAAAGAATCCCAATCACTTTTCAGTTCCCAGGATGAGCCACCGGAAAACTCATCTTGTGACTTGTACATTCAAACAATATGACCCATAAAGGCCTGAAAGAGACCACAGAACCCCACAATCTCATTTTTGCAGTCAGATTTCAGAGTATAACTGCACTGCAAGTGGATAGATAGGAGGGGATGCAGAGAACTGTTTTTGTAGACTCTTGTTTCTCAAAGCCTCTTTTCCAAAAGCAAGGCAACACTGTTAAACCATGAGGAAATTACACACTTGTTGTTTTGCTGCAGCAGACCAGTTCTGTTTCCGCACCATGACAGTCTGCACCCCTATGTTCATCCCTTTTACAAGACTATGATAAATTTTGTATAAGGTAAACCTTGTGAGGTATCGCTTGAAAACTCAATAAATTGCTGCTCAGGATTGTCCTGGTAAAATACATGTGGTAACACTATATGTAAAGTTATAAAATTCTACTCTATGACATTACTAAGACATGTTCCACGTTTAGAAAAGCAGCCACAAACCAGTTCCTCAGAGACAAAAGGCAAACTGATGCCTCAGCCAGGTGTCAACAAAATCAAATGGACTATCACCTGGTTAAGTGTTGCCAACTTAGCTACTTTGTCAATAGATTTAGTAAAAAAAAAAACAGGAGTACTTGTGGCACCTTAAAGACTAACAAATTTATTTGACTTCCTAGTGAAGAAATAAGTGTCAAAGTAACCAGTGACAAATCTAGCAACTTTCACTGCTGATTACAGTGACATTCAGAGAAAAAAAAGTCACCAATATGCATAGTCAAAAAATCATTCTCAAGCAGCTCAATAATGTTAATAAAATCCATTCCATGCTCTTACTACATTCTGTTGCACTCCAGGTCAATCTCATTATGTCTCAACTGAACATGTCCTCGGAAGGAATCACATTCCAGGGCTTCTTGGGCTGAGATCACTAAAATCTGCAGGCAAGGAAAAGAAGTTGGAGGAGGCTAATTAAATGCTTTACTAAAGCCAGGTGCACTTTGGAGAGAGCAGCATATTAGCCAGGGCTTGTTTTTAACCAAATGTGTTTTCTCACTGCTCCATAGTAAGATAAAAGGTGTAGCTATCTTGATTTCGGCTCCCCTTTACTCCTTCCCCTGGGTTGGCCTAGGGTTAGCAGCCCAGCTGTTACATTTGATCCCACTACAGAGTAGCAAGAAAGCATTTGGATAAAAACAAACCCTGGCTAATGTGCTCTCTGCAAAATGTGCCTGGCTTTAGCAAAGTATTTAATTAGCCTCCAGATTATAGTGATTCCTTGCCTGCAGATTATAGTGATCTCAACCTAAGAAGCCTTGGAATGAGTTTCCTTCTGAGGACATGCTCAATTGAGATGTAATGAGATTCAGTTTCACATCAAGTCAATGTCATAAGAAGAGCATGGAATGGGTTTTATTAACACTATAGAGCTGCTTGTGAATGATTTTGTAACTATACTCACCTGGGCGCGCGCACACAATATATATCTCATACACACTATACATACACACACACTCAGGAGGTTCCAATCACCACAGACTTTGTCTCCTGAACCTCAGATGGAGATGATTCTCAAAGAAGAGAAAAAAAGCATAAGAATGGGGAACAGATCCCCCAAGTTATTCCTCTCTTTCTTTCTACCCATGGTGGCCACAACATCTGAGGAATAAAGAAACAGCTTTGGACTGAGGGAAGGATGCTGTCTGAAAGAAATTCAGCCAGTAAAACTGCTGAAGCATGTGGTGAGAGACTTTTGTGTAAAATTCACTTAGCTTGTTAAGATAGGTGTTAGTTACCTTTTACTTTTATTTTCTTATTACCAATTCTGACTTTTTATGCCTCATTACTTGTAATATTATAGAAAGATACTTTACTGTTTTATCTAAACCAGTGTCCTTGGACTGAAGTGTCTGGGAAACTCCATTTAAGATAAGAGGATTTGTGCATATTTTCTATTAATAAAATGACAGACTTTATATGAGCTTGTGTCGTCCAGTAGAGGGCTAAGCAGTACAAGATGCACGTTTCTGGGGGAAAGTCTGTGACTAGGAATTTGCTTGGTGTTGCTCCACAACAGTGTAACTCAAGAGTGGCTGGCCATAGCACTCATACAGTATAGTTAGAGTAATTTACATGCTGAAGGCTGTGTGTGAACAGACCAGGAGTGATTGCTCTCACAGTGAAGCAGTGTAAAAGGCACCTCAGATTGGAGAATTGAGGGGACACAGCTATTCAACAGTCCAGGTTGTACCCTGAGTAATGTCACACCTCCATATAGAGATAATTAACTCACCTGGTGGCATTCTGTTGGTTTCCGCCTCTGGGGCAACCTTTGTAAAAATGAAGGCAGATTTGGGTTCCTCAGCTAAATCTTCAGCTATCTCATCTGTCATTTCATCTTCTTTTTGCAAACTCTCCATTCCTTCCCCTTCTCCCTCCTCCTCCTCTTCCTCTTCTGGCTCTGAGTTCTCTTCCTGGGAATTCTCTTCCTCAGAATCTCCCTCCTGGCTCAGACGCCTCTCTGTTGCAAGCCAAGTCAGTTTTTCCATTGTCTCCTTTAGATCAAAGCACCCAAAAATCTTTAGTCCTTGTATGCCATTCAACCACCTCCTCATTTATTTGTAATCCTAACTACTAACCCCAGGTATCAACTTAGTTCTTGCCAACTAATGATTAACATAATTAACAGTGACATGATACCATCTAACCCAGGAACGGGAGCTGCCAGCCTCCACACGGCTGCTAAAATCAAAGTAATCTGACATTCATTTACAAGTGTGAAACTGTGCATGTATTTCTTTGGTAGAGTTTTGTCTATTTTTTATGCTTTCTTTGAATTACTTTATCCTGGGGAACTCTCATTAAAAATAATTTCTGCAAAGTGCGCAGAACAAACAAGGAGCAAGCTCAGCTGAGGAAGCCCTTGCAACTCCAGAAGAATTGAAACCTGGCCATTTGCAATTTATGCTCCTAACCTAGTCTGTAAGCTCCTCAGGACAAGAGTTGGTCCTTTAATTTGTAATGTGCCATGCACACTCTTGGCACCATATAAATACACAATGAGATGGTTCTCACAAAAGTGTGGCTTTATCTCATTTGCAGAATTCACTATCTAGGCTGCTACGTTTTTACCTGAAGTTCTGGCACAGAAAGCACGGACTCTTCTGATGCTGATGACATTTCTTCTTCATCCTCCTCATCTTGAGTAAAATCATCGAAATCCTCCTCCTCTTCCTCTTCTTGTCCGTCCTTCTCTCCCACTGCTTCAGGGCCAGCTGGTGTCCCTACAGACTGACCATCCACACTGGATGAGTCCTCTGGTTTCCCCAATGGACTACTGAACTCTGCATCAACATCTGTTGAATGAGAGGCATTCTTGGAAGACTCATGGCTCATTTCCACCCCAGCCGTATCAATGTCTTCCAACTGCTGCTCATCCTGGGTGGGTGCCTCTACTTCTCGTCCCTTCTCCTGATGGGACGTGCACTCTTTTTTAATTTCCTTCTGTTCACTCAGATGCTCAGATGTGACCTCCATGTCCAGCTCTTGCCCTAGATCCAGTATGAACTCCTCCTTTATTTCAGCATTCAAGTTTTTCTTCTCCTGAGTTGGGTTTGTTTCTTCTAGGGCATCACTGGAATCTTCAGGTTCAGTTTTCACTGTTTCTCCTAAATCCTCGAGATGAGGTAAGAGGTCCACGGGTAATGGCTCCAAGGCCGCCTTTTCCATTGTCTCCACAACTATCCAGCTATAACACTCACTCTCTTTAACCTTCTCCTGGCTGTCATTGTCTGGAGTAGCAGGACCTGTGCTATGTTCCTTCTTGGGGGAGATGGCAGAACATGAAGAGTAAAGCTCTTGGGGTTCGACTTTAGGCTCAGCTATGGGGAAGGAATTTTCATCATTTACAGCAAGACGGGAAGTGGCTGGATTCAACTGCTCTTTGTCTTCAGCAGTTGATGAAGCAGGAAGACCTACAGAGTTAGGAGAGGCTATCAAGGGAGGAATAGAAGAGGACACTAGAGGCTGATTTAATGGGCATGGGAAGGTGGTGGGATTTACCAACAAAGTTGTAATTGGAATAGCCTGAGTGCCCCTGCCAACTGTTGTGTTTATGGGCTGAATCATATTGCAGCCATTGCCAATACTAACCACTTTCACTGTAGCAGCAGGTACCGTAAAGATGACAGGGGCTGGATGGATCAAAGGGGCAGCCTTTATCAGAGGGGTGGATTTTGTTCCCTTTTTCTTTTGGTGCCCCCTGCGGACACAAGGTTTGCGGATTTTTGAGGCAGTCAATGCTGGTATCATTTTTGTCTGAAAAGTCACAGGGGTTGAGGATACTAGTGCTGGTGGTATAGCAGCTGGAAGAGAAGTTCTGGAATCAGATTGTAAAGTGGAAAGCACGCTCTGAAATTCAAAGCAATCGCCACTTCCCACTGCTGAAGGGATGTTCAAATGCTGCATTCCTGGCATAGTCTGCATAATTGTAGCTGGTTGGATTAACCGGGGAATTTGAACCACAACTTTGCTAGGAGGAGCTTCTGATTGGGGTAACTTTACAGCAGCTTTCTGAATATTAATAGTGTTGGCACTCGGCTGCAGACAAGGACTTGGTCGAATGAGTAGGGGCTTCAGGGCTGCAGACCCCTGCCGCCTCCAAGCTCTCCTGGAGAAACGGTTGGCAAGAGGCTTCAGTGTCAGCACTATTCCCTTGGGCATGAGCAGAGGGTATTTTTCATCACATTGCGATTCCAAAGTTTCTTTTTCTGTCCTCAAAAGAGCAGATTCTGCACTGGGTGAACCTGCTGCCTCCCCAGCATCTTCTGCTAATTGCTTCAGCTCCCTTTGAATGGAGGATAAACTTGCCTGCAGGAGAAAAGAGCTTCAGTTATTTAAGTCCCCTGACCCTTACCACCTTCAGGCAACGCAGAAAACATTATTCCAGCGCAAGAGGCAGAGACTTATTTTGATTCACTTTATGAATAAGTATATTTTATTTACTGCCCACTGTAAACGCTAACAGGATGTAACGATCTGGAAGGAGCAATGTGATCATAAAGTTCATGACCTTGATGTGTCTCTTCCAAACTGGTTTGTAAAGACTCTCTTAGCAAGAGTCAAGTGTCATCAATTCCCCAATAGGATGATCATGTAATAAAACCCTGAACTAGGGTTTGGGGGATCTGGGTCCAATTCTTGGCTCTGCCACATACTTCCAGTGTGACCTTGGCAAGTCAGTTAATTTCTTCGTGCTTTGATTCATCCCTTCCACACAAGGGGTTGCGAAGAAAAAAATAATGGCTGAGAGGCATTTAGGTACTACAGGTATAATGGCCCCGTAACATGAGAGAACAACATTCAAATCCCAAATCTGCATTTTTATTCCCAGGGCAACAAGTCCACAATGAGAACGTCTGTCTCTCAATAAGACTGTTTGGTGCAGCGAGGAAGATGGTAATTGCTGCCTGTAAGGTGGTGGCCAGCCTGCCCTGACATATAAACTGCAAGCAGCAGCACCAGTGTCACACAGCCAATATTCTAACCAGCTGAATTAAACAGTTCAAGCCGACAGCACTAAAAGGTAATCAGCTCTAGGGATAAGATGGGTGGAGGCATGATGCTTCTAAACAGCAGGCACTGTACCTTCAGCCAGAATGGCAAATGCTGCTCTTCCCTCTCCACAGGGGGTTTGCACTCAGAAGGCTGGATTTCCTCACAACACTTGAACAAAATCGGCAACTGCTTTGTTCTTTTATAATACTGAGGAGATGGGGTGGTGGAAGGAAAAAAAAAAAAAAGAAGCAAGGTCAGCAATCCCCATCCTTCATTAGTCTAACTGCCAGAGTTACTCCTACACTGATGGAGTGTTGCTCAAATGTGTATCTATTAAGAAATGGAAAGGAGGGCTGAACAAAATCTTATGTCCTTTTTGACCCATTTCTCTGGACAGATCATTGGTGTAGCACATGTGTGCACTCACTCTACTTCCGTACAGTATGCAAATCTACTGGTAGGAAGCTCATTATTTCTGCATTATGTGAATTACAGTTGTATGAAGTATCAGAGGGGTAGCCGTGTTAGTCTGGATCTGTAAAAGCAGCAAAGAGTCCTGTGGCACCTTACAGACTAACAGACGTATTGGAGCATGAGCTTTTGTGGGTGAATACCCACTTCATCGGATGCATGACCTTGTATCAAGGTTCTCTGTAGTAGGTGTTGTGTTCTTGAGAGACCAGGCAGCAATCAGAGCAGTTGTAAAAGGTAAGTACAGAGGGCAGGGTCTCTGAAGGAGTCTTCATTCTTATTGGAAGTGAGGTGTCATGGTCTCTGAAGAAATTAAGTGCAGACCGAATGTAAACACTTCAGGAAAGGAACTGTGTCTTCCATTATGTTTGGGCAACACCTCGCAAACATGTAAAATACAAATGCATACAAACTATAGATTGTGTCACTTACTCTGATGATATTATCAGGGGCACGGTTCATATTGAGGTTCTTGATTCTCACTGTCAGCTGGTGCGCAGTCTTTGCTGGCAGGAGATACTTGCTGATCAAAGGTTTAGGAAACTCTGTCCCTTCAAAGTGCTTCAGACCCAAAGCTAATAAACTGAAAGGAAAAAAAATTCCGCCAGACAATGATTCAAATCAAAAGAAACTGCAAATGCTCTCAGCTTGTCCTTCATATCTGTTAACATCCCTGGAGTTTCTCAATCTGGTTAGCCACAGCAACACAGAGAAGACAGAGTATGGAATTAAAACAGCCCAATCAACTGCTGAATCCTCAACATGGTTTAATCTAATGAAACAAATTGTTAACGACGCCAACACAGAACTCGACTGGAGACACATTAATAAATCAAGATGGGGAGTACGTTGGTTCAGGAACATCTCAGCGCACTCAGATTTGTCCCTCTGATCACGTTGGAAGTCAGTACACATATTGGCATGGAAAATCCACAAAAGACTAAATCTGTCTGGCCTACTGAACTAATAGCAATTGTTCTACTGCTGGGAACAAGGGGCCAAAGTTGCCATCTGATTGTGCTATTCCAGAATGTCCAGATATTCCATCAGTTGGCTACAGCACCCTACTTTTTCCCCCATGGAAAGATGCCCCCTTTTTTTTTTTTTCTTTCTTTTTTTTTTTTTTTTTTACACACACACACACACACACACACACAAACATTGAACACCTACTTGTCCTCTGCTTTTGTGAAGATAATCTTGTTCTGGGGGGCTTTGGCCTTCAGGGAGCAAATTGGTAACAGCTCTGGGTACATAAAGACTTTTCTCGTTGCCAGAATCCATGCCACTTGCTTTGGAAGACAGGGGAATTCATTTGCTGTGAAAAGAATCTGCAGATCAGCACAAGTTGATGAACCTCACAAGCATAGATGCTTAAATTCTGAAACTCACCATTACTTTATTGTAAAAGCTGTAATCCCTATAACTCCTGTTGTGAAAGCAGTACAGGCTGGGGTTACTTTCCCCAAAAAAATCTTTGGACTTTGGTTTAGAACACAAGAAACTAAAACTAAGAATTTAATCTAGCCCAGCAAAAGTTACTTTTCTTTTTGATTTCCCCACACATGCAGTATCAGCTCTGTGGAAGGATGGAGCAGCTCCAATTGACTCTAATCAGTGAATGGCTTCATTTGACTCTAATCTGCCTATCATTTGGCTAAGAGAAAGTCATGACAAAAATTTCCAAAACAATCCATTCAGAATGCTTTTTAATTTTGCAATTTCATAGTTCAAGTCCCTAGTCCTGTTAGTAGAACCATCGCAACCAAAAGAAAATGTCTTTGATGCATCACTCAAACCACTGGAACAATTTTTTCCAATCTATTGTTGCTTTCCTGATGGATTTCCAAAGCTTGAAACATCTGCAAACATATCATGCATTCCGGACTACCAAGCTAAGCAATCTTGTACAAATCCCTATGATGTGATCTCACTGTGTCACATTTTCATGGCTTAAGTAGAAAAAGATAGCCAATAATACTGAGGTCATTGTTTAAAGACATGTTAGAAACAGTGCTGCAAAATAACACTAAATTCTATTTCAAATCATAGCAAAAAATCTGGAATCCATCTCATTTGAGGGGAGGGCATCACGCAAAAGGCTATTACTACCCTACAAACCTGCCCCTTCAGCTACATACCACTCTTCTTCACAGTTTTGCGAGGGCTCCAATCAACTTTGACCTGGGCATGAAAGTCTTCAATGAGCTGCAACGCTCCCTTCAAGTTACATGGTTGGAACACTGTTTGAAACTTGGGATGGAACTGCTGACGAAGGAGCATGGAACTGTGAGCAAAGTTACTCAGCTCAGTCTGAAGAGTCAAATACAAAGGAGATAAAGGGACTTGCTTTCAATGTAAGTAAGTACTCATGTATGTAGAAGTCATTCAGAAAGCAAACTTGCCAGATAGGAGGCAGAGAAAGTTTCAGTTATTGTCAACCCTGCTTTTCAGAGATACCGAGCCATGAGACACAATTGATTACATTTATTCTGCTCTGAAACTGTAAAGCCCCAGCTCTGCTGTGAGTTATTACTCCCCCATTCCCATGCAGAACCATTAAAGATCACAGACCAGTCACAGAAATTGTTCTAAGGATGACCTTTTCAAGCTTTGTTTTTAATCTTTTAAAAAAAAAAAAATACAAAAAACATGCCAACACAGAGCACTGTGTTATTGCCATTACCACACAGATACAAACTCGTTCAGTAAGCAATTGATCAAGCATTAGTATGTAGATGATACTATCATTTGAAACAAATGTTAAGGAAATATTTCTCAGCTGAATGAAGTCAGATTTTGGTTTTTTTAAGCTTTGCAGGGCATTCCCACTAACCAACCCACCCTCACTGGGATCTTTTGTGCTTCCCTCAGCAAATACCCACATAGGCTTCAGACAAGTATAGCATAGGCATTAGCTGAACACGCTTCTCTCACCCAAGCCTTCAATTCCAACCTGCAGCAGTCCTGCTAATCCCACCCTCGTCATCTCTAGAGCAGGGACTGTCTGTAGTGCCAGACTGGATGGAGGTTTGTGTTAAAACTAACCAGAAAACTAATTTTCACCTAAACTGGCACCGTTAGTGCACTAGCCCACTGCACTAACTAGGCTCCCCTCCCACGACAGCAAACTCTCTCTCACAGTGCTGAACCATTTAGCAACGTAAAGGCAGCTGCAGCTACATAATACTGCCTCTCCTTCACTGCTCATTTTTGAAAATACAGACCAAGACATCTTGATTAAAGACAATGGCAACCTTTATTTTTGTGACAGAATTATTGTATTTCTAACTTTAGCTAGATCCTTACCAGAAACATCCTCGTGGTGCTGGCTTCTGAACTTAGACTAGAGTTGGAGCTGGTGAGAAGGTGGATTTGAGTCAGGAGCTGGACATGCTGGAAGAACAGGGCAGACAGATGAAGCTTTTCCATACACTAAGACACTAATATCCAAAAATACTGGAAAATATTCTAAAGCACCAACAGGCAGAGCAGGTTATATCTCCTGGGTCTCAAAATAAGTGTTGGCTACAGACATACCTCAGCTAACAGAGAGCTTGAAATAATTTTTAGTGCTGACATCTTAAGCAATTACCTTAAAAATACACAAGCACACACTAGTGACAACTACAGTTCAGAGAAATTTCCACAGTAAGCGAAACCAGTAGTAAGAGGTTTGATGCAGGAATCACTTGGGGAAATCCTGTAGTTTGCATTTGCAGGAAATTATCCTAGATGATCACAGTGGTCCCTTCTGGCCCTAAACTTTTATAAATCATTTAAACTAAAACATGATAGCTGAGAATATAAATGCACAAAAGTCAGGAAATTCAAAATTAGGGTTCATAGAGCAACGTGAATGGGTACTCCTAGGAATTCTGCGCACAATATTTTAAAATTCTGCATATTGTATTTGTCAAAACAACACAATATAATCACCATTTTCAATTATTTTAGTAATTTATTTCAAAATACCTGTCAGCAAGCATGTCTATGACAATACAGACAAAAAAAAAGATCCAGGAAATGTTTTTTTGACAAATAGATTCCTTACTGGGCATATTAGCACATCTATATGGCTCCACCGAGCAAGAGGGACAGAGTCTCACACGCACACCCAGCTCTGCCCCCGATCCAGGAACGGGGCAAGCAGGCTCAGCCCAGCAGGATAAAAGATTGGGGGATCCAGGTGTGTGGTGAGAGGGTTCAGGTGAAGGTGATTGGGGCTCAGCAGGGGGGAAAGGTGTGTGTTGGGGGGTGGGGCTCAGCACAGGGGTCATGGGGCTTGGTGGGGTGATGGTCTGGGTGCAGCTGGTTGGGGGCTCAGTGGGGTGGGGCAGCTCACCATATAGTGATCCCTTCCCCTGCAGCTGGGGAGAGATGGACGCAGGAAGTGGGGCTGGATGTGGAGCTTTCTGCAGTCAGGAGCAGCCCATGCAGGGGAAGAGGAAGCCCTGTTCTCCCCACACCCAGCTAGGACTAGCAGCTGCAGCCCAGCGCCCGGTAGGAGCCACCAATTGTGGCATCCCCAGCCCTGCGCCTCCCTGGCTCCAGACACACCGCCATAGCAAGAGAGACAGACAGCCCAGCCCCCCCACCCCAACCCCCGAGAGAGTGATTTACATCTCCTTTGCTGCTCCCAACACCCAAACCAGACGTCTGCCTCCCAGCTCATGTGAATCAGTTTTTCTGCAGGGGACATTAATTCTGCACTTGCGCAAATGCACAAAGTTCCCCCAAGAGTAAATGGGGCTATAACACACTTTTAGTGCTCTGCATTACTGCTTCATATACCTATGTGAAAGTTATCCCAACACTATAGGAATTCCGGATAAACACATTTGCATGAGCCCAACTGGAGTTCCATATCTTGGTTTACTGCTGAAAAATTAAAAGCGTCACATACCACATGTGAAACCCATGTTTACATGGCATGGCTCTCAAACCTGTGTGCTTCCACCAATAGAAAGAGACAGTCTGCTAGTGGGTTTGAACTACTCTATCTGGGTCATCAAAAGGACCTTATGCTGATGACCACATCCAGGGGTGCTGCATCTCAAGTGAATGGTATGCAATTTTCAAGCAGAAAATATGTCTCCCAGTCTGACGGCGAACCACTGATACCTGCTTTGACTATGGTCTTTCAACCAGTTGTGCACCCACTTTATAGTGAATGATTTCCAGCCAAAAGGATAATATTTTCAGAAAGTTAGGCCACAAAAATAGGGGTTTAGAATTAAATCATTGCTTCAATACAGTCAGATTAAAGCATGACTGCTACAGCTTTCTCACATCTAGTTAAGGAGGACGGAATTCACCTCTTGGCAACCACTTCCCTTGGATGATTTTAATTCATTCCAGAAAGTGGTACCAGATTGTAGTGCACAGATCTGCTTCACTAATGTTATGGTACCAGATTCCAGGGTACAAAATTTGTACCGTAATTCAATAGGCAACTTGCTTGAGTGCTTCCTGTAGCACTGATGGTGCCACCATGCTATGCAGAGGCCTTTGCCCTGCAGTTGACAATGAAGCTGTGATAAGATGGTGTAATATTTGTGTCTGATAATTTCTACATCTCTTACCTGCTGCATTTGCTGATGCAGCCTCTTTCTCTGCCCCATGTCCAAAACTAGGGTCTGAAGTGGCTTCTCAATTTGAGGTTTTGACCTCTCCATCTCCTGTGGCTGCTTGGTCGAAGATTTCTTTATTCTCAGCTGTTCAAGCTGTTCCTTCACTGTCCGGTGCTGTTCGTTGAGTAAGTTGGCCAGAGGCTCTTCAAATCTGTTTCAGATCAAGCAGACAGTATTATGCCAAGTCCATGACTTACAGACACCACACTTAATGACCTGGTGTATCAAGTAGATTTCACTTAGTTTCTGCAAAGCACAATTAAAATATTAATTACATTTCTATAGCACCTTTCATCTCAAAGTACCCAAAGTATTTTATAAACCTGGTATACAGCACCTATTCATTCAACAGCCCAAAGCAAACGTTAATTTCCTGTCCAAAATTGTTAAGGCAAATCCCGTGTCTCGTTAAAGCTGTGAGAACTTAGAGAATCAGAATAGAATTACCTGAGGTAAAGTTTGGCCACCACACCAGGATTAATTAATAATCCTGTTCTTGATAAAAGTGTCATGGAATCTTTAATGACCACAAGCAGTCAGGGTTTTAGTTTTACATCTGAATGCAGCATCTTCAGAAGCACCATGCCACTCTAACACCATGTTGGGGTACTGGTTAGTTACAGACTCAGGGTATGTCCACACTACCCACCGGATCCTATCGGGGAATCGATTTATCGTGTCTCCGAACGCTCTGCCATTGACTCCGGAACTCCACCAGAGTGAGAGGCGGAAGCGGAGTTGATGGGGGAGCCGTGGCCGTCGATCCCGCGCTATGAGGACAGGAGGTAAGTCGATCTAAGATACGTCGACTTCAGCTACGCTATTCACATAGCTGAAGTTGCATATCTTAGATCAATACCCACCCCTGCAGTGTAGACCAGGCCTCAGATAAAAGCATTCCCTACTCAATCACCAGTATCATTTCCTCCACCATCTTATTCAAGTACTCACATACCACTGTAATGGCCATGGTATAAGAACCTAGATAAGACATTGCTAAAAAGAGATCATTCAAGAACTAGACCAGACCTGACCCAAGGTTGTGGGATTAAACAAGATCACAGCCCAAAGTATTATGGCTGCTGGCTATTACCATCATCAGTCCCAATGAAATCACTTGCAGCTCTCCAATGCTGTGGACACACTTTGTAAATATTAATGATGTGCCCCTGAGTTTTACTCAGCAGGCTATTTTATTACATGTTTGTTTCTGCTGCAGCAGAGAAGTGGTGTAAATATTCCTGTCATTGCAAACAGCTTTAAGTGTCAGCCTGCTTATGACAGAGCTCTATAGATAGCCCAATCAACACTTTCCCACCTCTGACCCAACTGGGATCAGCTCCACTTCCACAACAGACCCAGCATGTGCACTCAAAGCTAGTCACAATCAAGGCCCCTCTAAGACATTCACATCACAAGATACTAAAGGGAAGGAACCAATGGAACAAATAGGTGAAAATTTCCCACAAAATTACCTCCCTAAAGAAGTCCAGGAACAACACTATGTACAGATAATACCAGGGAAGAGGAAACCAGTTAGGAGGAGGACTTACCCCACCTTACCCCATACAGACGAGGGAAATGAGCATGAAATACCCTTCACACTAAGACTGTAGCTGGTCTAAGATTTCCACACTCCCCTCCAGTACTGCTCATCTGGAGAGAATGGTGCAGTTGCCCAGCAGTCACTTTAGCTCCCTTCCCAAACAGATACAGCTTAGTCTTGAGCTGAGCTGCCCCATAGACAAGGAGTCTTTATTCAAACTGCAGTTCACTTTCAGCCCCCCAGTTACTGTTACCATTTCAATAGTAAGCCACAATTTGTCAAAATAAATATTAACTAAGAACAAGAGAAGGATCATGAGACTGAAGCCGATCAGCTCCAAGTCACCGGCTAAAATTTAGCCCATGCTAGTAATTATCAAAAAGGTGTCATATGTTGTCCACAGCTGACAGTTGCTTCAGTCTCGTGCCCCTACACAGCTCTGCCAGTCCAACTCTTTCCTGACTAGCAGCACCCACCTGTTCAAGAAGTGATGTGCACTGGGAGATTTGGTAGGCAATGGCCAGTACAGTAGAACTTTAGAGTTACAAACTGACAGGTCAACTACACACCTCATTTGGAACTGGAAGTACGCGATCAGGTAGCAGCAGAGAACACCCCCCCAAAAAAAGGAACAATACAGTACTGTGTTAAACGTAAACTACTAAAAAACTAAAGGGAAAGTTTAAAAAAAGATTTGATAAAGTAAGGAAACCTTTTCTGTGCTTAGTACCAGAGGGGTAGCCACGTTAGTCTGTATCCACTAAAACAACGAGGAGTCACTGGACTCCTCATTGTTTCTGTGCTGGTTTCATTTAAATTAAGATGATTAAAAGCAGCATTTTACTTCTGCATAGTAAAGTTTCAATGCTGTAAAGTCAATGTTGAATTGTAAACTTCTTAAAGAACAACCATAACGTTTTGTTCAGAGTTACAAACATTTCGGAGTTATGAACAACCTCCCTTCCCGAGAGTTCGTAACTCTGAGGTTCTACTGTACTTGAACACAGCCCAGCTCTTCAACGGTGCCTTCATATTACCAAGAAAGCTGGAGGTAGTAAGTGAACTCCTCTGGAGGAAGTTAAAAAAGCTGTCACCCTTCAGCTGTGTTGCTAGAATACAATCCAGTCCCTCAATGACCCCTCTTTCTGAGGTCCACTGCCTTTCCTTCAATAAAAGCCGCTATTACATTCTCCTTCAGGGCATTGCCTCCTTCTTCCTGGCCCCTTCACTGAAAGCGCTGTCCGTACTGGCTCCCTCCATGATACCTACAAATTGCAGCAAATACACTGCTGTACCAGGGAGTCAGAGCAAAAGGGCCATGGACACCATCGCCATCTGGATGGTATGTGTGTGGCTTCCATCTTCCTTCTATTACATCTTATTTGACAGCTGGGTGCCCGGACACCCTCTGCAGTTTTTATTGAGACCAGACAGTCATACCTAAGTGCCTGTGGTGTGTTAAAATTCGGCCGTGACTCTGCAACAGTGTCCTCATCCTCTGGGCCTTCATCCTCCATGTTGGAGAAACCCATCTCATCCTGGAACTGACAGGAAATAAAGCTCAGCAGTTGTCAGGTATATGAGGCTCTGTCTGAGGTTCAGGGAATCACTTTTAGTACAGAGGGGTTTCTGGCTCAGTTTAAAATTAATCACAATGGACCTATACTGATGTCATCAGCAGCTAACATGCTCAGCCCCCTTGGGTCTTCACTGCGGTACATGCTTTAGCCTCCTCACAGTTGCACATACATGACAGGACCCCTTACAGTGAGTTTATGCTGAGACATCCAGTAAAGTCCCCTCTCTTTGGCTTATGATGGCACCTTCAGAGACCCTCTGTCAGTTCCAGGATAGAAAGACTCCCACATATTGTTAAACGTCTCACTTAGACCTAGTGTACACTACAGAGTTAGGTCGACATAAGGAAGTTTACGTCAACCTAACTCTGCAAGAGTCTACTCTAAAATGCAGCTCCCACCAATGTAACTCGCCCACTACAGTGACTTAACTCCACCTCCGCGAAAGGTGTAGCACTTAGGTTGCTGTAGTTAGGTCGATGCTGCGTCAGTGTAGACACTGCATTGAGTACATTGACTGTTGCTGCCTTTCAGAAGCCGTCCCACAATGCCCCACACTGACAGTTAAACTGCTGCAAGCGTTCCTAGTGAGGACACGCACCACTGACACAAGGAGTGCAGTGTGGACATGCAAAAACTATTTAATTACTGCGGTGGCTGTACGTTGACATAACTAAGGTCGACTTGAATTATGTAGTATAGACTTGCCCTTACTGTCTCAAACAGCTCCTCCATCAGTTCATTTACTTCTTTCTCTGTAAGAGACAAGATAGGGTGCATGAAGAAACAGTTAGTAATCCAGTAAGAAACATTTCAGCAATTTGCAGGGTTTCCTTTTCAGAAGATGACAAACCCTTGCAAACTTTCCAACACAAGTGGGAAGAAAGGGGACCCTCTCATATACTCTTACATTTTCTCTTTGTGATGGGGATCAGCCCTGAAGCATCCAAGTACAGCCTGCCTCTCAGTCATTCAATCCTAATCCCTTGTGTATGCCAGAAGGGCTTCACCTCCTTGATCTGTGATTTAAGAGATCAGCTTCCCGCAACTGTGGTCACAAGGTTTTCATCCACATTCAGGCTGCTATTTCTCCCCACATACTCTCTATGCGCCTAATGATGCAGCTCTGACCCCACTCACAGCTGAAGGCCTGAGCAACACAGTAAAGTCCTTCAATGCAACCCTATCTAACCTCCTTAACACCCACACCAGACTCTTGGCTACTGTCTCATTTTGTCTAAAACAGAACTCAAAATAAAGAAGTAGCTGTACCTGATAGCAATGGAATGGTAATCCTGGACCACTGGCCAGATCCATTCATGCATTTATGGTGAGTCATTACTATACAGAGGAGCGGGTAAAGTTAACAGCATGGAGGGTGGGGGGTGGTTCTATTTTTATTTTTTTTTTGAATTAGCCCTGCCTTGCAAAACCTTTGCAACAAACACTAAAGTTTTCAGTTTGGATCAACAATTCTAACAGAAGCAGTGCTGAAGGAGCTGAGCTTAGGTTATCACAGTACTTACTGGTGATTCTCACAGCACGATCATTCCTGAAGTCTTCTGTGTCTGGTTCATCCAGATCTTCCAGGAAGTTATACTCAGGGTCATCATCATCATCAGCCTCATCTAACAAGATAAATGTTTGAAACATATTTTTTCATAAATCAGACTGTAAGGGAGACCGTGCTAATGGCAACCTGGGGAGAAACACTGGGCTTACTGGCTATCCTGCCAGACAGAAGCAGGACTTGAGTTAGTATTAGTTTTAACAGGGTCCCAGTTTGCTCAATTGCTGTGGTAGTAATAACAAACTATCTTCCTTTCAATCTGCACTT
Organism: Mauremys reevesii; assembly: GCF_016161935.1. NCBI lineage: Eukaryota > Metazoa > Chordata > Testudines > Geoemydidae > Mauremys > Mauremys reevesii. The sequence goes on along the minus strand of NC_052646.1, from coordinate 206,546 downwards.
GTAGCACCCTCATTTCTTTCCCTAGTATTTTAACCATTCCTGTTTAGTAAGGAGAGACTGATTCTCCACTAGCTGTAATTTGTGTCATCTAAATTTGCAGAAAGTGAGTGTATAATGCCACTATTCTAATCGGTGTTTTTTACACCCACTGTACACAGGTGTAAGTGATGACACAAGGAGGCAAGATAGAGAATCAACCTCTCAATTATTTTCTTGTTTCTTATAAGAGCATAAACCATGATGGTAAATACAACATGGTGCCCCTCACATAAAAACACCACATTGATAAATAAAAAAAGGTGTGCCCTATACTGCACTTTGCAAGTTAAACACTACTACAATGAGAAATAGGCCCAACTGTATTTTCTTATCTGACAAACAAATCCAAGCTCCAGGTTCTCACTGGATAATTAATTTTAAGTTTCCTCCTGCCCATCCTGGGGCTTTACTCTTCCATTGAAGTCAATGGGAGTTACTCATATAATGTTGTGAAAATGGCAAATGTCATTCTGCAATGCATTAACAGGAATGTCATATTCAAGATACAAGAGGTAATTGTTTCACTCTACTCGGCAATGAGGCCTCAGCTGTAATACTGTGTGCAGTTTTGGGCCCCACACTTTAAGGAAGATGTGGACACACTGGAAAGAGTCCAGGAGAGAAACAAAAATGGTAAGATGTTTAGAAAACATGATCCATGAAGAAGATATTGTCATGCTACTTCTTCTAAAAGAGGTCAACACACGTCCCCGTCAGCACCCAGGCCAGGCAAACTAATGATCCAACCAGCAGACCAAATTCAGTGATGCTTCCTGGTCATATGCCACCTAAGGCACATGCTAAGAAGATGATTCCAGCAATGATTCCAGCCTCTGCTAACATTATCCTGCTTCAGTAGCCCTTGTTAAATTCAGTTTGCAAACGAAACTAAAGCCAAAGCAGTTATATTGGTCCTTATGACAGGTTCAATATCTATTCACCTTTCTCTTGCCAACTACAAAACCAGTTTCTCCTCCCTTGGTTTTCACACCTCAACTGCTAGAAGAGGGCCTCATCCTCCCTGATTGAACTAACCTCGTTATCTCCATCCTGCTTCTTGCTTGCATATATATATATATATATATATATATATATATATGTATATATATATACACATATATATAGATATATATATATATATATATATATATATATATATATATATATACACATATATACATATATACACACACACACACCTGCCCCTGGAAATTTCCACTACATGCATCCGACGAAGTGGGTATTCACCCACGAAAGCTCATGCTCCAAAACTTCTGTTAGTCTATAAGGTGCCACAGGACTCTTTGCTGCTTTTACAAATCCAGAATAACACGGCTCCCCTCTGATACTTGACAAAAGAGAAAGGCAGCATCGACATTAAACCAACAGCTGGCTTCATCCTGCTAGTTATGGAAGCTGTCTTGTGGAAAGTTTCAGCAATGGTGAAGGTTGAAATGTTAAATACTTCACTCCAGTTTCTGGGATCAGGTTATGTGAACAGCAGCTCCCAAGTTTCATTTTAATTTTTATTATTAAACATTTATATTATATATTTGCATTCAAATGATCAATCAGGATCAGAGACCAATTGTACTAAGCACTGTGCAAACACATTAAGTCTATGTTCCTTCCCTGAAGGGCTTACAGTCTAATGAGAAAGGTAGAACCAAGTGCAGGAAAGGAAGCCAAGTTTAGAAAAGAAGAAGAAATCTTCAAAATATCTGACACAAGAGCATCCACTGTGTTAGTAGCCATTATAAGCTCTCTGTATAAGCAGACTCAGCCAGCCAAAACTTTTCATCTCTAGATCCATTACTAAAGCTCATATTACCATAGTATCTAGGTGCTGATACAGGCAGTGTGTTGGAGCATGGGGAAGAAAATAAAAAACAATAAAAACAGCAGAGCTGGTTAAACAGGACTCTGGAGTATTTATAGTGCAATTGAAATGCACAACACCCTCATTATTACTCATGGGCAGCAGTTAGCATATATACTAGTACACTAGTATACGAGTCAATGCATGTTTAGCCTTGAAGAGAGGATTGAGCCTAGAACCAATACAACATAGATATGTGGAAGGTTAGCAAGGATATTGGCATGGAGAACATATCCATGTTACTAACCAAGCTAACGGTACATGAGACTGCCTGGGATAGACAGGAAGAGAAAGCTTCAAGCTTTTGCCACAGAACTCTTAATCAACGTCAGAGATGAAAATGCCCCCATCAATACCACTAAATAACCAGGAATTGCAGCATACCCTCGCTTTCCACATCATCATTCATGAGTCCCCCAAGCCACCTTTTCCAGTCTTCATCATCTGCAGTATTTGGGTCATACATATCTGGTGTGATATCTGGGGCACGGAGCTCAGCCTCCAATTGACCAAGAGGAACATCCTTCAAGGGTCTCTTTGATCGAGTGCGGAAAGCAATGAGGCTATCATCCAAAGACTGAAACATGGAGAGAAAGCACAATGGAATCACAGCTGCCCCATTATTCTTCTAACTTCAGTGCAGCCAAAAAACCAACAACAAACCTGACACCAGAAAAATCTGATTCTTGCCACAAAAAGATTCATGTTACTTTGTTGTTCCCTCCAAGGGTAACATTTAATTAATCTGTAGTTATTACACTAACATCACTTATAAATATCTTTTCAACATGCACCTCATTCAAACCTATTGCCTTAAGAGCTTTCTTCCCCTTCAATATTTTACTCCTTAGCAGTTGGTTTATCCTGTCCATCCCCACTGCTCAGTTATCACCACAACAGCTCTTTTCCAAGACAGGAGCCGGACAGAACAACTGCTAGAGTCTGTATCATTGCAGCTCCATAGATTCACTGAAATACAATCATTAATACACTACACCACCCTCTTAGGTCTCTTGCTCCCAATTTTACAGTCTACTGCTTCCCTGCTGAGTCACAGTGTCACCTAAAGGGAGCAATTTACACGATCAGCTTAAATTTGGCAAATTTATAAAATATAACAAAAAAATAAACATTTCAACAATTTAAAAATTCTAAACACTTTAGAAACATTCTCCTGCAATGTTTTAATACCTGAGCAATATAGCACAAAGAATGCAAATGTGAAACCGATGGAACTGATTTTCATTATCCGAGCTGAGAGAAATGCAGAGTGTAAACAAAGGGCATAAATAAGGAAAAGTAGTTGATTTGTATAATTCTCTCACTTTTAAGCATCTTAAAGTGTTAGCAACGTGCTTTAGACAGTACAGATCAAACAACTACCTTACATCAACAACAATACTGTTATACTTGCACCACAGTGTCATTTTTGTAGTATCCCTGATCACATTACCTGGTAGGAATCCATGCACACTGGGCTGGAGGCCAGTTCCTCATCCACAGCATGCAGCTTCTCCATAAAAGTGCTATCCCTGCTCTGTTTCGGTTTAGGTGGTGGTGGAGGTCCCATGGGAACCACTTCAGCACTAATATGCCTAATAAGGGGTGTAGAAACCATCTCAACCTAATCAAAAGAAGTCCTTCATGTTAAAAATCTTTTACTTAGGTCAGTCTCTCCAGGGCAAGGATTTCTTTTTTCTGTTTGTATAATGCCTTGCACAATCAGGTGCTACTGCAATACAAAATAAAACACAGCATCACAGGGGAAAGGGACTCTTCTGATTCTGGCAGACTTGATTTTTAGCAAGAATAGTGGTGAGAATGTAACTATTCAGAGCTCTGCAGGAGAGGAGAAAATTTCAAAGATTTCATTCTAATCAGTTCGCAAAATTATCAGCTCTAGAAGCATTTTAACTATATGAGATTAAATTGATGACAGGAGACAATGGCAGGGAGAAAGGGAGGGAGAGGAAAATCAATACATTCACCATGTTGCCTCTGATCTCATACACTGTGCCACAGGTGAAGGCTTAATAATTGCTTCTGAAGAGAAAAGATAAGCAGCACCATAACCTTCCTGTTTACTGCAAGGAGCATCATTAAAAACAGAAAAACTAGGCTATTTGTGGAGGGCTGGGGGGTTATGTTGAGGGGTATGGGAATGTGGGGTTCCAGGAAGACCTAACTTCTAGAAAATACTGGCTCAAAACAGAATAAAAAGTTTTCACTCTTTAGAAGCCAGGGAAAGTCAGACAGCCTCTTGCACATAGCATTATCTGTTCTCATGATCACATATTCCCAACCTACAGTTGCACATGAGGGAATCAGACAAAATGAAGCTGTTAAAATCATGTTCCTTGCTCATCTCTTGAGCAGATCATCCCCCCGTTTTTTTTAATCACTCCAATAACTCTCTTCCTTACACCAAATCAAAAGTAAGCTTCTTGTCCTAATCTTCACAGCCCTTCCCAACTCTTTGCCTTTCTACTTATCCATTATGTATCTCTTATCGCATCACCCACCTCCCCCATTCCCATTCCTCCACCTGCAATACCATCTTTGGCAGCCCACAGCCACCACAAACATTTTGGTACTTTTTTCCACACTACTCCTTATTCATGGAGACTAGCCCTGTACTGATGCATAAGGTCGCTAATGTCTCTTTCAAATCTCTCCAAGGCCCATATCTGTCTTGATGCCTATAAGAAATCATCCAATGTTTAATGGCTCAGCTGAGGTGCAGTTGGAGGAGTTAAGTACATGTACGTAACTAGAAAATATATATATATATATATATATATAAAAAAAATGGATATATTTTAACTGTGTCTCTCTCTCTCCGATTCTTTGTAAACTGCTATTCATAGACTATAACAGGGGTAGGCAACCTATGGCACGTGTGCCAAAGGCGGCACGCAAGGTGATTTTCAGTGGCACTCACACTGCCCAGGTCCTGGCCACTGGTCCAGGGGCTCTGCATTTTAATTTAATTTTAAATGAAGCTTCTTAAATATTTAAAAAAACTTATTTACTTTACATACAATAGTTTAGTTATATATTATAGACTTATAGAAAGAGACCCTCTAAAAACATTAAAATGTATTACTGGCACTCGAAATCTTAAATTAGAGTGAATAAATGAAGACTCGGTGCACCACCTCTGAAAGATTGCCGACCTCTGGACTATAAGGTCTTCGGGCATGGGTTGTATCCATCTCTTTGTATAGCACCCATAACAATGGGACAGAGTCAAATCAGCACGTGAGTGCTACCAGAATATAAATGTTAACAATCAACATTTATTATGATTTCTCACTGGTGACTTAGAATGAAAGACTGAAGCTATTTCAGAAAGTTCTGGAGCTTTGACATGAACTGTACCTCAGATAGGGTTGTTCCCTCTTCATCTGTCTCTATCATATCTGATGATCGCCTTGTCCTAGATCGCTTTGCTCCCCGAGGAGAAGAGGCAGTGCTCTCCACATCACTTTCCAACAAGCTCTATAGAAGAAAAGAAAAGCAAAACACAGCGAAGTAATTTTGCAATCACTAACGTACCCTTTTTCAACTAATATCTCATTCCAGTGATTTTCTTTTAACATAATGAAGTCAAAGTCTCAGTATACTATGAAGGAAAGAATGAACCAAAACCAGTAGGATAATCTTTCAGGGAGGACACCAAGGGATGAATCTTAGAAAAATGTTGGAAGAGTGAGGTTCTGGAACAACCCCACAACAGGAGTTGTTGGGGCACACACCTTTAATTAGTTTTTAAGGGATCTGGATAAATGTGCGTGTGGTATTGTATGATGGGGTTGTTTGTGATGGTAGCAGGTAGGGCTCAGCACTCATGAGGGTCCCCTTCTGGTTTCTATCTAGCTGATGTTCCTAAAAAGCTCATGCCTTCAGGGGTGCAGCTGTTCACCTGCAAGAGTCAGGAAGGGATTTCCCACCCAGTATATTCTGGGTTGGTTTGTCTGTCTTCTTTCTGCGAAGCATCAGAGATGGCCACAGTTGGAGATATGACATTGGATGGGGTGGGCCAGTGCTCTGAGGTAGTACTAAGAATTCTGTCTCTCAGATGCTTGCCTGGTTGGTTCTTACTCACAGGATCTAACTGATTGCTATATGTGGGGTCAGGAGCAAATTTTCACCCAGGTCAGACTGACATGAGTGATGTTGAGAAAGTGGATAAGGAAAAGTTATTTACTTATTCCCATAATACGAGAACTAGAGGTCACCAAATGAAATTAATAGGCAGCAGGTTTAAAACAAATAAAAGGAAGTTCTTCTTCACGCAGCGCACAGTCAACTTGTGGAACTCCTTACCTGAGGAGGTTGTGAAGGCTAGGACTATAACAATGTTTAAAAGGGAACTGGATAAATTCATGGTGGCTAAGTCCATAAATGGCTATTAGCCAGGATGGGTAAGAATGGTGTCCCTAGCCTCTGTTTGTCAGAGGATGGAGATGGATGGCAGGAGGAAGATCACTTGATCATTGCCTGTTAGGTTCACTCCCTCTGGGGCACCTGGCATTGGCCACTGTTGGTAGACAGATACTGGGCTAGATGGACCTTTGGTCTGACCCAGTACGGCCGTTCTTATGTTCTTATGTACAGGAACCTCGTTTGTTTTTTTTGCCTTCCTCTATTGCATGGGGTGCGAGTCACTTGCCAGGATTACCTGGGTATATCTCATGTAACCATTGGTGTGCCTCTGTCCCTCCTAGTCTCTGCCTGAGGGACGTAATAGTTCAGACTCCAGAGGGCTAGAATATCTTGATTCAATTTCTGTTGTGGGATTTAGTGTGCAGGTGCTGAGTGGCATTGGTTGTCTGTGATATACAGGAAGTCGGACTGGATGACCTGGTGGTCCCTTCTGGCCTTAAATTCTACGACTTTATTAACCCAACTGTTCTATATCACAGGGCAGTGCCCTAACCACTGGGTCAGAGCATAATTCTCGCTCTCTCTAGGGCCCAGTGAATATTTAAACATTTTATGCAAACTAGAAAAGCTTCAACAGGAGAGACAGAGACCCTCCCCAGAATAACTCATGCCCCAACAATTAGAGCACTCACCCAAGACATGAAAAACCTGGGTTCAAGCTGCAGATCCTCTCAGAAAGAATATGGATTTGAACCGAGGTGTCCTACATCCTGGATGAGGGCTCTAACCACTGAGCTATTGGATTAAAAGAGGGATGGGGGGGGGGGGGGGAGAGAAACAACCTCTGACTCAGTTTTGTGCAGGACCTAATCCAGTAGGGTGTGCTCTAAGGCAGCCTCTGAGCACACATACCAGATTGGACCCTGTAAACACCATAGGTGGGGGAACACTCAGTTTGAAGATTCTGCTAGGACCTAGGTCTGAGCTAGACGCCCAGGCATCGGGACTTAGGTGGCTGTGCACATATCCCCTGGCAGATTTTTAGGTACCTAGGGACTTTATCAGCAGCAACTCAGCCACCTACAGAATTAGACAGCAGCCGATTTTGAATATGGGTGCCTAAAGTGGCTGTTAGGCACTAAAATCCCTTTGGGGATATAATCAGATGTGTTTAGCCATATTTACCTCTTCAGCAGTCTCATCCTCATCCTCATCTTCAGGCTGGTATTCCTCATCAGATGAATCATCTTCTTCAAGGGGAATGTCCACAAACTGAGGAGGCTGCAGTGAAACCAAGGGAAATATAAGAACTTTACAGATTTAAGCTAAAAGTTTTACAGTTTCAGATGCCCATACCACAGGACATGTGTGGAGAAGCTCAGAGAAGGAGCCAAGATAAGGAGAGAGCTCCAGAGGATGTGGAACTGTATCCAAGTAAGTCTTGTGGAATGGGTGGATTCAGAGGTGCAAGGACAGGCCCAATTTACAATATTAAAAAGCCACTGAATGAGCTCACAGCATCTCATATTACACAGACCTAGTCTATGAAACCACATGCTTCTACCACTGAAACCCTTGTCATCCTATTGTTTGTTACACTCACTTGTTGCATCATATCTAAAATTAAACTGTCAACTCTTTGAGATAGGCAGTGCCCAGCCCTCAGTGGGGTCTCTGGGAAGTACCACAATACACATAATAAAACATGGAAGATGAAAACAAGCTACAAGTCAGGAGAAGGAACAGTCAGAGAGAAACAAAAGGCCAAAGATGTGAGCCCAAGGTGAATCAGATGAGTATTTTTGTGTAGGGATGCAGATCTGCTTGCAACAGACTCTGCAGACAGAGGAAACAGCACAGATTCACCTTTCAGTTGCTAACCTTGATCTCATTAGCCTTCTTAATTGGAGAAATATTCCATGCAGGGATTACCTAATGGAAATAAAACAATTATTAATAATCCATGTAACATCAGATTTCATAGTGTTAAAACAAACCATCTGCGTTTTGTGATCCTATTTCCCCAATTACCCAAGTAACATCTGACTTTAAAATATATGCTTTCTAAACCACTCAGCAGATTTGGGTGTCGGGCAACAACTCCCTCCTATATTAGATACTCTCAGTTCACTGTGTGCACTTTACCCACTCCAACTCTGATCTGGTACATTTCTGTTCATCTCTAAGGAATCCCTATTTTCTTTATTTAAGATCACTACAAATATGGGCACACGCACACACCTCACCTTGTAACGTTTTTTAGGCTTCGGAATAGTTCACAGAAAGCATCCCCGGTCTACAGTTCCTACTGTCCCAGAGGCCAGTAAAGCATCTTCTATCCTTTCCCAAACCAATGGGAAAAAAATGCAAATGACATACTCACCACTCCTTTCTCCACAACTTCCTTCAGTTTAGAGCGAGTCATTTTTGGCTCCTAAAAGAGTTAAAAAGAAAGCAAACTCTTAACTATAACATTTTTCACCGGTCTCTCTCTATGGAAAATATCTTTGTTTCTTGTTGCCAAGTACACCACCTGTCTGATATGGTGGGCATGACATCTCTGCAGTAAACTATACCTGATGATTCTGTTTAGCAGTTAGGTTCCAACAGAGTAGTTAGTGTCTCAAACTGCCTATACATATTGCAATACAAGTTCTCCCATGATCCTACCTTTAGCCTATTCTCTCCCCACACCAGATCACTAGGAAGATCCAACAGTCAGAGCAGCATCTGAAGGTACCATGCATATGGATAGATAGCAATGGGGGAGGGGAAAGCTTGTTACTCACAAACATGGGCATGTCTTCTGTCTCACTGATGGCTGCTTTCATCATGGCAACCACATGCTCATTTGTGATCACTTCCTGCAAGAACATAAAAATTGGCTTCAAGTCTCCTTTTTTATTTTTGTTGTGAAAAAGAATCAGACCTCAGCTCAAAATAATCTTGGAAATGTGGTGGGAGGTGGAGAGAGGACAGGAAAATATTAAGTGCTCCTCTTATGATAAAGTGCAGGCCCTACATTACATGCAAAGATTCTGTAGAATGAACCTATCAAACTTTCTAATGCTATTAGGAGGGACAACAGTGCAGTCTATACACACATCAGTTTCATCAGCTCTGTTCTTCTCACACAATGTAAAATCCCAAATTTGCTGGTTTTAAGAACATGAGAAAAGCTACTGTGGGGCAGCACTGGAGAATTTGCACCTTAAAACATATATTCACACATGTGAGACTGAGAGTATGGTATCTATTCCACTGCTCCAGGGCAAGTTTAATGCTACAACATTTCAGAGCACACTGATTACTAGAGAGATACAAAAAACAAAACTGAAAAACAAAGGAGAGCTTATAGAAAATAAAAGTTGAGGAGATAAGACGAGATCAGACACTCTGGCTCCTGAATCCAAATATTGTAACTAGGTTGCCAGCATGGGGAGCTCTGGGAAGGAAATGACCACATCAGCACCAGGCTGTAGAGGAAGGTAAACTATTGCATTCTGGCATTTACATAGTAATAACTAGTGAATCTGCCTGAAACAGAAGCAGTGTCAGTCACTTGTCACTATAGAGGGAATGGACAAAGGACAAATTCCTGTGACCATCAAGGCATGGAACATTATTGGAATGCAAAGAAAAGCTTAAAACAAACAGTATAAATTATTATTTTGAAAACAGCATTGGTGTTCCCTAGGCTCAGTTCAGGGATGACTGGAATCTGACAACAAGTGCTTCACTACAGAATTAGCTGGCTTTGGCACTAAGTACACTACATTTCCATTAACAGTCCCACCAGAATTCCTGAAGACCTTTACCAAGAAACCCAGTCCTCACAGAAAATATGAAGTTTGTACATTCCCAGTCTATGTCCTCTCATCCTATCTTAATAGCTTGTGCCTTTGTCCTGGACATCTCAGGTGTGGTACAACCAGTTGCAAAAGATCACACTACAGGAAGTAAAAGATTAACATCTGCTAATGACAATGTAAGTGACTGAGTTCTGGATCAATTCCACCTATAACAATAGATAGCTCTAGCTTTACTAGTCTGTGTTTACCCCATTTATAAAATCCTGTGCAATCCCATAGGCTAACCTCAGACCAGCCAGCTTTCCCAGGAAGATACACAGGGTCTATGCCTTTTCTTAGTACTGACATACATCTCCACTCCACCCCACTCACATGGAGGATATTTCGCACATTGACGACGGTCAAGTTGTGCTGTTTCGCTCCATCTTCTAAGGTGCGATCAAGCATGTCATCTAGTTTGATATCACAAGCCAAGGACGCCTCCTCTTCTTGGCCTCTCTCTTCACGTTTACGTTTGGTTGCCTTCCTCCTCCTCTTCCTCCTCTCACCTTCCTCTAAATCTTGCTCCTCTGCAGATTACCAATAAACGATTCAGTTTCAAAATACAAGACTCAACCTCCCACTCAGGCAGTGGGACTCTCCAGAAGACAGAATGCAGCAGACATTAACAGGTCTCATCTGCTTTCCACCTACTGATCACGAATAGAAACCATGAGTCACTAAAACACTGGTGTTTTGACCTGCTCCTGTGCATGTTATAACTAGTGCGGGGGGGGAGGGGTGTCACAGGTGGGGGGTGTCAAACTCACTCTTCGGGAGAAAGATGGATTCCATCTTTAGTTACAGTATGTGGGCTGGAATAGAAATTTATAACCACATACAACCCAAATCCACAACAGACTCGGGCAGACAAGAGTGCACTGATCCTTCACAACCATGAGAACTAGGAACACATTTTTCAATGGAAGACTCAGATATTGAAAAATCGGAACAAACCACAGAGGCCACAAATACATTAAGCTAAGTATTCGACATCTATGCTCTAGTGACTTCACAGAGCTGCCATACTAGCCACTTCCCCTCCTCCTGAAGGAGTTGCCATGAAGCAACCATGCAGTCAGGCTACAAATCAGGAAAATCCTGGAACCCAGCACCAGTGGGCAGGGGTTAAAGTGAGCCGGTACGGGCCGGTACTCAGTACTGGTAAGAACCCCCACCGGCCCATACCCAGCCCACATTAATTAACTGCAAAGGGAGCAGTTGCCCTGGGGCCGGCGATTTAAAAGGGCCCAGGGCTCTGGGTGCTGCTGCCATTAGTGCAGCAGTGACGTCCGGAGCCCCGGGCCCTTTAAATCAACACGGGAGCACCAGGTGGCACAGGCCAGGCAGCCTGAAAGGGCTGGTTGGGGGATGCTGACTCCTAGTGCTGATCCTTCCACCCAAGGCCCCATCCCTTCCGGGGGCTGGAGCCCCCCCACCTCTCCCCGGGCCCATACCGATAAGTGACCTAACTTACTTTTACCCCTGCCAGTGGGTTAGAAAACTTATCAGACTTAACATGCTTCTCAAGCCTAAGTGTATTGCTGACTCAGGAGAAGAGAAGAGCAGCATCCAAGCTCTTCTCTTAGGAGGCCAGTGTTTGGGCAATAAGTGAGACAGACCACTGCAGGGATCAACTCTAGTTTGTTTCAGAACATGCTCCTCACTGGGCTCCTTAGGCTTAGTCAGCTACTGAATTACAGTGCAGAAGTTTAATATTTCATTCAAAATGGCTGAACCCAAAGGCTGGATTCCTGCCCCAGTTTTGTGCTTCCTTCCCAGAGAATTTCTAGTTGTACTGTGTCACCATGTCACAGGTTCTCCTCCTGCAAGACACTTACCCAGTGGAATAAACAGCCCAACGTCCTCAGTTTCCTCATCAGTCTGCTGCAGCTGCTCCCCTGTTTTGGTGTTTTTCGATGTCTTGATCGTGGCAGGAGCTTTAATGGGCAGCAGCAAGGAACTTTTCACTTGGGCCAATTGTTTTGGAGAGTGGTTGTCAGATGGATGGGGGTGTCTCTGCAAAATTACTTCTACCCCTGTATGCAGTTTAAGAGATTTCCCTGCAAACAGCACATATTAGGGTCATTTTGTTCAAGGTGCTGCTCCCCAGTTAGCTTTTCCTCTTTTGCACAAACCTATGATACAAATACAGTAGGGATTCCACAAACCCTACAACAATATAGGTCTCATGGGTTCACTATTCAAAGCTTGTGAACTTCAGAAAAATGGGTCACCTAGGCTTCTGATGCTGCCTCATCACTTCTCCCAGTCATTTAAAAAAGCAGACACCCATATAAGTTGAACAAGTAATAAGTGCTTTTGCTACCTCCTGGATTTTAATCACAAGTGTTCAGATATATTAGAAATCACAAAAACTCCTTTAAATACGTAAGTTATATAGCAACAGGAAAAAATGATAATGTGAACAAGCTAACAAATTAGTATTTTGCCTACATCATAGTTTCTTTGTGCTTCCTGTGATACACTGTGGTTCAGAAGTCTCTCCTGCCACTTGATGTCACAAAACCCAAGTGCTATAATAAATCTGTATAAAGTTATAAACTTGCATTACAGATTAGGGAAGGTCCTGCTACGGATTGTGGTGGCTTCCCTTACAAGCCCTAACAAGACAGATCTAATCTTTCACCTGTGTGAAGGAATACTATTCTAAGAATGAAAATATAGGGTGACAACTCATGCACAGACCACCAATAGCATGAAATATCTGAAAGGACATTTGGTTGCATTTTGGTCAGTTTTTACACATATCTAGCCAAATGTTTATTCTTTAAAAGTAATTCAAGGATGATTACTTAGCCAGTAAGCAGTGTAGTTGTAGCCATGTTGGTCCCAAGAGATTAGAGAGACAAGCTTGTCTCTCTCACCAGCAGAAATTTGTCCACTAAAAGATATTACCTCACCCACCTTGTCTATTTAGCTAGTATTTAGACAGCACTTTCAAGATGTAGATATTTGTTTTAAAGACAAACTTAAACAATACAAAGTATTTTACACTGTACATTACCTACAAAACTTACTGATACAAGGTATTGAGTCCAACCACTTAGTAGGGTTCATAAAGATTAAACTCATATGGATAATGAGGACATCAGTTACATTAGGCAGGATAACTAGGAAGTTGCACGCTTCCCAGCTTGTGTAGACGGTGTGCAGTAGGCTCAAAGGGCTCATTTCATTGCTCTATTCTACCCAAGGTCCTGTGTGCCATCCTCCTACCTCTCTCTATTTCAGGGACTCCCGTCAACTTCTCTCTCCCCCTGCCCCAGCCCTGCATTCTCCTCTCCCCGAGTAACAGGAACTCTGTGTGTCCCCCATCCTCTCCTCAGCAGAGTTCCCCATTATCTGTCCCCGGCTGGGGCTCTGTGTACATCCCCATGCTGCCCATACCAATGTCCATCAATCCCCCACCCCAAGGCATCTGTGCACCTTCCCAGTCCTCCCTCTACTCATCCCAGGTTCCCCTATTTGCCTCCTATAGCAGGTGCTCTGTGTGCACTGCCATTAACCCCTTCTCCCTCATTCCCCACTTTTTCATGCTAGGAGCTCCGTGACCTTCCTCCCCCATCCCCATACCTGGGTCCTCCAATTTGCCACGTGCCAAGGATTCTGTGTGCTCCATTCCCTATTCTCCCCACCACCCTTGCCAGGGTCTGTGTGCATGCCCTCTTCCTCACTTTCTCCCATGACCCGCATCCTCCATTATTTTTCTGTCTGAGAGATAAGTCATTCAGGGTATCATCATGTTAAATTCTATGGGTAAGATGAGATAGCACCCAGTAATACCTCCAGCATAACAATATCCTATCAACCAATCGTTTGACCTACAAACAATTGCAAAGGTGCCTGAAGATGGCAGAGACTCCCACGTGTCCTCCATTTTACCTTTTTCTCATACTCCCCAAAATCAACAGACCTGTTGGCCACTGATGCTTAGAACATTCCCTGAGATTCTGGAATTCATTGTACAAAAAAGTGTTCAAAAGTTATCACATTACACACAGACAGACAGAAATGCAATCAAGTTGAGTCTAAAGCCTTTGCAAGCTCAGCCAAAACTGTAAATGATGTAACGCTCAATGCTTCAGGACAGAACCCAATCACTAACAACCTAACATTAGAAAGAAGTTGCCTCTTAGCACCTGTTACTGTCCAATGTCAGAAATAAACCTCAAGTTCTCCTCCAGTTCCCCATGACTTTTCAAAAAAATAATTGTCAAAACAAAAGAATGTTTACCAACTTCCATAATATCTCATAATGCAAATCAACCAGGACACGCATTTTTATATGCTCAAAAGTAACAAGTGTTTCCTTATCTGATTTTTATCAACAGATAGGAAGTACCCTATCAGATTAAAGTAATGCTTCCTCTAGTCCCATATCCTGTCTCCAACTGTGGCGGATACTCATATGTTTCAGAAGCACATGCAAGAAATCCTGCAATGGAATAACCTGCCCACAGAAGAAGTTTCTTCCTAATCTCTCAGTAGATGGCTGGTTTACACCTAAAGCACCATGGTTTATATTCCTTCTAAAAGAAATGTTTATTGTACAGATAAACTCTGGATATTCTTATCCCCATAAACAGATTATCTTTTTTTGACTCCTATTAAACTCTGGACCTCAATAATATCTAGTGGCAATGAGTTCCCTGGATTAAATGTTGTGGGAAGCAGCTATTTCCTTTAATATTTTAAACGAGTTGTCCTTTCAATTTTATTTTATTAAATAATATCTTATTCTCTCTGACTTTCCAATTTTTTGGTTTTTTCTCTTTCTTCTGAAGATTTTCTACCTTGGACAAGAAAGTGGCTTTAAGAGCTAAACTGAAGTCTCCTCCCTGACAAACACCACCACTCCCAGAACTAACAAAAAATGCGGAACACCACCACTTAATTGGTTTCTGCTGCATCCCATTCCCCATCCTTTATCTATATATTGGCTATCTAGATAATAAGGGATTGAATTTCAAAACTGATGCACTCCTGTAATAGCTTAAATTCATGAGTTTATATTTCAGCAGGGCTGTAAATCAGACCCAACATTCTATGAGGCAGAGCCCCAATCCCCTTTTGTTTGTAAAATACCTCCTGTGCTTCTGCTGCTGTGTAAATAATGACAGCAGCAAACAACCCATATCAAATTAATTTACCTTCTTCAGTGAATTCTTGCTCCTTACCCTGCTCAAGAAATTCATTTGCCGTCGCAGTTTCTTTTGTGTTCAGTTGACCTTCACCACTATCCTGACTGAGATCTGATCTACGCTTCATTGGGATTCTTTTCCCACTTCTCAGGAAATTCTCCACTGGTTCTTTCCAAGCCCTTTGGCTACACACCTGGGAGGTCCCTTTTCCTGGGATTATGTTTCCCTTAGAGGCTCCACCATCAGTGGTTTCCAAAAAGGGCAACTCCTCATCCAGTATGATAGCAGTGCTTACAGAACACACAGGCTGTGCACCAGTCTTCTCGGCAGCTGACACAGGCTGAGTATCTGTGATTTTGCTCACTCGCCAGTGCTTTGATACAGAGTCTCTGAGCTCCTCAGCACCACTAGGATTAGAAGACTCCAGTTTAACAGACTCTGCATCTGAGAGGAGAGCTGCACACTCCTTGTGAGAGCTCAAGTCGACGGAAGGACTCCGGGGCTCCACAGCAACAGCTCTTCTCTTCTTGCAAGGCAACATCTTCAACGAGTGCGACATTCTGCTACCAGTCCCCCAGCTCCACCCTGAAAGAACAAGCGCAATTTCTTACCACAGCAAAGCCCACCCCTGGACATGAGACCGGGGCCCTCCCCCGTAGCTAAACCCACGACAACCCCTCCCTGGCGGCCCGGCCTCAGCGGTCAGAGCCGGGAGCCCGCCTGGCGGTACCTAAGCGTCCCACAGCGCCAGGAACCGGGAAGCCGTAACCCCCGCGCCAACCAGACTCCTCAGGTCCATCTTCCCGTCCCGCTTGCCGCCGCCGCTGCCTCCAACGGGAAACGGAAATTACGTCCGGACTCCCGTGTGGAGCACAGCGCGCGCGCCGGCACCGCCATGTTTGTTCGGGAGCAAAGGAAAACGAGCCGCCCTGGTTCCGGGCGGAAGGTAAGTCGGGCGCCGCCATAATTGTTCCGGGCATGGGGGGGGAGTATGACCGCCAACTTGAGGGGGATGGGGGGAAAGGAGAGCTGCCATGATTGCTGCAGACCGAGCTGGGGTCGCTGCCCTGGTTCTTGGCTCTGTAGCTGAGACCCCTGCCATGTTCGTTTGGTGACGAGACGGTGGGGCGCCGCCACCTTCGCAGGGCGCAAAGCTAAGGAGCCGCCATGTTTGTTGTTTTCCGTCTCTTTACCGCGCTAGGAGCGTCTCCTGCGGAGCTTCATTCCCTCCGCCCCACGTGTGCGTTGTGTGGGCACAGAACAGAGCGGAATCCAGACAGCCGGGAATCCGAGGCTGGAACATCTGCCTCCCGGAGGCGGCGGGGGGGCAGACCATGTATGTCACACACAAGAGGCCTTGGGGAGATTAACATCTGGTATAAACGGCACAGCTCCCCGGGAGGGGTCTGCGCCTGCTCGGCTGCGGCTGGCAGGCGATACTGAATTGGTCCGTACAGCCACCGAGACACTGAGCGACTAAGTGTCTTGGCCGAACTCACACAGGGGGAGGGATAGCTCAGTGGTATGAGCATTGGCCTGCTAAACCCAGGGTTGTGAGTTCTAATCCTTGAGGGGGACACTTAGGGCTCTGGGGCAAAAATCAGTAATTGGTCCTGCTAGTGAAGGCAGGGGGCTGGACTCACTGACCTTTCAAGGTCCCTTCCACTTCTAGGAGATTGGTATATCTCCTTATTGGCCTAGAGCAAAGCAGGCTTCTCCCAAAGCCCAGGCCAGGGCCATGACCTAACCCAGCTTCACTTCACCTTAAATTCTTGATGTCTCTTTTGCACGCCCACACCCTCTCTTTTGTTATTGTATCAGATTTATTGCACAGTATGATTCATTGCCCTCAGTTTTCTGCAACTGGAATGATCCGGTATGGGACATGTCCCCTTCCAACTCTGCGGGAAAGATAGACCCCTACAACACCCAGTGAGGGGGATAGCTGCAGCATGGGATGCACCACTTCCTTAGCCCCCGCCCAGTGCAGTAACCCGCCCTGGATGCACATACTATCACCCTAATGTGGGATAAACCAACTCCCTAATCCCCCCGATCCCAGTGTGGGATAGACCGCCGCCCAGGCCCTGCGCTGGCTATACACCCTGCGTGGGATGCCCCGGCTCCTGACCGGCTCCACCTCGCACGCTGGTGCTGGATACGCCCGTCTGTTGCCAATGTGGGGTGAGCGAATCCACAGATATCTGCCCGTCCCAGCACTGTCGGGCGGTGGGGTCGGCGATTGGGCGGAGTTTCCTCTTCGGGTGACATCGGAGAGGGGCGGAGCCTAATCCCCAGATCGTTCTTTGTGGGCGGAGTCTGCGCTGCATCGGGGCCAGTCGCCAGCTTCTGCATCCCAGGCTCGGAGCATCCTCAGGGCGGAGGCTGGTACCGGGGGACCCCAGTGTACAGGATCCCGCACCCCGACTGCACCGTTCAGCTGCACCATGGCTGAGATCGCCAGTGTCCGTCCCGGCTTAGGTGAGTGGAGCTAGGTCACCGGGTCCTAGCCAGCGCCTGCCGAGACCAGGCCGTGCCCAGCGCCTCCCCTCCCCCATCGAGACTGTGCCGTGCCCAGTGACTTGCCCTGCATTTCCGCGGCCGTGCCCAGCGCCATCCTGCCCGCCCCCTCCCATCGCGATTTGGCCGTGCCCACCACTTTCCTCATTCTGTAGACCGGGCCGTACCCAGCAACAGCCCCCCTCTCAGCATGCCTAGGTCTTAGCCTCCCCTCTAGAGCAACACGGTCAGTGTCCACCGCCGGCCAACTCCTTCAGTCTGGGTCGGTGCCAGGGACTCGCCCAGGCCGATGCGAGGGGCAAAGATGCTGCGAAATGCTCTGCCAGATACAGAACATGTGAACTCCGCATGTGGGAATAGGGAAACGGGGCGGGGGCGAGTCCCTGCTGCCCACCCATCGGACGGGTGTGGGCAGAGTTCTTGTTACTCCCCGTCGGGGCGGGTTGCAGTAGCTAGGGGGCCCTCTGCTCCCCGTTTTGGGTGGGTAGAATGCAGTCAGGGGGGCTCTCCCCACGGCTGTGGTGGGGAGGAGTGGGGCAGAGTCTCTCTCTCCGCTTCGGGGCACAGCATCAGCACTGAGAGAGCAGGTTGCGAGGGAGGCCGGGACTGGAGCTGGCGCTGCTCTTCGGCCTGATCTCCATCCCCGCGGGTTGCGGGGGAGCAGGTGCGGGGAGCCTGGGCTGCAGCGCAGCTATGGAGCCGCTGCTGCCTAATGGCTTCGAGGTGGATGACGTGATGTCTATTCCGGGCCAGGCAGCGCCCCGGCCTCTGGCTGGAGCCTTTGTTCACGGCTCCCTGGGGGGGAGAGACGGCTCCGAGGGGGCTGCCGCAGCAACACAGCTCCCGGCTCCAGAAGCAGGTTCTAGCCCTTAGACGAAGCTGGATAGATGGAACATTTTTTCTGCACTATGTACCTGGATGCGGGCAGGGCGGTCTGGGGAATCTAAGCCGTGTCCCCAGAACGGAAGAGAGCGGCGCCTCATCGCACATACCCTCCTTCCTCACTCTGGAACAGCCAGGATGCTGGTATCCTCAACCCCTCTGTTTCTTAGCAGGCTGAAATACCTTCTGCTCAGATCAGTCTGTTAATTGTGTGGGTCTGGAGAGATGCTTGGAGGCTGTAGCGCTGGGAATGAGGGGCCCTGCTTTAGGGCCAGGGACACATTGTGTTTTAAGAAGCTGCTTAATCCATGTAGTGAATCACTAAGTGTAAAAGAGGCAGAAATTGTGCCTGTTCAGTGTTATTGTCTGGTGCACATTGTACCATATACTGCAGTCTGTGGCTGAGTAATAGGCATGGCTGTTGGTCCCCTGGGTCACCAACAAAAATGTTTCTCCTGACTTTCCTAATGAGCAACATTTTAAATAAAAAAAGAAATTTTAGCAATTACTTTTAAGGCCTCAGGACTTGCCTACATAACAAATGATGGGGGGGGGGGACAGCAGGTGAATATGTGCATTTCTCAGGAATACAACCTGCTCCCCCTCTCTTTCCTCCAAATCTGAGACTTTCCCTTTAGGCCACTCTTGAATGAGGCCTCATGGTTAAAAAATGGTTGCTACATTTCTTTTTTATTCTCAGGTGTTATATAAAACACACACACACACTCTCTCTCTCTCTTATGGTAAGCACACAATGTATCTATTTATATTTACAACCTGTGCAAATCACTGTGGAATCTAGGTGACTTTCACCACTGATAATTGGTACACTATTGCAACATCATTAAGGAACCCCCAAATAGTATTAAAAACAAAGAAAATCAAAAGTGACATATTCTGCCTTTTAATTAGTTTAAATATGTATAGAGTGAAATTTAACTTATGTGAGGGCCCTAATTTTAAATTAGTACTGGCATAGTGCTAGCAGAGTACTAGGAGCTTTATAACAAGGATGAAGACAAAATTCCTGCCCCATACAACTTATTCACTAAAGATGTTTAATTTTTGCTGTATAAAGTTGCAAACTGTCTAATAATCACTATATGCAGTGTCATTGTAGCCAGTGGGTCCCAGGATATTAAAGACACAGTGGGTGAGGTAATATCTTTTATTGGACCAACTGCTTTTGGTGACAGAGTAGCCCTCAAGCTTAAACAGAGCTTTTCTTTAGGTCTGGGAAATTTACTCAGAGTGTAAGGTGGAACTGATGCTAAACAATCTGTTTCACTTTATATAAGCTGTGATACTCAATACGTTTCCTGGACCTGAAGAAAAGGTCTGTGTAAGCTCAAAAGCTTGTCTCTCTCACCAACAGAAAATATATTATTGTGATGGTTTCCCCAGATTGCAGTCTGGGACTGTGGGACTGCTGTGCCCCCTAAACCCTCCAGCCTGGGTGTCTCTCACCGTGCTTTGCTAGTGACAAGCAGCAAACCCCTCCAGGCACTGCTCAGTTGCAAACTGTCTAATAATCACTATATGCAGTGTCATTGTAGCCAGTGCTCAGCACAACTGCATGTGGAGCCCCACACCCAGCTAGATTGCAGGAATGCTCCCAGAGCCACTCATGAATCAGACAAGGAAAGGCACCAGCCAAATCCCCCCAGCTCCTAGCCTTGCACCTCAGGAATATACCGTCTTGCACTGCTCAAGATGAGCAATGCAGATTTATTAATTGGTTCACCACTTCATCAATGGAAAGTGGATATACACCAATCTTTGCAAACCTGAGCAGTTATGCCACACACTTCATACAAACTCATTGGTAAAGCTAAACAGTCAAATAAATTTATTGCCTACAAAAGATAAATTTTAAGTGATAATAAGTGATGGGGTAGGCAAAAAGTTCAAGTTAGTTACCAAAATAAAATAAGATGTTAGCATGCAATCTAAACTCTCAACCCTATTAGACTGGGAAACATCTAGATAAAGCGGTTTTCTCACCCCACTGGATATTGCAGTTCATAGTACAGATTTCACCCTTGAAACCTGGGCCAGTCTCCTCTGTTGGAGTCTTAAATCTGCTCAGCATCCTTGTTGCTTGCAGCATAGATGAGGGCAGTTGAAGGATGAAGCACGGGCCTCCGTGTCCTGTTTTATACCCTTAGTCCATGTGCTTGGAGAACACAAGACCAGGCATGTCTGGTGGGCATTGCTGAGTCCCCAGGTAAGGTTGATCAGTTCCCCTGGTGTGGTCTTATGCAGGTGAATCATTGCATTATAGCGCCTTTGCTGGACAATGGCTGGTGATGTCTGTTCAACAGCATCCATCCAGGTGCTGGTTACCTCCCTTGTCATTGTCTCTGTTGGGCGCCTCCCAAACCCACATCATATTTTAGTGAAAACCATACAACACAATTCTTATAATTTCATATGCATTAATGATACACATATTTAGATAGAACAATGTCTTTCAGCAGATCATAACCTTTCCCCTGATACCTTACAATGCATGCTTTAATGTAATATCACAATTATATACAGATGAGGAATATGGGGATTACAGGAATGTCACAATTATCTCAAAAAGAACAGGAGTACTTGTGGCACCTTAGAGACTAACAAATTTATTTCACCATAAGCTTTCGTGAGCTACAGCTCACTTCTTCGGATGCGTAGAATGGAACACACAGACAGGAGATATTTATACATACAGAGAAATATAAATATCTCCTGTCTGTGTGTTCCATTCTACGCATCCGAAGAAGTGAGCTGTAGCTCACGAAAGCTTATGGTGAAATAAATTTGTTAGTCTCTAAGGTGCCACAAGTACTCCTGTTCTTTTTGCAGATACAGACTAACACGGCTGCTACTCTGAAACCTGCAATTATCTCACTCATCATGTCTCTCGAACAGTTATTCTCAAACTTTTGTACTGGTGACCCCTTTCACAGAACAAACCTCTGAGTGTGAACCCCCCCTTATAAATTAAAAACACTTTTTAATATAGTTAACACCATTATAAATGCTGGATGTAATGCGCGGTCTGGGGTTGGGGCTGATGGCTCATGACCCCCCATGTAGTAACCTCACGACCCCTTGAGGGGTCCCGACCCACAGTTTGAGAATCCCAGCTCTAACAGTCCTTATGGCACTCTTATAAAATACCCATCAAACCTTGTAGACCATTGTTAAATGGTTTGGTTCCCAGCAGTCTTTCTTGTGTTGTGCATTACCAAAGTACATTCTGCATCAGGGACATCCAAATATTTGTTTGTGCCATTATTCAGAGGACTTGTCTACACACAAATTTGGACCAATTTAACTAAAGATATTTTAAAATAAATTTAGTTTAACTGATGCAATACCTTATATGGGCACTCTTAAAGCAGTTTAAAAATGGCATGTATCAATTTAGGTTATATCAGTAAGGGATCTACCTATGCCCTTAATAATGTACACAAAGGGATTTGCATTGGTTTAACTAAATACATTTAAAATCCAACTTTTAGTTAAACTGGTGTGTGTAGCTATTGCCTAAACACGTCCACTAATACTAATTCTAGTTAGCTGTGTGATTTACAGCCTTTCAGACCTAGAGAATGTCCTTGGCCTTCTACTGTACAATTGTACACTTGTACAGACTGTCTAAAAGTGGTTGGTGCTTTTATTCATACAGCTCTGCATCTTTTCTTGAAACAATCACTCTTCCCACCTCTTCTAGTTCTTACTTGCAGAGAGCTTATAAAATAATCTAAAATAAATGATGTAAGAAACATAGGTTATTATTCAACATATATAAGTGCCTCCTGGGAATGAATAAACTGTGAGACTCACAGAAAGGCCTGATTAAGAATAATTGACTGCTTGACAGAGTAGGCTTGTGCTAGTTAGTTTGAATGACCCAGATTCATAAAGATATTTGGGTGCCCAACTTCTACTGAAATCAGTGGAAGTTAGGAGCCTAATTACCTTTGGGGATCTGGGTCAATCAGCGTCCATGACTTTCATGTGGTTTTAAAAGCTAAGGTGGCTTGCCCTCAAGTAAGTACTCTGAGATGGAAAAGCCTTTGCATTACGCACCTCTGAGGCCTCAGTCTCCACTTTTACACCATTTGTATGCCTATGTAACTCCATTGAAATCAGTGGTGTCATACCAGCATAAAACGTGTGTAGCAGAGTGGAACATCCGGCTCCTTTTGTGTGCCAGTGTTATCACTGAGAGAATAAATAGAAGCTTATTTTTTATTATTTTGTATTATGGTTGCACCTAATGGCCCAAACCAAGACCGGGGGTCATTGTGTTAGGCTGTATAGAAACCATAAGAGGAATTCCCTGTCCCGAAGATGTTGAAGTTTAATCAGGCAGAAAGAGAGAGGAGGAGGCGGCATATAACAGACAAGGAGAATGAACAATGTGATGGTTTGAAAATGTCATGTTAGTTTCATTATCTTCTTGCCCTCGGTTTGGCTGGGGATTTTTGTTTTTGATTTATTTACTAAGTGGTGCTCTCTTAGGTGGGGATTAGCTGATCAGAAGGATGAAAGAAAGGAGTAGAGACACCGAAGGGAGGAATGTGAGAGTGATTGGGGAGGGAGGAAAGGGCAAAGCACAAAGGACAATAGGAGTAAGGAAAAAGTGAAGAAATTGTTTGGGGGGAGTTGGAACAAACTGCTCATGAGCAGATGGGAAAGACTGTTTGGAATAAGCTTTGCTAGGAAACTCTACTGCTTCTGAATGCACAGGTCCCCAGTTAGTTTCTTGCAAGAGTGATTCATCATTTGGTGCATACTCACTAGAGAACCGTACTGTTGCAACTTACACCACTATAACTACACCAGTGGACAGTAGGGTGCCATGTTGTTTTGAGTGCACAAATGCAGTATATTTCCTGCTGCATTGTGAGTAACTTTCCAAGAGTTACTGATACAGCTCCTAGAAGATTAACAGGATAGGTGCATTAATGAGATGTGGATCTTCTAAGGTCCACGGTGCCTGTGCTACCTTCCCCCGCACTTCCTAATGTGCACAGTAGGGGAATGTGGTACTGTAAACCGCCTGCAGTCCGCATCGCCTTAGACCACAAGTGGGCAAAATACGGCCCGTGGGCCACATCTAGCCTGCGTACCATTTCTGTCCAGCCCACCAGGCTCTTTGGCTGCCCCCTCACGATCTCCAGGCTGCTAAAAGTCCCGTGGTGCAGCGGGGCACTCAGGCAGGCTGCCTTCCTGCTGTGGCCCCATGCTGCTCCCGGAAGCAGCCAGCTACTGCTGGCATGTCTCTGCGCACCCCTGGCAGGGGTCGGGGGGAGGCATCTCCATGTGCTGCCCCCAGCACTGGCTTCAGCAGAAACCGGCCAATGGGAGCTATGGGGGTGGTGCTTGTGGGCACGGGCAGTGCACTGAGACCCACTGCCACCTCCCCAGAAGGGTTGCCCAGGAGTGGCATGGGGCTATGGCAGGCAGCCTGCCTGACCCCTGCTGCAGGCCCAGGAGTGGCGTGGGGCTATAGTAGGCAGCCTGTCTGAGCCCTGCTGTGCCGCTGTCCGGGAACCGCCTGTGCTAAGCGCCTTCCGGCCACAGCCCTGCACCTTGCACCCCCTCCCGCACCCCCAGGTCAAAACCCCCTCCTGCACCCAAACTCCCTCCCAGACCCTGCACCCCCCCCCTTTAATATAGTAGAAATGTACGGCCCATGATGACTTACCAAAATTCATGAAGTGGCCTCCCTGAAAAAATTGTTGCCCACCCCTGCCTTAGACACATACCATGTAGCTCAGGCCCTTTTAGTGCCATTTCCAATGCCTACTGGTACACCAACTTTTCATTCCACTCCCAAAACTACCAGAGGGATGGAGGGGCAGGAACACATTTCTGCACATCTTAGGCAGCATATAGGAATGATTCCCAGTTTCTGCAGACTGCTGCAGGTCCCCAGTAGGAGAAAGGAGAAAGTACTCCTCCCTCTATTCACCTCCACATGCACCCAAGAAATTATCAGGATTTAAAATGGGATTGTTTATTTATATGGATAATAAAAACATCCAGGGTCACAACTGCAAGTTTTTGAAGGGATATAAATTCTCAAGTTTTTAGGGCATACCTCTAATTCAGTGGTTTTCAAACTGCGGGTCACAACCCATTACTGGGTTGCAGAATATAAGGCACTGGGTCATGGCAGCTCTGGTCAGCACTGCTGACCAGGCCATTGAAAGTCCCATTGGTGGTGCTGCTTGGCTAAAGCAGGCTAGTTCCTACCTGTTCCGACACTGTGCTGCACCCCGGAAGTGGCTAGCAGCAGGTCCGGCTCCTAGGAGGGGAGGCCACAGGGCTCCACACACTGTCCTCACCCTGAGCACCGGCTCCACACTCCCATTAGTCGGGAACCGGTCAATGGGAGCTGGGGGGAGGGGCAGTGCCTGCGGGCAAGAGCCTTGCAGACCTTCTTGCATGCCTATGCCTAGGAGCAAGACCTGCTGCTGGTTGCTTCCGGGGCACAGCGTGGTCCATGGTGCCAGGACAGGCAGGAAGCCTGCCACTGCGCTGCTGACCGGGAGTCCCCCGAGGTAAGCCTGTGCCCCAACCCCACGCCCAAATCCCTATCCCTGAGCACCCCAAACCTGGAGCCCCCTCCTGCATTCCAAACCCCTCATCCCCAGCCCCACCCTGCAGCCTTCACTCCCACACCCCAACCCTCTGCCCCAGCCCTGAGCCTCTCCCACACCCCCTCATCTCCAGCTCTTTTGGATCACTGGTATTAAACATTTTCTTCAACTAGGTCACCAGAAAAATTTTGAAATCCACTACTCTAATTATTGGAGGTTCAGTAGCAGCCTTTCCTGTAAGCAGGCTGTCAGGGCTGGCTTTAGGCCGATTTGCCCAATTCCCCGGAATTGGGCCTCGTGCCTTAGGCACCGTTTAATTTTTTTTTTTTTTTTTTTTTTACTCACCCGGCAGCAGACCGCTCTGGGGTCTTGGCGGCATTTTGGCGGTGGGGGGTCCGCTCCAGGAGTCTTCGGCAGCGGGGAGGTCCTTCGGTGCCACGAAAGACCTGGAGCGGACCCCCCGCTGCCGAAGTGCCACTGAAGCCCCGGACCGCCACCGGGTATTGGAATCAGGCTTCACCGTTAATAAAGCTGGCCCTGCAGGCTGGTCCATAGCTGCCTCCTGAAGGGTTTCTTGGACCTTCTTCTGAAGCTGTTGGTACAGTCCACTGTTAGAGACTGGACTAGATTGACCACTGTTCTGAGGCAGTCTGGTAATTCCTATGTACCTAATACACCAGTTGCTCTCCCTTGTGTGGTCCTCTAGAGGCAGAATGGGACCTTATGCTTGAGGTCTGCAAGGGGCTCCTGTAAATTGCACTGTCTTTGTCAGGCAGTATAATTTTTATTTCTTTTGGCCAGAATGCGTTTATAGTTAAGGAAGAGGTTGTTGTAGTTTAATTATAAGTTATAAATAGGAGCTTAAAACTTTCAGAAACAAAAAAACAGCCTTTTCAGATGAGTCTTTTTAATTCCTGTTCCCAGCCCAGAGTTGCGTGTGGGGTTTTTGTTTGAAAATTTGCAGGTGGCTTTTTCTGCTGTTTTTGAGGATTATATAGTATTTTGAGATCAGAATGAACAGGGACAGGGATTACAGCATTTGTCAGCATCTTCTTTGCATTTGGCATGTAACTTGTAATATCTACAAAGGTGCGAAGTATCAGGCGGTAGCCGTGTTAGCCTGTATCCACAAAAACAACAAGGAGGCCGGTGGCACCTTAAAGACTAACCTCACTTCTTCAGCATCTGAAGAAGTGAGGTTTTTTAACCCACAAAAGTTTATGCCCAAATAAATCTGTTAGCCTTTAAGGTGCCACCGGACTCCTTGTTGTTTTTATCTACAAAGGGTAACTGTAGTGATTTATACAGATAATCTTCAAAGAGGATAAGATGACTAGTAAAAAAATCCTGTCAGAAGCAGAATCCAGTTCATATGGAGGGTACAGGGACTATTAGAAATAAAAACAACCAAAGACCTGTCTACTGAATTGTAAATGTCATCTATGAACACTGTATGCTCTAGTTATTCTAGTCACAGATCATGGGACCTGAGGCCAATTTATCATCACTCAGGTCAGTTACCTTTGGGAAGTTGTGTTTCAGTTGCAGTCCAAGAAGAATTTTTTTTTCTAACAATAGGGACAAATCAGTGAATAGGATACAGATATTGGCATCCTGAGAGAATTCAAAGTTTTCACTCAGCTCACTAAATGTTAATCTGTTGCAGTTCAGCTAACTATCAAATGACATCATCCTTCTTCTTAAGACCAAAGAGCATTTAAAGATGATAAAATGAAAAATCCAAGATGTTAAATACCTTTCCAAGTTACCACTTTCAAAGTTGCGTTGTTAAAAAATTGGGTCTAGGTGCTGTGGCTGGTGTAGAACAGTGATTCTCAAATTTGTGTACTGGTGACCCCTTTCGCATAGCAAGCCGCTGAATGCGACCCCCCCCTTAAATATATTAAAAAGTGTTTTTAATTTATAACACCATTATAAATGCTGGAGGCAAAGCGGGGTTTGGGGTGGAGGCTGACAGCTCATGACCCCCCATGTAATAACCTCACGATCCTCTGTTGGGTCCCGACCCCTAGTTTGAGAACCCGTGGTGTAGAATGAAAGTCAGTACAAAAAGTTAGTTTTTTAAGACTGTGCTGCCCATCACTAAGATTGTAATAATGCAGAGATCAGGCTGATTTCTGGTATTTTATTTTATTATGGAAGTAGTTTATGCAGGTCTCTGACATGTTGTAGGCCAGGGAGGAAGAAAGATTGGATTGAAAGCTTTCCTCTCATCATTCAGTTGAAGTATGATGGGGATTTGAGAAACAGCAAACCGTGATGAACAATGATGGGTGAAGCTAAACCAGGCAGAGGTGAAAGTAAGCCGGTCCGGTCCAATGTGCTGGCAAAGAGCCAGTACACTGTGCCGGACCGCACCAGCTTCCACGGCGGAGATTTAAAGGGCTCTGGGCTCCCTGCTGCAGCGGGCAGCCCAGAGCCCTCTGAATCCCACCCACAGCTCCGGCGGCTGGGCTGGGGCCAAATTTAAAGGGCTCAGAGCTCCCGCAGCTGCAGGCAGCCCAGAGCCCTTTAAATCCCGCCCGCGGCTTCGGCAGCCAGAGCTGCGGTGGGGATTTAAAGGGCCCGGAGCTCCGCGGTGGCCTGAGCCCCGGGGGCTCCCAGCCACCTCTGCAGCTGGGAGCCCTGGGTTCATTTAAAGGCCCTGGGGCTCCCAGCCACAGCCGGTGCCCCAGGGCCTTCAAATCTCGAGAGGCACCGCCTCTTCCCATTGAGGCCACGCCTCTTCTGGATGAGGCCACGCCCCCCTCAGGACTCCGGCTGGTCCTGTAAATTACTTTCACCCCTGAAACCAGGTCAGATGATCTGTTCAGATAACTCCCCCCACTCCACCAAAAATAGATGCTTGATTCCACCTTCAGTAGTTTCATTTTTCTCTAGCCCTTCTCTTCACAACCGCACAGAGATTTTCTTACCTTTGAAAACCTTCCCAGAAGTTAGCTCTACACTAGAAAAACAACACTTGCTACAATTGTAACACACCTTCTGTCCACACACAAGTATTTACAACAATCCACAAATACTGTCAGCACTATTCCAATTGTACTTAATTGGAGTCAGGGTCACACTGTTGTACCCTGCACTGAATCACTGCATCTTTTGGCTTCATCTACGCTGGACAGGTTAGATGCAATTCTCCACTGTTACAAGCTGTAATTTAGAAAGGGCTCAAGTGTTTTTTACCACCATGTTGTCTGCCTTTGAGTGGGTTAGGACAACAGACTGGTAAAAATGCTTGAGCCCTGTCTACAGCTTTCACTGTTGCTACCATGATTTGTGGTGAATTTTAGCTGTGAGGTTGTAATGGGCCCTCCTTGCAGTTCCACAATCCTCTTGCAACCTTTTTAGTGATCACACTGCAATGGCTGCTGTACCCTCTTCTGAGCTACTGCAGCTTCTAGGGCTCAAGTTAGGCATAGAGCAACTTGGCAAGCTAGCATATTTTAGGTGGCCAACTTCTACTACAAAATGTCAACTTTCATAAAAGAATGTCTCTAGCCCTTTTTGTTTGTAAAGAAAACCATCAACCTGGGCTGTCATGAGCTATCAAAATGCAACTTCTTAGTGTGGTGTGATAGATCTCTAGGATCCCTGCCTGTTTGCCAGAGAAAAACACAGAAACTGTGTTTTTAGAGAGAGTCATTAGTTTTTACATTTTGTGAAAAATAAAAACATACACAATGGAACCCCGATTATCTGATCTAATTGGGAATGGGGGCAGGCCAAATAATCAGGAGAATGGGCAGGGCTTGGGCTGTCAGCTTAAAAATTGTAAATATATCAATAAAACATTGTGTTCAAGTAATATGTGTATATAGCGTGGCTAGGGTAACTACAGTTTAGCATTTAATTTTAATTGTGGAAAAATGTGGATTTTAATGTTTTTTATTGGATAATTTTGGTTTTTGTATCACAGAAAACTAGGATCCTTGGTGATAGGCAACCGCAATGTCTGCTACTGCAATGACTGGAGGGTTCAGACACTCTGAACAGCATTACACTAGCTGAGATGCACCATGACAAATAACAAAGTTCAGCCGAACTGTTTGCTTGTAATAATGCAAATCTCAAGTGCAGATGGAGCTAGTGTGTCTGCTGGGACTTCAGACTGCTGTTTTATGCAGACAAGACCTTGGGCTTCCCCATCAGTCAATCTCAGTGCATGCAGATCTTAATGCAGAAGAAAACCAGAGACCAAGACAACACAATTTCCCAAAATGCATCAGACTTCAAGAGAATCTTTGAAGGCACAGGAACCACAGGGGGATATCATTAGTAATTTATTTTATACTTGTAACAAAAATGTCTAGTTTTTCATAACCCTGAATGTAAAATTTTTTTTTTATTAGTGCCACAGTTTCAGGGTAACTATACTTCTATTCCCCCCTGTGGTCTACTTCAGAAGTGCCCAGTCAGATCTCTGGTCTCCAGCTGTCACCTTTCTGTGTGCCCTAACCCTTGTCTCACTCCCTTCTGACCAGGGAGGCGGGGTTTAAGGCTGCAAATCTCCCTGCCTTGCAGTTATATCCCCGGCAAGCCCCTCTGCCTAATGTCCAGCCCATATGTTATTTTATCTCAGAAGACAATTAGTGTTTTTACCAGTGACAACACCATTCTTCCAAGCAAACACATTTTTACATAGGTCAAAAACATTACAGGGAAGCCATAAAAAATAAAGGTTCCTATATGCATGCTAAAAACTAGCCATCCATCAAAGTTCTAGTAACTCAAAGGCCATCCAAACCTTCCACAAGTGAGTCCTGTCTGTTTGCCAAATCAAAAGAAAGCCATGTATCAGCTTTTTATACCGAAAGCCCTCTCTTTGTCCAAATCTCTGGAAAAATCAAGTTTCAATCAGTATATTCAAACACCCCAGGGGGTGGTGTTTCTTTGGAGTTGTTTACACTCTCCAGGGTAATCACACCCTTATAATTACTCCCCTACTCTTTTTAGTTCCTGGAGGATCCATGGTAAGCCTCCACCATGGAGTAGAACACTATCATGCATAAACCATTAATAAATTTCATAGAACGGACCCCAAAGATAGTGCATGGGATTGCAATATGTGTCACAATTAAAATCACACAGGCCTGTAGCTAGGAAAGCAAAAAATAGGGAGGCAATAAATAGTGGGTCATCACCCTCCTGGCAAATTTTAGACTAGCAAGTGCAATTTCCTGTATTTTAGAATATTTTATATTTTAGTAATTGCAAATAAACTTTTTTTTTTTTTAAACCTGAGGCCTGCTCTGAGCAAAGACAGACAAACTCAGTGTTTAAATCACCAGAAGCCACCTGGAGCCCTGTCTACATTAATGCTGTCACCATTGCTTCCATTGGTGGAGCTGAACTGGTGGTAATGATGGTGTGAAGTATGGCTAAAAAGGGTTAAACATCCTGCAAAATAAACAACTCAAATTCGATCCTTAAAGACATGAGGTAATGGTTATGTTTTTGTGTATTTGCATGTATATGGATAATGGGCAACAATGTAATCAACAGTCCCTGTCTGTGCTGTATTCTGATCATCCAGAGATCAAAAACACCCTGGCATTTAAAAGAATTGTAAGCATGGGATCTCTCTGTATTCATCTCTCTTTGAAATGTATAGCAAATCAGTCACAGGAAAGAAATAATCCTGAACCTGTGTCTATTAGAGGGCAAAGACTTGCCTGTGGAGTGTTTTTCCAAATGCTTGTCTGATGAAGATAGCTGTTTGTGCAAGAAGGCAGTGTGTATGTGGAAGAAATTTCTGAGTGTCTGATATCTCAGAAGTAAATCTGCTATTAGATAAGGCTCAGGGAAATGTTTCTCTAGAGCAAATTAAAGTTGGTGATCAGATTAAAGCCCTAACTGAAGAAGGAAAGGGTACAGTCTTGGTAAGTGATGAATTGTTAGCAAGTGAAGTTTGTGAAAGTAAGCCTGAAAAGGGTCGAGATTATTTGTTTAAAGCAGCTCAGTGTAATGAGACTCTTATCTATGGAGAATAGCAGTTTATCTGTTGGGAGTGGCAACTTGCCTGATAAGGAAGCTGTCTCACTGTCTGGGTATGTGTCTGAAATCAGCCATGGGTGCTGAGACAAAAAGAACGATCTCTCCAATTGTCTGTTTTGAATAGCAGCAGTACTCCTGTTTTTTTTTTGCGGATACAGACTAACACGGCTGCTACTCTGAAACGTGTCTCTCTAGTTCTCTGTCTGTAAAGCAGACAGAAGAAGCCTGTCAACCTATGATGGTTGAAAATTTATTAGTTAACTCAGAGTTGATTCTGGATACAACTAAAGCCCAGGAAGGAAGTAGTCCTAAATTTGTGTCTGCTAGGGATAATGACATTATAACTAGGTTGCATCCAGTTAATGTCATAAGTAGCTCGTAGCTCCCAGAGACCAACCGATTCTGGTGCTTTTATTTTGCCTGTTGCTAGTGTGTTGCTGGGTAAAGATATGACAACCTTGTCTGATCAGGTTGATATAGCCAGGGCACAAGGAAAGCATGAAGGTGATTTAACTATGTTACCCACTGACAGTGTGGAAACTTTTAACAAGGAAGAGAATGCTTCTAATCTTTTGACTATGAAGTCTAGCAGTTTACCTGAAAGGGGATTGTGTAAAAATCCTCCTGATGGGCCAGAGGTGATTCTGGATGCATGTGAAACTCAGAAGGAGGTTGGTGATTTGTCTCTTGTGCCAAAGTCAGCTCTGGACATAAATATGGCTCAAAAAGAATCTGTTGCAATGCATGGTATTGCAGAAGGAAAGGAATTTCTTGGTGAAGTCTATGAAAAGAAATTGTTTCCATTGACTCTTAATGGGCCATTATTGATAGTAAACAGTCTCTCTTCTGAGGAAAGTCTGTTGGTGCCTAATGGCCAAAGTCTTTCAAATGAAAATGAATCCACTGAATTTGCTTTGGAAAAATCTACTGTGAATAGCTTAAAGGAGGCTTCCTTAGCTAAACAGTGGCTCTCAGGTTGAAGAGTCTGTAGTCCTGGTTTTACACAGCAGAGCAGCCTTATGAATAGACCCATAGATACTTTGGATTTGTCATGTCATTTCTTAGTAAGCTCTAGTGCAGGGGTTCTCAAACTGGGGGTCATGTCACAAGGTTATTACATGGGGGGGCATGAGCCCCTCAGGGTCACAAGGTTATTACACGGGGGGGGGGGTGAGCTGTCAGCCTCTACCCCCAAACACCAGCATTTGTAATAGTGTTAAATATAAAAAGAAGTGTTTTAATTTATAAAGGGGGGCACACTCACAGGCTTGCTGTGTGAAAGGGGTCACCAATATAAAACTTTGAGAAAAACACTGCTCTAGTGCATCTGATATGTTGTGGATGCAGAAATTGCTAGGTAAAAAGCAGGAGAACTGTAGTTCAGACATACTGATAGAAAATGGTTGGGTCTCTTTAAGGAATGATGTCCATACAAATTTCCTAGCTGACAAGAAAAAAAAAGAAAAGCAAGCTAACTCTTAAAAAGCAAAATGCCCTTACAAACTTGCCTCCCTCATCTCTCAAATACTAAAGCCTCAAGGAAGTGGTTAAACTGAAATCCTATGTTAAGAAAAATCCTAAAGTAAAGAAAAAGCTACTAAGGTTCAAAAGGGATATTGAACAAGCTAACCTAACAAATGATTTGTCTAAACAAAAGGCTTGGTATGACAAAAATGATTGCAAAGGTACACTTGATAGAACTGATGTTAATATTATTGCTAATAATTGTAACTAACATGTTGGCTAATACAAAAAACTGTAAAAATGTACAATGTGACTAATCTTTTGGAAAAACCCTTGAACATGTTAAGAGTGATACATAAGAACACACTTTATGTTAAAAGGCCTTATGATACGGATATTTCACAATTAATGCCTGTATCTAATCTTGAAACTGTACACAGGAGAAAAGACAGCGGACCCAATGTGCTGTGCAAAAAAGGGAAACTGAGATACAACACCTCACAGCCTTCATGGCTGAATGCCAGAGTAAGTGCTCTCTGAAGAACATTAATGGCTATGTTAAGTCAATACATAGACTAAACCCTGGAATCACAAGTGTTACACA
The DNA here is from genome assembly GCF_016161935.1 of Mauremys reevesii. NCBI lineage: Eukaryota > Metazoa > Chordata > Testudines > Geoemydidae > Mauremys > Mauremys reevesii. The sequence continues at coordinate 173,133 of NC_052646.1, read as the reverse complement.
AAGTATGGACTAAGGTTCTAACTTGGGCCAAAACATGCATCAATTATTTGGCCTTACTAAGAATTCAATGTAAACACAGCACATATCAATGTTGAAAGGTCCTTAAGTTGTATCCAGGAGCTTTAATTTCTCCCTTCCACACCGGTCTCACGTTGAGGATGTGATGACCTGGGTAATGGTCAACAATGTAATCAACAGTCCCTGTCTATGCTGTATTCTGATCATTCAGAGATCAAAGTACATCCTAGCATTTAAATGAATTGTAAACACCTCATCTCTCTTTGAAATGTATAGCAAATCATCTGTGAATGGTAGAGGAACAATCAAATTGCCTTATGTTAATTCTATAGCCAAGTACCAGTGATGGACCTCCTTCAAAGTCATGTTCCTGGAGGAACTCCAACTTGTCAAAGAGGACATGAAATTGTATAAAAGATCCTTGGGTCCTGATCCTGTTAATCTCAGATCTGCCTGAGGCTTCATACAGTGGAAGCTTAGGCCATAAGGACTGAGATTCCAGTTCTAACTGGATCACCCTGAAATATAAACACTGGACTATAACCTATGGGCTATTTCTGAAAGAACTCTTTGCAACTACAAAGTTCACCATCTCTGCTATGAATCTGAATCTTAAGAATTGAACTCATGTCTGTATGTATATTAATCTTTTAACCATACTCTGTCTTGTTTTTTAATAAATTTTAGTTAATAAGAATTGGCTGTAGCGTGCATTTGGGTAAGATCTGGAATATTCAATACGATGGGAGGTTGTGTGTCCGATCCTTTAGGTGGTAGAACCTTTTCTTTTATATGATGAAATAAGATTTTCAGAAATCATCATATTTGACTTAGGTATCTGGATGGAGGCCTGAGGCTGGATCACTTTAAGGGAACTGTATTATTTGGACTTCTGCGTAACCAGTAAGGTAATAAATAAGCTGTTTTATGTTGGCTTGGTAAATCTAAGTATTGGAATATCCACCAGCTTTTTTGGGATTGTCTGCCACATTCTTTCCAGTTCACTCTAATTGAGTGACCATAGCTGGCCCCCACTGGGACCCTGGTCACAGATGGTAGGACTTTTTTCTTTGGGGGTGATAGTGAAATACTCCTTTAGAAAGCTTTTCTCTCTCTGCAGCTGCCAGTCTACCAAGATAAGGAAGACAACAGGTAATGACACTGAGAAAAGTGTGGAAGCAGAGAAATTCATTATCCATAAATGGGAATGGTTAACATAGAAATAAACTTTTGGATGAGACACACTTGTGGGCATTTCATATCACATGGCACTCTTCTCAAAAGCAGGGATGTTAGTCTCAGCACCTGGTTAAAATCTAATTAAAATTCTCCTAGCAGGTTGACTTTTATGATATTCTACACTTCCTGCCTTACACTCTTGTCTAGTGTCAATATGCACTCTTACCAGCCACCACTTTCCACCCCAGAAACAGTTGCATTTAGTGGTCAATGAAGTGATTCCTCTATATGTACTCTGTAAGGCTCATAAAATGCTATGGGATCCTTCAGGATTAAAATCCTTATATAAATGGAAACAAGTTTTGTAAATTTTTAATATATACAAAATTACAATTGCCAGTCTCCAAAAATCTATAGCAGTGTCTGAGATTCAAGTATCTGAAGAAGTGGGAGGTTATAGTCCTAACAGTCAATTATTTTAGGGCCATATGTCTAATATGTAAAATTACTTAAGTGTGACATGACTCTGGATTCTAAATAGTGTAACTACTTATTACTCAACTGCTGATATTAAAATAGAAACAAGTACTATTTTTAAAGAAGCTATAAAGTGTGAGAGCACCTCTTATGGCCCATGAAACTGTAGTTCCCTAGTAAACACTTTTACTAGAGCAATGCTGACATTGATGGTGATGGCATATAAAATTGATTTGAGAGGATAAGGCAATAAAAATTTGAAGATGTTATTAAGCAAAACCTAGGGCATCTATAAATGTGGGGAACTGACTCCCACATGGAAAAGAACAATTTTAGAGAAATAATGTCAAGCTCCAAAGGAATTTCTGTCACCAAGATCTTTGAGTAATACATAGACCATATTTACTTGAGAGGTTCATTGGTTGTACGAGGTGTAGGGGATATTTTCTTTAATTAGAATAACATGCTTTTTTTAAGTGCTGTATGAACATAGTCCCTTAGGATGAGTATCTCATCCCTAATTGTTTTGTCTCCTTTACAGATGTGCCTCCGATTGTGGCAGGACTTATTGGTGCCACGGTCCTTGTGGTGTCTGTCTCAGTAACAGTGTTTGTGTGGACATGCTGCCACCAGCAAGCAGAAAAAAAGCACAAAACCCCCCCTTACAAATTCATTCACATGCTGAAAGGCATTAGTATCTATCCGGAGACCTTGAGTAACAAGAAGAAGATTATCCGGATCCGCAGAGACAAGAACGGCACTGTCAAGGAGACTGGAAGAGGAAACCTTTTGGTAGATGCCGCAGAAGCTGGTTTAGTGGGCTCTGAGAAGGCACCAAATGGGATGAATGCAGCCCCGTGTATTGACCAGCTCCCAATAAAAGTGGATTACGGAGATGAACTAAGTCCAGATCAAAGCATCACTCCAGGTGGGAGCAAAATCTCCTCCCCATCTTCCCCAGAAGAGGATGTCCTGCTGGGAACACTGACTTTCTCAGTGGACTACAATTTCCCCAAAAAAGCATTAGTGGTGACCATTCAAGAGGCCCATGGGCTGCCAGTGATGGATGAGCAGACTCAGGGTTCTGACCCCTACATCAAGATGACAATTCTTCCAGACAAAAGGCATAGAGTGAAGACTCGTGTGTTGCGCAAGACCCTGGACCCTGTCTTTGATGAGACCTTTACCTTCTATGGGATTCCCTACAGCCAGCTCCAGGATTTGGTGCTTCACTTCCTGGTGTTGAGCTTTGATCGCTTCTCTCGAGATGATGTGATTGGAGAAGTCATGGTGCCCCTCGCTGGAGTGGATCCAAGCACTGGAAAGGTCCAGCTCACCCGGGAGATCATCAAAAGGAACATACAAGTAAGTAACCTCTCTCTCTGAGTTTGGAGACACACTTCACATGCTATGCTTGACCTATGTAAGCTGATCCCCAGTCAGGCTGAGTTTTCTTGGCACAGGGGACTCAAAACATCTAGGAACCAGGAATACAGCAAACCCTTATTCATGTGAGTAGTTCTTACCTGTACTAGTCCCATTGAAGTCACTGGAAGAAATTGTAACAGAAAGGCTTGCAGGATTAGATCCCAGGTTATTTATGTTCTGGGCCCTTGTCCAGAAGTTGCTATGTAAATGGTTCCAAAGTCAAATACCCCCAGAAGTACTTGTCTCCTCTTATATTTAGTACGCGATAATCATTTCATTTAAACCCCAGTGTTTCAAACAGCTAGGTGTCACTGCTGCAAAAGTGATTCACAGCATGTCACTAGAACCAAAACAGTAAAGTGTGGACCACATCAGCCAGGAGGGAATTTTTAAGTCTATAAATGCTGGTTGACTCTTGTAATTTGCTGCTGTGTATATATGTCTCTTTTCTAATTACGGGTTAATGCTTTATTTTCCGTTTTTGCTTAGTACCTGTCATGCAAAATTAGAAATAAAGCATACTTGGGTAAGGAAATTTTAATACACATTGATTTGCTTTCTTGTACATTTCTAAATTGAAAGTAGTTTAGTATTGATTTATTGTTATACATTTTATCTTTAACTCACTGGGGCCTGAATGCACAAAAGGAGTTTAGGCATTGTGATGCTTAGTGTCACCATGCCTAACTTTTTGGCACCTAGAAAGTCACTGTAATTCACATACTGGGACAAGTACTCCAAATCTACTAAAGGTCAAGATTTTAAAATGATAGTAGAGAAAAGTACTATAGTGCTCCAGAAGTGAATGTGTAACATGGGACTCTGTATTTAAAATTTAATTATTCCATGACTATTAAATATTCCTACCTGATTTTTATATTCTGCATATCCTTCACATTAATATTTTTTATTACAATAGCATCTGAAGCCTTCAGCTAAGATCAGGGCCCCATTGTGTTAGGCCCTGTGAAAACACATAGTAAGAAACAGTCCCCGCCCCAAGGAATTAATCTAAATAGACAAGATAAAGGGATTATCGTCATCCCCATTGTACAGATGAGGGAGAGAGGCACATAAAGATAGGTTACAGTGGCCACAGTCATAACAAAAGCCTGTGGCTGAGCTGGGAATTAAACTCAGGGTCTAACATAGAATTACTAAGCAACAATTATATTGCAGAATGTATATTTATAATTTTCTTCCCAGAAGTGTTTACATTGTTTTGTATGGCAAAAACAATTAAAATTGTACAAATAAAAAAATGTTGATCTATGGCAAATGCCATTATTATAATCTGACACTATTATTAAGCAGCTTTCTAACTGGTATTTGGGAAGTGGGAATTACATCTGGTAATATAAAAATCTCATTCTGTTGGAGTTCAGAAATTCCTCCAACTGCTTTTGAGGTACACATTAGCTCTGAGCTGAAATATGGTAAAAGCAAGCTATCAGAATTATAGGATGTTGTAGGTTTGCTAGCGTATACAGGGTCAGAACGTGTGATAAATGGAAATTTCAAATGAAGTAGATATCATTATTTCTGCATATAATTGTTCGTGTTTCTGTTTGTTAATTGTTAATGCTGATTTTAGTGAACAAATGTGATTAAAAGAGTGGCATAATCCCCAAGAGAGACTGACTTTTCATATGAATCAAATAGTTGACACATTAGTCAGGGCTTTGGTACTAGATACAGTGCATTGTATCATAAACTGTATGCACTACTGTACAAAACAAACATGTTCCGGCCGGTTATAATCCCTGCTTTGAGTACTGCCTCTGGAATAAAACTATGCAGTGTTGTTGTATCTATCTGTGTTGGTCCCAGAATATTACAGAGGCAAGGTGTATCTTTTATTGGACCAACTTCCGTTGGTGAGAGAGACAAACTTTTGAGCATACACAGTTCTTCATCAGCTCTGGGAAACACTATAAAGCACTAATCCCACCCCCTCCCCCTGCCGCCAGCTGCCTTCTCCTCCCTCCCTCCATGACTTGAGAACATAAGAAAGGCCGTACCGGGTCAGACCAAAGGTCCATCTAGCCCAGTATCTGTCTACCGACAGTGGCCAATGCCAGGTGCCCTGGAGGGAGTGAATCTAACAGGCAATGATCAAGTGATCTCTCTCCTGCCATCCATCTCCATCCTCTGAGGAACAGAGGCTAGGGACACCATTCTTACCCATCCTGGCTAATAGCCATTTATGAGAGGTGTTAACAGGCCATTTCACCTTGAATGGTCCCTTGAAATATGTGTTAGCTATTTATGCAAAACCATCTGTTCTACCTTGTATTTAACTGAGACACACATAGGCTGTGGCTACACTTAGCACGTAGCGGCAGCGCTTTGAAGCATTAAGTGTAGTCAAAGCGCCAGCACTGGGAGAGAGCTCTCCCAGCGCTGTCCGTACTCCACCTCCCTGTGGAGCGCCAGCACTGGGAGAGAGCTCTCCCAGCGCTGTCCGTACTCCACCTCCCTGTGGGGAATAACGGACAGTGCGGCTCCCAGCGCTGGGGCTTTGACCACACTGGCGCTTTGCAGCGCTGGAGAGGGTTTGTTTTCACACCCTGCTGCAGCGCTGCAAATTTGTAAGTGTAGCCAAGCCCTGAGTATGTTTCCCAGACCTGAAGAAGAGCTCTGTGTTAGAGTATGTCTACACCAGGGGTCAGCAACCTATGGCATGTGTGCCAAAAGTGGCATGTGAGCCGATATTTGATGGCACGCTGGGCCGACTGAGCCATTCGGCACGTGGGGCGGACTGAGCCATTTGGCCTGCTGCCGCTTTGGGGTTCCCGCTGCTGGCCCCCTTGCCAGCCGGGGTCCTGCCGCCGGTCCCACTCAGCACCCGCTGCTGGCCTGGGGGAAGGAACCCCAGACTGGCAGCGGACTGTGACCCCAGCTGGCAGGAGCTGGCGGTGGAAACTCCAGAGTGGTGGCGGACTGAGCCGCTCAGCCCAATGCCTCTCTGGGGTTCCCACTGTTGGCCCCTTACTAGCCGGGGTCCTGCCGCCAGTCCCACTCAGCGCCAGCTGCTGGCCTGGGTGAAGGAACCCCAGGCTGGCAGTGGGCTGAGACCCCGGCTGGCAGGATCCGGTGGCTGAAACCCCAGAGCGGGGGCAGGCGGAGACACTCAGCCCACCTCCGAACCCCCCGAGCTGGGCGGGCTGACCTGCTCAGCCTGCTGCCGCTCTGGGGTTCCGGCTGCTGGCCCCTTGCCAGCCGGGGTCCCTGCTGCAGCCCCACTCACCTTGCTTCCAGTTGGAGTTCCAGCACATGCCCCCTATCAGACAAGGTCCAGGCTTCCAGCCCTGCTCAGCCCTACAAGCTGTCAACTCCACTCACCTCAGCTGCCGATCTGGGGTTCCAGCCACTGACCTCCTGCCAGCCGGTTATCAACTGATCACTCAGAAGCCTGTGTGCAGCTTAAAGTATCCAAATACGTGCCACCAGACACTGAAAAACTCAGCAAGGAAAAGCAAGGGCAAGGATCACACTAAACTAATAAGATCTACATTTTAATTTAATTTTAAATAAAGCTTTGAAACATTTTGAAAACCTTGTTTACTTTACATATAACCAAGCTACTGTTATATGATTATAGACTTATAGAGAGACCTTCTAAAAAACGTTAATGTATTACCGGCATGCGAAGCCTTAAATTAGAGTGTATACATGAAGACTAGGCACACCACTGCTGAAAGGTTGCTGACCCCTGGTCTACACTTACTATTTAAAGCGCAAAAAGTCCCTTTTTTGTGCTAAAACTGCCAGAGCGTCTACACTTGTTAATGACTTTTTTCAGTCAAACTCAAAAGTTTGACCGCAAAAAGAAAACCACCTTCACGAGAGGCATACAGCTCTTACTGTTGTTCTTTTTGCACTGTTGTGAAAGTGAAGACACGTTCTAGCAGTGTAAACACCCTTTGGCCTCCGGAGGATATCTCACAGTTCCAAAAGTGACCACTCTGGCCAGCATCTCCACTACTCTGACACTTGGATGTCCGCCCCTCCCCCTGTAAGCCATGGGACATTTGAAGCTCCCTTTCCCTTTGTCTGTAGATGTGGCGGGGAAAGCAGCCAAATAGCAGGAGGTTAAAAAAAAAATGCCATGAAGAAACCAGGAAGTAATGGGGCTCCTGAGACATGAAGCAGGGCAGCCCAGGGCACTGAGCAGGGACCCAGAATGCCTTCTGTTCACTTCGTCCTTCCCACAAGACCTATGGAGAGAGCTGCACTGTGGCTGCTCTGGTGATGGAAGTGCTGGTAGTGTAAACATTTTCTGACACCTGAGGAATTGAGTGAGTACACAAACCAGCACTTTACTTCCACCGGTTCCCTATCACCAGTGAAACTTACAGTGCAAAAACTCTGCAAGTGTAAACATACCCTAAGCTCAAAAGCTTGTCTCTCACTAACAGAAGCTGGTCCACCTTGTGTGTCTGGTATAAAATTAACACATATAACAGTAGTTTCATCTCTTGGGATTGCTGTATCTGTGAAATTCCTGCCGGCAGTGTTCCTGCGCCTCTCTTTCTACAGTACCTCCTGGTAGGAAAGGCTGGCACTGATGTAACTGATATAAATACTCAGTTCACATCCCCCAATTCTAGCTGAACATTGGTACTTTCAAAAGCTTTCCCAACAGGAGCCACATAATTACAAATATCGACCCCAATCTGGTCATTGTTTTCTTTTTTACAAGCCAACTTCTGAGGCAGTGATTCTCATTTTTTCCATTGAGACACACCCCCTGGGGATCTCCCTCCCATCTAGCTGAGGCCAGGCCAGGCATTCCCATTTAGCAATATGGGAAGGGTAATGTGGTCGTGACCTCCTGGCACCTGTTCATTACCTCCCAGGTCTTCTCAGTTGTATCTGCTTCTTTTCCACAGAAATGCATTAGCAGAGGAGAGCTGCAAGTCTCACTGTCTTACCAGCCTGTTGCACAGAGAATGACTGTTGTGGTGCTGAAAGCTAGACATTTGCCGAAAATGGATATCACTGGCCTCTCAGGTAGAAGCTATTTTCTCCAGCCTATTAATAGTTTACTGCCCTCCACCTGATGCATAGTTTGTTTTTCCCTGTAAACACAAAGGGAATGCTGTGAAATGGAGTGTTAATTTACACTATATTTACTGATCATTTGTTTTTTGGTTAACTTGTCAACTAGATCTCAAGTGTTTGTTCTTCCATTTAATGCCTTGAAGTCAGTGCAATGGTAAAAATTTACCACACATAGGCACAATAGAGAACAACTTTTAACATGGCATGCTGTGAGTGTGTCAATGCAAAGAAGGGCTGCTCTACCTTCATGCTAGTGTGTGTCACACTTTTGCTTGCAGTATGAACAAAAAACAAACTGCTTGCTGGGGATGAAAATACAAGAGAAAGGATTGGGGTGGGGGGCTAGATGGAGGTGCAGAAAAAGCAGAAGCGTTTAATAAATATTTCTGTTTGGTATTTGGAAAGAAACAGGGTGATGTTTTCATATTGCATGAGGATTAACTTTTTTTTTTCCAGTCCAAGGAGGATTGGAGAGAGCATCTACTCGGGATAAACATTTTTAAGTTGGCAGGCCTAGATAATTTGCACCCAGGGACCTAGAACAGTTGAGTGAGGATCCTGGTGGTAATTTTTAATAAATCTTGAAATACTGAAGAATCCAGAAGACAATGAGAGTGCTAAAATCATGCCTGTACTAAAAGAGGGCAAGTGGGATGACCCTAGGTAATTAGAGGCCAGTTAGTCTGATATCAATCCCAGGAAAAATTATGGAAAAACTAATAAAGGATTCAATAAATAAAGAATTAAAGTATGGGAATATAATTATTGCCAGTCAACATGGTTTTATGGAAAATAGGTCTTTCCAAACAAACATTCCATTCTTTGATTAGATGAGTTTAGTAGAGAAAGGTTTAATTGTAGATATAATACATTTAGGCTTTTGTCTATAATACATTTTAGACGGTTCTCGGGGTGCCTAGAGCTGTGAATTACTTTGTTTCCCCATGCCTCCAGCATGAGGGAATGATGCTTGTTCTTAACCGGGTGTCAGTCTCCTAACACTGCCAGCCTGTTAGCTACGCAAGCACTCTTCTCAGGGCTATGACAGCCCTTACTTTGCCTTGGAGTTTAACACTATGTCCACCTCAATCCCCAAGTCCCTTTGAAGCATTCCCCTGTGATATCTAGCCCCTGACACTAGCTACTCACAGAACTACCAGGTCCGCTATTCTCAAAGGAACAGACCATACCAGCTTGTAAAATTCCACTTAGGATCAGCACTTTGCTTAACATCACAGCACTTAGCTAGCTATAGGTATAGTGAAAACAAGAGTAAGTTTACTATCAAAGATTCAAGTGATAGTGAGTAAGAATATTGGAAACAAATGGTTGCATATAAAATAAGATCATAATATTTTCTAGAGACTAAGCTTAACTACCAGGTTAACCTCCCGTTTAAAGAAGTTTATCTCACCTAGAATCCTCCGCAGCATTTTAAACCAACGTTGGCTGAGATCCCATTTTTATGAATGTAAACATGCTGTCTGTTTACTTCCTAGATCAAGGATGAAGGGATGTCTTCTTTGCTTCCTAGCTATACCCCCAACATTCATTGTCTTAGCTCATAGCCAAAATAACCACACATGGCTTGTTTTTCCTGGGTGCTGCTTCCCTTTTGATTTCACATCTCTTTATATGTTAATAGGCATCCATTGTGTTAGCTTACAATGCGTAATTTACATCCTGACAGAAATACATTTCTTACCTCCTGTTTGGAGGAAAACATGTTTTTCACCTTTGCTGGTGACTAATATCTTGAGATACAAACATTAAAAACATATTTTTCAGTATATATCCATGATGCTTTACATAGTATCTGTATACTCAGTGTTTTTGTAGTAGTGTGGGCCCCAGGATATGAGCCACACAAGGTAGGTGAGTTAATCTTTTATTGGCCTAACTTCTTAACTTTAAAAGATTACCGCACCCACATTGTCGCTATAGTGCCTGTACATACGTTTCAGAACAATATTAATACCAGAATGACACTGGGTTTCATTTGAGATCTCACATTACATTCTTTGGTGAACTAGAATGTAAACACCAACCTCATGAAATTTCTATAACCGCTTCAGAGTTGGCTTTAAGAGGTCCATGGGTCATAGAAAGTACTTGACTTACTACTGCATGACATTCTGATTTAAAAAATAGCACTATACACATCAAAGCACGTTAAAGGGCTTAGCAACTGGCCTACAACTCTCAAAAAGTAGTTGTTACCGAGGAGTCAGCAAAATGGGGTATTCCTAGTGGAGTTCTGCAGCCATCTGTTCTAAGCTCAACACTAATGATTATTTTAAGTATTTAGATAAAAATTACTGTTGATAAAAGTCTGTAGATACCAAAGACCTATGTTAATGACACAATAGTTAGAACAATCTGGACTGCTTGATAAGCTGGACTAAGTCAAACTCAATGTGTTTTAAAACAGCCAAATGCAATGTCACATAGGGGAAGAAATGCAGGCCATACATACAGAATGGGGCAATTGAATCCTGAAAGCCAGTGACTGAAAAATAGTTAAGGGCATAGTGGACAAACAACTGAACCTGAGCTCCCAGAGTGATGCTGTGGCAAAAAGGGCTAATGTGATCCTTTTATTTACAAACAGTGGAGTAATGAGTAGGATTAGGGAGGTGATTTTACCTTTGTATGCAGCATTGGAGAGACACCCCCGCGCACGCATGTGCACACACACACACACACACACACACACACAAATATTGCAACTAGTTTTGGTGTCCACATTTTAAAAATGTTGAAAAATTGGAGAGGGTACAGAGAAGAGCTACAAGAATGATTTGAGGGATGGAAAAATTGTCTTACCATGAGAGACTTGAAAAGCTCAATCTGTTTAGCTTATCAAAAGAAGCTCAAGCTGTTACTTGATTACAGTATATAGGTATCTTCACAGGGAGAAAACACCAGTTAGTAAAGGGTTCCTTCAACTAGTAGAGAAAGGCATAACAAGAATTACTATTTGAAAGTTAAAGCCAGCTAAATTTTCAAATTAGAAATAAGGTACAAATGTATAATGAAGATAAATTAACCATTACAAAAAACAACCAAGAGAAATGCAGATTTTCCATCTCCTGAGGTCTTCAAAATCAAGACTGGATGCCTTTCTGGAAGATATGCTTTAGTCAGACATGAATTATTGGGCTTAATACAGGGGTAACTAGGTGAAATTCTATAGCCTTATTATTGAAGAGATCAGGCTATATGATTTAATGGTCCTTCCTGGCTTTAAAAAAAAATCTATGAAACTAAAGATTCAAATCTTCCTTATCCTTCTAAATAAGGCATGAGAGAGCTTCTATTCCAGTTCTCCAGTCTGCCATGGAGTCTGCCAGTGACAAGGACAATAAGCATTTTTCCCTCTCTAAATAATAAAAGAATTTTTGATTGTGGGGAGATTGGGAAGTAGGAAGTTAGAACAAAACCCTTTTTGCTTCTTTACCCAGTATAAAGAAGGCCTGGAAGGGCACAAACTTCCCTTTCTTTTTTAAATGTTTTTCCTCCCTGAATAGATCTCTTAACAAAGTTTTTCATTTGGGGAATTCTTCATCACTTTGGTTCTTCACCTTTAAGGGAACCAAGGATTTAAACAAACTTTCTCAGATATTTATGGGGGGATGAACTTCTATTTCTGTTCAGATTCTCTGATTTCCATGGTCATGGTTTGCCTTTTAATGGAAGTGGTTTAGGGTTGGAGGGCAGCCAATGTGTAGGGAGCTATGGGGTGCTGCGATGTCTAACCTTTAATTCATTCTTGATCTCTTAGATATACTATTCCAGAGTATTATTAGGCTGTGTTATTGGTCTGCTTTTTTCTTTTCTCTGGCAGACCCCTACGTTAAGGTGAACGTTTATTATGGCAGAAAACGCATAGCAAAAAAGAAGACCCATGTGAAGAAGTGCACTTTGAATCCCATCTTCAATGAATCCTTCATTTATGATATCCCTGTGGATCTCCTTCCTGACATCAGCATTGAATTTCTAGTCATCGACTTCGACCGCACCACAAAAAATGAGGTGGTAGGTCGGCTGATTTTGGGAGCACACAGCATCACCACTGGAGGCGTGGAACACTGGCGAGAGGTGTGCGAGAATCCCCGAAAGCAGATTGCCAAATGGCACAGCCTGAGCGAATACTAGCAGAGGCTGCAGCAGTGACTGCTGGCTCATAGAACAGACTTAAACCTTGTTTTAGTCATAGAACTAAACTTTTGTAAGATGCAGCTGATTGGTTCTCAAGTGATGTGATTTTGCAGGGCACTAAAATTCTAAAAAAGCATTAAATTTAAAAATACCACAAATATATGTAAGTGTAATCACGCTATTGCATGCCTAATACAAACTAAAATTAGTGTAACTTACCAATATCAAGTTGCAGATTTTAATATTATCTGTTACTATGGAAGTTGTGTTTGTGCCGAACTGTCTTTGCTGGTATTCACCACAACTGCCCTCTCTTTATTAGGCTTCTCCCAAAGTTTCTGAATTCTGCTGTTTAACCTCTAGTTTCTTATTAGTTCATCTGCCCATAGATTCTTGCTGTTCTGTCCTTTGATTTGGAAGCAATAACTGCATTTCCATATATGAAGGTTTAGAATTCAGCAATAGTTCAAAGAGGTACAAGTAAGAATGGCTCTCTCCTTTTAAGAAAAATGCATTCTAACCTGGTATTTCCCTTTGTGATGTATTGGCTATAGCGCTATAAAGTCATGCTTGAAGGTATAAACATCTAAAATTGAAATACTAGCAACCTGATCACTTTGCTTTTGCCATACGGGACTTAGTTCAGGATAAATATTTGGTGCATCCCAAATTCCCACAGAGCACAAACTCTATTTTATTCAACTCTATGTATGTATGTATAAAGGGTCCATACAGAACATTATAAACTAAATGTGTATGATTCACTTTAGCGCAACTGAGGCTAATTCTCTAAAAGGATTTTGAATTCTACCTGAGCATTATCGTCTTCTAGATTGGCAGTGAAATATCTGAAATTAGACAGGAAACTTTATGCTAGAGAAAGGCTTTTAACAAATATAATCAAATAATTAATGATACAGCCTCCTCCACATTTGAGTTGAGATTATATTAGATATACTTTTTTACCATTTGTTTCTATAATAGCCAGTATTCAAAGCATTAGACTTAATTTATAGTGAGAAAAATAAAAAACTGTCTTCTCAAAACATAAATTAAACTCTCAAAGTACAAAGCATTCTGAACTATCCTTACATTTTTGGCTTCCAATAATTAGAATTTGCTTACTGTCATCTTTGGAATTTAAAAACATTACTAGATAACTGTGACTTGTAGCACTTTGTAGGACATTTGCCTGAATAGTCAACAACTTCTTTGTACAGAAGGACATGGACCCAAGTTCTGTAAAAGAAAACAAAGGGTGGAAGCAGTTGCACTAGATCTCACTGTAAAAACACTTGGCTAAACTTTTGTACAAGATGATATCTTGACAAAGTAATCTGATTTGGCTTCCTATAACGAGTCAATTTTTATTTTAAACATTATTGGCAAGCGGATCATAAACAATTATAACAAGAGACCTACTAAACAGCTCCTCTGCCAGGATTTGAATTTGTTATTTTTAAACACTACACATTAAAAACAAAGAAGAATTGAGTGGGCAGAAAGGCACACAGAAGACTGCAAGTTTTCAGTATTCATTTTGTTGCTTCCATGCAGCCACTGTTCTGTGCCCTGTGGAATGTAAATAATGTATCATAAGTACATTTTTAAAAGTTCATTTATCTGTTTACAGTACTTGAGACCACTGAATTTTAGAGCCCTGTTGGAAAAACATGATACTCACAATGTTCTTACTATTGAAAGCAGAATAACTGAGCATGTCTTAGCCTCCAGTTTCCTCTCCAGCCATAACACAGAGCAACTGCTGTTGGGTTGACAAACAACCTAAGTTTTACCACCCATTAATGTCTCAGCAGCAATTTCTGACAAGCTGTCTTAGTGGAAAGATTCAACTTTCCACTGACAGCTTTTGTTGCTTGTAGGAACTCTCTTCAAGAGAATGTTTCAGTTTAGCTGTGGCTGTTAATGGGTCTGGGACTAATAGTGACATTGAGACTGAAGTCCTCTCAATATTTTTAAGTCTTGCAGTGAAGTAAATACAGTGTGAGCTTCCCCATATGACTTACCAGGATATCTCAATCTTGAAAATGATTCCTGCTTGAGGTTACAGTAGATTTTGATCTTTGTCTTAATTCCTTGGTAGCTCTTACTCTATTAGTGGTGCTCAGCCATGAACAGAACAGATTTTCCTCTGGAAGCTGGTGTAGATCTATTTAAATCCTGGTTTTTGCACTGAGCAATCTGATTGTTAAAGGTTAGGATCTGTCACTATTCCTTCCATATTCTTCCCCCACTATAAATATGATTACTTGTGTACATTCCATTCAAAACTAAAAAGTTCTCTTTTTGTCTTCAATGTGAAAAGTATACTTAAGCCTAGATCATCTCCTTATTCCGATTCCTTAGTTGAAAAAGGAAAGATTAACATCTTGTCAAGGAAAAGTGCTCAGGGTAACTAAACTTAGGCTTATTGGGCAGATGTGAATAGCTCCATTACTCCTCAGGAATAATGGGAAACTGAAGATGTGCAGATAATTTTTCTTTGGTGTAAAACTGACAGTTACTGACAGCTGCCTCACCGTGGCATCTCCCAGATGTGTTTTTTCATTACCTTGTGTCTTCTGTTGTAAAATTAACTTGGACAGTTACAACTTTGTGGTAAAAAAAAGTTAAAAAGCAAAAAAAACCTAACTTGAAATGTGTGAAACTGCATAATACTGTATGCTAATCTACAATATGTAATGCTATCTTGTATGTTGAATTTGTTAACGCACATTGAGTGTGCAAATAAAGATTGATTCACTTTAAATAGCTACTGACTGTGGACCATTTGTAGAAATCAGAAGAATACAAATGTATTTAAAAACATAACTATACCAACTACTTTTAAGAATTAATTTCTAAAATTTGTGGTCCTGCCATAACCTGTTATGTTTCATAGAAAGCAGCAGCTCATGTACAAGAAACACATCAAAGTAATAGCTAAGCAACACCAAATGCAGAAACCAAATTAATGAAATCTACTTGTCCCTTCACTGCATATAACTATATCACCATCACCACCACTATGACGGCCCATTGTTTGGACAAGATCAGCTTATGGATGAAGAAAAGCTGTTTGGAGTGGAACCCAAGCAAGACAGAGATGATGCCAGTAAGCAGAGAAAAAACACTCGTCAGAGTTTGCAGTCCTGATGCAGGCTCCTTTTGTGACGGTGCACAGCTGCTATTAATCAGTTCAGTCTGTCTTTTAGGAGTGTTCCTGGAATGCTAGCCCTGACACTAAGCTCTCAGATACCTGCATCTAAGGGCTGGTCACTCTGAACTAGGAGGTCAGTGTGTACCAGAGAATTTTTTAGTGCATGGTAGCAATGTCCACACAAACAGTTTGAGCATGTCATGCTAGTTCATTTTAGATTTATGCCCGTTTGCCACACACTAACTATTCGATAAGCCCTAAGACTAACACTTTCTACCATTTCTGGTTGGCTAGGAGATGTTGGTCAAGCCTGAAGGACAATGATCTGGCCACAGTTATACAATCCTTCATCAGCTCCCCTCTGGACTACAGTAATACAATATATCTGGGCATGAAGCCATCAACCCTTTGGAAATGCCAAATACAACACAACACTTGAATGCGTCTCCCCAGCAACATAGGCTACTGTGAGCACATTAAATCTGTCCTCTCCTTGTTTCACGGGCTTCCCACAGAATATCAATTTAAGTTCAAGGTCTCAATCCTCATCTTCAAGGCACTCAATGGCCTCAGTCCAGAACATATAAAAGATTGCCTAAAGCTCCAGGATGAGCACCATGGTCAACAATTCAGCTCCTCAAGCACAATGGAATTTTCTACCATATGGGGAAAGCTTGTCTATGTAGGAGACAGCTTTCCCAAGGGACTGCCACAGGAACTAAGGACCATCACAAATCTCACTACCATCCACTTCAAGTGCAAAGTGCACTTTTTTTTATCATGACTTCGCAAATATAAACACATAGCAGCATGTATATTTAAAAAAAACAAACAACCCTTACCAGAAGAAAACACTACATTGTCATCCTCCCACCCCGCCCCCCGTGGGGGATTTTTTTTGTAATGTATGACGCACATGTGATAAATGTTACTCACGTCACTTAAAGCACTACTGGAAGATGCTCAGATACCACAGACTCATAAAACTGCAGGTGAAATTTTTAAGTTAATTGGCAACAAACATCTCACTTTATATATTAGTAAAAGGTCCTCTTGTTTATTTAAGTTATTTTTGGAGCGGTTTTTATTAAACTGGTAATAATATGGTGGAACTCAGTCCAATTTGGCACCTGATGCATGAATTAAATTTCAAAGAAGCTACCACAATTACCTATGAATCTCACAGTTATATATACATATCAAAATAAATATCTTGCAACAGGGATCTTAGTTATCAAAACAAGTAAATTTTCCACTAGTTATTGCTGTTCTCTGCACTTTGGTTCTGAGGTTCAGCACCTAACCAGTGTTAACTGCCTGTCATTATCTCAATAACTGTGCAATATGTGTAATGATTGGCTAATAACGGCAGTCTGCCAAAGTATAAATGTTTGCATAATCATTGGTTATTTTTCACCAACTCTACTGTAAACATTAAAAATCTTTTCACAAGTCTCTTATTGGATTCCTTACTTAGTGCTGCCACTACCTGCCATTAACAACTAGTCCACCTCAGTGTTTTATCCCCTTCAGCTGAAGCAGAAACACTCCAAACTTTACATAAGAAAGGGAAAAAAAGAAAGAAAATGGGTTTGACAAACTGAAAAGGGAAACAGTTTTAAAAAACAAGCAAGTTCAACTTTCTCTCCTTCCGTTGAGTCTGGCTCTTGATCCCACTCAAGACCCATTGCCTTCAGTGGGAGCCCAATTCAGCCTTTTTGCCCCTGACACTTCCACCCCAAGTAACTCTACACATTAACAAGTTTCTTATCAGCACAGTAACTCATTTATGTTTATTTCTTCATTACAAACACCAGGTCAGGAATCTCTTGCTATTTGTGTCCTGTGGAGAATGTAGGCTTTGATGACAGCCAGAAAAAAATTAAACTCCAGAGTCTGATTTAAGAAGGGTCCCGGAGAGGACCAGGCAGTGGTTCCTCTTTCTGATCTCAGGGAATACAGTATCATAACATCAGGAATAGTTTCTTGGTCATGACATAGAAGAAAAGAATGGAGAAAAATAAAAAAAGCCTGTAAAAACAGACTTTACCTGAACTTTCTGGAAAGTTTTATGGCATCAGGGATGAGGTGGCTTCTGGGTCTTTGTGAGATTACAGGATAAGCATGTCCTTTTCTTTGGGTCAGCTCTTTTTCTCCTTGAGTAAATCTAAATCTTAAACACAAGTCATTTGCCTGTCATATGCCTTAAACAGCCTTTCTAGAATTTTTATTCTGTACTCATAGACTGACTTTTCACTATTATCTACGTTGCTTTTAGGTATTTTTGATAATCCATGAGAAGCAAAAAAAAAAGTCAGATGTAAACATTATTAGCCATTCACCTTTAATAAGGCCACCTAGTGGTTTAGCTGCTTACAATGCAAATCAAGTTACAAAGCTTCCCGACTCATGCACATTTTTTTTGTGCAGTCTCACTTTGAAAGACATTACCTCATTCTATTTGTGTTGGCTGGGTTGTGGACATTTCAATATCACTTCTTTGCTGCGACTAACGTGTTGGTCAACAAAAGACACCCATAATTATTTTTTCAGGGACTATCTTTGCCAGATTACTTGCAGCTAGCCTTATACAAAGTGAAAGGGAAATGAGAAGGGGAGGCAAAAAGAAACAGCCCTCCTCATGGGACTTGACAACTCAACTACCTTTAGGCCACGTCTACACTACCCGCCGGATCGGCGGGTAGTAATCAATCTATCGGGGATCGATTTATCTAGACGAGCCGTGATAAACTGATCCCTGAATCAACGCCCGTACTCCACCCTGGCAGGAGGAGAAGACGGTTACTCACCGTTGTAACTGTTGTTCTTCGAGCTGTGTTGCTCCTATCCATTCCAGTTAGGTGTGCGCGCCGCGCGTGCACGGCTCTTCGGAACATTTTTACCCTAGCAACTCCAGCGGGCCGGCTGGGCGCCCCCTGGAGTGGCGCCGCTATAGCGCTGGATATATACCCCAGCCGGCCCGTCTGCTCCTCAGTTCCTTCTTGCCGGCTACTCCGACAGTGGGGAAGGAGGGCGGGTCTGGAATGGATAGGAGCAACACATCTCGAAGAACAACAGTTACAACGGTGAGTAACCGTCTTTTCTTCTTCAAATGATTGCTCCTATGCATTCCAGTTAGGTGATTCCCAAGCCTACCTAGGCGGTGGGGTCGGAGTGAGACGTGGCAGAGTGTAAGACTGCTGAGCCGAAGGCTGCATCGTCTCTGGATTGCTGCACCAACGCGTAGTGGGAAGCGAAGGTGTGGACAGAAGACCAGGTGGCCGCTCTACAGATGTCCTGGATGGGAACATGGGTGAGGAAGGCGGCAGACGAGGCTTGCGCTCTCGTAGAGTGAGCGGTGAGGCGGGATGCTGGCATGCGAGCAAGCTCATAGCATGTCCGGATACATGCTGTCACCCAGGCGGAAACCCGCTGAGAGGAGACCGGCTCGCCTTTCATGCGATCAGCAACCGCTACAAACAGCTGGGGCGAACGCCGGAAGGGCTTCGTCCGCTCGATATAAAAAGCGAGGGCCCTGCGGACGTCCAGGGTGTGAAGCTGTTGCTCACGAGGTGAGGCGTGCGGCTTCGGGAAGAAGACCGGAAGGAAGGTTTCCTGGTTGAGGTGGAAGGCCGACACCACCTTAGGGAGGAAGGCTGGGTGCGGTCGAAGCTGCACCTTGTCTCCGTGGAAGACGGTATATGGTGGACCCACCGTTAGGGCACGGAGCTCGGAAACTCGTCTTGCCGAGGTTATAGCGACGAGAAAAGCTGTTTTCCAGGAGAGATAGAGCAGGGAGCACGTGGCCAGGGGCTCGAAGGGTGCTCCCATAAGCTTGGCCAGAACGAGGTTTAAATCCCATGCCGGGGTAGGGCGTCGTATCGGCAGGTACAAGCGTTCCAGGCCCTTAAGGAAGCGGGAAACCATCTGGTTGGAAAAGATGGACCGGCCTCCTATGGATGGACGAAAGGCGGACACGGCTGCCAGGTGTACCTTCAAGGAGGAGACTGCGAGTCCTTGTTCCTTAAGGGACCAGAGGTAGTCCAGGATTGTAGGGATAGGGACTAGGAAGGGATTAAGGCCACGCTGATCGCACCAGAGCGCGAAACGCTTCCATTTCGCGAGGTAGGTGGAGCGAGTGGAAGGCTTTCTGCTTTCAAGCAGGACTTGCTGCACCGTCGCCGAACAGTCCCGCTCTGCGTGGGTCAACCACGCAGGTACCAAGCTGTAAGATGGAGGGACTGTAGGTCCGGGTGGCGGAGTCTGCCGAAGTCCTGCGTGATGAGATCCGGCCATTACGGAAGGGGAATGGGATCCCGAACGGAGAGCTCGAGCAGCAGGGTGTACCAGTGCTGCCTCGGCCAGGCCGGAGCGACGAGTATTAGGCGGGCCCTGTCCCTCCGAAGCTTGAGTAGCACCCGGTGTATGAGCGGGAACGGAGGGAAGGTGTAGAGAAGGTGATCCGTCCAGGAGCAGAGGAATGCGTCCGACAGGGAGCCCGGGGAGCGACCTTGGTAGGAACAAAACCGGTGGCACTTCCTGTTCTCCTTGGAGGCAAACAGGTCTATCTGGGGAAACCCCCACCTTTGGAAAATTGTGAGCACCACATCCGGACGAAGGGACCACTCGTGGGAGAGGAATGACCTGCTGAGATGGTCCGCTAGCGTGTTCTGCACTCCTGGAAGAAAGGATGCTGACAGGTGAATCGAGTGGGTTACACAGAAGTCCCACAGGCGCATCGCCTCCGTGCAAAGTAGGGAGGAGCGGGCTCCACCCTGCTTGTTCACATAGAACATCGCCGTCGTGTTGTCCGTGAACACCGCCACACAGCGCCCTTGCAGATGGGCGCGGAAGGTGTGACACGCCAAGCGGATCGCTCACAGCTGCCAGACGTTGATGTGGAGGGAGAGCTCTTGGGGCGACCAGAGGCCCTGGGTGTGGAGGTTGCCCAGGTGAGCCCCCCATCCCAATGCCGAGGCATCCGTGGTCAGGGTGACGGATGGGCGAGGAGGGCGGAACGGGACTCCTGCACACACGACCTCTGGGTCCAGCCACCAGCTGAGCGAACCGAGGATTGGCTTTGTGATCGTGACTACCATGTCCAGAGGGTCGCGGTGTGGACGGTACACCGACGCCAACCAAGATTGAAATGGGCAAAGGTGCAGCCTCGCGCACGCGGTCACGAACGTGCAGGACGCCATGTGGCCCAGGAGGCGTAGGCAGGACCGAACCGTTGTCGTGGGAAAGGTGTGCAGGTCCCGGATGATGGAGACCATCGTCTGGTGCTGAGGTCGAGGGAGGCAGGGCCTGGCCAAACCGGAGTCTAGGACTGCTCCGATGAACTCCACTCGTTGTGATGGAGTTAAAGTGGATTTCTCGGCATTGATGAGAAGGCCCAGGAAGCGAAACAGGGTCAGTATCTCGGCCATTTGATCTGCTACCAGCTGTTGGGATGGCCCGTGAATCAGCCAGTCGTCGAGATACTGGTAGATGTGTATGCAACGACGGCGGAGGGCTGCGGCAACCACTGCCATGCACTTGGTAAAGACCCTCGGCGCGGTGGAAAGGCCGAAGGGTAGCACTGCAAACTGGTAGTGTGCGGTGTTGACCACGAAGCGCAGGTAGCGTAGATGAGGAGGGTAAATCGCGATATGGAAGTACACATCCTTCATATCGAGGGCGGCAAACCAGTCTCCCGGATCCAGGGAGGGAATGATGGTCCCCAGGGTGACCATGCGAAATTTGAGCTTGAGCAGGTACCTGTTGAGCTCCCGGAGGTCTAGTATAGATCGGAGACCTCCTTTCGCCTTGGGGATGAGAAAATATCGGGAATAAAATCCCCTGCCCCGCATGTCATGCGGCACCTCCTCTATGGCACCCAAGCTCAACAGAGTCTCGACCTCTTGCAAGAGGAATTGCTCGTGAGAGGGGTCCCTGAAGAGGGACGGGGAAGGTGGGTGGGAAGGAGGGGGCGAAACAAACTGAAGGCGGTA
This sequence comes from Mauremys reevesii, assembly GCF_016161935.1. Classification (NCBI taxonomy): domain Eukaryota; kingdom Metazoa; phylum Chordata; order Testudines; family Geoemydidae; genus Mauremys; species Mauremys reevesii. Next base: position 151,650 of record NC_052646.1, on the reverse strand, counting down.
ACCATACTGGATTGTACGAAGTACCCAGTTGTCTGTTGTTATTTGGGACCACGCCGGGAGGAAGTGGGAAAGGCGGTTGCAAAATAAGGGGAAAGGATCCGGTAAAGAGTCTGATGGGCCGCCCTCGGGCGTCCCATCAAAATGCCTGCTTGGGCCCTTGAGGGGCCTTGGAAGGCGCCTGGGCCTGGTTGCGCCTGTTGCCCGATGGTCTACGGCGGTTCAGGCTGCCTCTCCGACTATTATACGGCTGCGACCTGGCCTGAGTGAAGGGCCGGTAGGGCTGCTGCCGGAACGACCTCCGCTGGGTAGCCAGTGTGTGCATACCCAGGGTGCGAATGGCGATTCGACCATCTTTGAGGGTCTGAATCCTGGAGTCCGTTTTCTCCAAAAAGAGACCCTGGAGTGTCGAAGGGGAGGTCTTGCAGGGTGTACTGCACCTCAGGCGGCAAGGTGGAGGACTGCAGCCAGGAGATGCGCCTCATGGTGACTCCCGAGGCCAGGGTTCTGACTCCTGAGTCCGCCGAGTCCAAAGCGGCCTGGATGGAGGACCTGGAGGCTTTCCTGCCCTCCTCAAGGAGGGCCGAGAACTCCTGTCGGGAGGCTGTTGGGATCAACTCCGAAAACTTAGACAGGGACACCAAAATATCAAAGGTGTAGCGAGCGAGGAGAGCCATCTGGTTGGCAATCCGGAGCTGGAGACCCCCAGCCGAATAGACCTTCCGGCCCAACAGATCCATGCGCCGAGCGTCTTTAGATTTTGGCGCCGGAGCTGGTTGCCCATGTCTCTCCCGGTCATTGACGGACTGCACCACGAGGGAGTCCGGAGTCGGGTGAGTATATAAGTACTCGTAGCCGGTGGGAGGAACCGAGTACTTGCGTTCGACTCCGCGAGCGGTGGGAGGGACGGACACCGGTGACTGCCAGATGGTAGTGGCGTTCTTTTGTATAGTGCGGATGAATGGGAGGGCCACCCGCAGTGGGGCCTCAGCTCCAATCACATTGGTCACCGGGTCATCATCCTCAGCGACCTCCGCCACGGGGAGGTCAATAGCCTTCGCCACCCGGCGAAGAAGGTCCTGGTGGGCCCGCAAGTCAATTGGAGGGGGGTCCGCCGTAGAAGCCCCCGCCACCGCCTCGTCCGGCGAGGAAGACGAGGACAGACCCTGGACCACGGCCTCTGGAGGTGGTTCTTCCCAGGGGTGGGAAGCCGCCTCGGACCCCGGATGCTCTGCAGGAACAGGTGGCGGCGGGGTCTCGCCCGGTGGTGATGGGGGAGGCCTGCTCACCGTGGTTTCCTGCACCGTGCGCTCGGCGCCCGTGGGGGGAAGGGGAGCCCTTGAGCCTCGTGGTAGGCCCAGGGGGCCCAAAAACTCCACTGCTGTGGACCGAGGACCTGGCCTTGGGGGTCGGCCCGGAGATCTTTACCGCTGCCCGCCTGAGAGGCGACCGAGGGCTGGCGAGAAGGCCATGGGGGGGCCGAGGCACTGAGAGATTGCGCCGTCGATGCCGCCAGTCTGTCCCTGGACGGTGCCGAGGATCGGTGCCGGTCGTCGCGGTGCCGGGATTGAGAGCGGGACCAACGACTGTGCCGGTGCCGGGAGCTCGACCGCGATCTCGACCGACGGTGGCGGGAGCGGCTTCCTGAGTCGCGGTGCCGGGAACGGTACCGGGAGCCGGACCTCCTGCGGTATCGGCGGTCGGGTGACTGGGAGCGTCTCCGGGAGTGCGACCGGTACCGCGATGTTGAGCGGTACCGGGACTGCGACCGGCGCCGAGATGGGGAGTGGTACCGCGATGGTGAACGGTGCCGGGACCTGGAGCGGCATGACGGTGACCGTCTCCGGGATCGGGACCGAGACCTGGAGCGCCGTCTATCCCGTCTGCCAGAGGAAGGGGGCCGCATCATAGCCGGCTTGCCCACTGACTGAACAGCCCACACCGGGGGGTCGAGAAGGTCTCGGGCGTTGACAGGAGATGCAGCTCGACCGCGGTTGGCACTGGGGAGCAGGGAGGTACTGGACTCAACAGCTCTTGGGGTGCCGGAGTCGACGGAACCATGCCCGGCTTGTGCACCACCACAATCGGTGCCGGAGGTGTCGGCACTGGCTGGGTGAGCGGTCCCGGTGCAGGAGGCTTAGAGGCTGTCTGCGCCGTCTTCCGTTTCCTCGCCGGAGAGAGGGAACGGTGCCGGGACGCCGGTGCTGGCTGCGGAGCTCAAACAGTCTCGGTACCGGACCGGCTCGGGGCCACTGGTGCGCTGCGCGCCGAGGAAGACTTCGGCGCCGCCGGAGTCGGCGCGGCAGGGTGAAACGCCGACTCCATAAGGAGCTGCTTCAGCCGAGAGTCCCGCTCCTTTCTAGTCTGTGGCTTAAACGCCGTACAGATCAGGCACTTGTCTGGCCGATGGGACTCCCCAAGGCAGCGCAGGCAGGAGTCGTGCGGGTCCCCGATCGGCATGTGCCGCTGGCAAGCCGAACAGGGCTTGAACCCCGGTGCCTTGGGCATGAGCCCGCACCGGTTGTGGAAGAAGAGGGGCGAACCCCCCCTAATTCCCTTACTACACTATATCTAACTAAACTATTTAACTAACTTAACCAACTATATGCACTTAGCAAACGGAGAAACACTAGGGCTGTGGAGGTAAACGGAGCACTCCACTGTTCCAACTGGCCGTCACGGGCGGTAAGAAGGAACTGAGGAGCGGACAGGCCGGCTGGGGTATACCGTATTTTTCCGTGTATAAGACTACACTTTTTTCTAAAATCCTTAGAAAAAAAAAAGAGTAGGTAGTCTTAACACACGGAGTTGTTCCTGCCTTCTCCCCCCCCTGCCTATCACCCCCCCCCCCCCCCCCCCCCCTGAACTCCCCCCCCTCCCCCTGCCCTCCCTGCCCCCTGCGCCTGGGCTGGATCCGGCGGGGACGGGGCGGGAAGGGGCCGCAGCCGACGACGGGGGACGGGCCGGGCAGCCAAAGAAGGAGCGGGGGCGGGGCGGGGCGGGGCGCGCGCGGCGGCGGCTGCGGCGCGCGGGGCGGGCCGGGCGGGCGGGCCGGCCCGGGCGCGCGGCGGCGGGCGGGGCGGCGGGCGGGCTGGGGCGGGCGGGCGGCGGAGCGCGCGCGGCGGGGCGGCCGCCGGGCGGGGCTGCAGCCGCGCCGTGGGGCGGGTGCGGTGGCGCGCGCGCGGCGGGCAGGCCGGGCCGGCCGGCGGGGCGCGGCCGCCAGCCGGGGCGGGCGGGCGGCGGGGGGCGGGGGGGGGGGCGGGGGGGGCCGGGGCGCGGCGGGCGGGCGGGCGCGCGCGGCCGGCGCCGGGCCGGCGGGGCGGGCGCGGCGCGGCCGCGCCGGGCGGCCGGGCGGCGGGCCCGCGGCGCCCGGGGGCGGCGCGGCGGCCGCGGCGGCGGCGGCGGCGGGGCGGCGGGCGGCGCGCGCGCGGCGGCGCGGGCGGGCGGGCGGGCGGCGGGGCGGCCGGCGGGCTGGGCGGGCGCGGGGCGGCGCGGGGCGGGCGGCGGGGCGGGGCGGGGGGGCGGCGGGACGCGGCGGCGGCAGCGAGCGACCGGGCGGGGAGCGCCGGAGCTGGGCCGGGGGCTCGAGGAGCGGGGACGCGGGGGCGGGGCGGCTGGCGGCGGCGGGCGGCGGGGCGGCCGCCGGGCGCGCTGCGGCTGGGGCAGCAGGGGGCGGCTGGCTGGGGGCGCGGGGCTGGGTGCGCGGCCGCGGCGGGGGGGGGGGGGCGGGCGGCTGATGCGGCGGCGGCGGCGGCTGCCGGGGGCGGCGCGGGGCGCTGGGGCGGCGGGCGGGGGGGGCTGCGGGGGGGCTGGGGCGGGCGGCGGGGGGCTGGGCGGCAGCTGGGGCAGGGCTGGCTGGGGCGCCAGGGCAGGAGTCAGGCGGCTGGGGACGGCTGGCCAGGCCTTGGCGCCCTCCTCCTGGGGGGCGCCTCCCCCTACTGGGGCTGCCTCTGCCCTCGCCCTAGCAACAAAAACTGACTGGCTGGGCAAAACTGCCTGTGGCAAAAAAAACAAAAAAAAAGCCTGCTGCCCTTAGCTGCAAAAAAGGTGGCCCCCCAAGCACCTGTGCCCTTGCTGCAGCACTGGCAGCTGGCCCAAACTGCTGGTGCCAGCTCTGAAACAAGCTTGTCTCAGCAAACAGGCTTCACACACTTCTCCAATCAGCTGCCTCTACAGGCTAAATCCAATCAAACACCTCACCTAACTGAGGTCAGCAGCAGTCATGAATCAGAGGGAAGGCACCAGTTAATCAGGAAGGAGAATGCAGAGCATCTCATTGGAGGTGGAAAAAAAAAAAAAAAAAATAAATAAAAATATAAAAACAAAAAAAAAAAAAATAAAAAAAAAACAAAAAAAAAGAAAGACTGAATGTAATCAGTGAGAAAAAGACAGTTGATCCCTGAAAGAAGAGTGTAAAATCAGACAGTGGAGAAAGAAGAAAGAAGACAGAAAAGAGAGAAAAAAAGAGAGAGGCCTAAGAGGAAAAAGAAAAAAAGAGAGAAACTTAATTAAGAAAAAGACTTGAAGATGGAGCAGAGCAAGAGAGGCTTAAGTTCTGTGTGGAGAGGCAGAAAGAGTGGCAAGCTTGTAAGGAGAAGCTTAGTTGTTGATGTGTGGAAAAAGTTAAAAGTGAAAAGAAGATTGAGGATTTTTGAGAAAGGCTTCAATTTCAGAATAAGCAAAAAGAAGAAAAAGGGAAACAAAAAATAGTTGAGGAATGAAATTCCAACAGTTTATGAGGAGTTTAATACATCAACTAAAAAAATGATTTTGATGAACAAATAAAATTGACAACATGGATGAAAGTGATCATGCCTTGATTTTGAAATGAACACAGACAGATGATAAACAAGGAAAACAAAATTGCAGATAAAAAAACACTGCCCTAAAAAAATCATAACATGCTGCAAAAAAATGCTGTGCAGATGGTGATGGCCTAAACCTGTATGTGCATTTTTAAAGGGCAGATGGTATGCTAAAGAGAGCGCACCACCTGGGGCATTGTGCAAGTTCAGAGAGAGGATGGATGTGGAAGCAAGATATGGCCATTTGGTTGCATTTTTGATTTTTAAAAGAGAGAGGATGGCTTTTTTAAAGTTTGGCTCTTTAAAGCTTTTTGAAAGTTTCCAGTTAGGAGAAAACAGAAGACAGCTCTAAGTTCAATTGGATTTGGCAACACAGCTAGCAGTAATTATTCAAGGAAACACACAGGTCAGCTAGAGCCTAGATGTGTAATGAAACAAAGCCCCATTAAACTGATGCAGAGAAGGGAATAGAGAGATCAAAAGAAAAGCAGAAATGGTATGTTGAGAGGAAGGAGAATGAAAAAACCAAAGGATGGTGGGTTGAAAAGTTTGGAAATGTCATGGCAAGAGAGGTCAAAACAAAGGTGATTGTGAAAGATAGGAATGAAGAATGCAATCAGTGGTGGATGGATGGACAAGAGGATGATGTGAATAAAAAGAGATGAGGTGGAAGTGATGATGACATGTAGAAGATGAAGAAACTGATATGATATATAGATGAGTGATAAAAGAAGAGCAGTGATGCAATAGAAGTTGAAGAAGAAGATAAAGATAAAATATGTTGTGAATATAAATAGTATAGTATATATAAATGTTTTTATACACGGGAGCGTCTTATACACGGAAAAATACGGTATATCCAGCGCTATAGCGGCGCCACTCCAGGGGGCGCCCAGCCGGCCCGCCGGAGTTGCTAGGGTAAAAATGTTCCGAAGAGCCGTGCACGCACGGCGCGCACACCTAACTGGAATGCATAGGAGCAATCACTCGAAGAAGAATAAGCAGAGTCAGCTGTGGAGCCCCCTGTAGTGGTGTCTTCATGGTGCTCAATATATGATCCTGTCGACCTGGCGCCTCCTCAGTTCCTTCCTGCCGGTTACTCCAACAGAGGGGAAGGCAAGCAGGTTTGGAATGGATATGAGCAACACATCTCAAAGAATAACAGTTACGAGAGGTGAGTAACCGTTTTTTTCTTCTTTGAGTGAGTGCTCATATCGTTTCCAATTAGGTGACTCCTAAGCCTTACCTAGGCGGTGGAGTCCGGAGTTAAGGAAATGCTGATTGCAGCACTGCTCTGCTGAAAGACGCATAGTGAGAGGTGAAGGTATGCACCTAGGACCAAGTTGCTGCCCTGCAGATTTCTTGGATCAGGACCTGGGCCCTCATGGAGTGTGCCGTAAGAGCTGGGGCCAGTACTTTGGCCAGCTCATAGCACATGCAGATTCATGACGTGATCAGGAGGATATTCTTTGAGATGAGACCAGGAGCCCTTTCATCCAGTCTGCCACCGGTACAAACAACTGGTTAGTACTTGTCAAACATTGAAGGAGTGCAGCCTCTGCTCCCGGTTACTGGCATGAGGCTTAGGGTAAAAGACAGCCAGGAAAATGTCCTGGCTGGTGTGGAAGTGCGATACTACCTTGGGGAGAAAAGCCAGGTGTGGCCTGAGTTGCACCTTATCCTTGTGGAAAATGGTGTAAGGTGGGTCAGAGGTGAGGGCCTTTAGCTCAGACACCCTCCTTGTGGAAGTAATGGGGACCAGGAAAGCTACCTTCCAAGACAGATACAGGAGGGAACAAGTTGCCAGTGGTTTGAATGGGGGCCCCATGAGCCTGGAGAGGACCAGGTTAAGGTCTGCTTGATCTGGGGATGTAGGCAGTCCAGACCTTTGAGGTGAAGGCAGATTGACTAGACGCTCCCGGGTGGAAGTCCAAGATGGCAGCAAGGTGTACCCTTATGGAGGTTGCTGCCAGGCCTTGCTGTTTCAAGTGTAGAAGGTACACCAACATGAGAGGTATGGGAGCCTGGAAGTGGGGGTGTATGATGCCAGTCACACCAGCATGAAAAGCTCTTCCACTTTGCCAAATACCTGGCTCTATTGGAGGGCTTCCTGCTGCCGAGGAGGACCTCCCTTACTTGTTCTGAGCACAGAAGTTCCACGGGGTTCAGCTACAAAGCCTCCAAGCCGTGAGGTGGAGGGACTGCAGGTCAGGGTGATGAAGGCAACGATGGTCCTGAATAAGTCAGGGAGGAGAGGTAGCATGACCGGTGCATCCACCAACAGCTCCAGTAGCTTAGTGTACCAGTATTGTCAGGGCCACACTAGAGCTATCAGAATTAACTTTGCCTCCTCCCTGCTGACCTTGTGCACGAGAGGGAATGGGAGAAAGGCGCAGAGCAGGTGCCCTCTCCAGGGTAGCAGGAAGCCACGTTTAAAGTAACACGTTATTTTGGGGAAAGATTACTTGGAACTGACATGACAACTCTGGAAATGAGAGTCCTCAGATTCCCTTTGGCCTGGTCTACACTGAGGGGGAGGGGAGGGAAATCGATCTAAGATACGCAACTTCAGCTACGAGAATAGCGTAAATGAAGTCAACATATCTTAGACTGACTTACTTTGCGTCCTCGCGGCGTGGGATCGACAGCCGCCATTCCCGTCGACTCCACTTCCGCCTCTCGCCCTGGTGGAATTCCGGAGTTGACGGGAAGCACATTTGGGGATTGATGTATCGCGTCTAGATGAGACACAATACATCGATCCCCGACGGATTGATCACTACCCACCAATCCGGTGGGTAGTGTAGACATATATAATAATATATAATAATAATTGGAGATATACTTATCTCCTAGAACTGGAAACGACCTTGAAAGGTCATTGAGTCCAGCCCTGTGCCTTCACTAGCAGGACCAAGTACTGATTTTTGCCCCAGATCCCTAAGTGGCCCCCGCAAGGATTGAACTCACAAGCCTGGGTTTAGCAGGCCAATGCTCAAACCACTGAGCTATCCCTCCCCCCATACCCTTTGTCCCTTTCAGTCTGATAGAATCAGTATGACTGTTGCCTTTCAGCAACTTTTGATACTGACCACCATTTCTTTTTAACCACACCTTGTGACCTTTCACTGAGGTACATAGTATTGAGCAATTCTCTTCTTTCCCCTCCAAGTGATACTCAAAATCTACTTGAGCTTATGGGGAGATTATGAGGCAATTTAGACAACGATGCCTTCAGTATGCAATGATACCCCACAGCTCTATGTCAGTTTTATCAGACCACGATGGTACAGTATTTCCCCATTGCCCAGCCAAGAAAGGAAGCAAGATTGTTGAAACTTCTAGACAAGCTACAGATAATGACAGTGAATTGGGGAAGAATGCTGAGGGTGTAAGTGCTAATTTCTATCTCTACCACCAAAGGGGTTTACTCACTCTTTTTCAAAGAGGTTCACAACTTGAAATTATTCCTAAATCATAATAGTGGAGGCTAGCTGATCAGTAACTAGATTGCTTTCAGTATATGGACCATGAATTTGAAATTTACTCCCCTAGCTGTTTTTAAGCCCAGGTTTGTTGCCCACTAATGCTCACTACAGCACCTCTCAAACATTTGTGTGAAGGACAGGGAGCAAGATGGAGTTAGCGGGAGACAGACTGTTTGCTTAGCCAAGAATACTGTCCTGTTTCCTTGTGCCCTGATAAGAGGCCAATTGTTTCGTGCTTTTATTGACATGGAAGTGCACATATTATGCATCTCAAGGCAAGCATTGCTTTAATAGAGAAGTGTTTAAATACATATCAATAAACTCAAAATTAAGAATTAACTCAACAACCTGAACTCTGACACTTAAATTAGTGGCCTCAGCACAACAATGGCTCTCCTTCCCTGCAGGAAACAATTCCTTTTCATCTTGGTCTCCCCACCAGATGCATCCCACCTTTTCCTTATGATTCTCACTTTCACAGCAGATATTTAACTCAAAGGGAGCTGGGCACAGCATATGGAGAGGGGTCAGGACTTGCTATTTTCAACTGTCCCCACCTTATGTCATCAGCCAACAGAAGTTTCTGGCATACAGTTACATCTGGCCACCTCCACACCAAAGATATTAATCAGTTTGAAGGTATCCACTTAGCTTGTTTTTAAAGAGAATTGCTACAAGAATGTTAACGTTGGAATTTCTTGACTTTTGCCTTGAAAAGCTCAGTCTTAGTTATATTTTAATGGGGGGGTTACCATACTGTTTGGTAATTATAAATATGTTTTGTGAATATTGGAATCAAATTTGCTATTTTCCAATTCTCTGGTCCTTCTCCAGTTCTCATTGTAAGGTCTCTGGGGCAGGAACCATTTCTTTCTATGCATCTCTACAGCACCTATGACACTGGGGTTCTACTGAAATAGTTAAAAAAAAAAAAAAAAAAAGGACTCCTTTCAAAAAATAATTGCCAGCAGTTCCATACAGCAGTATCCTTAAGGTCATGGAAAAAACATTTGCAAATATTTGATTTCTATATACCCCATAACAAAAAAAAAAGCCTCCAAATTTACTAGGTCTTCATTACATCGTGGTTATCCAAAAACTCTCTTTATTAAAGAGGTTTGAAGAGTGTTTTAAGGTCATGTCTAACCTCTCATCAGAAGTGTTGGATATAGATGTTCCTTGTGATTGACTAGCAGCTGACAATAATTAAGTTGTCAAGGAACATCTTCCTCCTTGCTACTTACATAACTTACATCACCACCTCTTGGTTGGTGGTGATTGGACATCTAACATAGTGAATACCAGTGAAAATGAGGTAGGAACAGAAGAGGAGTATTGTGTCCAGTTCTGGGTTCCACCTTTCAGGAACGATGTGGACAAATTGGAGAGTCCAGAGAACAGCAACAAAAATGGTTAAAGATCTAGAAAACATGACCTATGAGAGAAGATTGAAAAAATTGGATTTGTTTAGTCTAGAGAAGACTAAGGGGGGGATAGGATAGCAGTTTTCAAGTATGTAAAAGGTTGTTACAAGGATGAGGGAGAAAAATTGTTTTTCGTAACCTCTGAGGTTAGGACAAGAAGCAATGAGCTTAAATTGCAGCAAGGGAGGTTTAGACTGTACATTAGGAAAAACTTCCTAACTATCAGGGTGGTTAAGCATTGGAATAAATTGCCTAGGGAGGTTGTGGAATCTCCATCATTGGAGATTTTTAAGAGCAGGTTAGACAAATACCTATCAGGGATGGTCTTCTAGATAATAGTTAGTCCTGCCATGAGTGCAGGGGACTAGACTAGATGACCTTTCAAGGTCCCTTCCAGTTCTATGACTCTATGATTACAAATGATCCAAGTTTGGGAACTTGCTCTTCAAACTAACTGATATAGGCAATGCAGTAAAATGCTTTAAGTCTTTCCTGGAGGGAAATGCCCAAAGGAGAGTGATGGCAAACTGCACCTCTACCACCAGATCCCTAAAATGCAGAGCCCCACAAGGACCAATTCTCTCTCCAGTCCTATTCAACATCTATATGCAGCCACTACAAAAAAGTGGTAAGATGACACACAACTTCCAGGAATATGGTAAGATGACAACTCTACTCATCCTTCACCACTTCGTAGAATCATAGAACTTAAGATCAGAAGGGACCATTATGATCATCTAGTCTGACCTCCCGCAAGATGCAGGCCACAAAAGCTGACCCACCCACTCCTGAAATAATTCTCTCCCTTGACTCAGCTGTTGAAGTCCCCAAATCCTGATTTAAAGACTTCAAGTAGCAGATAATCCTCCAGCAAGCGACCCCTGCCCCATGCTGCGGAGGAAGGCGAAAAACCTCCAGGGCCACTGCCAATCTACCCTGGAGGAAAATTCCTTCCCGACCCCAAATATGGCGATCAGCTGAACCCCGAGCATGCGGGCAAGACTCTCCAGCCAGACACTCAGGAAAAAGACTTTCAATATCCCAACATTGACCCTCGGTACTAATTACCAGTGGTCGCACGTTATTGACCTATTGACTAAATCACGTTATCCTATCAAACCATTCCCTCCATAAACTTATCAAGCTTAATCTTAAAGCCAGAGAGGTCCTTCGCCCCCACTGTTTCCCTCGGTAGGCTGTTCCAGAATTTCACTCCCCTGATGGTTAGAAACCTTCGTCTAATTTCAAGCCTAAACTTCCCGACTGCCAATTTATATCCATTTGTTCTCGTGTCCACATTAGTACTGAGCTGAAATAATTCCTCTCCCTCCCTGGTATTTATCCCTCTGATATATTTAAAGAGAGCAATCATATCTCCTCTCAACCTTCTTTTGATTAAGGAAAACAAACCGAGCTCCTCAAGTCTCCTTTCATACGACAGGCTTTCCATTCCTCGGATCATTCTAGTGGCCCTTCTTTGTACCCGTTCCAGTTTGAATTCATCCTTCTTAAACATGGGAGACCAAAACTGCACACAGTACTCCAAATGAGGTCTCACCAACGCCTTGTATAACGGGACTAGCACCTCCTTATCTCTACTAGAAATACCTCGCCTAATGCATCCCAAGACAGCATTAGCTTTTTTAACGGCCACATCACATTGCCGACTCATAGTCATCCTGCGATCAACCAGGACTCCTAAGTCCTTCTCCTCTTCCGTTACTTCCAACTGGTGCGTCCCCAGCTTAGAATTAAAATTCCTGTTAGTCATCCCTAAATGCATAACATTACACTTCTCACTACTGAATTTCATCCTATTACTAATACTCCAGTTTACAAGGTCATCCAAATCTCCCTGGAGGATATCCCGATCCTTCTCCGAATTGGCAATACCTCCCAACTTCGTGTCATCTGCAAACTTTATCAGCCCACTCCTACTTTTGGTTCCAAGGTCAGCAATAAATAGATTGAATAAGATCGGACCCCAAACCGAACCTTGAGGAACTCCACTGGTAACCTCCCTCCAACCCGACAGATCACCTTTCAATACGACCCGCTGCAGTCTCCCCTTTAACCAGTTCCTTATCCACCTCTGGATTTTCATTTCGATCCCCATCTTTTCCAATTTAACCAGTAATTCTTCATGCGGTACCGTATCAAACGCCTTACTGAAATCAAGATATATTAGATCCACCGCATTTCCCTTGTCTAAAAAATCTGTTACTTTCTCAAAGAAGGAGATCAGGTTGGTTTGGCACGATCTACCTTTCGTAAAACCATGTTGTAATTTGTCCCAATTGCCATTGACCTCAAGGTCCGTAACTACTCTCTCCTTTAATATTTTTTCCATGACTTTACATACTACAGATGTTAAACTAACAGGCCTGTAGTTACCCAGGTCACTTTTTTTCCCCTTCTTGAAAATAGAAACTATATTAGCTAATCTCCAGTCAAACGGTACAACCCCTGAGTTTAGAGATTCCTTAAAAATTATTGCTAACGGGCTTGCAATTTCACTCGCCAATTCCTTTAATATTCTAGGATGAAGATTATCCGGGCCGCCTGATTTACTACCGTTAAGCTGTTCAAGTTTGGCTTCTACCTCGGATACTGTAATTTCCAACCCCGCACCTTCATTCCCATCAGTCACTCTGCCACTATTCCTAAGCCCTTCATTAGCCTCATTAAAGACCGAGGCAAAATATTCGTTTAGATATTGTGCCATGCCTAGCTTATCCTTAATCTCCACTCCGTTTACAGTTTTAAGCGGTCCCACTTCTTCTTTCTTGGTTTTCTTCCTATTTATATGGCTAAAAAACCTTTTACTATTGGTTTTAATTCCCTTCGCAAGGTCCATCTCTACCCGGCTTTTGGCCTCTCTCACTGCATCCCTACACCCTCTGACCTCAATAAGGTAGGTTTCTTTGCTGATCCCTCCCATCTTCCACTCCTTGTACGCTTTCTGGGTTTTTTTAATCACCCCTCTGAGATGCTTGCTCATCCAGCTCGGTCTAAAACTGCTACCTACGGACCGTTTTCCCTTTCTCGGGATACAGGCCTCTGACAGCTTCAACCTGAAATAATCCCAGGCATCTTCCGCCTTTAGATCCCTAAATATGTTAGTCCAATCCACTTCCCTAACTAGTCGCCTTAATTTAGTAAAGTTAGCCCTTTTGAAATCGTAAACCTTAGTCTCAGATGCAATTTTGTTTATCCTTCCATTTATTTTGAACCGAATTAGCTCATGATCACTCGAGCCAAGGTTGTCCCCTACAACCATTTCCTCAACAAGGTCCTCACTACTCACCAAAACCAAATCTAAAATGGCATCCCCCCGCGTCGGTTCAGTTACTACTTGATGAAGGAATTCATCAGCTATCACGTCTAGGAAAAGCTGAGCCCTATTATTATTACTAGCATTTGTTCCCCAATCTATATCCGGGAAGTTAAAGTCTCCCATGATCATACAGTTCCTATTAGTATTTACCTCCTTAAAAACATTAAAGAGTTATCTATCCATATCCAGGTTAGATCCCGGCAGTCTATAGCACACCCCAATCACTATCCCAGGGGAGGCTCTAGTAGTTTTCTTCCCTAATGTGAACATTGCCCAAACAGACTCCGTATTATCCATTCCATTACTAGTTATTTCATTACAGTTTACCTCATTATTGACATACAATGCTACTCCCCCACCTTTACCTTTGTTTCGGTCTTTCCTAAACAGCACATACCCTTCCATACCTGTACTCCAGTCATGACTACCGTTCCACCATGTTTTGGTTATTCCTACGATATCCGGTTTCAATTCTCCGACCAGGAGCTCCAATTCCTCCATTTTGTTACCTAGGCTTCTCGCATTGGTGAACAAACATCCTAATGTTTGCTATTTGGCTTCTCTCACCTGTGTTACCCAATTTGGTAGAGACACAGTACCACCAGTATGACCTATTGGTCTAGTATCCACCCCCCCCCTCTTCCTTATGTCCAAACCCTCCCTCTGGCTATATCCATTCTTATCCTGTTGTCCTCCCTCTCAATGTTTAAATTTGGCGTGGAGAGTGCCTGGACATCTCCCAGCCGTCTCCCCCCAAGAAAGACACTTCCACCAAGAAAGCCCAGTGCTTGGACAAGTTTAGCTCATGGATGAACAATAGCTGGCCAAAGCTGAAGCAAAACAAGACGGAGGTGATGCTGGTGGGAAGAAAGCACTTTGAAGAGTTTCCAGCCATAGTACAGTCTCCTTGGGTTGAAGGTAAACATAACTAACTTGATTTTTTTTTTTTTTTGGAGGAGACAAGAAGTTTGGCTGATAAAAGTAATAGTGTTGACATAATATACTTGGACTCCTGTAAGGTATTTGACTTGATGCTGCACATTTAGATTAAAAAATTAGAGCAATACACAATTAACATTGCAACATTAAATGGATTAAAAACCAGCTAACTGATAAGTCTCAAAATGTAACTGTATATGGGGAAACATCATGAAGTGTATCTGTTTCTGGTGGAGTCCCACAGGGATTGGTTTTTGGCCCTATGCTATTTAACATTTTTATTAATGATCTGGAAGAAAACAAAATCACTGATAAAGCTTGCAGATGACAAAAAATTGGGGGGAAATGGTAAATAATTAAGAAGACAAGTTATTGATTCAGAATAATCTGGATTACTTGGTAAACTGGGTGCAAACAATCAATACACATTTTAATATGGTTAAATGTAAATTAGGGCTGTTGATTAATTGCAGTTAATCAGTTTTAATTGCACTGTTAAACAGAATACCAATTGAAATGTATTAAATATTTTGGATGTTTTTCTATATTTTCATATAGAATTCTGTGTTGTAATTGAAATCAAAGTGTATATTCTTTTTTATTACAAATATTTGCACTGTAAAAATGATAAAAATTGTATGAATGATTGTATGAAGTGAATTCAAATCAAAATGTGTATTGTATGAAGTGAATTGAAAAATGTATTCTGTGTTGTAATTGAAATCAAAATGTGCAGCATCAAGTCAAATACCTTACAGGAGTCCAAGTATATTACGTCAACACTATTACTGTCCACACTGCTTCGGACTGTTATTGAGCAGAACCCGTCATCCGCATGGACACATGTCCCCTGGAATGGTGGTTGAAGCATGAAAGGACATATGAATCTTTAGCACATCTGGCATGTAAATATCTTATGACGCTGGCTACAACTGTGCAATGAGAATGCCTGTTCTCACTTTCAGGTGACAAGAAGCGGGCAGCATTATCTCCTAAAAGTGTAAAGAACTTGTTTGTCTGAGTAATTGGCTGAACAAGAAGTAGGACTGAGTGGACTTGTAGGCTCTAAAATTTTACATTTATTTTTAATGCAGTTTTTTTTGTACATAATTCTGCATTTGTAAGTTCAACTTTCATGATAAAGAGACTGCACTACAGTACTTGTATTAGGCGAATTGAAAAAATACTATTTCTTGTTTTTATACAGTGCAAATACTTGAAATAAAAAATAAAGTAAGCACTGTACACTTTGTATTCTGTGTTGTAATTGAAATCAATATATTTGAAAATGTAGAAAACATCCAAAATATTTAAATAAATGGTATTCTATTGTTGTTTATCAGCGAGATTAAATTTTTTTTTTAATCGGTTGATAGTTCTAATATAAATGTATATATCCAGGAACAAAGAAAGTAGCCCATACTTACAGGATGGAATGCATAAACAGGGGAATCTTGATGAGTAGTAGAGAAGTTATTTTACCTCTGTATTTGGCACTGAGGCAACTGCTGCTGGAATACTGTACCCAGTTCTGGCGTCCACAATTCAAGAACCGTGTTGATAAATTGAAGAGGGTTCAGAGAAGAGCCACAAGAATGAATACAAGATTAGTGCCTTTTAGTGATGGGTTCAAGGCGCTCAATCTATTTAGCTTAATGAAGAGAAGGATAAGAGGTGACTTGATTACAGTTTAAGTACCTATATGGGGAACAAATATTTAATAATAGGCTCCTCAAAGAGAGAAAGGTATAACATGACCCAACAGCTGGAAGTTGAAACTAGACAAATTCATACTGGAAATAAGGCACAAATTTTAAACTATGAAAGTAATTAGCCAGTGATACAATTTACCAAGGTTTGTGATGGATTCTCCATCACTGACAATTTTTAAATCCAGATTGAATGTTTTTCTAAAAGATCTGCTTTTGCAATTATGCTGGGGAAGTTCAATGGCATGTGTTATACAAGAGGTCAGACTAGATGATCACACTAGGCCCTTCTGGCCTTAGAATCCATATACAATTGGTCAGTTCAGTAGGTAGTTGAGCAGTGCTCTTCCTTGCGGATGTTAACCTCTCAGATAGACTCCAATAGTAATGCTTTTTGACATCTCTGGCTGGCTAGGAGACCCACCCTGGCAGATGATGAACTGAACTGGCCCCAGTTATACATGCCTTTGTCATCTTCCATCAGGTTTACAGCAATGCAATATACCTGAGCATGAAGCCATTTGCCCTCAGGAAACTCCAGCTAATTCAGAATGTGGCCATGCATTTTTTTCAGAAAGATGAACTACTGCAAGCACATCAAATCTAGCCTCTGCTCTCTACATTGGCTTTCTATACAAAATACTGTATCAAGTTCAAGGTCTCTATCCTTGTCTTCAAAGTGCACAATTGCCACGGCCCAGGATATCGCGATCACCTAAAGTTTTGGGATAAGGACTATAGTTAACAACTCTGCTGCTTCAGCACAGTGGAATTTTCTACCACAAGAGTAAAAAACGTTTATGCAGGAGATAGGGTACTTTCTCAGAAGCTGCTCTCACATTGCTGAACAAATTCCCACCAGACCCAAGAACTATCACAAACTTCACTACCTTCTTCTGCACACGCAAAATGAACTAAATTTACTTCACTTTCTTTAATATGAACACATTTTTGTATTTATTTTAAAACTTCAAACAATACACTGCACACATAACAGAGTATTAGAGAAAGCGAACCACATGAGACATGTGCCATGTAGCTTAATGTGCTACTGGCACTCATACTATCATGTTAAGATTGGTACAAGAACTTCTATAAAATAAAATAGACAAATGCTCATTAAATAAATCCCACATGATACTTGAACCAAGGAACACTGGTGTCTGCCTAACTGAAGGGGCTGAGGACTTGAGAGCTCATATGGATCAGACAGGGGTGCAGATAGAACCAGCCCAGATTATCAACACAAAAAAAAGTGATTATAGTTGCTTTTCATTTATTATAAAAACAAAAAATTTCAGATTAAATAATAAACTTTGTAAACTGGTGGAGGACTAGATGTTCTTTAAAAGGAGTTGTACAATAGCTTCAATTAAAAAAAGATTATTAACCTGCCTTTTTCAAAAGGGTATCAAAACAGTTGCCCCATCGTTAGCTAGTAAAAACTAAGAGCAAATAATACACCAAGAAAACGATACAATGGGAAATACAGGATTAAGTTCTCCTGTATGCTAATATCAAGTTTTCCAGACCAAAGTTTAGCTGCTTACCCTTCTAAACACCATTATCTTCCCAACCCTCAAAGTAAAAAAAATGGCAACTCAAAGACTCTTATATAGTACATACAAGTCTGAACTATTATATTAATGAAAATTCTCTCTCTCTTAAGCAGGTCGTAGCACCAAACTCTTCTTATGGTACTTCTTAGCCTTGCGTCTTTTAAATGGTTATTTAGTTTTACAGCTCACCTTCTAAGCCTCCAGCTAGTAAGCTCACTCCACCAAAAGTTATGCACTACAAACTTTCTACTTATTTCTGAGCCCCCAGCCGCAATGTTTTCTATTGACAGTCTTAGGCACCTAGGATTAAAACATAAAATACAAACATTTATAATAAAAATTCTGTATTGTGTCAAATGAAATAATCATTTCTTTGTGTACAAATGTATACATGACAAAAATAAAACAATCTTCTTGAACAACATTGTGTAAAAAAAGTGCTTGCTGTTCAGATTTAATAATTCCACAAGCAACAGGCTCAAATGGAATCACTCAACATTGAATTGTTAAAGGGCTAATTTAAGGCACAGAAATCCCACCATTTATCAGAAGGCAAGAGTAGGAATTAGTCCCATTTATCGCTGCTCACAGGTTATGTTTCATTAATGCCAGCAAGTTTTGAACATACCAGTAGCTGAGTAGAATTTCAAGTCACATTTCTATCCTTAAAAAGTAGGAATTAAAATTGTTTTTCACTTTCAGAGAAAGCTGGTATTGTCTCATCTTTTAATTAGAAACAGCCTTTTTTGTGTGTGTGCGCGCGCGTTATGTCTATATTTTTTTCACAAATGTTTCCTGTTATGTGGCTTACCTGGGATTTTTATTTCATGGTTATAGACAGTACTTACTCCAATACTGAATAACTATTAGGGCCTTAATTTCTAAATTGGTTGGTATGGATGGGTACAGCTTGCTCAGGAAGGATAGATAGGGGGAAAAGGGAGGTGGTGTTGCCTTATATATTAATAATGTACACATTTGGACTGAGGTGGAGATGGACATAGGAGATGGAAGTGTTGAGAGTCTCTGGGTTAGGCAAAAAGGAGTAAAAAACAAGGGTGATGTCATGCTAGGAGTCTACTACAGGCCACCTAACCAGGTGGAAGAAGCTTTTTTTAAAAACAAAATCATCCAAAGCCCAAGATTTGGTCAACTATCCAGATATATGTTGGGAAAATAATACAGCAGGGCACAGACTATCCAATAAGTTCTTGGACTGCATTGCAGACAACTTTTTATTTCAGAAGGTTGAAAAAGCTACTGGGGGGAAGCTGTTCTAGATTTGATTTTAACAAATAAGAAGGAACTGGTTGAGAATTTGAAAGTGGAAGGCAGCTTGGGTGAAAGTGATCATTAAATCATAGAGTTCACAATGCTAAGAAAGGGTAGACGGGAGTACAGCAAAATAGAGACAATGGATTTCAGGAAGGCAGATTTTGGTAAGCTCAGACAGCTGATAGGTAAGGTCCCATGGGAATCAAGACTGAGGGGAAAAACAACTGAGGAGAGTTGGCAGTATTTCAAAAGGACACTATTAAGGGCCCAAAAGCAAGCTCTTCTGCTGGGTAGGAAAGATAGAAAATGTGGCAAAAGATCAGCGTGGCTTAACTACGAGATCTAGCATGATATAAAAAATAAAAAGGAGGCTCATAAAAAGTGGAAACTAGGACAAATTACAAAGGATGAATATAGGCAAACAACACAGGAATGCAGGGGCAAGATTAGAAAGGCAAAGGCACAAAATGAGCTCAAACTAGCTACAGGAATAAAGTGAAACAAGACGACTTTTTATCAATACATTAGAAGCAAGAGGAAGACCAAGGACAGGGTAGGCCCACTGGCTCAGTGAGTAGGGAGAAACAGTAACAGGAAACTTGGAAATGGCAGAGACGCTCAATGACTTCTTTGTTTCGGTCTTCACCAAGAAGTCTGAAGGAATGCCTAGCATAGTGAATGCTAATGGGAAGGGGGTAGGTTTGGAAGATAAAATATAAAAAGAACAAGTTAAAAATCACTTAGAAAAGTTAGATGCCTGCAAGTCACCAGGGCCTGATGAAGTGCATCCTAGAATACTCCAGGAGCTAATAGAGGAGGTATCTGAGACTCTAGTAATATCTTTGGAAAATCCTGGGAGACAGGAGAGATTCCAGAAGACTGGAAAAGGGCAAATATAGTGCCCATCTATAAAAAGGGAAATAAAAACAACCGAGAAAACTACAGACCAGTTATTTTAACTTCTGTGCCAGGGAAGATAATGGAGCAAGTAATTAAGGAAATCATCTGCAAACACTTGGAAGGTGGTAAGGTGATAGGGAATAGCCAGCATGGATATGTAAAGAACAAATCATGTCAAAACAATCTGACAGCTTTCTTTGATAGGATAACGAGTCTTGTGAATAAGGGAGAAGCGGTGGATGTGGTATACCTAGACTTTAGTAAGGCATTTGATACGGTCTTGCATGACATTCTTATCAATAAGTTAGGTATATACAACTTAGATGGGGCTACTATAAGGTGGGTGCATAACTGGCTGGATAACCATACTTAGAGAGTAGTTATTAATGGTTCCCAATCCTGCTGGAAAGGTATAACAAGTGGGGTTCCGCAGGGGTCTGTTTTGGGACTGGCTCTGTTCAGTATCTTCATCAATGACTTAGATATTGACATAGAAAGTACGCTTATTAAGTTTGCAGATGATACCAAACTGGGAGGGATTGCAACTGCTTTGGAGGACAGGGTCATAATTCAAAATGATCTGGACAAATTGGAGAAATGGTCTGAGGTAAACAGGATGAAGTTTCATAAAGACAAATACAAAGTGCTCCACTTAAGAAGGAACAATCAATTTCACACATACAGAATGGGAAGAGACTGTCTAGGAAGGAGTATGGCAGAAAAGGATCTAGGGGATATAGTGGACCACAAGCGAAATATCAGTCAACAGTGTGATGCTGTTGCAAAAAAAGCAAACATGATTCTGGGATGCATTAACAGGTGTGTTGTGAGCAAGACACGAGAAGTCATTCTTCCGACCACTCTGCGCTGGTTAGGCCTCAACTGGAATATTGTGTCCAGTTCTGGGCACCGCATTTTTAAAAAGATGTGGAGAAATTGGAGAGGGTCCAGAGAAGAGCAACAAGAATGATTAAAGGTCTAGAGAACATGACCTATGAAGGAAAGCTGAAAGAACTGGGTTTGTTTAGTTTGGAAAAGAGAAGACTAAGAGGGGACATGATAGCAGTTTTCAGGTATCTAAAAGGGTGTCATCAGGATGAGGGAGAAAAACTTGTTCATCTTAGCCTCTAAGGACAGAACAAGCAGCAATGGGCTTAAACTGCAGCAAGGGAGGTTTAGGCTGGACATTAGGAAAAAGTTCCTAACTGTCAGGGTGGTTAAACACTGGAATAAATTGCCTAGGGAGACTGCGGAATCTCCATCAATGGAGATATTTAAGAGCAGGTTAGACAAACACCTGTCAGGAATGGTCTAGACAGTATTTGGTTCTGCCATGAGGGCAGGGGACTGGACTCGATGACCTCTCGAGGTCCCTTCCAGCCCAACAATCTATGAAAATCAGTAACTATGATAAAGGTATGCAATATTGCTCATGAAGTTAATTTTAACAAAATAATTTCATCTTACACTGCAACAAACAACTAAAATACATTCTAAATGTTCTAGATTATTTTGAGCTACTTTTTCCATGTAATGGATTGTGGCACAGCACAGCATAACAGGTGGATTTGCAATGGAAATTTATAAGAAAGAACCCAGAAACTGGTTTATACAACTTTGTAGTCCAGGTGCACAGTTTTAAAAAAGTAAAAAAATCAAAACAAAAGAAACACAGAAAATTCTGTATCAGTTTCTCTGATTTCCTACACAGAAAATCAAACTTAAAAAGCTTACATTTCCTATGATGCTGTTCGCAAAAGAACAGGAAAAGCTAAGCAGTTTAGTGAAGGAAATCATGAGGGATCCCACATTTGCCCTATTTGTTGCTTTCATCGAATCCTTTATACACAAATCTTAACATCTCTGCATTCCAACTCTGAATGTACAATGATCATGTGTGTCAAACTAAGGCTGAAAATACAGATCTGACACCAACCCAGTATGGTTAATGTAATTATTGACAAAACCAATCATAGAATACAGTCGTGATACTATACTTGTGGGCAAGGAAGCACTTTCATTTTAAATTACAGTTTTTAGTGTTTGATTTTCTGAGAAATTATGTTTAGCCTAAATTTTCTCTTGCCATTTCTGAGTTACCTATGTGAATTATGTTACTTAAAAAAAAAAATCCATCTTTCATGCTATTTTTATACTCGAATAAACTCTGGATTAAAAATCTTCAGAACTGACATATATATAGTCCTCCATGAGGAACATTTAATTTGCAGCATTTGAAAAATGTGCTGATTCACAAAACACAAGCTTCCTAATCAGCGTAAGTGATCACTGGGCACAAATATCTACATATACCCACTTGAGTGTGTGTATACGTAGGGATATCCATGTATATATAATTCTCAGGACTGACATTAAGCCCAGGTAATCATCATTGTCCCCTCATCTCCCCACCTACCTGCAATGGATGAGTCTCACCAGGTTCGGAGTTATTTCTGCTAGGTCCTATTGCCAGCACTTTCTAATTTTACACTCTCCCTCTACAACACAGTGCAGTGTGGGTACAGAGCCTCAAAGCATAAAAAAAATCTGTAATGAATTTGTGTTTGAGACTTCAATCTAACAATATTGGCTTCTTTAAGAAAAGAACGTAAAATTTAATGCAAATACATAAGCTAATGCAACATTACTGATAGGATTTTAAGCATGCAAGTCAGGAAAGTCAAAGCTCTAGTTTCCAAGAGCCCCTGAAACTATCACATTGCACATACTATACTATGGCAGTATAAGAACACTATATACATTAAGAAAATGCTACATATTCATGCAATGTTCTCAAGTTATGGCTGCCATGGGAATCATAATTTTAATTTTCCTGACTTGTTTAAAATCTAAACTATAGTGTTGCATTACACTTGTTTCTTATAATTATTTGTATATAAATATGCACATGGAGTCCATCATTACTCGTTTGTTGGAAAAATGCACAATCAGAACATAAATCAATTTCAGCATGAGTTCTTCTCACTGACACGTGCACACAGTTTGTTCCATTAGTCTGCTATATGTGCTTCACAAACATTACTTTTAACACTGATCTTGACAAGCCTTCTCATAAATTGTGAATTACTTTTCCAGAAAGCAGCAAACTTTGTTGTGCAATCCTCCAGGAAAGAGGAAAAACAAAAACAAAAACCACAACAACTAAGTTAGGCTCTAAGTAAAAGTTCAAAACATTCTACATAGTTCGGTTTTCATTATGCTGAGATCCCTTAAGACAAACATTTAAAAGTGCAGGAACATACGTAACAGCATTTGCAACCAACTACGTCAGTGACATTTGCTGGATCCAAGTCAGAAACTGACAGTAAACAAAAGTAAAACCCACTGCTGTGTCAGAGACCAAACGTTCTGAAATTGGGGGGGGGGAAGATTACTTTAAACAACAACGTAAATTGCAGCCCCTCACAAAACTCCCAATAGTTAGATTTCCTTTTAAAATAGTCAAAAAATAGAGAGGAAAGCATAATGCTCAAAAATGTAGGTCACTGGACTGCTTTGATTACATATTCCAGTTCACAGTTTGACAGATACATCCCTCCCCTTCAGGTCACTGAATCTTTCTTCTTTCGGAATGGTGACTTCAGTCTTTTCCATACGCTGCTTTTGGGTTTGGATTTTTTTTCCATGGCCATTATTGCTTCCTTCTCTTTCCTACGGATTTCTCGCACAAGAGCATGAAATACATCATCGATATAATAGCGGAATGCGGCTGAAGTTTCAAAAAAAGGGCAGCTGAATTCTCGTGCTAAAGCTGAGCCTTCTTCTTTGGAGACCTTCAACAAAGTACATATTTGTCAACAAAGCAAAAAGTGTTCATTCCTTCCCGCTTTCTGCTCCCTTTGCCTGTTCCTCTCACTCTTAACCATGTGCATTCTTTCACATTACCTGCTCCTTTTGGAACATCCTCTTTCCATGCATCTCTCTGAAATCTCTCCCTGAAATCTAAACTTTTGTTTATTCCTACTCAGTCACCTGATCTTTTAAATATTTGTACTGCATCCTATATCCATAAGACATCCAGCTCCTTGAGGTAGGGACTGGATCATAATCTGCATTTGTAAATAATGCTTACACCTTTGGCACTATACAAGTAATAAATAGAAAAGGGTTTTAATAGCACTAAATGCAAACAAATTATTAATCTTTCAAGACCTGAAAAATTAACAGATGAGAATGATTGTTAAGGTGGAATGACAAGACATGTATTTGGTCACAATTAATCTATTTCCCTGACAGTGTAGGAGTGTTCTCTACTGAAGGTTTTCTAGCCTTTTGTCCAAAATTATGGCACTTCAGCCACATTCCTGTGGAGACTATTCCACTGACTAAAACATTTTAGTCAGGATGATTTCACAGATATTGAGACTAATTTTTTTCCCCATTCATAATTTTATTTTATTTCATATTTAAACACCCTTTTATCAAATAATTAATCTCCCCTGTTGGTGTTAAACCGGCAACTATCTGAAGGGCAACATGCAACTTCCACAAGTTGTCAATAGGAAAGTTATATTTCTTCACATCAGTCACCACCGGTGATTTTCTCTGAATGCCATCCAATCTGTCCATCTTTCCTCCCAGAACTGAACACATTTCAGAATATGGGTACACTGGAGCCATATGAAGGGACTCTTGATTCCCTGTCCTGTGATATGACTCCTCAGCATATATATCCAACAACGTCAATGGCATTTTGCTCTCGTATCTCATTGGAAACTCAATTACCTGTGCAAGCACCACCTGTGGTCTATTTCAGGGTTACTATTTGCCAGATTTTTTCCCCTCACAGTGAATCTGTATTTTGGATTATTCTTCCCCAAATGTTCTAGCTAACACTTTCTGAAGTTGAATCTTATTTTATTTTCTGCCCTAAGTCCCCTTTTATTATTTCTCTATTCTCAATGTACTCACAACCCTTCCTAATATATTACTATTTGCAAAGTTTGTTCAAGTGCCATTTAATCCCCTGTGCAGATGCACTCTCCTTTCAGGATAAGAGAAATTGAAAACATAACAGGAGTTGAAGGTTAGAAATTATAGTGCAAACACCCAGGTTTTCAAAGCGGAAAACTAATGAGTTTGAGATTATGTCATGTCTATTAACATTAGTATTCCATAATAAAACGACCTGTATTTTAGAGATCCTGCATTCTGCTCTTACACCATTGCATCACATCCCTCTTTCAACATTACTAATACAAATATTACATTTATTTTAAACATTAAATCAAGAGCAAAAATGTAATTCAAGGAAAAGGAATAAGCAAATACACTTAGGATAAACCACAGCATTATGTTTTAAGTAGGGCTGTAGATTAATCACAGTTAACTCATGTGATTAACTAAAAAAAATTAATCGCAGTTTTAATTGCACTGTTAAACAATACCAATTGAAATTCATTAAATATTTTGGATGTTTTGCTACATTTTCATATATATTGTATTCTGTGTTTTAATTTAAATTAAAAGTGTTTATTATGTTTTATTACAAATATTTGCACTGTAAAAATGATAAAAAGAAATAGTATTTCTCAATTAACCTCATACAAGTACTGTAGTGCAATCTATTGTGAAAGTGCAACTTACAAATGTAATTTTTTTTTTTTTTACATAACTGCACTCAAAAACAAAACAATGTAAAACTTCAGAGCCTACAAGTCCACTCAGTCCTACTTCTTGTGCAGCCAATCGCTAAGACAAACAAATTTGTTTACATTTACCAGAGTAAATGCTGCCCTCTTCTTTCTTACAGTGTCACCAGAAAGTGAGAACACAAATTAGTGTGGCATTTTTGTAGCCGGCATTGCAAGGTATTTACGTGCCAGATATACGAAAATTTAGTACATCTGGCACATAACTATCTTGCGAGGCCAGCTACAACAGTGCCATGCGAACGCCTGTTCTCACTTTTGGTGACATTGTAAACAAGAAGCAGGCAGCATTATCTCCTGCAAATGTAAACAAACTTGCTTGTCTGAGCAATTGGCTGAACAAGAAGTAGGATGAGTGGACTTGCAGGCTCTAAAATTGTACATTGTTTTATTTTTTAATGCAGTTTTTTTGTACATAATTCTACATTTGTAAGTTCAACTTGAACGATAAAGAGATTGCACAATACTTATATTAGGTGAATTGAAAAATACAATTTCCTTTGTTTTTTCACAGTACAAATACTTGTAATAAAAAATATAAAGTGAGCACTGTGCACTTCGTATTCTGTGTTGTAACTGAAATCAATATATTTGAAAATGTAGAAAACATCCAAAAATATTAAAATAAATGGTATTATAGTATTGTTTAACAGCATGATTAATCGCAATTAATATTTTTAATCGCTTGACAGACAGCCCTAGTTTTAAGATATACACCTCCTGAACTCCTTTGGGTAGTTTACCTGTCGGAGCAGTGTCAGATCAGATTTGTTCCCCACAAGAACCACAGGAGTGTCATCCGTGCGCCGAACACGGTAGATGAGCTGTTTGAACTCACGCACTTCATGAAAACTGCGTCGGTCCGTGATTGAATAACAGATGATAAATCCCTCACCCGCCCTCATGTACTGGTCCCGCATAGCTGTAAACTCTGCCTAGAAAGAATGTTATAATTCAATTTTCGTACAAGTTCAGCAGCTATTGATCATCTCATCACTGTCAGCTCTCTATCCATTCTAAGAACAGCTATATGCCACGCAACATACTGGTTTGCTTATGCCACACATTGTCCACTGGAAAAAACTGGAGATTTTATGGATTCTCCCTATCTGAAATATTACTTAAACACATGAAATACACAACTAAAAATGCAACATGTAGCAGTCAGAGAGTTAAAAGAACGTTATGAACAGTTTGTTTCCTTTCTGTCCTTTAACACATCAAACAAAATATTGTGAAAATTTGGGACCAATATATGAAGCAAATGAAAGGCATGAATTTCTGTTGCTTCAGAGAATTGGTAAGAATGTTGGCACCTCTTTGTTTGTATATATTATGTATATAAAAAGGACAATGGAAAATGGGGAAAGAAAGCAGGGTACAAAATAAATGCACATTCTGTGGCTACCAACAAATACATTATGTTGGGGAAATGGGATAATTCAGAAGACAGAACTAGAACAAAGAAAAGATAGAGACAAGCAATACATTTTTAAAAGATCTATGTGAATATGCCTGGCCATTAGTTCCATCCTATTCATATTTTTATTGCTCACATACCTGTCCTGCTGTGTCCAAAATGTCCAAATTTGCAGGTTCATCATCAATCCGTATTCGTATTTTATAAGCATCCTCTGTGGATTTAGAAGAAGGAGGGTGGGGGGTAACAGAAGTTCAGTAAAACTGCAGTACTGATCTCATGCATACAACAACATACTACTACTGAGCATTTGCTATAAAGCAATGGAAAATACTTTATAATATCAATTGTAATAATGTAAGAATTCAGTTTTGAACACCTTAATAAATAATACTCTCTCTCAGACTAATGGGCCTTTCCCAACTGAGGTGAACAGGCAGACAAATAAAATAAAATAATCCTAATGGCAGCCACCAACAGCACTGCCAATTTCCTAAAACAGGATAAATTACTAAGAATATGTCTGCACAACAACAGCACAACTATGCCACTGTAGTGTAGACACTGACTACAGCAACAGAACAGGTATTTCCACCACCTTGTGAGGCAGTAGCTAAGTTGATGAAAGAATTCTTCCATCAACCTAGCTTCGTCTACAATGGAGGTTAAGTCACCAATCCTATTCAATTTATTCATAAATGATCTGGAGAAAGGGGTAAACAGTGAAGTGGCAAAGTTTGCAGATGATACTAAACTACTCAAGATAGTTAAGACCAAAGCAGATTGTGAAGAACTTCAAAACGATCTCACAAAACTAAGTGATTGGGCAACAAAATGGCAAATGAAATTTAATGTGGATAAATGTAAAGTAATGCACATTGGAAAAAATAACCCCAACTATACATACAACATGATGGGGGCTAATTTAGCTACAACGAGTCAGGAAAAAGATCTTGGAGTTATCGTGGATAGTTCTCTGAAGATGTCCACGCAGTGTGCAGAGGCGGTCAAAAAAGCAAACAGGATGTTAGGAATCATTAAAAAGGGGATAGAGAATAAGACTGAGAATATATTATTGCCCTTATATAAATCCATGGTACGCCCACATCTCGAATACTGTGTACAGATGTGGTCTCCTCACCTCAAAAAAGATATTCTAGCACTAGAAAAGGTTCAGAAAAGAGCAACTAAAATGATTAGGGGTTTAGAGAGGGTCCCATATGAGGAAAGATTAAAGAGGCTAGGACTCTTCAGTTTGGAAAAGAGAAGACTAAGGGGGGACATGATAGAGGTATATAAAATCATGAGTGATGTTGAGAAAGTGGATAAGGAAAAGTTATTTACTTATTCCCATAATACAAGAACTAGGGGTCACCAAATGAAATTAATAGGCAGCAGGTTTAAAACAAATAAAAGGAAGTTCTTCTTCACGCAGCGCACAGTCAGCTTGTGGAACTCCTTACCTGAGGAGGTTGTGAAGGCTAGGACTATAACAATGTTTAAAAGGGGACTGGATAAATTCATGGTGGCTAAGTCCATAAATGGCTATTAGCCAGGATGGGTAAGAATGGTGTCCCTAGCCTCTGTTCGTCAGAGGATGGAGATGGATGGCAGGAGAGAGATAACTTCATCATTGCCTGTTAGGCTCACTCCCTCAGGGGCACCTGGCATTGGCCACTGTCGGTAGACAGATACTGGGCTAGATGGACCTTTGGTCTGACCCGGTACGGCCTTTCTTATGTTCTTATCCTAAATATGTTGCATAGGGCATGAAATTTCACAGTCCTGAAATTTCACAGTCCTGTGAGACATAGCTAAGATGACCTGAGTTTCAGGTGTAGACCAGGCCTTAGAAAGATAAACAGATCCTTCCCTCCAAATTAAACTAACCCAATTTAAAAAGATAGTTAAGACCCAGGCAGACTGCGAAGAGCTACAAAAGGATCTCTCAAAACTGGGTGACCGGGCAACAAAATGGTGGATGAAATTTAACATTGATAAATGCAAAGTGATGCACATTGGAAAGCATAATCTCAACTATACATACTGTGATAGACCCAGGCCAGTTGGGTACAGCAGAATAGCAGAAGGCAGATATACTGGCCACTGGATTAACAGTTTTCTGTTCCCTGACTGACCAGAGCAGGGGCTGCTCCAGGCTAATGAGAACACCTGACTCTAATTAACCTGCAAAGAGTCAGGTGAGGCCATTCAGTTAATGTGACCACCTGACTAATTAAGGCCCTGCTGTTACTATAAAAAGGGCTCACTCCAGTCAGGCAGGGGAGTGGAAGTGCGGCTGGTTACTGAAGACACCCTCAAACCATCGTTAAAGGAGCCCTAAGGTAAGGGTGAAGAAGGGAAAAGCAGGAGAGCTGTGGGGAAGTGGCCCAGGGAAATGTAGCAACTCTGGCAGTGAAAGGTTGGCTACCAACAACTGCTACCATTAGGGTCCCTGGGCTGGAACCCGGAGTGGAGGGCGGGCCTGGGTTCCCCCCAACCCACCACTACAGGAACATCTCCTGGAAGGGGAAGTCAGGTCCCTGTCAGGACAGGAGGCTGAACAGAGACTGTGGGAGTTCTCTCACCAACCTCCTTGCAGCCTATGATGAAAAGGGCTCAGTAGACTGTAACCCTGGCCCTAGAGAGAGAAGGGCTACGTGGAGAGTAACAGTGAGCCACTGAGGCTAGCATAAACCGCCTAGAAGCGCAAGACCCACAGGAGCAAGGTCAGAGCTCTGCCACAATACAAAATAATGGGGTCTAAATTAGCGATTACCACTCAAGAAAGATCTTGGGAGTTATTGTGGATAGTCCTCTGAAAACACCCACTCAATGTGAGCAGCAGTCAAAAAAGCGAACAGAATGCTGGGAATAATTAAGAAAGGGATAGATAATAGGACAGAAAATATGTTGCCTCTATAAATCCATGGTATGCCCACATCTTGAATACTATGTGCAGATGTGGTAGCCCCATCCCAAAAAAAGATAGTGGAATTGGAAAAGTTTCAGAAAAGGGCAACGAAAATGATGAGGGGTATGGAACGGCTTCCGTATGAGGAAAGATTAATAAGACTGGGACTTTTCAGCTTGGAAAAGAGACGGCTAAGGGGAGATATGACTGAGGTCTATAAAATCATCAGTGGTGTACAGAAAGTAGATAAGGAGTGTTGTTTACTACTTCTCATAACACAAGAACTAGGGATCACCAAATGAAATTAATAGGCAGAAGGTTTAAAACAAATAAAGGAAAGTATTTCTTCACACAGCGCACAGTCAACCTGTAGAACTCCTTGCCGGAGAATGTTGTGAAGGCCAAGACTATAACAGGATTCAAAAAAGAACTACCGCATTTTCCGGCGTATAAGGCGACTGGGCGTATAAGACGACCCCCTAATTTTCCAGTTAAAACATAGGTTTTGGCCTATACTCGCCGTATAAGACTACCCCCCCCCCCTTCCAAGGCAACACCATTTAATAACATCAGATTTGATTTTAATAATTTTAATTAAAATGGTTTTGACTTACCGGTACTTACCGGGAGTCAGAGGGCTCTGGGCTGGCCGCTGCAGCGGGGAGCCCAGAGCCTTTTAAATCCCAGCCGCGGCGGGGAGTCAGAGGGCTCTGGGCTGGCCGCTGCGGCGGGGAGCCCAGAGCCTTTTAAATCCCAGCCGCGGCCGGGAATCAGAGGGCTCTGGGCTGCCCGCTGCGGCTGGGATTTAAAAGGCTCTGTGCTCCCCGCCGCAGTGGGCGGCCCAGAGCCCTCTGACTCCCCGTCGCGGCTGGGATTTAAAAGGCTCTGGGCTCCCCGCCACAGCGGGCGGCCCAG
The DNA here is from genome assembly GCF_016161935.1 of Mauremys reevesii. Classification (NCBI taxonomy): domain Eukaryota; kingdom Metazoa; phylum Chordata; order Testudines; family Geoemydidae; genus Mauremys; species Mauremys reevesii. The sequence continues at coordinate 121,296 of NC_052646.1, read as the reverse complement.
AGCCCTCTGACTCCCCGTCGCGGCTGGGATTGAAAAGGCTCTGGGCTCCCCGCCACAGCGGGCAGCTCAGAGCCCTCTGATTCTCGGCCGCGGCTGGGATTTAAAGGGCTCAGGGCTCCCCGCGGCTGCCAGCAGCCCAGAGCCCTTTGAATCCCACTCCCCGCCCCATACCTAGGGATGCAGGGCCAGCTCCACTGAACTGCAAAATCAAAACAGAACGTCCCTGTGCTGATACTGTATGTACCGCGCTGAGCCAATCCCGGCAAGCGGTGTCATCTATTAATGCGTACAAAGCCTGCTCGGATTGGCTGAGTCAGAGAGGCGGGCTATTAGAACCTTTGCCAATCCGAGCAGGCTTTGTATGCATTAATAGAGGACACCGCTTGCCGGGATTGGCTCAGCGCGGTACATACAGTATCAGCACAGGGACATTCTGTATGTAGCCGAAGCTACAGTATGTTTATACCCGTATAAGACGACCCCCCGATTTTTGGGGGTTGTTTTTTTTAAGTATAAAAAGTCGTCTTATACAGTGCACCTCCTCCAACACCCCGCACTCCCTCCCACACCCCAACCCCCTGCCCCAGCCCTACATTCATGGTCCTGCATGCAATTTCTCCACGCAGATGCGGCCCTCGGGCCAAAAAGTTTGCCCACCCCTGCTCTAGAGTCATCTACTAAAGAAAAGTTAAGGTTGCTGGCTCTGCTAATTCTCCTGGTTTGTAAGTAGATGGGTAAATCTGTTGACTCATAATTTCGACAAACAACGGGGGAAAATCAAACGGAACACACAAGAGACAATTTAGCTGAACACAAGCATTTTGGGCAGTTACTCTCCCCCTCCTTTTAATCTGCTGCACATTTATAAAAAGTAGCAATAACAAAAGGAAACAAAGGCAGTTATGTACGACAAACTATCACCCTGCAAAGCAAAAGTAGTATGACAGAAGAGATGATGGCCATCAAGAGGTCTTATTTTTGTTATTAGTCTGTTAATTGTGACTGGCAGTTAGCTTATTTTAGTGTCTTAACTTTTTCTGTAAGTATTTAATAATACCTAGCTCCTATATAGCACTTTTCACCAGTAGATCTCAAAACACTTAAAGGGAGATTAAGTATCATCATCTCCATTTTACAGATGGAGAAATTGATTCATAGATTCCAAAGCCAGAAAGGACCATTGTGATCATCTTCTTGGTCTGACCTCCTGAACATAGGCCATAGAAATTCCACAAAATAATTCTTAGAGTACATCTTTTAAAAAAAAAGCTTCCAATCTTGATTTAAAAATGGTCAGTGATGGACAATGCACCATGACCCTTATAAATTGCTCCAATCGTTAATTATTCTCACTGTTAAAAAATGTACACCTCATTTTGAGCATGAATTTGTCTAGCTCAGGGGTCGACAACCTTTCAGAAGTGGTGTGCCGAGTCTTCATTTATTCACTCTAATTTAAGGTTTCGCGTGCCGGTAATACATTTTAATGTTTTTTAGAAGGTCTCTCTCTACAAGTCTATATATTATATAACTAAACTAGTCTTGTATTGTAAAATAAACAAGGTTTTCAAAATGTTTAAGAAGCTTCATTTAAAATTAAATTAAAATGTTGATCTTACACCACCAGCCCGCTCAGCCTGCTGCTGGTCTGGGGTTCTGTTCACCTAGGCCGGCAATGGGCTGAGTGGGGCCTGCAGCCAGGACCCCAGCTGGGAAGGGTCTGGCAGCCAGAACCCCACATTGGCCGCGGGCTGTGCGGGGCCAGCAGCCGGGATCCCAGCTGCCAGACCCGCACAGCTCGCTGCCGGTCTGAGGTCCTGGCCCTGCCCACATACAGTGGGTACCTACCTTCTCCCTGGTTCTGGCCCATTCTCTTCCTCTCTCTGCACTGAGCTGAGGGTGGGAGTGGACCGAGCACAGGGCTGGGGGTGAAGGGTCTGGCCAGGAGCTAGAATGAGGGAGGGGGCGCAGGGTTGGGGCAGGAGGTTTGGGTGTGAGGGCACTTACCTGGGCAGCTCCCATTTGGTGTGAGGGATGCAGGTGGGAATGTGAGTGGGGGTGCAGGAGCTCCTGTTTGGTGCTCAGGGTGGGGGTGGGGATGTGCAGGGTGCATGGGATGTGGGGGGTGCAAGAGTCAGGGAAGAGGGCTGGGGGCATGTGAGGGGGGGTGCAGGTGTCAGGGTAGGGGGGCTGGGTATGTGTGGGGGTGCCAGAGTCAGGGCTGGGGTCATGGGGGGGTGTGAAGGAGTCAGAGGGCTGGGTGGTACAGGGCTCAGGGCAAAGGGCTGGGTGTGGTCTGTGTGGGGGGGTGGGGGTCAGGACTCAGGGCAGAGGGCTGGGTGACTGCCCCTCCCAGAACCCCCAACCCCCCCCCACTCCTTGTCCCAACTACCCCCTCCTGGGACTCCACCCCCTATATAAGCCTCCCTGCCCCTTGTCCCCTGACTGCCCCCCTAGGACCTTACTCCCTACCTGTCCCCGACTGCCCCAACCCTTATCCACAACCCTGCACCCAGACAGAACCCCCTGGATTCCCATGCCTATCTAACTGCTCCCCACCCCCTGACAGGACCCCCAGAACTCTGGACCCATACAACGCCCCCTGCTCCCTGCCTATCCCAACCCCTCTCCACACCCCTACCTCCTGACAGCCCCCCCCAGAACTCCCGACTCATCCAATCCTCCAGCTCCTTGTCTCCTGAGCACCCCCTCCAGAGACCCCCCCACCCTAACTGCCCCCCCAGGAGCCTCCTTGCTCCCTGTCCCCTGACTGCCCTGACCCCTATCTACCCCCCACCCCATAACAGACCCCAGGACTCCCATGCCCCATCCAACCCCTCTGCTCCCTGACTGTCCCCTCCAGAGACCCCGCCCCTAACCCCGGGATCCCACTCCCCATTCCCTGTCCCTTGACTGCCCCCACTCCTTACCCAACCCCGCCCCTTACCATGAGACTCCTCGCTCACCCGGAGCTCTGCTGACGCCGCCGCGCACACACACAGCCCCTCCCCGCCCCTCAGAGTGCTGCGTGCAAGGCAGCAGGGCTCCGGATGAGCGGGGAGCGTCTTTCCCTCCCCACGGAGCCAAACGCTGCCCCGCGGGAGCGCGCAACCCCGGCCCCCAGAGCGCTGCACGCACAGCGGCAGGGCTCCAGGGGAAGGCGGAGGAGGGGCCGGCAGCTTGCTGTAATCGGCTGGACGCTCCGGCCCGGGAGCGCGGACCCTGCGGCTTGCCATGTCGGCAGGATTTTTAATGGCACACGGAGTCCCAGCAGGCAGCCGTGTGCCATTAAAAAACGGCTCGCATGCCATCTTTGGCACGCTTGCCATAGGTTGCCGACCCCTGGTCTAGCTTCACCTTCCAACCAATGGCACTGGTCCCTGGCACATTGGAAAAAAAATTGCCAGTCCCCCATATCAGATAGCTTGAGAAGCACTGACCTATATACATTTAGCCATATTAAAAACACACAGTATACTCAGTTTACAAAGTGATCCAGATCACTCTGTGTTAGTGACCTGTCCTCTTCATTGTTTACCACTCATCCAATTTGTATCATGAGCCAACTTGATCAGTGATTATTTTGTTTTCTTCCAGGTCACTGCTAAAAATGTTAAATAGCACAGGGCCAAGAACAGATCCCTGTGGAAGCCTACTAGAAACACGTGCTCAGTGAGGACTCCACATTTACAATTACATTTTCAGACCTATTGGTTTGCCAGCTTTTAATCTATTCAATGTGTGCCATATTAACTTTATACTGCTCTGTTTTTTTAATCAAAATGCTGAGATGAGCTTGAATGCCTTACAGAAGTGTGAGTATATTACATCAATACTATTACCTTTATCAACCAATCTTGTAATCTCATAAAAAAAGATACCAAGTTAGTTTGATAGGATCTGTTTTCCATAAGCTCATATTGACTGGCATTCATTATAGCCTATATTAATTCTTTATTAATCCACACCCATATCATCCATTCCATTACCTTGCCCAGGATTGATGTCAGACTGACTAGCCTATAATTACCCAGGTCATCCAGTTTAAATACTGGCATAACATTAGCTTTCTTGCAGACTTCTGGAACTTCCCTACTGTTATACAACTTAATTAAAATCAACATGAATGGTCCAGCGAACTCCTCAGAGAACTCTTAAAATTCTTGGATGAAAGTTATCTGTACATGCTGATTTTAAAGTGTCTAACTTTAGCATCTGCTGTTTACTCCCGGGGGAATTCTGGGCCACTGCACAATGCAGAATTTGTGCAGAAATTATTGTTGTGTGCACAGAATTTTCTGTAAATATCTTTAAAAATCTGGCCATTAGTCCTGTTCCTAGCACAGCTCATAATCCTCTTTGCAGACTTTGGACGCGTAACAACTTGTCTAACTATTACTGACATGATTATGAACGCTTTGTTTGCAGACAAGTTTCTGGTTTTCTTTAGCATATAAGGTTCATGGTAAATAATTCCACAAAAACTACTTTTTAACTTGCAAAAGCAAAGACAGATGTTGGAGAGGTTTTTCTTACCAATGGTAGGATCATGGTCCTCTGGGAACCGGTGGCTGATGAACTGCATGGTCATAGCTGAAAATTAACGTTGGATAACTACAATTACACAGGAGATTTCCAGTCCTCCTGATTAACCTCACAGGTGTAGGTGGGGACATGATAACAGACAGAGAATATTTAGAATTACTGATTACACAGATTTCAGAATAGCAGCCGTGTTAGTCTGTATCCACAAAAAGAACAGGAGTACTTGTGGCATCTTAGAGACTAAAATGTATTTGAGCATAAGCTTTCGTGGGCTATAGCCCACTTCATCAGATGCATAGAATGGAACATATAGTAAGAAATATATATACATACAGGGAACATGAAAAGGTGAAAGTAGCCATATCAACTGTAAGAGGCTAATTAATTAAGATGAGGTATTATCAGCAGGAGAAAAAAAACTTTTGTAGTGATAATCAAGATGGCCCATTTTAGACAGTTGACAAGGTGTGAGAAACATTTAAATGATACAATTGGCATACTATTTTGGCATTTGCTAAAAACTGAAGCACTTCATAGGGAAAATGCACATTTTGTTCACCCTAAATCTCAAAGGCGATATGATAAAATGTACTTATCAGTAAGGCTACATTTTAGTCACAGGTATTTTTAGTAAAGGTCATGGACAGATCACTGCCAGTAAACAAAAGTTCATGGCCCGTGACCTGCCATGACTTGTACTATACACCCGACAAAATCTTGGGTGCTCAGGGTGGGGGTGTCGCTCAGGGACAATGTGGTTGCTCGGGGGGGAGAGGAGAGGCTAGGGGTGCCATGGGTGCTCGGGGGGGGGGGGGAACGGCACCCCCGCTGGTGCTGTGGGGGTAGGGCAGGCAATGTTGGCAGGCTCCCTATCTGGCTCTGCGCAGCTCCCCAGAAGCAGTAACATGTCCCTTGGCTCCTAGGCACAATTGGGGCCGGGGGCTCTGGGTGCTGCCTCCACCCCGAGTGCCGGCTCCGCAGCTCCCATTGGCCATGGTTCCCAGCCAATGTGAGCTGCAGGGGTAGTGCATGCGGGCAGAGCCAGCGCACAGAGCCACCTGGCCACGTCGGAAGCGTGGGAGGGACATGTCACTTCTTCCAGGGTGCCCCGAGGTAAGCGCCTCCTGGAGCCCACATCACCTCCCATGCCCCAACCCCCTGCCCCAGCCCTGAGCCCCCTTCCACACACAAACTGCTGCGCCGGGGGGGAGGGGAAGGGGAGGAGAGAGAGCGGTGGCCCAAGACTGCCCCAGGAGTGGCCAATGCAGCTGGCCCAGGGGCTGCCTGAGCTGCTCAGGTGGCTCCTGGGCCAGCTGCACCAGCCACTGCAGAAGTCACAGAGGTGCCAGGAAGTCTCAGACTCTGACAGACTCACAGCCTTACTTATCAGTATGAAATTGTGAACTATATTCTCACCCATTGCCTATTATTGAACTATATTCTCACCTATTGCCTATTATTTTCAACTATGGGACTAACAGCTTAAAATGGTTTAATAAATTAAACAATGTCTTATAGATGTAAAGATCATAAACACTGAAGAGTTGTAATGTCTTATCCCTCAAATATTAACTCTAAAGTTTAACAGAGACTGCTGTATTACAGTTTAATCAATCCTAATCAAGGATTTTCACACAAATACGTTCAATTATTGAAAATACAAAGGTAGGAGCTGGGGAAAGATTTTTAAAAATCTCCAACCCACCCTTATGTAAGTGACCTCTACAGTGAAGGAAAGCACAGACTGTCCCCCTGAAGAAGAGCTCTGTCTCTCTCACCAACAGAAGTTGGTCCAATGAAAGATATTACCTCACCCACCTTGTCCCCCTCACAGTGGGTACCTCTATACAGCAGCGAGCAAACCCATTCGTCAGCTCTGGGGGCCGCCGCTCTCAGCAGAGACAGATTAAAGCCTAACGCCCTGCCCCATGACAGCTGCTCTGGGACCTGGACCGGCCCTGCGGGTTCGCAGACGTCCCGCGGGACAGCCTCTCCCGCCTCCTAAGCCAAAGGGCGCCTCACCCCGGCAGGCCCGAGACACCCACCGCTCTTGCCCACGCCGCCAGCTCCCAGCATCACCAGTTTATACTCGCGGGATTGTCCTAAGGCGCCACCGCCCTGGCGGGCTCCAGAGTCCATCTCCCCCGGCGCCAAGGAAAACGCTGCCGCCTGCAGGGAGAAAAGTGTGTCAGGAACCGGCCGGGAGGGGGTGGAGCGGGCCGGAGCCACGGGGGCTCCACAGGCTCTCTCCGCCCCGGTCCCGCCCCAATCCGAAACCGGCTGCATCTCCCCCACCCCAAACCCGCCATCGCTGCCCCGCTAACTCACCGTGTCAGGGACTCCGGACTTCTTCGCGTCGCATCCTCCCGTCCGCACTGACAGGGCCCGTGGAGAGCAGGACCCCACCAGCCCACCACCGTTTCAGCCCCTTCTCAGAGCAAACCAAAATGGCTGCGGCAGCGGCTCTGCGGCCTTAGGCCGAGCGAGCGCTTCAGGCCCCGCCCGCGCATGGGCCCGCCCCTTCCGTGTATAGGATGCATCACGAGCAAGGGCAGCGCGGCACTCAAAGGTGGAAAACGGACTGTCCCCGAGTCCCTCGCTGCCGGGTCTTCGGCCTTGGGGCAAATCGCTTCCCTTCCTCGAGTCTTCTCACCCGCCATCTTCGAGTGAAAAGCAGCCTTCTGTGTATAACTTTACTAGGGGGGTCAGGCCGGTCAGCAGGGTGATCCTCTACAGCTGAAACGCACTTCCTGTCCCCAGCCACCCCAGAATATCTCCTAAGCATTTAAATTTTAAAAGTAAATTTATTCTGCCAGTTTCTGGGTTTTGTACATTGATTTCTGCTAATACTTAGTCTTTTTGACTCTATCTGGTACTTTCTAGCTACCTCGCTATAATTAGCAAGCAAACATGGGTATGGTCAGATTTCAAAACACTGGGAAACTATTAGACCCAGAGACTGCCCCCCTTGACTTAGATTTCAGTGGGACTACTCACCCTCTTAAAAAAAAGCAAGTGCATAAGTGTTTGCAGGACTAGGGTTTATTAAAAATAAATTATGGGAATTGGTTTTAAAAGTAGGTGATAAGATATGTTGCTCTAAGCATAGTATAAATAAAACCAAACCCAACAATAAAAGCCCTGCCAAACCAAAGCACTACATTGCATAAACAATTCTGCCCTTGTACAGAGGATGAGAGAGAAGAAAAAAGTCACGACAGAAATTAGTCATTGCTTAATGCACTACCAAAAGGGGCTCAGATATTGCAGTGATGAGGGTAGCAAAAGAACCTAAATAGAACAGAACAAAAACTTCCATTTTTTTTAAATTGTAGACCAAGTTTAAGTGGAGAATTTCCTTTACATTTTTTTTATTTACAGATTGCTTGCTACTACAAATGAGCATAACTAAATGGTCCAACTGGTTTTAAAAAAAAACATTTTCTGATACTATTTTAAAAGGTGCAATATGTGGCCCATTGTTTTTCTGCTCCTTTGCACTCACACAAAGTTCTGTCAAATGGAAAAAACAAGCTACCACTAATGTCCAGTTATGGTAGTCTTAGCCACCTGTAACAATAAAAAGGTACAATATTTTCAGACAAAAGTGATTTTTCAAGTTGTGTCCCATTAAAAACGGTTAAGGTTTTAAACCCTTTTCTTACTAAGAATATTTCACCAAAGTCTGTGTCTGTTAAAACACCAAATTAAGGGGTAGACAGAGGCTGTCACCATTCCCACCCCAGGTGAATGTGATGTACCCAAGAAAGTTATCTGATAGAGCTGAAGAAAAAAGATGGAAGCAAAAGGAATATTTGTATATTTATTTATAAGGAAATTATGTTTCTATAATTATTTACAACATGTAGGAAACCAGAGAATAAGTTTATACAAAGCCAGCCAGCCTGCAAGGTAGTCAAAATGTGTAAAAGTTACACTTATTACAATACTTCAAACTATTACTCATGTTTCAAATGCAGACCAGCACCTCCATTTACATTGTGTCCCACCACACATTAGTGGATTCACACATCAATGTTATCAATACAAAAGAGTAATCTTTTGGCAACAGCTTGCCATGATAAGAAAGGCCCCTTTGCAGTTCCAGTCACTGTAAACAATCCACAATTTATTCAGAGGTTCCGCTTCTGTGCTTCAGTGAAAGAGCAGTGCTTGCAATCAGGTCTTTGGAGATACGCAAACCAGGATGCTATATTTCTTTGTTAAACAGTCATAAAACAAATCTGGTGGAATCAGACTCGGAAATTAATGACAGACTGACACCAATATAACTAGTAGTATCACATGGACCAGCTGAAGGTGGTTAGAGTGTACATACCACTGATATACCAAGTATGTCCAAGTATTAGTAGCAAGCCAAATCCATCCAAAACAAATTATGGGGGAAATCTACATTTCCCCTACACACACACTCCAAGAAATTTGCCTAGAACCAAAAGTTATTTTGAGTTACTGAAATTGCATTTTGGAATTAAAGGGGTGAGGGGGGTGGTGGGAGGGAGGGGAGAAACACACATGGGAGCTGCTTAAAGTAAATACAATTAGGAATTTAAGGAAACATGATCTTAAAAATTAATTGTGTAATGCATAGATTTTCCTTTCTCCGGTGAAAGTCCAAACACTGAGGACATCTGTTGTCACCACTGACTCAAACAAGTTGACAAAAGGAAAATTACTTAAAATAAACACATAAAATCTGTACTTAAGTCAGCCTGGCTGGCTGTCTCCATTTCTGAAGCTATCCAGGGCACATGGAAAATGCCGGGGGAGCGACATACCTCCCTGTTCTTGTTCTGTGAGCACATTCCCTCACTGTATAAAAAGTCCGTGCTGCACTGAATTTGTGATTTCAAATAACTTTTCATAGATGACAAATTCACTGCGGAAATATGGATTGTAAAAATATTATAGAACCCCTTTCAAAAGGGAATAGTGCACCCTTAGCAGCTTCTGCAAAGGTAAGAACAATGTACATTTGCAAAGTTCATTTTGTAATATACATGCATTATTGCTAGAGAAAAAAGGTGTAACTGAGGGTACAAAAACTGTTCTGTAGCTTCTATGGTGCCATCCAAAATGGCATCTGTTGTTTAGCTCGTTGTTGTGAGGAAGGATACTGGTATCCCAAACTCCATCCCTGTGAAAAAGTACTTGCATTTTTATGGCCACCATGTTCCTCTTCTTCATCTGATGAATCTCCAGTATAAGACACCAATCCAAATCCCTTTTCAGCAGTTTTCATCTTCTTAGCTGGATGATCTAGAGGAAAAAAACATCTCCCACCCCAGAGAAGGAAGAAAAAGATGAAAATACCCCAAACAAGTTAATTAATAAAAAAAGACGTTAATTATAAATTGTTAGTTGGACACCATTTTGAGGTCACAGGGTCAATGGTCATCCAAGGTCGGATGTCACACGAAACAGCACCAGCAACGGCACATGTAAGAGAGCAGAGAAAGAAAAAAGAAACACAAAAAAAAGGTAAAGTTAGCAAATGAGTTTAACTGACTGCAATTTCACCGTTAAGAGATAAATATGTAAAGAAAAGTCCAAATTTAATCATAAGAAGTCTAATACAATGGCAAACTCTGGCATCAATAGTGGAGAAAAACTGAGGTTAAACTAATATACTGTGTCTGCAGCTCTTTGATACAAGGAAATGTAAATGCCTTGAAAATTGCACAAGTACAGGGATTTAAAATGTTCTCTCAAGTAGCAAATATTTGATGCTACAGAATCCTATGAAAAGATGGAATCGACTAAGGATTTCTGTTAGCTGTGGACCACTTCGGGCAAATGTCTACTAGACACATGGCTTATGTTAATGACTGGCTTAATATACAGAGCTATACAATTTGAGCCTGATGGTAATGTAAAACTATGTGATATATGAATTCTTATGAGCTGTGCCTGGGCTCAAAATTAAAGAGGCCTTCCTCTTTCTTTCAAAATAAGAGTTAAACATATCACAGTTCCCAAGGTTTTTCTAACACTCACTTAATTATTTACCTTAGCTCTCAGAAACTAGATATCTCATGTGTTGACAGTTCAAATCTATGTAAGAAATGCATGGGTTTAAAGCCAGTAGAACATGCCCATCCTCTCACTTAGAGTTGCAATCCCAAGGACAGCCCACAATTGATTGGGCATTTCAGTATTTGCCAAAGTCAACATTATATCAGTACCTTGCAAGTCAAGCTTGCTTTCGCATATGAATTTGTTTTGTCCATTGTGCTCACCGTGGTTGCCCAATAAGGACCCCGATCCATTTCTTTCTTCCGATTCTGTTTTCATTCCGGTCACTGGAAAAGCTGGTGGAGGCATCAACTGCCTGTTTTAATAAAAGTATTCTTTAATTATTAAATAATTTAGTAATTTTTAAATAACTATTGACCTATTTGATTAATTTAATTATTCAATAATTAAGCAATATAAAGTATTGGTTTAGGAGGGATTTAAAGAGGAGAGAGAGGGAGGATGTAAAATTATACAACATGGGATTGGAGTAAATTCTAACATCTTGCTAAAGATCTAACACAAACAGATTAACATTGTTTTATGATTTTAAAGGAAACATCCTGCTTGCATGATATTTTCCCCATCAAGCATAATAACAAACTAAGTAGATGGGCCATCTCATGGATAGCTCACCATGATTAAGTTTCCAAATAATTTGATAATCTGATCATTTATATTTCAAAATACCCAAGAAAGTTATTCACTTAGTTCTAAAGCAGATTTGAGAGTTTTTAAAACTTTACTAATATCCCAGATGTATTTTTGCATGACCTCAAATAAGATCTAGAACATTATTTCTCAACCTCTTTGAATTGGAAATTCTTTTTTTGAAGTTAAAAAAAATAGATTGCAACGCCTTCACATTTACTAAACATCTCAGTGAGAAGCCTACATAATTTGTGAGTGTTTCAAGATGTTGACAAAGAATACTTAACCTTGAAGGTAAGGGTGTGCAGGGAGTGGGAACCAAGATCTTCTTTAGATAGTAAGAAAATTTTCAGTGCCTCACAACCCTTCTGATTGGCTTTTGTGACCGCTGTGTGGGTCACAGTCCACCAGTTGAGAAACACTGATTTAGAAGTTCAGCTTTTCTTTAGGATTAACATATATGACTGTAATCCTTTCGTACTTTAGTTAAGCACATTTACCTGTCCCTCTCTCTCTCCTTTCCTGAGGAACTTGCTGGCTTCGATCCTGCCCCATCGATTTCACTCTGACTGGAGAAGCCTGTACCTAAATTAGTCATATGAATGGGTCCATGCTATGAGCAGAAAAACACATGGCATTAGCAAATCTACGACTATGATATAAGTTACATCTCCTTAATGAAAATGTCAGGAAGACCAACCTTTCGGAGTGTATTGCAAACTACAGACTGGATTTAATATTTCCAATTTTCTGGGTCTAATATTTTTGTGACTGCACTATACATAAGAGATCAGGAAATATCTACAGCTCTCTAAAGTAGTTATTCAAAATGCTTTTTCCTACAGTATCCTGAACAAGGTAACTTATGTATATAAACATCTATGAATTGTCACAAAGCATTTTGTATTGCATCTGTAACCACAGTGTCTACTGTAACCAGTGTCTAAAGCCCAGATTTTTAAAGGTATTCAGACACTTAAAGTGCTTTAATCCGTTTTGAAATTTAAATTTAGGCTCCTGAACCAGTTAGATATTGCAACACTGAGCACCGCAATGGCTAAATACTTTTAAAAATCTGGGACCAAGTGCTGAGGTAGAAGAGACTTTACACATCATCTAGCTCACCTTCCCCACAGTGCTTCATTGTACAGCCATTAAGCAGTCGGACAACTATCTACTTCCTTCATAGGCTAAAACAAAAATGCTACTTGAAACACCAATTTTCACCTCACATACATTTGTGGGTGCAAACATATCTGCCATTTGAGATTCTGATCCTGAGTAATTTTTAAAATGTTTTCTGCCAAAACAGCCTTTTAAATGCAAGTTTGGGTAAATTTTATCAGGGGCAATTTGGACTCAGGAAAATACTTCAGGCATGAGAAGGCACTTTTCCATGGTGGAAACTACCCTTACACATCGAAGTTTCTGAGGAACAGTGGTAAATTTTAATAAATTTAATAATTGTAATAAATTTTAACTTAATAAAAAATAATTTTTATTAAATTAAATATGGCTGTTTGTATGGAGTAAGATTTTTATCACGACTTTATGCCTCATGCTATCTCAAACAAAAAAAATGAAGTCTAGTCTTACTGTAATCCTCCTAATTACTAAAAACCTGAATAGAAGATTCTGGAAGCAATCAATATACTTTTTCTCACAACAAAAGCAACAATTGCTTTTCATTATGGAAGACGGTGAAAAGGAAAATTGTTTAATTTTTGTCTGAAAGAAATGGGAGACATTAGATGCAAATGGTGCATCTGTTCCAAAGAACAGAAGTGTTAAGTCTCATCTTCACCACTCATGATTACATTTAAAAGTCTATTTAATAATTCACTAGCATCTCCTAAAGGTCTTAGATGACAGTCATGAAACAACTCAAACTACATTAAGAATGACCACTTTACAGCAAAGTCTCTTTGTAGGGAAGGGAACTGGAGGCAGGTACTAAAATTGCTTATTTTATTGCACCTGGTATCCCAGCAGTCCTGACTCTCTCTCATCTGGTAGCTCCTCAGTGAAGCGCCTCTTTTGGCCCTGAGGCTGTGGTTGGACTTGTGGCGGTGTAGCAGTCGGCAAGGTTGTTTTTACTGGGGCAGCAGGAAGAAAAGGCCCACTCAGCGGACTCTAGTGACCACAAAAAATTAAACAGATAGCATGTAAGAATCTGATATTATACTAACAAAGATAATGGTTTAAACTGATTAAAGTTTACACAAAGGAATAAAATACATTTCACTAATTTCTCCTTATAAGTACTAAAAAGGCAGATAATTTAAAAATTGTATTTAGTTTAAAGGCCCACTAAGTAGCGAAGTTGTGGAATGCTATCTTAAAGTGATAGCTATTCAAACCTGCTCTACCAGTGTAATTGTGGTGCAGTTTATGACAATGCCCGTGGTAATTAAAATTATTTCCAACATTAACACAGATAACAGGAATTCAAGAAATTTCTGCCTGACTAATGGATACATGCTATGAATGGAGTTGTCATCTCTTAGGTGATTGTAGCAGTACTTGACTCGAAGAGACCCAACAAAATAGCAGAAGTATTTTATACAAGCATATCCTGAAGAAGTAGTCATCTTGAGTCTTAGAGCTACTATAAAGATTTCTGTTAGCAGAGGCAGAAACTTGTTAGCCAAGAACTTTAGGCCAAGTTACGCATCCCTTTCCCTACCTGGCCGGTGCTAGCTGGCGGTTGTACTTGTGAAATTGGATACTGTGTGGGCACAGGTGGTACTCCTGTGGGTAATGCTGTTAACACTCCAGGTGCCAGTGGCACTGCAGGTGGTACTATGCCTGGTACTCCATAAGGTGGTTGAACTGGCTGCTGAGGAGGAGGAACAACAGGGTAACCGGACTGGTAGCCATTGGATGGATAGTATGATGGCTGAGGAGGTATGCTATTTATAGCAGCAGTTTGTGTGAAACCTGGTGGGGGAGAAAAAGAAATAAAAACAATTACTTCTAAATCAGCTGCAGAATCTAAAAAAATCCATTTAATTGACAAGGAAAGGTAAAAAAAGTCAGCTGTTGTTCACTGAAGATAAATGAGGGGAAGACTTTCAAAATTAACAGGGAAAAATAAGACTGTTGCCCAATACCATCTGACTGATATATATGTAAGTGTAAATATTGCTCATAGAAACAAGGTAACTTGCAAGCGTCAAAGATATTAACACATACCTGCTAAAGGTACTGCAGTGGTTATTTGATTCACAAATCGGGAGTATTCAGCATGAACCTTCAAAAAGACATTAATAGATTAGCAAGTAAACGTATACCATGTCAGACTAGCTCTTTGGGGCAAAGAAAATTTCTTACTACATATTTATCCAGCAACTAGCACAATGTGGCCCTGACTCTAGGTTCTACCAAAAGCACAGTAATGATAATGATCCAAGCAATAAAAGGAAAAGAACAAAGCCAAGTCACTGGTATGGCATGTGAGCATGACAGATTTCTATCAGAGATGTATTGCTGGAGTCACTAAAGGTTAGTTATGACATTCTGAAGTATTTTTATTCTTAGAAGTTCACTTTAGAATGTCCAAAAGACCATGAGGCGCCCATATTTGAACACTGATAGTACAAGGAAGAATTTGGCACACCAGATTGAGCTGTTTTTATGCACTATATCCTAACACCATAACAGAGAAAAAGATAAGAAATGGATTCTACATACATTTGAATATGAGCAAAACATGAATTGGCATTGGACAATTTTATGTTGCAACAGATTGCGTCTCCTGAAACTCTCAAAAAAGTATGGTAAGAATGGCACAACCATCATGAGAAACAATAGGGTCTCTGTAGGTGGTATGCACCCTGATTAATTTAAGTTTTCTGCTTAAGAGACGTTTGCATATACTCAAGGTTCCTTAATGCAAGTGTGTTCTGAAAGTAATTTAATATCCCTCCCAAGGGTATGTGCAGAAATGTAAATTTTACTGCTTTTGGGGAGGGCACTGGTGGGGGACGCAGAACTCCTCCAGCAGGGGTAGGGGAGCAAACTCCTCCACAGAACTCCTCCTGTTCCTGGGCTGTGGTGGGGAACAGTGAGAGAGCTCTTCTCCCCAGGGGCTTCAGCTGAGAGAGGGAACTCCTTCAGCCCTGGGGCTGTGGCAGGGAGAGCCTGGGGCTAGAGAAGTTCTGCTCTCCCCGCTGCAGCCCTGGGGTGGAAGGAGTTCCACTCTCCTGGGGCTGCTGTGGGGAGAGGGGAGCTCTCTCGCTCTCCCTGCCGCAGCCCAGGAGCAGGAAGAGTTCTGCATTCCCCGTTGATTACTGGGAAGGCCCGTGCGCATTTGCTCCCTCTTGCACTCACCCCTGCTCAAAGCCAGTTGTGTCCTTGAGACATACCACCACCAGCTTGTCAAAGCTTATGAAAAGTCTTGCTGAGAGCATAATAAAAGCAGTTACAACACTGAGGCATAGCAGAGCTAAAAGGGACCCTGAAATCTCATACTTATGTGAATAAGCTGCCATGAAAAGTCACTTACAGTTTGTAATAAATTCTCACACAGCTTTTTGGCAGCTGCCAGACCTTCTGGTTTTGGATGACTGGGGGGAAAAAAAAAAAAAAAAGAGTCAGGAACTTGAAAAAAATGCATTAGTGGTCTTGCTCTTTTATGGCTGAATTTTATGACTAGACTTGGGTGCTTCTTCCTCTTTACTTCCTCCATTGGTAGCGTAGTACCAGGCCTTTTCCCTATCCCTTCACATAGGTAATCAACTGCTTGTCTGCTCAACAGCACATCTAGACCTCTGAACTTTTACTGTCATTTAGAAAGTAAATTTGCCCCCACTTCCTTTTAAAATGAAAGTTCAAAGAGGCTCAGCTGCTGCAAGAAGTACTGCAGAGGTCAGTAACCTGATTGGAAGGACATTGTGTTTTCATTTTAAATTCTATCATTCATAAGATACTGGTAGCAACATTAAAAGGAAAATAATACATTCTTCCTATAGCCCATCTTCTGCTCTCAATAACAATTTGAAGGTGCTTAGAGTCTATAGATATAGTAGTGTTTTATTAAAGATTTAAACAGGGGCATAACATCTCTTTCTAAACAAATCTAACCAGAACTACACTGTACCGTGTTCTTGTGCAAAGCAATAAGTTAAGATTAAACTGCATGCAATTTTACCTCTTAAGAAAAGCAGTTGCTACATTAGAGATTTTTATTCAAGCTTACTCTGCTGTCAGATGAAGATATTTCTATGCTTTCAGCATAACCTGAAATTACATTCAGAATAACTTTAGACTGCACAGCTTCTTCAGGTTACCCATACCTTATGTAGATGTACATAGGTTCAAAGGCTTCTCTGCCTGAAGCTGGCTCTATGCAGCCTGATCCTTTCCCACGTAGGAAAACCTTGGCACCAGTCTCAATTTGAATGTGTTGTAAGTAGGAGCAGCCAGGCCCTTCCACCTTTTCCTTCACATTAAATGTAGGTACAGCATGTTCCAGACCAACAAATAATTTGTCTTGAACATAATGCATCTGCAAACATAACAGTAGACAGCTAATCATTCCATGTATAAAGTTTACAACTAATTTTCAAAGGTTAATTATTCTGACTTCTGTAGGAGGAAGTTTAAATGTTGGATGGTACAGTAAGTCCTCTGCTCTTCTGTAAGTAGGACTGCTCTCTCCGTCCCCTTCCTCTAGGAGGATGGTATCAGCAGAGCCCCACTTTACAGACTCCACCTTGTTAGTCCTCCAGTTATCACAGTGAATAAAAGACTTTAAAAAGACAAATTTATAAATGGGTAAATCTTACAATATTAGCATAAAATACCATAAGAATCACAGGTATGCATTACATACCCCTGATTGGAATGGAGGCTTCTGGCCAACAGTGGGAGACAGTTGGGCAATGGGAGCAGGCTGGTGATAAACAGTAACTGTAGCTCCATTGAAAGTTGGACTGGAACCAGTGGCAGCTTTCACTACTCCATTAGTAATTATTTCTTTAATTCGGTTTACAGCTCCTGTTGGGTATAACATAATACTACTTTAATTTCAGGAAAAGCATGCTATCAAATGACTAGATCTTCGGGTTCTTCATTCTTTAAATCCTTTCCTTTGATTGGACTACTCAAACCAGAAAACTGCTCTTCCTGTAAACAATATCTGCGTTACTGGCTTGCCCGATTTTAACAACCTAGTAGTGGAAAGTCTTCCAGAAGCAATAAACTGCTGCAATCATACCCCATTCCCCGGATCTGTTACATTCGGACCTCTTCAGCAGAGTTCCAACCCTTGCGGCACGCAAGCTGATTTTCAGTGGAACTCACAGTGACCAGGTCCTGGCCACCAGTCCGGGGAAGGGAACGGGACCGCATTTTAAATTTAATATTAAATGAAGCTTCTTAAACATTTAAAAAAAACTTGTTTACTTTACATACAACAATAGTTTAGTTATATATTACAGACTTATAGAAAGAGACCTTCTAAAAACGTTAAAATGTATTACTGGCACGTGAAACCTTAAATTAGATTGAATAAATTAAGACTTGGCACACCACTTCTGAAAGGTTGCCGACCCCTGCCTTAAAGTGACAAGGTACTAAACAAAATACAGCCCTGGCATTCCAGTCAGTTTACACAGGAAAAAATACTCTACATTTATACTAGCAGCAAAGAATCCTGTGGCACCTTATAGACTAACAGACGTTTTGCAGCATGAGCTTTGGTGGGTGAATGCCCACTTCGTCTCTTGCATCCGACGAAGTGGGCATTCACCCACGAAAGCTCATGCTGCAAAACGTCTGTTAGTCTATAAGGTGCCACAGGATTTTTTGCTGCTTTTACAGAACCAGACTAACATGGCTACCTCTCTGATACATTTATACTAGTATTATACACATGCTAACTTCGGAGTGCTAAAAGGACATGTGGCCAAGATACCTGACCAAAAGCAAACTAAGGCAACTGAGAAAAAAATGTTTTTTTGTCTGCACAGTCACTGTACTGCAATTCTACTCCTGGATCACTTAATTTACCACATCCTCACATTATTTGTTATATTAAATATCATTTATATCATGTTCCCACTACTCCACACACATTTAGACTACTGAAAACTAAGTCATCTTGAGGATTTTACTGATTTCATTTAATCCTTAACAGAAGAGAATCACTCTTATTGATACTATTATAATGGAAATAAGGACAAACATCTATCTAGTAAATGTTAGCGGTTTTTTACTTTATTTTTTGCTAACTATTTTTCACCAGATGAAACTTGGGGAAGTGACTTCACTCAGGAGAGAACAATCTTCTTAATTTTCATTATCTAAAAGATCAGATTATAGATTTTTAAAAGAACAAAGGCATTTGGAGCTTAAGATCACATCATTCCTGGGATTCAAACAAATCATTCTTTCTCCACTAAATTAATCATTCCCAACTGACTTTAGTCAATTATTAATTTAACACTTAAACAAGTAAAATTACAAATGCTCTCAGGGACCATCATTACCTGTGAGAAACAAAACAGGAAGCATCCCACCCATTGATTAGAAATCCTAAAAACAGTTTAAAAAAAAATTCCACAGCAACACTTTCCAGTCTCTAATATGAAGAGTACATGGGCCTCCTCCTTAACACTACCCATTACACTGCAGTGAAAGTCTTACTTGTGAATTCTCAACCTTTATGATTTTTTTTTAAATTAGTTTCCTATTTTTCAATCTAGTTTTTGTTTCTCAAAATAGGCTAAAATAAAAGACTTGTTTATACTGGGGAGCCATGTGAACATTACATTCTGATAAAAACATTAGAACGTAATAGCTCTGGTTCCAGCTCATTTGTGTAACCTAGATTCTAGGTGGAATTTTGCTATCAGTATGCTTGGAGACAGAATACTAGTTCAGAATTTCAAAGTGAGCAAAATCAAACTACTTGAAATTAAAATGTAAAAATACTAAAAGCTCATGTTAAGGGAGTCTATGGTTCCAAATGCAAAAAATCACCATAGCTCATTTACAAATATAGATAAAAATGATGTACAGAATCACAAACAAACAATGTAAATGCAAGCCACACTATCTCTATATTAGTCATTAATGCATAAACATAAAACAAATAAATATGGTTGATATGGAGCCAGATATTGCCCTGGTGCAATCCAACAAACAGAGGAGCAAAGGTCACTTTACTCCACTTTTGCAACTGCTGAATTCAGATCTGGTCCAGGGACTGGCATGGCCCACAACTGCTGTTCTAACCTACAGCTGTTACCCTCACAGCTACCTATGAATCTGCTCCTCAGCCCAAAATATCCTCACACAAAGTGATCCAGCAATATTCCAATGTTCCATTATGATGAGGCCTGCAAAGGGGGACAGGATGTGGTGACCTATGCAGTCCCTGTGCCAACAGAATTCCCAACATGGGGACCCAACATGTGTTCTGGACAGAACTGTGGTCCCTATGTCAGATTGCAAGTAATGTTTAGGATAATCTATGCAGTTGGGTGATCTATAGTAGCAATTATTTTAAAATATTTGTATGTAGAAATTACATAATTGAAGTCTGCATACATTGACAAATCTGTACATTACAGGAAAGATTTGGCATATGAGGGCTGCAAGTAGTGTAAAGGAGTTAAACTGGGAAGGTGAACTGACAAGAGCAGCAGATGGGAAGTTGAACAACTTCACTTATTCCTTTGTTTTTTTTTTAATTTGTCTTGGTGGGCTATGCAATCTAGCCTCTCTAATTCAAAACTCACCTTTTCTAACAACAGAGGGCTGGTTTACACTGGCATAGCTATGTGTCCAAGGGGTGTGAAAAATCCACACCTCAGAGATGTGGCTATGCTGACCTAACCCCCGGTGTAGACAGTGCTAGATCTATGGAAAAATTCTTCCATCAACCTAGCTACACCTCTCAGGAAGGTGGATTACCCTCACCAATGGGACAATCCCTCCCGTCGGCATAGGCAGCATCTACACTGAAGTACTACAGTGGCGCAGTTATAGTATTGAAGCTGTGCCGCTGCAGCGGTTTAAATGTAGGTGCGTATCCTTAGATTTGAATATACATGACCAGAGAGAGGGCCTCTCCACCTATGCCCCACCATGACAATTCTTGCTGTGTCTCACCTGAGGACAGATGGCAGATTATTCCTTTTGATGGTGGGGCTGCACCTGAGCTCAACAAGTCACACCTTGTGGTCCATCAAAGCCTTAGTTTGATGACTTGTAGGATGCAATGGAAGATGCTTCTGACTTTTCAACCAACAAGGGATTTACCATTAGTGCATGAACTGTTACCTTCTCCCAGATGATTTACAGCTCATAATAAAAATATATATCAAATTAATAAAAAAACACAATAGTAAAGGAACACAAAACTATGTATTACTTACTGTCAACTAGCTCCCGTGTCTGACCCTGGACATGGAGATACAAAGGCCGATCCCTATTAAAAGAAAACCAAAAACAGTCTATGGAAGCACTGACATCACCATCCAGTAATGAATTCATCCCAATTCCATTATGGTTTTGATAATGCTACATACTTTTCCTTAAGTATAATAACAATCCCTGCTTAATTCTGAGAGAAATGGCAGCAAAGCAGAGATCAGCTGCCTAAGTATAAATAAAAGTAACTGAGTATTTCTTAATTATGTATTTTTCATTTAATTTCATGACCCTTGATAGGCAAAGGCATATAGTCTACATAAAAAAATTCAGAAGTTCCTTATCTGAATGAATGAAGACTCCCTAGATTATTAAAACCAGGAGCTTGAAAAATATAATTACTTTTCATCATTTACACTGCATTTACTCTTTGGATTTCACTCATCTGGTTCAATTGCCCAAGCTTTGTCAGTTTCACTTTCTGGTTTGCATATATTAGCATGCTGTCATCTCCCAGACTTTTACTGTGACAGGCCTACCAGCCCAAGAGGTGGCAATCTCCACAACAGTGGGCTCCTCACTAGGAGTGACATCTTGGCTCTACTGAAGCCAATGGCAAAACTCCTGTTGACTTAGAGCCAGGATTTCACTCTTAACAGCATGCAAGCCATAATCCAGAGTTCCATAATGAAGCACATAACATCTCCCACACACATGCTATTTAATAGTGTAGCAAAATATTAAATATGCATTTACATATCTGAAAAAGGAAACTCCACCCTGGTAGCATTCATGAATGCACCTATCCTTGAGCTGGTTATGTAAAGAAAATGTACCTCAAAATTGACATGCTGTAATTCCATCAATAGCATTTTGATAAACTACTAATTTAAAGCTTCACTTGAATCTCAAAGCAAGAATTCCTAGTCTCAGTGCAAATAAGTTATTCTTGAAATGCTCATAATACTATACACTGAAATACTTGACAAGAGAGATAAACCTTCACAGGTACTAAAGTTCCTGGGGGCAGCTAAAAGCAGTTTTGATTTCATATTAGTTCAACCATAACCACAGTTATTTAGTATTTGCACTGTCGTAGCGATTAAGAGCCCTAGTCATGGGCCAGGATCTCACAGTGCTAGGTGCTGTACAAACACAGCTAGTCATGTGTGAAAGTAGAATGAATTATATTGTAAAAATAAGAATGGATTAAAGAAATGTTGTATGTACCTTTAAGCAGAAATAAGAAATGTTGAAATACAGGTGCCAGGAAAAGAAACATTAGGCATAAACAATGGTGCTAATGGCAAAACATTAACAGAAGATGGGTGATAGTTAGTAAGGAAATAAGATATGCATGCCTAGCCCAGGTAAACTTATCTGATTCCTTTGTTATCTTGTTAAGTTCTCACCCTTTTATCTGTATAAATAAGATAGTTTGTGTCTTGCATGGTGCTCACATTATCTGGGTGTCATTAGCAGAGCGCTGTGCTAATAAAACAGAGTGGTCTGACAAACTGTGAGTCCTGAGTCTAACTTTGACACATGCAATCAGTGTTTCAGCCTGATGATAAAAGCCTCCATAATAACCACAATACTGACTTACCCTGCTACATAACAGAGAATCTTTGAGGGTAACTATATATATATCCACATGAGTATCCAACCATGATGCCAAGTAATTTAAAAGAACTACAAACCCAGGTCCTAATTTTGCTTTCTCCTCCACAGTCATGAACCTCCCTCGAGTAGAGACAGCTGCTCCACTCAGACGACTTATCTACAGACATTAAAAAAACCAAAAAACAAAACAATTATGAGTAAAGCCCTACTTGAATTGGAGGATGATTGTAAAATAACTGCTGCTGAGTTGTGGACAAGACATGGAAAATAGCAGGAAAGTAATGACGGACCTTTATTAATTTGGAAAAGCCAGAGAAGACCTACTTGTTTAAGAAAAATTTGCTGGAACAATATAAAGTGTTGATTTTAGAGATGTTACCTGACAGAGAGATTATAAATACTACACAAAAAAGTTACATTGGGCACTTCAGTTTACCTTTAATTATACAAGACAACATTAAATTACATCGAAAGAGAACATATTTAAAGCTGAAAATGGGACTTGTGTTTGTTTGTGGTACCAAATTACAGGGGTTTCTTTAAAAAAAAAAAAAGGACTACAAATTCTCTGGCTTCAGGATATAAGCTAACCTCTCACTAATGGGAATTAGCAAGACACTTCTTTCAGGGGCAATTTATTTCACTTTGTTTCTTACATCTTTATTTGAAGCATCTGATACTAGCCACAGCCAGAAGTCTAGAATAGATGGACCAGTGGTCTGATCCAGTATGGCAATTCCTATATTTCTACAAAGACTGCGCAGAGGTGTTGCCTTTATAGGCAAGAGAAGGAGGAAAATCAATACATTTACAAATGTTCCAGCTATGTGAGTAATCAAAGTCATACCCAAGATAAATAAGACCATCTGGAATAGAAGGCATTTCTATTCTAACATCATAAGTAAAATTGATTTGATTAGTCCCTAGAAGATAAGCGTTCTAATCCAGTTGTTCAACACTAACAACATGGATTCCTCAAACTGGAACATTAAAACTAACTCATGGGAGAGCTGAATGTTGCTCCAGCCACAGTCTACCATGTCTCAGTATGATGTCTATGTAAATTATTTTGAATATTTTTACAAGCAGTCACATATTTCACTATTATATTGCATAGTTTCAAATTCAGAATCTAGTCACTCTGGCCAGTAAGTTACAATGTGGCTTACAGACCCCTGCTCTCGCCCTACCCACAACCCAAACACTTTTGCAAGGAACCTTCCCTGAATCAATGAACATTAATCCTTTTAAACTTTAAAAACAGTTGAAAGCCAAAGAATTAGATGCAGCTTCTTTACACACCTCATCCTGAGTTTGTCCTCTTGTCAACAGGTTTCTGCATGTGAGGGGCACATCATTGATTTCCACTTCTGCTACTACAAGGTCATCTTTACTTTTGCTTGTAGCTGGACCTTTCCCTGGGGCCTGTAGCTTCAACAGACCGTTACAAAACTTGGATACATGGCAATACTCAGTTTCACTGTATAATAGGACAAATTGACCTGAATGGCCCTTTAACACAAATAACAATGTTGTCTTTCTATCCCTCAACTCATTGCTTTACAAACAATAAAATAAAGTTATTAGTTATATCTAGTACTCATTACTTACCTAGCTCTTCACATCTTCAAATACCCTGTATAAATACCAACTGCTCAATCCTTCACAACACTTCTCTGAGATGGGTATTAGTATTTCCATTTTACAGAGAACCTGAGAAAGGAAGGTCTTTGTGGCTAAGGAACTGGATTCCTGTGAGACTTTGGACAAGACACAATTTCTATTTGCCTCAACTACCCGTGTGTAAATTGGAAATTATAATTTCTTTCACACTTAGTGTAAACTGTAAACTCTTCCAAGCTGGGATTGTCCTTTACCATGTGTTGGTACAGTGCATAACAAAATGGGGCCCTGATCTCAGTTATAGTTTCTAGAGACTATAATTAAACAAATAATCATGATAACAGAGGCACAAAGAGGTATAGCTGGAGGAGGTTACAATCACTTTGGAGGACAGGATTAGAATTCAAAATGATCTTGATAAAAATAATAAAAAAAAAATATGGAGATATATCTATCTCATAGAACTGGAAGGGACCCTGAAAGGTCATTGAGTCCAGCTCCCTGCCTTCACTAGCAGGACCAAGTACTGATTTTGCCCCAGATCTGTAAGTGGACCCGTCAAGGATTGAACTCACAACCCTGGGTTTAGCAGGCCAATGCTCAAACCAGCAAGCTATCTCTCCCCTTTAAACTGGAGAGCTAGCCTGAAATTAACTAGATGAAATTCAATAACGATAAGTGCAATTTCCTAGGTTTAGGATGGAAAAATTAAATGCACAAATAGAAAATGGGGAAGAACTGGCTAGGCAGTAGTATTGCAGAGAAGGATTTGGGGTTAGAATGCATTACAAATTAATTATAAACCAATAATCTGATGATAATATAGTTTTGGAATGTATTAACAGGAGCGTCATATGTAGGACACAGGTAACTTATGCTCTGCTTGGCACTGGTGAGCATATTGTGTCCAGTTTTGGGCACCACACCTTAAGACGATATGGACAAACTAGAGAGAATCCTGAGGAAAGCAACAAAAATGATGAAAGGTTTAGAAAAAAACGACTTATGAGGAAAGATTAAAAATATTGGGTATGTTATGTCTTGAGAAAGACAATTGAGGGGGGACCTAATAGTGAAAACATGGTACCATTGGTGTTTACGGAAACAAAGTAAATTAGGAAACATGAGAAGTTATAACACACCAGTGGTTCTCAAACTTTTATGCTGGTGACCCCTTTCACATAGCATTCCTCTGAGTGCAACATTAATTTAATTTTAATAAATTAAAAACACCTTTTATATATTAAACACCATTATAAATGCTGAAGGCAAGGCAGGGTTGGAGGTAGAGGATGATGGCTTGTGACCCCCCAGGTAATAACATCACGACCCCCGAGGGGTCCCAACCCCCAGTTGGAGAACCCCTGCAATACACTTTACAATACTCAAAAACATCCAAAGAGTGGACACACTTCATGCGCTCCTTCCATGGTGATTTTGAAGACTGCTTCAAATCAAAATACCTTCCCATGTTTCTTTCCAGGAGATGCAACACCCTACTGAGGCCAAAAACTTCAGATCCTCATGTTAGAGCCCATATCATGAAACAATAGAGAATGAGGTTCTGTGGTTGTTTCATAGGAGGTTAAACTCATCAACCAATGGTTTCAATTTCACCAGTTAGCAAAATTCTGATGATTCCTCAGAGCAAGGAGATCTTACAGAAATGTTTACTACATAAGCCCATAAAATAGATTTTCAAAGCAAGTTTTAGATAAACCTTCCATCATTTCAATATTTTTACTCAGTGAATAAAGACTGACAAAATAAGGACTACAATTTTTAATGCAACTTCACAGCACTGGCCCTGTTACATTATGCAAACTTGGTGGAATTGATGGCTCTTTCTACCATCAGCAGGTACTAGAAATGACAGTGTAAACCATACCATAAATATCCAGTTTTTAAATAAAAATTTATAAATATTACATGTCTACTGGCTAGAACAGGAGGCTAGGAAGCAGAAACATCTGAGTTTCAAATCTGGCTCTACTACTGACACGGGAGTTCATCTACACTACCGCTGGAGGTATAATTTCCAGTTCCAGTAGACACATGACTCCTAGCTTTGATTGAGCTAGCGTGCTAAAAATAACAGTGTAGTTGTGGCAGTGCACAGGCTTAGAGTCTCAGATGGAATTATACTCAGACAGCTAGACAGTGCTGCTGCTCGCACTGCCTCGGCTACACCAACATCTTTAGCATGCTAGCTTTATCAAAGCTTGTTGGGATATGTAAGGGTTAAGTAAAGACCTGGGTAACTGCTAGCATGGTATTAAGAAGGAAGGCACAGTCTCTTCCTTTGATAAATAAAGTGCTACCCCTCTCCCTTCTCCTTGTTCAGGATTAATAAACATTGCAGCTGCATAAGGAATGTGGGGATCTAAAAGATAACACTGCTTTACACAAAGAGTATCTCCCCATCCCTTCCTTTCCCAGCTACATAAACAAGCTTGGGGTCATGACCCCATCCTCCTCCCCCTATGAACTGCTGATTAAGGGAACATGTCACTACAATTACTGCAAAAAAAAAAAAAAAGTATCTTCAAGGTAAACATTATTTGTAGAATATGCTAATGCTGAAAACAGTCATCAGGGCTGGGATAATTATATTCAGTATATAGCTATTAATATTCATTGTATGGGCATTCATATTACTCAATAAGGGTTTTGGGGGTGTTGCAGTAAATGTAGATATTTACATACTAACTTAAAAAAAGTGTGCCATAACTAATTCAGTGCTTACTCGACAGTTGAGTTGAAGAGAACAAGCACTGCAATAAAGAAATCCATCTACTCAATTCGCCAGATGGGTCAGCCTGCTCAATTGTCTAACAAAACTGGTGCGTGTATGTCTACTTTAATTGGAAATTACACCTTCAGATGCAGCATAAGTGTACCCTATGTGAATTTTTAAGCAAGTTACTTTTGTTGTGTATCTCTTTTTGCATCTGCATGGAAAACTTCTTGTGAGGATTCCTTACTTAAGGCCCTGCACATGCCACTGAACCCATGGCTAATTTTAACCATGTGAGCAGTATGGGCTCAAAAAGGCTACTTATTAAAGTTAACCATGTGTTTTTTATAGTATTGAAGAATTAATATGCATAAAGTACTTTGAAGAGACTATAAGTTCAAAATATTATTAAATCAAGTTAAACTTTTTTCCTTGAGGAGAGTTGTAGAACTGATCTCTCAATAACTGTAGCATCTAAGTTTCTAATGCCTTCTGAATACAAAGTGGGGTCTTTCTACTGAATTTTGTATTATCCAAGTCCTAAAATGGAGCTTCCTGTTCAATTATTAATTTTCCATTATATTTAAATCATCTACTCTTTTCAGAAAATTGACAAAATATCTGAAATCTTTTGCAGTTCACTGGACTGTGCCTTTAACTCAAACCCTAGACACTAGGTATTTTGGTGGCAAACTATATTCATGTATTATAGCATACATAAAGAGAGGAGGCCACAACCCCCTACCCTGCCACTCACTCACTTTGTCTGTAGTGTTCGCTGTTGGTTTCAGTTTTCCTTTAGCCATTAGCATCGCATTGATTTTCGCTGCCACAGCAGCAGCTGCATCCAGAGCCCCTGAGGGGGCCGCAGAGCTCTCGGAAGCCGGCACACCGGAGACGCCATCTCCGCTGCTCTGGAAAGGGCGGCCGGGCAGCGGGGCCGTACCAGGGAGAATGAAAAGCGCAGGAGACGGACCGGGCTGGTCCCACTTACTGCGGCGCCTGGAAAACAAAACACGTTCAGCTTCATCTCAGCTCCGACACCGCTCACACTTCCCACCGAAGTCTCCAACCGTTTCCCCCCCTCCCCCAACAACATTCCCCACCCTAAGCCGCAGCGACCGTCCTCGGCCCGGACCCCCGCGTCGAAATGCGGACTCCAAACCCCCACCCCCCAACCAACCAGAACCTGACTCTCGAGTCCTGGCTCCCGGCTCACCCGCCAGCGGCCCCAGAATCTCGCTGCCCTGTACTCCCCGCTGACATGGCTCCGACCCGGCTCAGCCACCTCCGCTCCAACCCCTTCGTCATTTCCGCCAGCTCCGGAAAACGGACGCAATTTCCGGCCGTTGTCATAGTGACCGCATGGTTCAAACGACTTCCGGTGTCCGATTCCACAGGAATCCAGTCACTGACGGTACCAAGGCGACTTCCGGTCACTGTGCCCAGTAGGATGTTGTTGATTAACGTACCGCTCCGGTCCGGTCGGGTCCGGTCCGGTCGTGTTTCGGTCACTGTTCACGGCAAGACTAGGACGTGGCAGGGCAGCAATGGGTTTAAAATATCAAATTTGCATCTCCGATTTGGAAGATTGAGGCGGATCGTGGCTCGTTCTCCGCAGAGCTGTGAGAGAGAGCCCAGGGTGGGGCTAGCAGGTCTGTAGGACGAGATCGAGGGGCGCTATAGCACAGCCTTGTGCCGGGGCGGAAAAGGTGGGCAGCATATTTCTGAAGGTTAGATCTCCCGTAGCTGCTGCAGAGCGGTACGAGGTGGTGAGTTATTGCCCCTCAGCCTCCTTTCTGCCTATAATCAGTGGCTGCTACTTAGAGTAGCCTGCAGCAAGAAGCTGTAACACAAGGGATGCGATCCCCAGAAGGCAAACACAGCACCCAGGAGGCAACCTCGCCCCAAGGCAATCCTGGCCCCACAAGGCAGTCACAGACCCTTGAAGGCAAACATGGCTCTCAGAAGACAATCACAGCCCCCATAAGGCAATCATGGCACTTTGAAGGCACTCATGGCCCCAGACAGCAAACACAACACCCAGAAGCCTATTATGCCCCCCCTGAAGCCTATCGTGGCCCCCTGAGAAGGCAAAAATGCCCCCCCAATAAGCCAATCGAGGCCCCCAGAACTCAGACACAGCTCTCAGAATGCAACTGTGGCCCCCATGAGGTAATCACGGCTCCCAAAAGGCAACCATGGCTCCCAGAAGGCAATCACAACTCCCTGAAGGCAATCACTGCTCCCCAAAGGGAATCACGGCACCCAGAAGTCAAACACAGGCTTCAGAAGGCAATCACAGCCCTCAGAAACCAATCATGACTCCCCAAAGACAATCATGGCCCACAGAAGGTGATCAGAGCTCCCCCAAAGGCAATCACCACTCACAGATGGCAATCACTGACCCAAAAAGGCAAACACTGCCTTCAGAAGGCAATCACAGCCCCGAGAAAGCAATCATGAATCCCTAAAGAAAAACAAACCACTCCCCAAGGAAATCATGGCCTGCAGAAGTCCTCCCAGAAGGCAATATGGAACTCAGAAGTCAATCACGGCCGCTCCCAGAAGGCAATAACCACTCCGAGAAGGGTTAGGGTTGGGTTGGGGTGAGGGTGGGGGTTATGGGTTGGGGTGGGG
Source organism: Mauremys reevesii (assembly GCF_016161935.1). Classification (NCBI taxonomy): domain Eukaryota; kingdom Metazoa; phylum Chordata; order Testudines; family Geoemydidae; genus Mauremys; species Mauremys reevesii. The sequence continues at coordinate 92,060 of NC_052646.1, read as the reverse complement.
TTAGGGTTTAGGGGTAGGGTCAGGGTGAGGGTAGGAGTAAAGGCTTAGGGATAGGGGTAGGTTAGGGTAGGGGTTATGTTTAGGATGAGGCTGAGGGTGGGGTTAGGGTTAGGGTTCCTATGGGTAGGGCTTCCAGCACTATGGTTAGGGTTCCTAAGGGTAGGGCACTTGGAACTAGGGTTAGGGTTCCTCTGGGTAGGGTGCCCCGCCCTAGGGTTAGGGTTCCTATGGGTAGGGCTTCCCGCCCTAGGATTAGGGTTCCTAAGGGTAGGGCACTTGGAACTAGGGTTAGGGTTCTTCTGGGTAGGGCACTAGAAGCTAGGGTTCGGTTTCCTACGGGTAGGGCAGTTGGAGCTAGGGTTAGGGTTCCTATGGGTAGGGCAGTTGGAGCTAGGGTTAGGGTTCCTATGGGTTAGGGTCAGGGTCAGGGGTAGGGTTAGGGGGTTAGGGGTTAGGGTTTAGGGTTTAGGTTAGGTTTAGGGTGAGGGTGGGGGTGAGGGGTTAGGGTCAGGGTCAGGGTTAGGGTTAGTGGTTAGGGTTAGGGTTGGGTTAGGGGAGGGTGAGGGTGAGGGGTAGGGTTAAGGGTTAGGGTTAGGGGTTAGCGGTAGGGGTAGGGTTTATGGTTAGGGTTTAGGGGTAGGGTTAGGGTAGGGTTGGGTTAGGGTCAGGGGTAGGGTCAGGGGTAGGGCTAGGGTTAGGGCTAGGGCCAGGGCGAAGGCGAGGGTTGGGTTAGGGTTGGGGTTAGGGTTGGGGTTGGGTTAGGGGGTAGGGTTAGGGTTTAGGGTGAGGGTGGGGTTAGGGTCAGGGGTAGGGGTAGGGTTAGGGTCAGGGGTAGGGACACGAAGGGTAATGCACAGAGCATTTCCTGCATGGAGCAGCATTGACACCTTGTGGCCACGCAGGGTAATGCACAGAACAGTTCCTGCATGGAGCTACAGTGACACCGTGTGGCCACGCAGAGTAATGCACAGAGCAGTTCCTGCATGGAGCTACAGTGACACCGTGTGGCCACGCAGGTTAATGCACAGAGCACTTCTCACGGAGCAGCAGAGACACCATGTGGCCACGCAGGGTAATGCAGAGAGCAGTTCCTGCAAGGAGCAGCAGTGACACCGTGTGGCCACGCAGGGTAATACACAGAGCAGTTCCTGCATGGAGCCACAGTGACACCGTGTGGCCATGAAAGGTAATGCACAGAGCATTTCTCACGGAGCAACAGGGACACCATGTGGCCACGCAGGGTAATGCACAGACGATTTCTCACGGAGCAACAGACACACCGTGTGGCCACGCAGAGTAATGCAGAGAGCAGTTCCTGCAAGGAGCAGCAGACACACCGTGTGGCCACGCAGGGTAATGCACACAGCAGTGCCTGCATGGAGCAACAGGGACACCGTGTGGCCACGCAGGGTAATACACACAGCAGTTCCTGCATGGAGCCACAGTGCATGGAGTGTCACTGCTGCTCGATGCACGAATTGCTCTGTGCATTACCCTGCGTGGCCACACGGTATCACTGTAGCTCCATGCAGGAACTGCTGTGTGTATTACCCTGCGTGGCCACACGGAGTGTCTGTTGCTCCGTGAGAAATCGTCTGTGCATTACCCTGCGTGGCCACACGGTGTCCCTGTTGCTCCATGCACGAACTGCTCTGTGCATTACCCTATGTGGCCACATGGTGTCACTGTTCCTCTGAGAGAAATGCTCTGTGCATTACCCTTTGTGGCCACACAGTGTCACTGCTGCTCCATGCACGAACTGCTCTGTTCATTACCCAATGTGGCCACATGGTGTCACTGTTCCTCTGAGAGAAATGCTCTGTGCATTACCCTTTGTGGCCACACGGTGTCACTGCTGCTCGATGCACGAACTGCTCTGTGCATTACCCTGCGTGGCCACACGGTGTCACTGCTGCTCCATGAGAAGTGCTCTGTGCATTACCCTGCGTGGTCACACATTGTCATTGAATCTCTATGCAGGAACTGCTCTGTGCATTACCCTGCGTGGCCACACGGTGTCACTGCTGCTCCGTGAGAAATGCTCTGTGCATTACCCTGCATGGCCACACGCTGTCACTGTTCCTCTGAAATAAATGGTCTGTGCATTACCCTGCATGGCCACTTGGTGTCACTGTTTCTCTGAGAGAAATGCTCTGTGCATTACCCTTTGTGGCCACACGGTGTCACTGCTGCTCCATGCACAAACTGCTCTGTGCATTACCCTGCGTGGCCACACAGTGTCACTGCTGCTCCATGCAGGAACTGCTCTGTGCATTACCCTGCGTGTCTGTTGCTCCGTGAGAAATACTCTGTGCATTACACTGCGTGGTCACACGGTGTCACTGTAGCTCCATGCAGGAACTGCTCTGTGCATTACCCTGTGTGGCCACACGGCGTGTCTGTTGCTCCGTGAGAAATCGTCTGTGCATTACCCTGCGTGGCCACATGGTGTCCCTGTTGCTCCGTGAGAAATTCTCTGTGCATTACCTTTCATGGCCACACGGTGTCACTGTGGCTCCATGCAGGAACTGCTGTGTGTATTACCCTGCGTGGCCACACGGTGTCACTGCTGCTCCTTGCAGGAACTGCTCTGTGCATTACCCTGCGTGGCCACACGGTGTCCCTGTTGCTCCATGCACGAACTGCTCTGTGCATTACCCTATGTGTCCACATGGTGTCACTGTTCCTCTGAGAGAAATGCTCTGTGCATTACCCTTTGTGGCCACACGGTGTCACTGCTGCTCGATGCACGAACTGCTCTGTGCATTACCCTGCGTGGCCACATGGTGTCACTGTAGCTCCATGCAGGAACTGCTCTGTGCATTACCCTGCGTGGTCACACGGTGTCATTGAATCTCCATGCAGGAACTCCTCTGTGCATTACCCTGCGTGGCTACACGGCGTGTCTGTTGCGCCGTGAGAAATCATCTGTGCATTACCCTGCGTGGCCACATGGTGTCCCTGTTACTGTGAGAAATGCTCTGTGCATTACCTTTCATGGCCACACAGTGTCACTGTGGCTCCATGCAGGAACTGCACTGTGCATTGCCCTTTGTGGCCACACGGTGTCACTGCTGCTCCGTGAGAAGTGCTCTGTGCATTACCCTGCGTGGTCACACGTTGTCATTGAATCTCTATGCAGGAACTGCTCTGTGCATTACCCTGCGTGGCCACACGGTGTCACTGCTGCTCCGTGAGAAATGCTCTGTGCATTACCCTGCATGGCCACACGCTGTCACTGTTCCTCTGAAATAAATGGTCTGTGCATTACCCTGCATGGCCACTTGGTGTCACTGTAGCTCCATGCAGGAACTGCTCTGTGCATTACCCTATGTGGCCACATGGTGTCACTGTTCCTCTGAGAGAAATGCTCTGTGCATTACCCTTTGTGGCCACACGGTGTCACTGCTGCTCCATGCACAAACTGCTCTGTGCATTACCCTGCGTGGCCACACGGTGTCACTGTAGCTCCATGCAGGAACTGCTCTGTGTATTACACTACGTGGCCACACGGTGTCACTGTAGCTCCATGCAGGAACTGCTCTGTGCATTACCCTTAGTGGCCACACGGTGTCACTGCTGCTCCATGCAGGAACTGCTCTGTGCATTACCCTGCGTGGCCACACGGTGTGTCTGTTGCTCCATGAGAAATTCTCTGTGCATTGCCTTTCGTGGCCACATGGTGTCACTGTGGCTCCATGCAGGAATTGCTCTGTGCATTGCCCTTTGTGGCCACATGGCGTGTCTGTTCCTCCGTGAGAAATAGTCTGTGTATTACCCTGCGTGGCCACATGGTGTCACTGCTGCTCCGTGAGAAGTGCTCTGTGCATTAACCTGCGTGGCCACACGGTGTGTCTGTTGCTCCATGAGAAATTCTGTGTGCATTGCCTTTCGTGGCCACATGGTGTCACTGTGGCTCCATGCAGGAACTGCTCTGTGCATTGCCCTTTGTGGCCACATGGCGTGTCTGTTGCTCCATGCAGGAACTGCTTTGTGCATTACCCTTCGTGGCCACACGGTGTCACTTTTGCTCCATGATAAATACTCTGTGCATTACCCTGCGTGGCCACATGGTGTCCCTGTTGCTCCGTGAGAAATTCTCTGTGCGTTAGCTTTCATGGCCACACGGTGTCACTGCAGCTCCTTGCAGGAACTGCTCTGTGCATTACCCTGCGTGGCCACACGGTGTCCCTGTTGCTCCATGCAGGAACTGCTCTGTGCTTTACCCTATGTGGCCACATGGTGTCCCTGTTCCTCTGAGAGAAATGCTCTGTGCATTACCTTTCATGGCCACACGGTGTCACTGCTGCTCCTTGCACGAACTGCTCTGTGCATTACCCTGAGTGGCCACACGGTGTCACTGTAGCTCCATGCAGGAACTGCTCTGTGCATTACCCTGAGTGGCCACACGGTGTCACTGTAGCTCCATGCAGGAACTGCTCTGTGCATTACCCTGCGTGGCCACATGGTGTCACTGTGGCTCCATGCAGGAACTGCTCTGTGCATTGCCCTTTGTTGCCACATGGCGTGTCTGTTGCTCCGTGAGAAATACTCTGTGCATTACCCTGCGTGGCCACATGGTGTCCCTGTTGCTGTGAGAAATGCTCTGTGCATTACCTTTCATGGCCAAACAGTGTCACTGTGGCTCCATGCAGGAACTGCACTGTGCATTACCCTTCGTGGCCACACGGTGTCACTCTTGCTCCATGATAAATACTCTGTGAATTACCCTGCGTGGCCACATGGTGTCACTGTAGCTCCATGCAGGTACTGCTCTGTGCATTACCCTATGTGGCCACACGGTGTCACTGCTGCTCCATGCAGGAACTACTCTGGTCATTACCCTGCGTGGCCACACGGTGTCACTGTGGCTCCATGCAGGAACTGCACTGTGCATTGCCCTTTGTGGCCACACGGTGTCACTGCTGCCCCGTGAGAAGTGCTCTGTGCATTACCCTGCGTGGCCACATGGTGTCCCTGTTGCTCTGTGAGAAATTCTCTCTGCATTACCTTTCATGGCCAAACGGTGTCACTGTGGCTCCATGCAGGAACTGCTGTGTGTATTACCCTGCGTGGCCACACGGTGTCACTGCTGCTCCTTGCAGGAACTGCTCTGTGCATTACCCTGCGTGGCCACATGGTGTCCCTGTTGCTCCATGCAGGAACTGCTTTGTGCATTACCCTTCGTGGCCACACGGTGTCACTGTAGCTCCATGCAGGTACTGCTCTGTGCATTACCCTGCGTGGCCACACAGTGTCACTGTAGCTCTATGTAGGAACTGCTCTGTGCATTACCGTTTGTGGCCACATGGTGTCACTGCTGCTCCGTGAGAAGTGCTCTGTGCATTAACCTGCGTGGCCACATGGTGTCACTGTAGCTCCATGCAGGAACTGTTCTGTGCATTACCCTGCGTGGCCACAAGGTGTCAATGCTGCTCCATGCAGGAAATGCTCTGTGCATTACCCTTCGTGTCCACATGGTGTCACTGCAGCCATCACTGGGGCTTAGGAGGTTCCGGGGGCCCTCCCAGCCCTCTTTCCAGAATATAGGGGTCCCGATGGGGCTTAGGGGGTTCGGAGGGGCCCCCAGCACTCTCTCCAGGCTTTGGGGTCCCTGTGGGGCTTAGGGTGTTCGAGGGGGCCCCCAGCCCTCTCTCTCCTCCTGCAAGGGTCCCAGGGGGGCTTAGGGGGTTCCAGAGGGGCTCCCAGGCCTCTCTCCAGGCTGTAGGGGTCCCGGGGGTGCTTATGGGGCTTGGGGGACCCCCCCAGCTTCTATGCAGACTGTAGGGTACTGGGGGGCTTAGGGGGTTACGGGGGCCCCCCAGGCCTCCCTCCAGGCTGTAGGGGTCCCAGGGGAGCTTAGGGGGTTCCGGGGGCCCCGCAGCCCTCTCTCCAGGCTGTAGGTGTCCCGGGGGGGTTAGAGGGTTCGGGGGGCCCCCAGCCCTCTCTCCAGGCTGTAGGGTTCCCGGCGGGGCTTGGGGGTTCATGAGTCCCCCCAGTCCTCTCTCCAGGCTGTAGGTGTCCCGGGGGGTTATGGGGTTCAGGGGGTGTGACGGTGCTGCCCGTGGGAGCCAGCTGAGGTCACTCAGTCAGGGTGAACTGCGAACCAAACGGGGCAGACAAACCCCAAACGCTGGTGGTTATTCCAATACTTAGATTTACCAAACCAGCACAAAACAGCTTCTATAGTACCTCACTGGTCACTTAGAAGTCCAAACCCCGCAGTTCCCTTAAAGTGCCCAGCCTCAGGCCTCCGTCCAGACACACCTGTCAGATATGATGATGATTTCTGAGAACCTTACTTCATCATATAAAAGAAAAGGTTCTTCCAATCCCAAAAGATCAGCCACATACCCAGGTCCAATTATAAGTTAGATCTTATCCAAAATACACACTATAGTCAATTCTTATTAACTAAGCTAAAATTTATTAAAAAAGAAAAGAAAGAGAGTGTTGGTTAAAAGATTAATCTACAGACAGACTTGAATTTAATTCTTGAGGTTCGGATACACAGCAGAGATAAGCTTGTAGTTGCCAAAAGTCCTTTTAGAAATTGGACTATAACCTATGGACTATGTCCATATTCAGGGTGGCTCCAGTCAATGACTGGGGATCTCAATCCTTGTGGCTTAAGGTTTCCCCCTCTTGAAACCCAAAGCAGATCTGAGATGAAGAAGGGTCGTGTCCCAGGCTTCTTATACATTTCCAGCAGCCTTTCGGCCTGAGAAAACAATAGGCTCAACTCCTTCTCCCAAACATCCTGGCAATTAGCACAGAGTAATTTATCCATTAAACCGTTCAGATACAGGTTAGCACAACCTTCAAAGAGACACATAGACAATAATACTATTTCACTCAAGTATCATCATAAATGTTAATATTCCTTTCTTGATCTTTGAATTAAAACTATAGCAATAGACAAGACTTGTTTGCTGACATCACAAGACCTGAGCAAACATCTCCCCTTCTACCTCTAACAATGCAGACTTGCATTTCAAAGCTCTAGTCATTTACATATCTTCCTAACCCTCCTCAAGGTTCACCCATGGGTCAGGTCAGTTTATGAGTTAATTAACTCTTTCTGGCCCTGTCACCTTTCAATGAGATATTATATCACACTCATAACATCACAGGGGGGCACAGATACCTCTCTGCAGGTGTAGGGGATCCTGGGGGTCCTAGGGCATTCGTGGGGGGCACAGATACCTCTCTGCAGGTGTAGGGGTCCTGGGGGGGCCTAGGGCGTTCGTGGAGGGCACAGATACCTCTCTGCAGGCTGTAGGGGTCCCGGGAGGCTTAGGGGGTTGTGGGAGGTACAGATACATCTCTCCAGGCTGTAGAGGTCCCAGGGGGGCTCAGGGAGTTCGTGGGAGGTATAGATACCTCTCTGCAGGCTCTATGGGTCCCAGGGGTTTGTGGCGGCACAGATGCCTCTCTGCAGGCTGTAGGGGTCCCGAGGGGGCTTAGGGGCTTTGTGGTTGGCACAGATACCTCTCTGCAGGCTGTAGGGGTCCCTGGGGGGCTTAGATGGTTTGTGGGGTCCCAGATACCTACATCCAGGCTGTAGCATCCCTGGGGGTCTTAGGGGGTTTGTGGGGGGAACAGATACTTATGTCCAGGCTGGAGGATTCCCTGGGGGACTTTGGGAATTTGTGGGGGGCACAGATACCTACGTCCAGGCTGTAGGGGTCCCGGAGGTCTTAGGGTGTCGTGGGGGGCACACATACCTATGTCCAGGCTGTAGGTTTCTCGGAGGTGCTTAGGGGGTCGTGGGGTGTATAGATACCCACTTCCAGGCTGTAGAAGTCCCTCAGGGGCTTAGGGAGTTTGTGGGGAGCACATATTCCTACGTCCAGGCTGTAGGGGTTGCTAGTGGGGTTAGGGAGTTTGTGGTGGGCAGAGATACCTACATCCAGGCTGTTAGGGTTTCTGGGGGATAAAGGGGTTTCTGAGGGGCACATATATGTACGTACAGACTGTAGGAGTCCCAGGGGGCTTAGGGGGTTTATGGGGGGCACAGATACCAATGTCCAGGCTGTAGAGGTCCCTGGGTGGCTTATGGGGTTTTGTGGGGGGCACAAATACCTATGTCCAGGCTGTAGGGGTCCCGGGGGGATTAGGAGGTTTGTGGGGGGCACAGATACCTACCTCCAGGCTGGAGAGGTCCCAGGGGGGCTTAGGGGGCTTCTGGGGGCCACAGATACCTATGTCCAGGCTGGAGGGGTCCCGTGGGGGCTTAGGGGGTTCATAGGGGGCACAGATACCTACGTACAGTGGTGAGCTGGAGCCGGTTCGCTGGAACTGGTTGCTAAATTTGAAGCCAGTTTAGAACCTGTTGTTAGGGTTACCATACAGCGAGCAGCTGGGGGTGCTACTGGGAGACAGGACCCCTCGCTCTGTGCAGCTAGAGCCTGCTTTTCCCAAGCGCTACCTTCCCCTGGTTTGCCTGGCAGCCCCCACGAGCCTCGTCTCCTCCGGATTCCTCCCCTCCGAGTCTCCTCTTACCCAGGGGCGGCTCTACAAATCACGCTACCCCAAGCAGCGCGGAGCGCTGCGCCGCCTCTCCCGGTCGCGGCGGGTCCTCTTCCCGCGGCCCCGGTTGAGCACCGGCCGGCATGCCGGCGGCAGGTCCACCGGAGCCCGGGACCAGCGGACCTGCCGCAGACATGCCTGCGGGAGCTCAACCGGAACCGCGGGAAGACGGGACCCGCCGCAGTCATGCCTGCGGCAGGTCCGCTCGTCCCGGGCTCCGGTGGACCTGCCGCAGGCATGCCAGCGGGAGCTCCACCGGAGCCAAATGCCGCCCCCCCCGGGAAACGGCCGCCCCAAGCGCCTGCTTGGTGCGCTGGGGTCTAGAGCCGCCCCTGCTCTTACCTTGGGCTCTGGCCGGCTGATTGAATCAGACTGCAGCTCTCAGCCTGCCGGAGCTGATTCAATCAGCCTGCGGAGCCCAAGGTAAGACGAGACTGGGAGGAGAGACTCTGGGGGTGACGGGGCTCTGGGGGGGGGAGAGGAATTGGGGGTGACGAGGTTCGGGGGGCTGAGGGGCAAACCGGGGGAAGGTAGCGCTGGGGCCAAGGACGCCAGGTAAGATGGGGAGGGAAGGAATCCGATAGTGTCGGGGCTGGGGAAATGAATTGGGGGATGACGTGGCTCGTGGGGGGAGAAATTGGGGGGTGACGAGGCTGGGAGAGGGATGGGATCCCGCGGGGGAGGGGGGGCAGTGAGGTCCCTGTCTCTATGTTCTCAGTAATAGCCGCTGTTCCCCTAGCAAAACCCTCCCCGCTACGTTCCCTTTCTAGTTTTGCCTCCTTGGCTCCAGTCTCTATTTCTTTTTTTTAAAGCCGATATTTAAAATGTCCATGTCAATCTCTCTCTCCGCCATCGGTGGTTTTTACACAGTTCTGCACACGGCCCCAGTCTCCAGCTGTTCAATCCTTCACCGGGGGGTTTAATAGTGGGGGGTCCCAGGCAGAGCACCCAGCCCCCGCTGGGGGAAGGGGCGCAGGGCGGGATCACGCAAGGGCTTGTGGGAGTTGTAGTGCGCCCCGGCCTACAACTCCCATCAGCCCCCGCGGACCCAGTGGGCGGTGCTTTGGGCGCGACAGGCTCCACTCGCAGGGCGGGGCCTGGAGCGGAAGTGACGTCAGCGGTCTGGAGGCCACCCGTGATAAGCGGGGGACTTGGGTGCGTTGGGCGCGAGGCGCTGCGGCCCCGGGACGTGGGGCCACCACAGCGATCCCGCCCCCCCCCCCCGCCCCCAAGTGTTCCCACAGCCCCCCCGCCCGGCGCGTCTTTCCTCACACCTACGGGCTCCCACAGCCCCCTCACCCCCTCCCCCCCCCCGCCACAGCTCCCCCACGCCACCCCCAGCGCGCCTTTCCTGCCTCCCCTCAGCACCCCAGCACCTCCCCGCCAGCCACAGCCCCCTCCCCCCAGCGCCTTTCCTCCCCCCCCGTCCAGCCACAGCCCCCCCGGCGCATATTTCCTCCCCGCCTCCCCCCCCGCCACCCCCATCACCCCCCGGCACCCCCAGCGCGCCTTTCCTCCCTGTCCACCCCCTCAGCCCCCAGCGCCTTCCCCCTTCTGCCCAGCCACAGACCCCTCCCCACCTCCCCTCCAGGCCAGCCACAGCCCCCGCCCAGCCACAGCCCCTCAACTCCTCCGCCTTCCCCTTCCGCCCAGCCACAGTCCCCTCCCCACCTCGCCCCCGGCCAGCCACAGCCCCTCCCCCCATCCTCACCCAGCCACAGCCCTCCTGGCGCGTCTTTCCTCCCCATGGGCTCCACAGCCCTCCCCACCCCAGCTTGTCTTTCCTCCCCGCCCAGCCACAGCCCCTCCCCAGCGTGCCTTTCCTCCCCGCCCAGCTACAGCCCCCTCAACCCCTCCGCCTTCTGCCCAGCCACAGCCCCCACCTCCCCCTCCCGGCCAGCCACAGCCCCCTCCCCACCCCGGCACCCCAGCACGCCTTCCCCTGCCCAGCCACAGCCCCTCAACCCCTCCACCTTCCCCTTCTGCCCGTCACAGCCCCTCAACCTCCGCCTTCCCCCTTCTGCCCAGCCACAGCCCCCTCCCCGGCACCCCCAGGGCACCTTCCCCCGCCTAGCCACAGCCCCCATCCCCACAGCTTCCCTCACCCAGACACAGCCCCTACCCTCCCAGCGTGCCTTTCCTCCCCCAGCTCCCACAGCCCCCGCCTAGCCACAGCCCCTGCGACCTTCCCCAACCCCGTGCCCCGCACTGCTGTGAGCTTCCCCAACTCCTCATGGGCCACCCTCTTCCCACACACCTGCAGTGTGCCGCAGCTTCCCTCCCCACGGGCCCCCAGCACACTGTGAATTTCCCAAGCCCCCTTGGTGCCCCCTTACCCCAGCCCCTGCATCCCTAGCGCGCCGTGACCTTCCTCACCCCAGCTCCAACCCCCAGCTCCCGTGACATTCTCTAATCCCCTCAGCCCCCAACCTTCCTCTTCCCTCCCACAGCCCGCCCTGATTTTCCTCATCCCCCTTTAACCCCCAGCCTGCCCCAACCTGCTTCCCCAGTCCCCAACCCACCCACCCCGCCCCCTATGCCTGCAGCCTTCTCCAATCTGAACGCCCGTTCCTCTAGCCGAAACCAACCCGCCCCCCGTATATCCCCCCCATCCGTTGGGCCCCTCAGTCCTTTCTTCTCCCTCCAACTCCTAGGCCACCCCAACTTGCACCCCATCCCTACTTTCTCCCGTACATGCCTTCTCCCATAGCCCCCTTCCGCCCCCGTCCCTCCCCAACACCCCCAAGCCTGCAACAGCTTTCGCCAGCCTACATGCCTGTATCCCCCAGTTCATTCCTCCATTCAAGGGACTCCTCAGACCCCATCTCTCTCCAACATCCTCCCAGCTCACCACAACCTGCGCCTCCATCCATGCCCCCACCTGTAGGGACTGCTCAGCGGCCCTTCCTCCCCAACAGCCCCCCCAGTTCATTTCCCCCATCCATTGGGCCCCTCAGTCCCCTTTTTTCCTCCCTCCCACTGCAACCTGCACCCCACTCTGTCCCTAGATCTGTGGGCCCCCCAGTGCCCTTTTCTCCTTTGTCCAACATTCCCCAACCTGCACCCCCATTCCTCCCTCCACCCATGGGGCCCCTCAGCCCTTCTCTCTCCTTCCTGCCCAACACTCACCCTTCATAGCACACGGGCAGGCGAGCTAGGGGACGAAACCCGTGGGGAGCAGTGGATTGTAGAGTAGAGCGGTGACTGATAGTGTGGGCTCAGTCTCTGTTCCTCGACTGGGGCGGCTGGAGATGGGATGGGAGAGGGAGGAGGGTGTTAATAGAGCTCTGTGTAGTGATAGTTCCTGCTTGTCTTTATTAGTTTGCAGAGGAATTGTCCAGGAGCTGGAGCCGGAGGAGAAACTGGAAGAAGTGAACCTGAGCAGCCTGGACATCCTTGTAAGCAGAGATGAAGAGTCCTCAGCTTTCTGCCTTCTCCATGACTGGCTGTGAGTGAACAATTATGGCCTCTAGCCCTCATCCGTACCACTCAAGTTTTCTTCAGAGGCCGTGAGCCTCCTTGTTGGCCATGGGGCTCTGTGGGATTACGACCAAGGGAAGGGACAACAGTCTCCTCCTCTGCTCAGTGACTGTCTTGGATGCAGGTGCAACAGGCTGCTTAACATATGAACGTAAGAATGGCCAGACTGGGTCAGATCAAAGGTCCATGTAGCCTAGTATCCTGTCTACCGACAGTGGCTAATGTCAGGTGCCCCAGAAGGAATGAACAGAACAGGGAATTACCAAGTGATCCATCCACTGTCACCCATTCCCAGCTCCTGGCAAACAGAGGCCAGGGACACGATCCCTGCTCATCCTGACTCATAGCCGTTGATGGATTCATCCTCCATGAATTGACAGTAACTCTCCACTTAACATCCTCTCGCTTAACATTGTTTCAATCTTACGTCCCCGGTCAATTACAGAACATGCTGTATTTAAAGTTGTGCAATGCTTGGCTATAACGGCGTTTGGCTGCCTGCTTTGTCCACAGTCGGCAGCCCCCCATCAGCTCTCCTATGCCCCCCCCAGCACTTCCCGCCTGCCAGCAGACCCCGCGGATCAGTGCCTTCCCTCACCGCCTCCTGCCTGTGGCAATCAGCTGGCTTGTGGCATCCGGGGACGGGGAGTGAAGACTCGTTGTGCAGGCTCCCCCTCCCTCCCCTGCTTCCAAACACTGCAAGCCAGCTGATGGCTGCGGGCAGGAGCGAGGACCCAGTGTGTGAAGTAAAGGGGAAGGAGGGGGGAGGAAGAGGCAGGTTAAGGGTGGGGGGTTGGGGGAAGAGGCGGCATGGGCGGCCGAGGGTTGAGGCCCCCGACCCTGGTGCTTGCAGAGAGGGGAAGCTGCCGCTGCTCCTGTGCAACGTGCTTCTGCTAGCCTACTGCACCTTCAGCCTCCTTGCCTGCCTCATTGTCGCCAGTGCCAGTGGGCTGTGCCCGTGTGGGGTAAGGCGGGGGCACCCCCCAACTATAGTACTGTACTGTATAGCAAAAAATAATTCTCTGCAGCGTAACCCCCCATTTACATTAGTTCTTATGGGGAAATTGGACTTGCTTAACATCGTTTCACTTAAAGTCGCATTTTTCAGGAACATAACGGGAACTTTAAGTGAGGAGTTACTGTACCTAGTTCTTACTTGAACCCCATTATAGTCTTGGCTTTCACAGCATTCTCTGGCCAGGAGCTCCAAAGGCTGAGTATGCGTTGCGTGCTTTTTAATTGTATCTATAAAGGTGTAATGGAAGATGGGAGAAGAAGAACCTACACAACACTGCAGATTCTGATGATAACTTCTGTTTTTCCCTCTTGTGTTGTGCTTAGTACCACGGAGAAAGAAGTGAAGGGTAAGAACCCACCCCCGTTGTGACATGGAAGGCGCCCAAGAGCCATGAGACAGTGAGCGTTGTTGATTCCAGGCTATGCAGATGCCATGAAGCTGGGAGTGGAGCAGATGTCACCGTCAGTGAGATAAGGGTCTGGTTTGGTGAGGACTCTGGTAATGGCCCACCTGCCTCCAGGCCAGGACTTGTCGTTAGCTGGGGCTGAGTTTGTAGGAAAAGGTTTCTGAATAGCTGTAGTTACGAGGGAGACCAGGTCCCCATTTTCAGGGGCTGGTCATTTCTCTGTCCACAAGCAGTGTGTTCTCTGCAGCAGAAGGTTGGATCCAGGGGGATGACTCCAGCTGGTGAGTTTCTTGACTTCCTCCCATGTTTTTTTCTCTCTCTCTCCTCTAATGTGTTGGCCAGCACACTCTCTGTCTGTCTGTCTCTCTCTCTGTCCTTGCCTCTCCTTGTCCTGTCTCCTTTCGTAGGACATGGGCAGGTGTGGTAGCTGTGCGTCCCCACAGGCTAGGTTTTGGGAGCGATGAACAAGTAGGAGGGGACCAAAATCACACAGGGTGGTGGGCGCTAGAGTGCAGCGGTGACTGTGGGTGTTGACTGAGTCTCTGCTCTAGTGGGGCTGATGTGGATGGCATGGGACAGGGAGGTAGGGATGAGGGCAAGATTTCATGCACCAGTTGAATTTTGTGTAGTGATGGCTTTTTCTTGGGTTACTTACTGCGTTTGCAGAGGAATCATCCAGGAGCAGCAGCCGGAGGAGAAATTGGCAGAAGTGGACCTGAGCCGCCTGGAAATCCTCTTAAGTGGAGATCAACAGTCCTCCGCTTTCTGCCTCCCACATAACTGCCTGTGAGTAAGAGGTCAGGGCTTGGAATTCCTCATCTGTACTCACTGCAATTTTCTTCACACTCTGTTTGCTTCCTCAGAGTCTCTAGATCCCTCCTGGCATCTGCAGTCTGGGACTGTGGTGGGCCCGCTGTGCACCCCTGACTCTCACCCCCCTTTGCCTCTGCTTGCTGGAAGCAACAAGCTATGAGAAGCAATAAGTTACAAGCCAAAAACATGCTTTTCCCCACAGGTGTGGTGTGTGTGACCTGTGTGTGCTGTGCAGAGTGACTGTTTTAAGGTGTCATTCCAAGGGTTGCTTTCTACTTGTAGTCCTAAAGGTGTGATGGGATGAGGGTTCAGGGCAGAGCCTCACTGTGTGGGAGAGGCGAAAAGTAGAGCCTCCCCAACATTGCCCACTGAGATGGTAACTTACTTGTTTTTTCCCCTCGTGCTGGGTTTAGTACCAAGGGAAAAGAAGTCACTTGTCAGTGTCTACTGCCTTCATGTCATGGAAAGCGAGCGAGAACAATGGGACCTCAAGAACTACTGATGCCAAGGAAAAGCTGTCCTACTGGGAGTGGAACAGTCGCCACTCTCAATGAGATAACTGTCTGTTTTGGTGATTGCTCTGCTCACGGCCCACCTTGCTCCTGGTAGGGGCGCTCCATTTGCTGGGGCTGTGTTTCTAAGAAAGTGTTTTTGACTAGCTGTGTTTATGAGGGAGACAAGGTCCCCATTTTCAGGGGCTGCTCAGTTCTCTGGCCAGTAGCGGTGTGTCCTCTGCATCAGAAGGTGAGATCCAGAGGGATGACTGCAAGTGACAAGTTGCTTGCCTTCCTCCCATGTTTCTCTCTCTGTCTGTCTCTTCTCCAGTATGTTGGCCAACACTCTTTCTCTCTCTGTCTCTGTCCTTGCCTCTCCTTATCCCGTCTCCCTTCATAGCACACGGGCAGGCGTGCTAGGTGTGCATCCCCACAGGCTAGGTCTCGGGAGCCATGGAGCAGTAGGAGGGGATGAAAAGGGTTAGGCTCTAGATTTGCGCCGCCCCAAGCAGGGCGGCACGCCGTAGGGGGCGCTCTGGCGGTCGCGAGTCCCACGGCTCCGGTGGATCTCCCGCAGGCGTGCCCGCGGATGCTCCACCGGAGCTGCAGGATCAGTGGACCCTCCGCAGGCATGCCTGTGGGAGGTCCACCGGAGCCGCCTGCCGCCCTCCCGTGGGACGCCGCCCCAAGCGCGCGCTTGGCGTGCTGGGGTCTGGAGCCGGCCCTGCAGACGGAGCAGAAACTGGAGGAGGTGGATCTGAGCAGCTTGGACGTCCTTCTAAGGAGACATTCAGAATGCAGAAAGCTGAGGACTCTTCATAACTGGCTGTGAGTAAGAGGTCAGTGCTTTCAATTTCTTACCTGTACTCGCTGTAGTTTTCTTCACAGGCCATGTGCTTCCTCATTGGTGTCATGGAGTTTGGTGGAGACAAGGCCCTGCACCCCCGGCTTCCTGCCATTCACGAAGACTCTCAGCCAGCCAGTAAAACAAAAGGCTTATTTAGACGACAGGAACACAGTCCAAGACAGGTCTTGCAGGTACAGATAACAGGACCCCCTCAGTTAGGTCCGTCTTGTGGGGGGCCCCCAGGAGGCCAGAGCCCCGTCTGGGCTCCCCTCCATTTTCCCAGCCAGCTCCAATCGGAGACTCTCCAGCCCCTCCTGTCTGGCCTTTCTTCCTTTCCTGGGCCAGGAGGTCACGTGATCTCTTTGTTCTCTGACACCTTCAGTTGGCCCCTTTGCATAGGAGGGGCCCAGGCTGTTAGTTGCCAGGAGAGAGTGCCGGCCATTCTCTATGCAGACAGTATCACAGGGGCCCTCTAAGCTTTGCAAAAATCATACACCCTGATCCTCCACACCTAGATATTTAAGAAAGGCGTAGGGGAAACTGAGGCACCCACACAGTATTCAGAGAAAACATTCAGAACATTCCCACTTGGTCACAGTTGGGTACGAGGCTCTTTGGGATTAAGGCTGGGGAAGGGACAAGAGTCTACTGAGCAAAGTGACTATTTTGGGTGCAGTTACAATGGGTCCCTTCTAGTTGCGGGTGTAAAGTAGTTGAGGGCGGAGCCATGGGACACAGGAGCTATGAAATGAAGAGACTATGCAACATTGCAGAGATGCTAATTTACTTCTCCTCTGTGCTGGGTTTAGTGCTGAGGGAAAAAAGTCGCACGTTAGATTCTATTGCCCTCATGCGATGGAAAGCGAGCGAGAGGCATGAGACTGCAAGCAGTGTTCATGCCAGGCAAGAGTAATTCATCTGGGAGCTGAGCAGACACCACTGTCACTGAGATAAGTGTCTGTTTTGCTGAGGGTTCTGCTCACGGCCCAGCTGACTCCTGGTACAGACACCCACTTAGCTAGGGCTGGGTTTGTAGGAAAAGGTTCCTGACCAGTTGTTATGAGGGAGATCAGGTCCCCATTTTCAGGGGCTGCTCAGTTCTCTGGCCAGGATCGGTGTGTCTTCCGCAGGAGAAGGTTAGATCCATGAGGATGACTCCAGGGGGTGAGTTGCTTGCCTTCCTCCTGTGTTTCTCTTTCTCTTCTCTACTCTACTCTGTGTTGGCCAACACACATCCTCTCTCTCTCTCTCTCCCTCCCTCTCTCCTCGTGCTGTCTCCCTTCATAGGACACGGGCAGGAGTGCTAGATGTGTATCCTCACAGCCTAGGTCTCAGGAGCTATGAAGAAGTAGGAGGGGATGAAAATCATGCAGCGTAGTGAGCACTAGAGTGGAGCAGTGACTGCGGATGTTGATTGTCTCTATTCGAGTGGGGATGATGTGGATGGGATGGAAGAGGTAGGCAGGCATGCGGGCAAGATTTCAAGCACCAATAGAGCTTTGTGTTGTGATGGCTCATGCTTGGCTTTTGTAGGTGCGCTTGCACAGGAATTGTTCTTCAGGAGCCCCAGCCCGGGGAGAAACTGGCAGAAGTGGACGTGAGCAGCCTGGACATCCTTCTGAAGAGACATGAACAGTCCTCAGCTTTCTCTCTCCTGCATAACTACACTTCACAACTTTTAGGGGCACGGCTAAAGCCCAAGATAAATGCAGGGTAGAGGCTGAGTACAGTACCCTTTAGGTGGGTTTGGTTTCTTATAAATGTTTTCCTCCTTGTTGTGGGTGCATTAGGAGAATTTCCCTATCTTCTAAGCTGCTGATCTTCCAGGACAGAGAGGAGCGGGTTCTTCTGAGCAGTGGCCTGCAACCAGGAAGGTGAGTACAGATGCTGAGTTGGTCCTTCTTCCTATGTGTGTGTTTGTGTCTGTGTCTCTCTCTAAGCTCTAATATGTTGGCCAGTATGCTCGCGCTCTCTCTCTCCTTGTAGTCAAGTATCAGAGGGGTAGCCGTGTTAGTCTGGATCTGTAAAAACAGCAAAGAGTCCTGTGGCACCTTATAGACTAACAGACGTTTTGGAGCATGAGCTTTGTGGTGAATACCCACTTTGTCGGATGCATCTGACGAAGTGGATATTCACCCACGAAAGCTCATGCTCCAAAACGTCTCTCGTTGTACTGTCTTCTTGCATAGAACATGGGCAGTGGTGCATGCTCACAGGCTTGGTCTGGAGAGCCTGCATCGCACTGAGGCATTGGGAGGGAGAAGAGAAGCATGATGGGTACTAGATTCTCCATTGGTAGTGGCCGGGGTGACTGTGGGAGTTGACTCTGACTCTGTTCATCAAGTGGGCTTGATGTAGAGTGGATGGGAGAGGGAGGGCGGTATCTCAGACACCAATAGAACTTTGCGCAGTGATGGCTCCTACTTGGGTTACATGCTGTGTTTGCAGAGGGATCGTCCAGGAGCCCAGACAGAGAAACTGGAAGAAGTGAATCTGAGCAGCCTGGACATCCTTGTAAGCAGAGATGAAGAGTCCTCAGCTTTCTGCCTTCTCCATGACTGGCTGTGAGTGAACAATTACGGCCTCTATTCCTCATCCGTACCACTCTAGTTTTCCTCGGAAGCCATGAGCCTCCTCGTTGGCCATGGGGCTCTGTGGGATTAAGACCAGGGGAAGGGACAATAGTCTCCTCTTCACAGTGACTCTCTTGGATGCAGGTGCAAGGTGCTGCTTAACATACAAACGTAAAAATAACAATACTGGGTCAGACGAAAGGTCCGTGTAGTCCAGTATACTCCCTTCCGACAGTGGCTTCGGTCAGAGGGAATGAACAGAACAGGGAATCACCGAGTGATCCATCTCCTATTCCCCATTCCCAGCTTCTGGCAAACAGAGGCTATGGACGCCATCCCTGCCCATCCTTACTAATAGCTGTTGATGGACCTCTCCTCCATGAATTTACATAGTTTTTTTTTAACCCCATTAAGCTTAAGCTTGATAGCATTCTCTGGCGAGGACCACAGTTTGTGTGTGCATTGTGTGCTTTTTAATTGTATCTATAAAGGTGTAATGGGAGATGAGAGAAGAAGAACCTACACAACATTGCAGATTCCGATGATAACTTTTGTTTTTCTCTCTTGTGCTTAGTACCACAGACAGAGAAGTCAAGGGTAAGAGCCCACCCCCGTTTTGAGATGTAAAGTGCACAAGAGCCGTGAGACAGCGAGCGTTGTTGATGCCAGGCTATGCAGAGGCCATCGAGCTGGGAGTGGAGCAGACGTCACCATCATTGAGATAAGTGTCTGGTTCGGTGAAGACTCTGCTAACGGCCCACCTGCCTCCAGGCTGGGACTTGTCGTTAGCTGGGGCTCGGTTTGTAGGAAAAGATTCCTGAGTAGCTGTGGTTGCGAGGGAGACAAGTTCCCCATTTTCAGGGTCTGGTCATTTCTCTGTTCACAAGCAGTGTGTGCTCTCCAGCAGAACGTTAGATCCAGGGGGATGACTCCAGCTGGTGAGTTTTTTTTTTTTTACTTCCTCCCACGTTTTCTTTCTCTCTCTCTCTCCTCTAATGTATTGGCCAACACACACACTCTGTCTCTCTGTCCCTCTCTCTCTTTGTCCTTGCCTCTCCTTGTGCTGTCTCCCTTCGTAGGACATGGGCAGGGGTGTAGGTGTGCATCCCCACAGGCTAGGTCTTATGAGCTATGAACAAGTAGGGGACCAAAATCATGCAGGGTAGCGGGTGCAAGAGTGGAATGGATACTCTTGATGTTGACTATCTGTTTGAGTGTGTAATGCTGGCTGATGCATGGCTTTTGCAGCTGCGCTGGCAGAGGAATTGTCCAGGAGCCCTACCCAGAGGAGAGACTCTCAGAAGTGGACCTGATTACCCTGAACATCCTTCTAAGCAGACATGAACAGTCCTCAGCTTTCTCCCTCCTGCATAACTGGCTGTGAGTAAATGGTCAGTGCTTGGAATTCCTTATCTGTACTTGCTGTAATTTTCTTCAGACACCATGTGCATCCTCGTTGGATACGGGGCTCTGTGGGATTAAGGCTGGGGAAGGGACCAGAGTTGCAGTTGCCTGGGCTACTAGGATGATCCGAGGAATGGAAAACCTGTCTTATGAAAGGAGACACAGAGCTTGGCTTGTTTAGCCTAACCAAAAGAAGGTTGATGGGGGATATGATTGCTCTTTATAAATATATCAGAGGGATAAATATTAGGGAGGGAGAGGAATTATTTAAGCTTAGTACCAATGTGGACTCAAGAACAAATGGATATAAACTGGACACTAGGAAGTTTAGACTTGAAATTAGATGAAGGTTTCTAACCATTAGAGGAGTGAAGTTCTGGAACAGCCTTCAAAGGGGAGTAGTGGGCGCAAAAGACATATCGGGCTTCAAGACTAAGCTTGATAAGTTTATGGAGGGGATGGTATGATGGGCTAGTCTAATTTTGGTAACTAATTGATCTTTGATTATTAGCAGGTAAATATGCCCAATGGTTTGTGATGGGATGTTAGATGGGGTAGGATCTGAGTGACTACAGAGAATTCTTTCCTGGATGCTGGCTGGGGAGTCTTGCCCACATGCTCAGGGTTTAACTGATCGCCATATTTGGGGTCGGGCAGGAGTTTTCCCCCAGGGCAGATTGGCAGAGGCCCTGGAGGTTTTTTGCCTTCCTCTGCAGCATGGGCCACGGGTCACTTGCTGGAGGATTCTCTGCAACTTGAGGTCTTCAAACCACAATTTGAGGACTTGAGTAACTCAGACATAGGTTAGGGGTTTGTTATAGAAGTGGATGGGTGAGATTCTGTGGCCTGCATTGTGCAGGAGGTCAGACTAGATGATCATAATGGTCCCTTCTGACCTTAAAGTCTATGAGTCTAAGCGAAAAATCAAGCTAATTCCATTTCAAAACATGCCAGTCCCTAAGAACCCCAAAGCTCTGTGACTAGATCTCGCCTGGTGTGCAGTCTGGGACTGCGGTGGGCCCGCTGTGGACTCTCTTCCCCTCTTTCCTCCTGCTTGCTCCCGATTGCTGGGAGCCGATCCAAAAAAAAAAAAGGCAAGAAGCTACAACGAGGAACAACCTACAAGCCAAAAACTAGTCAACAAGCAACTCACGAGCCAATTAAGCCAAAAGCAAGCCCAATTGCTGCATATTTTTCTGCGGGTTTGGCATTTCTGTGCAGAGTCTGCAGTGCAGAGTGGCTTTTTCGGTGGTTGTTGCAAGGGGTCCTTTCTACTTTTTGTCCTAAATGTGTAATGGGAAAAGGGTTGAGGACGGAGTCCCACTGTGTGGGAGAGGTGAAAAAAGCCTACCCGACATTGCCGACCGAGAGGGTAACTTAATTATTTACCTCCTTTATGCTGGTTTTAGTACCAAGAGAAAAGAAGTCACGCGTCAGTCTACTGTCCTCACACAATGGAAAGCGAGCAAGAGCGACGAGACCACAAGCATTGTTGATGCGATGCAAAAGCCGTCCATCTGTGAGTGGAACCGCCACCACTCTCAGTGAGATAAGTGTCTGGTTTGGTGGTTGCTCTGCTCACGGCCCACCTCCTGGTAGGGACACCCCTTTAGCTAGGGCTGGGTTTGTAAGAAAAGGTTCCTAACTAGTGGTTACGAGGGAGACAAGGTCCCCATTTTCAGGGGCTGGTCATTTTTCTGACCATAAGCAGTGTGTCCTCTGCAGCAGAAGGTTGGATCCAGGGGGATGACTCCAGCTCATGAGTTTCTTGACTCCCTCCCATGTTTTTCTCTCTCTCTCCTCTGTGTTGGCCAACACACACTCTCTGTCTGTCTGTCTCTCTGTCCTCGCCTCCTCCTTGTGCCGTCTCCTTTGGTAGGACACGGGCAGGAGTGCTAGGTGTGCATCCCCACAGGGTAGGTCTCAGGAGCTATGTACAAGTAGGAGGGGATGAAAATCATGCAGGACAGTGGGCGCTAGAGTGGATCGGTGTCTGTCAGTGTTGACTCAGTCTCTGTTTATCGAGTCGGGTGGATGGAGATGGGATGAGAGAGGGAGGCAGGGATGAGGGCAAGATTAAATACACCAATAGAACTCTGTTTAGTGATGGTACTTGCTTGGCTTTATTAGT
This sequence comes from Mauremys reevesii, assembly GCF_016161935.1. Taxonomy (NCBI): domain Eukaryota; kingdom Metazoa; phylum Chordata; order Testudines; family Geoemydidae; genus Mauremys; species Mauremys reevesii. Next base: position 70,362 of record NC_052646.1, on the reverse strand, counting down.
TTCCAGAGGAATCATCCAGGAGCCCTAGATGGGTGAGAATATGCAGAAGTGGACATGAGCAGCCTGGACATTCTTCTAAGGAGACATGAATAGTCCTCCGCTTCCTGCCTCCCGCTTAACTGGCTGTGAGTAAGAGGTCAGTGCTTTGAAATCCTCATCTGTACTCACTGTAGTATTCTTCACAGCCCGTGTGCTTCCTCGTTGGGTATGGGGCTCTGTGGTATTAAGGCTGGGGAGGGGCCAGAGTCTGCTGTGCAGAGTGACTATGTTGGGTGCCGTTGCAAGGGGTGCTTTTGGTTGCAATGCTAAAGGTATAACGGGAAGAGGGTTGAGGGCAGAGCCGTGCCATGCGGGAGAGTTGAAAGGAAGAGCCTAGAAGACATTATGAACTAAGGTGGTAACTGATCTGTTTTCTCCCCTTGTGCTGGGTTTAGTACCAAGGGAAAATAAGTCACGTGCCAGAATCTACTGCCCTCATGCGATGGAAAGCGAAGGAGAGCGATGACACTGCGAGTATTGTTGATGCCACGCAAAAGCCGTCCAACTGGGAGCGGAACAGCTGCCACTCTCAATGAGATAAGTGTCTGTTTTGGTGATAGCTCTGCTCACGGCCCTCCCTGCTCCTGGTAGGGACGCCACATTAGCTGGGGCTGGGTTTGTAAGAAAATGTTCTTGACTAGCTGTAGTTACGAAGGGCACAAGGTCCCCATTTTCAGAGGCTGCTCAGTTCTCTGGCCAGGAGCGGCGAGTTCTCTGCAGCAGAAGGTTGGATCCAGGAGGATGACTCCGGCTGGTGAGTTGCTTGCCTTCCTCCTGTGTTTTTCTCTTTCTCTTCTAATGTGTTGGCCAACTCTCTCTCTCTCTCTCTCTCTCTCTCTCTCTGTCCTTGCCTCTCCTTGTGCCGTTTCCCTTCATAGGGACATGGGCAGTGGTGCTAGCTGTGCATCCCTGCAGGCTAGGTCTCAGGAGCCATGAAGAAGTAGGAGGGGATGAAAATCATGCTGGACAGTGGGTGCAAGAGTGGAACGGTGACTGTCAGTGTGTACTCGGTCTGTATTCATTGAGTGGATTTCATGCAGCAATAGAGCTGTATGTAGTGATGTCTCATGCTTGGCTTTTGCAGCTGCGCTTCTAGAGGAAGCATGGAGGAGCAGCAGCCGAAGGAGAAGGTGGCAGACGTGGACCTGAGCAGCTTGGGCATTCTTCTAAGCAGAGATTAACAGTCCTCAGCTTTCTACCTTGCACATAACTGGCTGTGAGTAAGCGATACTGTATTCAAAGCACTGAACTCCTCACTTAAAGTCGCCCTGATTAACGTTGTTACGTTGCTGATCAGTTAGGGAACATGCTCGTTTAACATTGCGCAATGCTCCCTTATAACGTTGCTTGGCAGATGCCTGGTTTATCCAATCCTTGCAGGAAGAGCAGCCCGTTTCAGCTCGCTGGTGGGGGCTTGGAACCAGGGTGGACCGGCAGCCCCGCATCAGCTCCCCGCCCCCCTAAGTTCCCTGTGCGGCAGCCACCCAGCAGGCTATCAGTTGCTGGCAGTTCAGCTGTCCCTCCCCCACTGCCATGTGCTGCTCCTGCCCTCTGCCTTGGAGTTGCTCCCCGGAGCCTCCTGCTTGCTGTGCAGGGGAAAGGGGGGCTAATGTTAGGGTGTCCCCCTCCCCCTACTCCTGCCCCCCACTTATCCCTTCTCCAACTAGAGCAGGGTGGGGACAGGACAGGACAGGGCTCAGGGTGGAGAGAGTCTGCTGCCTGCAGCTGCTGTCTCAACTTCCTGACATACTTAAAAAGGCAATGTCCTTAAAGTGGTGTCAGCGCACTTGAAGGGGCAATGTGCATCTCTCGCTCTCCCCTCCCCCACCCACAGGGTGTGTCTCTGTCTCTCTCTGCCATGCTGTCTCCCCTCCCTCCCTCCATTCGTGCTGCCTTGTAGAGTGTGAGGTTACATTAACAACAATGCGTTAACCCTTGAGGGCTCAGCTGAGTGCTAGTTCATCATTTAGCAGTAAGGCATTCCCTGGGAAATATCCCACCCTCTGACTGCACCACCTCAACCAAGCTTCACAATCGTCATTACTGGTTACAGTATTAAATTTTGTTTAAAACTTAGACTTTTAATTTCTCATCTTTACTTGCTCTAGTATTGTTCGGAGGCCGTGTGCTTCCTCGTTGGGTACAGGACTCTGTGGTATTAAGGCTGGAGAGTGGCCAGAGTCTGCTGTTCAGAGTGACTGTCGGGTGCTGTGGCAAGGGCTGCTTTTTGGCTGAAATGCTAAAGGTGTCATGGGAAGAGTGTTGAGAGCGGAGCGCCGCCGTGAGGGAGAGGTGAAAAGAAGAGCTAACGCGACGTTGCCCACTTAGATGGTAACTTATTTTTTCCCCTTGTGCTGGCTTTAGTACCAAGGGAAAAGAAATCAGGCGTCAGAGTCAACTCCCTTCATACGTTGGAAAGTGAGCAAAAGTGATCGGACTGCAAGAACTATTGATGCTACGGAAAAACCGTCCAACTGGGAGTGGAATAGCTGCTACTCTCAATGATAAGTGCCTGTTTTGGTGATTGCTCTGGTCATGGCCCCCTTGCTTCTGGTAGCGATGCTCCGTTAGCTGGGGCTGGGTTTGTAAGAAAAGGTTCCCGACTAGTAGTTATGAGGGAGACAAGGTCCCCATTTTCAGGGGCTGCTCAGTTCTCTGGCCAGGAGCAGTGTGTCCTCTGCAGCAGAAGGTTAGATCCAGGAGAATGGCTGCAGGTGGAGAGTTGCTTGCCTTCCTCCTGTGTTTTTTCTCTCTCTCTCTCTCTCTCTCTCTCTCTAGTATGTTGGCCAACACACACCCTCTCTCTATTCTTGCCTTTCCTTATGCTGTCTCCCTTCTTAGGACATGGGCAGGTGTGCTAGGTGTGCATCCCCACAGGTTAGGTCTTGGAAGCCCTGGAGTAGTAGGAGGGGACGAAAACCATGTTGGGCAGTAGGCGCTAAAGTGGAGCGGTGATTGTTGGTGTTAACTCGGTCTCTGTTCGTCGAGTGGGGCCGATGTAGATGGGATGGAAGAGGGAGGCAGGGATGAGGCCAAGATTTCAAGCACCAATAGAGCTGTGTGTAGTTATGGCTCATGCTTGGCTTTTGCAGCTGCGCTTGCAGAGGAATTGTCCAGGAGCCCCAGCCCAAGGAGAAACTGGCAGAAGTGGATCTGAGCAGCTTGGACATCCTTCTAAGGAGACATGAACAGTCCTCAGCTTTCTGCCTCCTGTATAAATGGCTGTGAGTAAGCGGTGAGTGCTTGGAATTCCTCATCTGTACTCGCTGTACTTTTATTCACAGGCTGTGTGCTTCCTCGTTGGGTACAAGGCTCTGTGGGATTAAGGTTAGGGAGTGGCCAGAGTCTCCTGAGGGAGTGACTATTTTGGGTGCCGTTACAATGGGTATCTTCGACTTGCAGTTGTAAAGCAGTAATGGGAGATGGGTTGAGGGTGAAGCCCTGGGATACGGGAGCTGGGAAATGAAGAGACTACACGACAGTGCAGATGGAGATGCTATTTTTGTTTTTGTTTTTCCCTCCTCTTCTGGATTTGGTACCAAAGGAAAAGTCGTCATGTGCCAGTCTACTGCCCTTATGTGATGGAAAGCGAGCGAGAGCGATGAGACCATGAGCATGGTTGATGTCACACAAAAGCCGTCCATCTGGCAGCAGAAGAGCCATCACTGTCAGTGAGATAAGTATCTGTTTTGGTGAGGGCTCTGCTCATGGCCCACGTTGATGCTGGTAGGGATGCCCCGTTAGCTAGGGCTGGGTTTGTAAGAAAAGGTTCCTGACTAGCTGTGGTTGTAAGAGAGACAAGGTTCCCAATTTCAGGGGCTGATGATTCCTTTGGTCAGGAGCAGTGTGTCCTAAGCAGCAGAAGGTAGCATCTAGAGGATGACTCCAGGTGTCGAGTTATTTGCCTTCCTCCCACGTTTCTCTGTCTTCTCTATTGTGTTGGCCAACACTCTCGCTCTTTCATTCTCCCTTCCTTGCCTTTCCTGGTGCCGTCTCCCTACGTAGGATGCGGGAAAAGGGTGCTAGGTGTGCATCCACACAGTCTGTCTTTGGGACCCATGAAGACTTAGGAGGGTATGAAAATCATGCATATTAGTGGGTGCCACAGTGGAGCAATGTCTGTCGGTGTTGACTTGGTCTTTAATCATCGCCTGGGGCTGATGTAGACCAAATGAGAAAGGGAGGCAGAGATTACGACAAGATTTCAAGCACCATTAGAGCTTTGTGTTGTGATGGCTCATGCTTGGCTTTTGCAGCTGCTCTTGCAGAGGAATTATCCAGGAGCCCTCGCTGGAGCAGAAACTGGCAGAGGTGCATCTGAGCAGCCTGAACATCCTTCTAAGCAGACACGAACAGTCCTCGGCTTTCTGCTTCCCGCATAACTGGCTGTGAGTAAGAAGTCGGTGCTTTGAATTCTTCATCTGTTCTTGCTGTACTTTTCTTCACATGCCGTGTCGTTGGGCATGAGGCTCTTTGGCATTAAGGTGGGGGAAGGGCCAAGAGTCTCCTGAGCAAAGTGACTATTTTGGGTGCAGTTACAATGGGTCCCTTCTAGTTGCAGGTGTAAAGTAGTGATGGGAGATGGGTTGAGTGCAGAACCGTGGGATACAGGAGCTGTAAAATGAAGAGACTACGCGACATTGCAGACGGAGATGCTATTTTCTTTTTTTGCTTTTCTCCCCTCTGCTGGGTTTAGTACCAAGGAAAAACAAGTCACATGTCAGAGTCTACTGCCCTCACGTGATGGAAAGTGAGTGAGAGCAGCGAGCCTGTGAGCATTCTTCATGCCAGGCAAGATCCGTCCATCTGGGAGCCGAGCAGAGGCCACTGTCACTGAGATAAGTGTCTGGTTTGGTGATTGCTCTGCTCACGGCTCAGCTCCTGGTAGGGACACCCCATTAGCAAGCTCTGGGTTTGTAAGAAAAGGTTCCTAACTAGTGGTTATGAAGGAGACAATGTCCCCATTTTCAGGGGCTGGTAATTTCTCTGGCCAGGAGGGGTGTGTCCTCTGCAGCAGAAGGTTGGATCCAGAGGGATGACTCCAGCTCATGAGTTTCTTGACTCCCTCCCGTGTTTTTTTTACACTCTCTCTCTCTCTCTCTCTCCTCTAATGTGTTGGCCAACACACACTGTCTGTCTGCCTCTCACTCTGTCTCTGTCCTTGCTTCTACTTGTGCTGTCTCCCTTCATAGGACACAGATAGGAGTGCTAGGTGTGCATCCCCACAGGCTAGATCTCAGGAGCTATGAACAAATAGGAGGGGATGAAAATCATGCAGGGTATTGGGCGCTAGAGTGGAGCGGTGTCTGTGGATGTTGACTCAATCTCTGTTCATCGAGTCGACCAGATGTAGATGGGATGGGAGAGGGAGGCAGGGATGAGGGCAAGATTAAATGCACCAGCAGTGTTGTGTGTAGTGATTGTATTTGCTTGACTTCATTAGTTTGCAGAGGAATCATCCAGGAGCCCTTGCCGACGAGAATATGCAGAAGTGGGCGTGAGCAGCCTGGAAATCCTTCTAAGGAGACCTCAACAGTCCTCAGGTTTTTGCCTTCTGCCTAACTGGCTGTGAGTAAGTGGTGATTGCTTGGAATTCCTCATCTGTACTCACTGTAATTTTCTTCATAGGCCGTTTCCTTCCTTGTTTGGTATGGGACACTGTGGGATTAAGGCTGGGGAAGAGACCAGAGTCATACTTGCCAACTTTCACTGGGTAGATAAGAACCCTGAATTCACAGTATTCCAAAAATCACGCGAATCCTATTTCAAATAAGGCCAAAACAAGCCAATTCCTAAGAACCCCAGCACTCAATGACTAGATCTCTCCTGGCATGCAGTCTGGGACTGTGGTGGGTCCGCTGTGCACCCCGACTCTCTCTCCCCCGCTTTGCCCCTGCTTGCCGGAAGCAGCAAGCTACAACGAGCAATAAGCTACAGGTCAAAAACAAGCCCAATTTCTATGTTTTATTTTCCCCCTTGAGATTTGGTGTGTGTGACCAGAGTCTGCTGTGCAAAGTGACTATTTCGGGTGTCGTTGCAAGGGGTGCTTTCTACTTGCAGTCCTACCGGTGTAATGGGAATAGGGTTGAGGGCGGAGCCCCACTGTTTGCGGGTGGGGAAAATAAGCGCCTACCCAAAGTTGCTGACTGAAAGGGTAACTGATTTGTTTTTCTCCCTTGTGCTGGGTTTAGTAGCAAGAGAAAAGAAGTCACAGGCCAGAGTCTACTGCCCTCGTGCAATGGAAAGAGAGCAAGAGCGATGAGTCTGCAAGTGGTGTTGATGCGACGCAGAAGGCGTCCATCTGGGAGCGGAACCGCCACCACTCTCAATGAGATAAGTGTCTTCTTTGGTGATCGCTCTGCTCAAAGCCCATCTTGCTCCTGGTAGGGACACCCCGTTAGCTGGGGCTGGGTTTGTAAGAAAAGGTTCCTGACTAGTTGTGGTTACAAGGGAGACGATGTCCCCATTTTCAGGGGCTGCTCATGTCTCTGGCCAGGACCAGTGTGTCCTCCGCAGCATATTAGATCCAGGGGGATGACTCCAGCTGGTGAGTTTCTTGACTCCCTCCAACGTTTTTCTCTCATGTGTTGGCCAACACACACTCTGTCTGTCTGTCTTTCACTCTCTCTCTGTCCTTGCCTCCTCTTGTGCTGTCTTCCATCATAGGACACGGGCAGGTGTGTTAGGTGTGCATCCCCACAGGCTAGGTCTTGTGAGCTATGAACAAGTAGGGGACCGAAATGATGCAGGGCAGTGGACGCTAGAGTGAAGCGGTGACTGTGGGTGTTGACAGCTCTAGTAGGGCTGATGTGGGAGTCAGGGATGAGGGCAAGATTTCACGCACCAATTGAATTTTTTGTAGTGAGGGCTCTTGGTTGGCTTATTTGCTGCACTTGTAGAGGAATTATCCAGGAGCAGCAGCCGGAGGGGAAATTGGCAGATGTGGGCCTGAGGAGCCTGGACATTCTTCTAAGGAGACATAAACAGTCCTCGGCTTTCTGCCTCGTGCATAACTGGCTGTGGGTAAGTGGTCAGTGCTTGGAATTCCTCATCTGTACTTGCTGTGATTTTCTTCACACTTTGTTTGCTTGCTTGTTGGGTGTGGGGCTCTTTGGGACTAAGGCTGGGGAAGGGACCAGAGTCAGAATTGCTAACTTTCATGGGGAAATAAGCACCCCGACTTTGACAATAAGCCAAAAATCAAGATAACCCCATTTGAAAACAAGGCCAAAACAAGCCAATCCCTAAGAACCCCAACACTCAATGACTAGATCTCCCCTGGCGTGCAGTCTGGGACTGTGGTGGGCCCGCCCTGTACCTCAACTAGCCATCCCCTTTGCTCCTCCTTGTCCGTGCTTGCTGGAAGCAAAAAGCTACAAGAAGCAATAAGTTACAAGCCAAAAAGAAGCACAATTTCTACGTGTTTTCCCCACAGGTTTGGTGTGTCTGACCAGAGTCATCTGTGCAGAGTGACTATTTCAGGTGTCGTCGCAAGGGGTGCTTTCTACTTGTAGTCATAAAGGCGTGATGGGAGGAGGGTTCAGGGCAGAGCCCCACCACGTGGGAGAGGCAAAAAGAAGCGGCTCCCCAACATTGCCAATTGAGATGGTGACTGACTTGTTTTTCCGCTGGATTTAGTACCAAGGGAAAAGAAGTGACAAGTCAGAGTCTGCTGCCCTCATGCGATGGAAAGCGAGCGAGAGTGATGGGACTGCGAGAATTATTGATGCCTTGAAAAAGCCGTCCAACGGGGAATGGAACAGTCATCACTGTCAATGAGATAAGTGTCTGTTTTGGTGATTGCTCTGCTCACAGCCCACCTTGCTCCTGAAAGGGATGCCCCGTTTGCTGAGGCTGTTTGTAAGAAAAGGTTCCTGACTAGCTGTGGTTTTGAGAGAGAAGATCCCCATTTTTAGGGGCTGCTCAGTTTTCTGGCCAGGAGCAGTGTGTCCTATGCAGCAGAAGGTTGCATCTAGGAGAATGAGTCCAGGTGATGAATTGCTTGCCTTTCTCTCGTGTTTCTCTCTCTCTCTTCTCTAGTGTGTTGGCCAACACTCTTTCTCAATCTGTCCTTGCCTTTCCTTGTGCTGTCTCCCTTCTTAGGATAACGACAGGCGAGCTAGATGTGCACCCCCACAGGTTGTGTCTTGGGAGCCATAAAGAAGTAGGAGGGGACAAAAATCATGCAGGGCAGTCGGTGCGAGACTGGAGCGGTGACTGTTGGTGTTGTGGGGCTAAGACAGATTGAAAGCGACGCAGGGAAGAGGGCCTTAATTGGGCTCTATGTAGTGCAGGAGTTCTCAAACTGGGGTTTAGGTCCCGTCAGGGGGCTGCAAGGTTGTTATTTGGGGGGTTGTGAAATGTCATCCTCCATCCTAAACATCACTTTGCTTCCAGCATTTATAATGGTGTTGAATATACAAAAAGTGTTTTTAATTTATAAGGGAAGGGTCACACTCAGAAGCTTTCTATGTAAAAGGGATCATCAGTACAAAAGGTTGAGAACCACTGGTGTAGTGATAGTTCTTGCTTGCCTTTATTAGTTTGCAGAGGAATTGTCCAGGAGTCTCAGCTGGAGAAGAAGCTGGCAGAAGTGGACCTGAACTGCTTGGACATCCTTCTAAGGAGACGTGAACAGTCCTCAGCTTTCTGCATTCTGGATAACTGGCTATGAGTAAGAAGTCAGTGTTTTCAATTCCTTATCTGTACTCACTCTTGTTTCCTTCATAGGCCGTGTGCTTCCTCGTTGGGTACGAGGCTCTTTGGGATTAAGGCTGGGGAAGGGACAAGAGTCTCCTGAGCAAAGTGACTATTTTGGGTGCAGTTAAAATGGGTCCCTTCTAGTTGCAGCTGTAAAGTAGTAATGGGAGATGGGTTGAGGGCAGAGCTGTGGGATACGGGAGATGTGAAATGAAGAGACTATGTGACATTGCAGACGGAGATGGTAATTTTATTTTTTTTCCTCCTTTTACTTTTTCCTTGGTACTAAACCCAGCAGTCACACATCAGAGTCTACTGCCCTCATGCGATGGAAAGTGAGTGAGAGCAGCGAGCCTGTGAGAATTGTTCATGCCAGGCAACAGCCGTCAATGTGGGGGTCGAGCAGACGCCACTGTCAGTGAGATAAATGTCTGTTTTGCTGAGGGTTCTGCTCACGGCCCATACCAGTTTCTTGCCTTTCTCTGTCTCTCTCTCTCTCTCTCTCTCTCTCTCTCTCTCTCTCTCTCTCTCTCTCTCTCTTACTCTCTTCTCTAATGTGTTGGCCAACACTCTCTGTCTCTGTCCTTGCCTCTCCTTGTGCTGTCTGCCTTCATAGGACACGGGCAGGAGTGCTAGGTGTGCATCCCCACAGGCTAGGTCTCAGGAGCTATGAAGAAGTAGGAGGGGATGAAAATCATGCAGGGTAGTGGGCGCTAGAGTTGAGCGGTGACCGTCAGTGTTGACTCAGTCTCTGTTCATCGAGTCGGGCTGATGTAGATGAGATGGGAGAGGGAGGCAGGGATGAGGGCATTCATAGAGCTCTGTGTAGTGACAGTTCTTGCTTGGCTTTATTAGTTTGCAGAGGAATCGTCCAGGAGCCCCAGCCGGATAAGAATGTCAGAAGTGGACCTGAGCAGCCTGGACATCCTTCTAAGGAAACAAGAATAGTCCTCAGGTTTCTGCATAACTGGCTGTGAGTAAGGCCTCAGTGCTTTGAACTCACAGAGTCATTTGTACTCAAGGTAGTATTCTTCATAGACGGTGTGGTTTCTTGTTGGGTACAGGGCTCTGTGGGATTAAGGGTGGGAAGGGGCCAGAGTCTGCTGTGCAGAGTGACTCTGTTGGGTGTTGTTGTAAGAGGTGCTTTGTACTTTTAGTCCTAAAGGTGTAATGGGTAGAGGGCGGAACCCCGCTGTGCGTGAGAGGGGAAAAGAAGAGCCTACGAGACATTTCTGACTGAGACAGTAGCTTACTTGTTTTATCCCTGGTTTTAGTACCAAGCAAAAAGAAGTCACATGTCAAAGTCTACTGCCCTTATGTGACGAGTGACGAGACTGCGAGCGTTGTTGGTGCCAGGCAGGAGCCGTCCATCTGGGAGCAGAACAGCTGCTACTATCACTGAGATAAGTATCTGTTTTGCTGAGGGTTGTGCTCACGGCCCACCTGGCTACAGGTAGAGACACCCCGTTAGGTGGGGCTGGGTTTGTAAGAAAAGGTTCCTGACTAGCTGTGGTTTTGAGGGAGACACGGTCCCCATTTTCAGGGGCTGATGATTTCTCTGGCCAGGATCTGTGTGTCCTCGGCAGGAGAAGGTTAGATCCAGGAGGATGACTCCAGGTGACAAGTTGCTTGCCTTCCTCCCGTGTTTCTCATTTTCTCGCTCTCTGTCTCTCTAGTGTGTTGGCCAACGCTCTCTCTTAATCTGTCCTTTCCTTTCCTTGTGCCATTTCCCTTCTTAGGACACAGGCAGGTCTGCGAGGTGTGCATCTCCACAGGTTAGGTCTTGAAAGCCCTGGAGTAGTAGGAGGGGACGAAAACCATGCGGGGTAGTGGGTGCGAGAGTGCAGCAGTGACTGTCAGTGTTGAATCGGTCTCTGTTCAAGTGGGGCTGATGTAGATGGGGTGGAAGAGGGAGGCAGGATTGAGAGCAACGTTTCAAGTACCATTAGAGCTGTGTGTAGAGATGGCGCATGCTTGGCTTTTGCAGCTGCACTTCCAGAGGAATTGTCCAGGAGCTCGAGCCGGAGGAGAAACTGGTAGAGGTGGATCTGAGCAGCTTGGACATCGTTCTAACCAGACAGGAACAGTCCTCAGCTTTCTGCCTTCTGAACAACTGGCTGTGAGTAAGAGGTCAGTGCTTTCAATTCCTTATCTGTACTCGCTGTAGTTTACTTCACAGGCCTTGTGCTTCCTCGCTGGGTACAGGACACTGTGGTATTAAGGCTGGGGAAGGGACAAGAGTCTCCTGAGCAAAGTGACTGTTTTGGGTGCAGTTACAATGGATCCCTTCTAGTTGCAGATGTAAAGTAGTAATAGGAGATGGTTTGATGGCGGAGCCGTGGGATATGTGAGATGAAGAGACTACGTGACATTGCAGATGGAGATGCTAATTTGTTTGTTTTTCTCTCCTCTGCTGGGTTTAGTACCAAGGAAAAATAAGTCACATGTCAGAGTCTACTGCCCTCATGCAATGGAAAGTGAGTGAGAGCAGCGAGCCTGTGAGCATTGTTCATGCCAGGCAAGAGCCGTTCATTTGGGAGCCAAGCAGATGCCACTGTCAGTGAGATAACTGTCTGTTTTGCTGAGGGTTCTGTTAACAGCCCATCTGACTCCAGGTACAGACACCCTGTTAGCTGGGGCTGGTTTGTCAGAAGAGTTTCCTGACTAGCTGGGGATACAAGGGAGACAAGGTCCCCATTTTCAGTGGCTTGTCATTTCTCTGTTCTCAAGCAGTGTGTCCTCCGCAGGAGAAGGTTGGATCCAGGAGGATGACTCCAGATGGTGAGTTACTTGCCTTTCTCCTGTGTTTCTGTCTGTCTCTCTCTCTCTTTCTCTAGTGTGTTGGCCAACACTCTCTTTCTCTCTCTGTCTCTGTCCTTGCCTCTTCTTGTGCCATCTCCCTTCACAGAAGAGGGGCAGGAGTGCTAGGTGTGCATCCCCACAGGCTTGGTCTTGGGAGCTATGAACAAGTAAGAGGGGATGAAAATCATGCAGGATAGTGGGCGCTAGAGTGGAGCAGTGCCTGTGGGTGTTGACTCAGTCTCTGTTCATTGAGTCCGGGGGATGGAGATGGAATGGGAGAGGGAGGCAGGGATGAGGACATTCATAGAGCTCTGTTTAGTGATGGTCCTTGCTTGGCTTTATTAGTTTGGAGAGGAATCGTCCAGGAGCCCTCGCCGGAGGAGAATATGCAGAAGTGGATCTGAGAAGCCTGGACATCCTTCTAAGGAGACATGAATAGTCCTCGGGTTTCTGCATAACTGGCTGTTCCTCATCTCTACTTGCTGTAGTTTTCTTCATAGGCCGTGTGCTTCCTCCTTGGTTACGGGGCTCTGTGGCTGGGGAGGGGCCAGAATCTGCTCTGCGGAGTGACTATGTTGGGTGCCATTAAGAGGGCCAATGTAGACAGGAGAAAAGGGGTCTGAACCCTGATTACAGGGCGGTCACCCTTTCTTTAGTAAAATACGCCTCCTTTAAACTCGGTGTGTGCAGGGGGTGGGGGGAAGTCCCCAATGTGAAAAGACCTGGAAATGAACAGGTAAGGGAGGGATCCTGCTGAGTGTCTCCTTTCCAATCAATCCTCCATCTCTCAGCGACACCCTTCCGGACTTACCTTCCTACCTCACCAAGAAAATAACTTTGTGCTCCCTAACCTTTACCAGAAAAGACCCCTCTTCCTTGTGACGCAGTCCCGTTAGTAGGGTTAGGTGCACCTACGTGCTGGCTCTGAATACCACATCATGTGCTTACAACACCTGAACATCAACACATTTCAGAAAGGATAGCCACATCAATCCCTTCGGACGTAGCCCTAGGAATCTCCTCTGTCTATCTCCAAAGAAACACAAGGCCTGGAATTTGGACACAGCTGAGGGAGCTGTCCGAATGTCTACGGTTGAACACTCATCAGTGCGCAGTGTCTTTCTTGTGCACAAGAAAACACAGGGTCAATGTTGTGGTTGGTTGAGCGGTGTAAATTGGGCAGGGCAAAAGGACTTGAGGAAGGATGAGGTGGAAGTGAGGGTCTGAAAGGAGCCCCCCACCTCACCTGTTCATTTCCAGACTGTGTGACATTTGCATGGTTGGGCCATTTCTTGGCTTTTTTGAGAAAAGGGGCGAATTTTCCATGGCCTCCACCATCCCCTTACAGCTGCCCCTTGGCCACACCATGTTGCATCTGACCTGGATAGGTCGCAAGTAAGATTTCACTTCAAATCTCAAAGTCCAGTAGAAATAATTGTGGGGGAATTTCCTGTCACTAAGAGAAACGGAAGCTCAAGCCTTCTCAAGGGGTGGGGTGTCGCTCAGCCACAGGCACAAAAAGGCTCCCCTAGTTTAAGCGTGTGAGGGATAAGACCTTACACCCTGGTTACAGGGCAGTCATTTTGCCGGGCCTGTCAAAGTGACCTGTGGTTTAATTTGCTTGGCAAAGGAGACCCAAACCTTCCTTACAGGGTGGTCCTTAAGCCAGGGGCGTTCGAATTGGGCAGAGAGAAAAGCGCCGTAAAGGAGAGACCTCTGTTCCCTCAGGAGAGCGTGGTCTCATTGCCCAGCAAGTGCCAGCGGCCCAAGAGGAGCTAGAAAGGGGAGACCTGCACCCTTCTCACAGGGATTGGTCAGTGGCAAAGAGCATTTTAAAGACTAGGTCCTAAGGAGCTCAAAGCCACAGAGACCTTGTGGTGATCTGCGTGTAATGTAATATCTCATTGTAAGGTGACGAGGCCAGCAAGAGTTAATTAACTCACAAACTGACCTTGACCCATGGCCGAACTTTAAAGACTGGTTAGGAAGATATGTAAAGGAATAGAGGTTTGAAATGCAGCCTGCATTGTTAGAGATAGAAGGGTAAATGTTAGCTCAGGTCTTGTCTATTGCTATAGCTGTGATTCAAAGATCAAAAAAGCACTATTAACATTTAGGAAGACACTGGAGTGAAATAGCGTTATTGTCTATATCAGGCGTCGGCAACCTTTTGCAAGTGGTGTGCCGAGTCTTCATTTATTCACTCTAAAATGTATTACTGGCACGCGAAACCTTAATGTTTTTCAGAAGGTCTCTTTAGTTCTATAATATATAGACATAGAAACTAGTGTTGTATTGTAAAATAAACAAGGTTTTCAAAATGTTTAAGTAGCTTCATTTAAAATTAAATTAAAATGTTGATCTTACACCGCTGGTCTGCTCAACCCGCTGCTGGTCTGGGGTTCTGTTCCACTAGGCCGCAAGCAGGCTGTGCGGGGCCCTGCCCACATACAGCGGGTAGCTACCTTCTCCCTGGTTCTGGCCCATTCTCTTCCTCTCTCTGCACTGAGCTGAGGGTGGGAGTGGACCGAGCACAGGGCTGGGGGTGAAGGGTCTGGCCCAGGAGCTAGAATGAGGGAGGGGGCTCAGGGTTGGGGCAGGCGGTCTGGGTGTGGGGGCACTTACCTAGGCGGCTTCCATTTGGTGTGAGGGGTGCAGGAGCTCCCGTTGGGGGCCGCGGGGGGGGGGGGGGATGTGCAGGGGTGCAAGAATCAGGGCAGAGGACTGGGGCCATGTGAGGGGGGTGCCAGAGTCAGGGCTGGGGTTGGGGGGGTGAAGCAGTCAGAGGGCTGGGTGTGTATGAGGGCGGTACAGGGCTCAGGGCAGGGGCCTGGGTATGTGTGTGTGTGTGTGTGTGGGGGAGTCAGGGCTCAGGGCAGAGGGCTGGGTGACTGCCCCCCCCGCACCGCCACCGCCCCTCCGGTCTTTGTCCCCGGCCCCCCCTCCGTTCGTTGTCCCCGGCCCCCCCCCGCCTGGGAACCCTGCCCCTAACTGCCCCCCAGAACCCTATCCCCTATCTAAGCCTCGCTGTTCTTGTCCCCTGACTGCCCCCCTAGGAGCCTACCCCCTATCTGTCCCCTGACTTCCCCAACCCTTATCCACACTCTGAGACAGACCCCCGGACTCCCACGCCCCATCCAACCACACCCCACCCCCGACAGGACCCCCAGCACTCCCGACCAGTACCACCCTCCCCCTGCTCCCTGCCTGCCGCAACCCCCTCCACCCCCCTGCCTCCTGCCATAGCCAACCCCCCCAGCTCCTTGGCCCCTGACCACCTCCTCCAGAGACACCCCCTAACTGTCCCCTGACCTGACCCTATCCAGCCCCACCCCTGACAGACCCCAGAATTCCCATGCACCATCCACCCCCCTATTCCCTTTCTGCTGCCTGGAGAGACCCCGGCCCCTAGACACTCCCCGGGATCCCACCCCCATCTAACCAACCCTGCTCCCTGTCCCATGACTGCCCCCCCTTACCCAACCTTCCCAGCCCCAGATCCCCTTACCATGAGCCTCCAAGCAGAGCCAGCCTATGCTGCCCCGCGGGAGCGCACAGCCCCGGCCCCAGAGCTCTGCATGCGGGGGCAGGGATCCGGGGGGCGGGGGGAGAAGGTGGGGGAGGGGCCGGCGCCTTGCTGCGCTCGGCCCAGTGCTCCAGCCCAAGAGCGCGGCCCCTGTGGCTTGCCGTGTTGGCAGGATTTTTAATGGCACCCTGGAGTCCCGGCAGGCAGCCGTGTGCCATTGAAAATCGGCTCCCGTGACGTCTTTGGCACGGGAGGTTGCTGACCCCTGACCTAGTGTCTCTGTGGCTCCATGAGGGAAATAACTAGTGACTAGTGACACCGTGTGGCTATGTGGGGTAATGCACAGAGCATTTCGCTCATGGAGCAACAGTGACACCGTGTGGCCATGCAGGGTAATGCACAGAGCATTTCTCACGGAGCAGCAGTGACACCGTGTGGCCACGCAGGGTAATGCACAGAGCAGTTCCTGCATAGAGATTCAATGACAACGTGTGACCACGCAGGGTAATGCACAGAGCACTTCTCAGGGAGCGGCAGTGACACCGTGTGGCCATGCAGGGTGCACAGTGCAGTTCCTGCATGGAGCCACAGTGACACTGTGTGGCCATGAAAGGTAATGCACAGAGCATTTTCTCACAGTAACAGGGACACCATGTGGCAGCGTAATGCACAGATGATTTCTCACGGCGCAACAGACACGCCGTGTAGCCACGCAGGGTAATGCACAGAGGAGTTCCTGCATGGAGATTCAATGACACCGTGTGACCACGCAGGGTAATGCACAGAGCAGTTCCTGCATGGAGCTACAGTGACACCATGTGGCCACGCAGGGTAATGCACAGAGCAGTTCGTGCATCGAGCAGCAGTGACACCGTGTGGCCACAAAGGGTAATGCACAGAGCATTTCTCTCAGAGGAACAGTGACACCATGTGGAAACTTAGGGTAATGCACAGAGCAGTTCGTGCATGGAGCAACAGGGACACCGTGTGGCCACGCAGGGTAATGCACAGAGCAGTTCCTGCAAGGAGCAGCAGTGACACCGTGTGGCCACGCAGGGTAATACACACAGCAGTTCCTGCATGGAGCCACAGTGACACCGTGTGGCCATGAAAGGTAATGCACAGAGAATTTCTCACAGAGCAACAGGGACACCATATGGCCACGCAGGGTAATGCACAGACGATTTCTCACGGAGCAACAGACACGCCGTGTGGCCACGCAGGGTAATGCACAGAGCAGTTCCTGCGTGGAGCTACAGTGACACCGTGTGGCCACGCAGGGTAATGCACAGAGCAGTTCCTGCATGGAGCAACAGTGACACCGTGTGGCCACGCAGGGTAATGCACAGAGCAGTTCCTGCGTGGAGCTACAGTGACACCGTGTGGCCACGCAGGGTAATGCACAAAGCATTTCACTCATGGAGCTACAGTGACACCGTGTGGCCATGCAGGGTGATGCACAGTTGCTCCATGAAGGAAATGCTTTGTCCAGTAGTCAGAGTGCCCACCCCAGGGGCGGCTCTAACAATTTAGCTGCCCCAAGCATGGTGGCATGCCGTGGGGGGCACACTGGCGATCACCGGTCCCGCGTCTCCGGTGGAGCATCTGCAGGCACGCCTGCGGGAGGTCCACCGGAGTCGCCTGCTGTCCTCCCAGCGACAGGCAGAGCACCCCCCGCGGCATGCCACCCCAAGCATGCGCTTGGCGCGCTGGGGTCTGGAGCCAGCCCTGGCCCACCCGGTGTGTGTCTTGCTCCATGAGATAAATGCTCTCTGCATTCTCCCAAGAGGCCACCCACTGACACTGCTGCTCCATGAGGGAAATACTTTGTGCATTCACCCCGAGTGGCTCCTCGTTGTCACTGTCCCTTGATGAGGGGAAATGGTTTGTGGATTATCTGGATTGGCCACCCGGTTTCACTCTTGCTCTGGGACGAAAATACTTAGTGACACCAGGTGGCCACTCAAGGTAATGCACCCAGCATCTCCTTCAGTGCATTCCAGCCTGCCCCCCCACTGGGACCCATTCAACCTCCTCCAGCCTGCTCTGGCATCCCCACACTTGCCAGCACTCCGCTTACCCCACCCCAATCTGCCCCCTGCACGTGGCCCTCCAATCAACCCCATCTGTTCCCCATCTCAGGGCACCCCAACATCCTCCATGACACCCAATCCCTACACCTCAACGCCAATTGGCTCCAACCTATTTCTCCTTTGCTGGGCCCCACTTCCCCAGCACCGCATTTCCCCATGCCACCCACAGCCAGCCAGGCTTCCCTCTCCAATTCCTGTTACCCTTCCCAGCTACACTGGGGCCTTTCAACCCCCTCCACCCTGCCCTTGCTCTCCAAGGCTTATGAATCCCACATTCCCTCAGTACAGCTTGGGAATCCTAAACCTCTCTACCTCACAGTGCAGCCCCCACCCCCAGATATCATACAACTAAGCCACTGATGCACGGACCCCAAATTGCCTACTAAACGTGTCCATTGATCAGCCCCATGGACTCTCTCTCTCTCCTTTCCTCTCCTTGTGCTGTCTCCCTTCCTAGGACACGGGCAGGCGTGCTAGGTGTGCAGCCCCAAAAGCTGTGTATTGGGAGCTGTGGAGAAGTAGGAGGGGACAAAAATCCTGCAGGGTAGTGGATAGTGGAGTAGAGCGGTGTTTGTTGGCGTTGACTCAGTCTCTGTTCATCGAGTGGGGCAGATGTAGATGGGACTGCAGAGGGAGGCAGGGATGAGGGTAAGATTAAACACAGCAATAGAGCTCTGTGTAGTGATAGTTCTTGCTTGGCTTTATTAGTTTGCAGAGGAATCATCCAGGAGCCCTCACCAGTCGAGAAAATATGGCAGAAGTGGACCTGAGAAGCCTGGACAGCCTTCTAAGGAGACATGAATAGTTCCCAGCTTTCTGCCTCCTGCTTAAATGGCAGCGAGTAAGCGGTCAGTGCTTTCAATTCCTCATCTGTACTTGCTGTAGTTTTCTTCACAGACCATGTGGTTCCTTGTTGGGTACGGGGCTCTGTGGGATTAAGGCTGGGGAGGGGCCAGAGTCTGCTGTGCACAATGACTCTGTCGGGTGTAGTTGCAAGGTGTGCTTTCTACTTGTAGTCCTAAAGGTGTAATGGGAAGAGGGTTGAGGGTGGAGCCCTGCTGTGCAGGAGAGGCGAAAAGAAGAGCCTACGAGACATTGCCGACTGAGCTGGTAACTTACTTGTTTTATCCCCTGGTTTTAGTGCGAAGGAAAAAGACTTCCTGTGTGAGAGTCTACAGCCCTCGTGATGGAAAACGAGTGAGAGTGACAAGACGGCGAGCGTTGTTGGTGCCAGGCAGCAGCCGTCCATCTGGGAGCAGAACAGCCGCTACTATCACTGAGATAAATATCTCTTTTGCTGAGGGTTCTGCTCCATCAGGTAGGGACATCCCGTTAGCTGGGGCTGGGTTTGTAAGAAAAGGTTCCTGAGTAGCTGTCGTTATGACAGCCAATGAAAATGAGGTAGGGTCAGAGGTTAAAATAGGGAAAGAACAAGTTAAAAATGACTTAGGTTAGATGTCTTCAAGTCAGCAGGGTCTGATGAAATGCACCCTAGAATGCTGAAGGAGCTGACTGAGGCGATCTCTGAGCCATTAGTGATTATCTTCAAAAAGTCAAGCAATATAGGAGATATTCCAGAGGACTGGAAAAGGGCAAATATAGTGCCCATCTATAGAAAGGGGAGTAAGGACAACCTGGCAAATTACAGACCAATCAGCTTATTTAAATTCCCCTGAAAAATAATGGAACAAATAATCAGTTAGCAACAGATATTAAAGTGATAAATAACAGTCAGCATGGATTTGTCAAGAACAAATCATTTCCAACCATCCTAATGTTTTTTTCCCTGTCAGGATAACAAGCTTGTGGATAGAGGGGAAGTGTATATCTTGACTTCGGTAAGGCTTTTGATACTGTCTTGCATGACCTTATCAGAGAAATACAATTGAGACGGAACTACCATTAGGTGGGTGCATAACTGGTTGGAAAACTGTTCCTAGAGAAAACAGGAGT
Organism: Mauremys reevesii; assembly: GCF_016161935.1. Classification (NCBI taxonomy): domain Eukaryota; kingdom Metazoa; phylum Chordata; order Testudines; family Geoemydidae; genus Mauremys; species Mauremys reevesii. Next base: position 51,249 of record NC_052646.1, on the reverse strand, counting down.
ACTTGTGGCACCTTAAAGACTAACAAATTTATTTAAGCATGAGCTTTCGTGAGCTAAAGCTCATGCTTAAATAAATTTGTTAGTCTTTAAGGTGCCACAAGTACTCCTGTTTTTTTTGCGGATACAGACTAACATGGCTGCTACTCTGAAACCTGTTCCTAGAGAGTAGTTTTGAGTGGTTCACAGGCAAGCTGCAAGGGCATATCGTGTCGGGTCCCACCGGGATCAGTTGTGGGTCTGGTTCTGTTCAATATCTTCATCAATGATTTAGATAATGGCATAGAGAGTACACTTAAAAAGTTTGTGGACGATACCAAGTTGGGAGGGATTGCAAGTGTTTTGGTAGTAATTCTTCCACTCTATTCTGTGCTGATTAGGCCTCAGCTGGAGTATTATGTCCAATTCTGGGTGCCACATTTCAGGAAAGGTTTGGAGAAAGTTCAGAGAAGAGCAACAAAAATGATGAAAAGTCTAGCAAACATGACCTATGAGGGAAGATTTAAAAACTTGGGTTTGTTTAGTCTGGAGAAGAGAAGACTGAGAGGGGACATGATGACAGTTTTCAAGTACATAAAAGGTTGTTAGAATGAGGAGAGAGAAAAATCATTCATATTAACCTCTGAGGCTAGGACAAGAGGCAATGGGCTTAAATTGCAGCAATAGTGGTTTGACTTGGACATCAGGAAAAAACTTTCTGTCATGGCAGTTAAGCACTGGAATAAATTGTCTGGGGAGGTTGTGAAATATCAATCAGTGGAGATTTTTAAGAGCAGTGTTGTGAAGTGTCAAGGACTACCTGCCTGGACCCATGCATCGCACTGCAAAAAGACCCCTCCACCTCAGGAGGACATGCCTACTGATGATCAACGTACTCCTTCTTCTAGCCCTGCTGTGCCTGCTGGACAGCGGAAGAAGAGGACAAGGTGACGTACTGGTGACCTCTCCCTTGTCCTCTGACAGACCTACTGTGCCTTTGGATTTTTCTAAGGGAATTCCAACATTAAAGGGTGACGTACTAGTGACCTCTCCCCTTTATCATGCTAGACCACAATTGTTTTTGGGGAAGAAAAGAAGCTACTTTCGTTCTGCAGACACCTCCAGAGTCCAGGGATTCCTGACTAAGAGAGACATTAGGAACTGGCCCTGGTGGAAGAAATGAAGCATCGTTCATTAGCAAGGAGGGAACTGTGGGGAGCGTGCTTGGGAATGTGGGGGTTGAATGGTGGCTTGGATTTCTTCCAGGGGCAGGGCTCTGTGCTTATGGACAAGTACCCTGGGGATGTACTGCCCTCCCTAATTGGCTTTCAGATGATGACTACCGAAAGCGCCTTGCTACCACGAAGGTTACCCCCAGTAGCCCCTCAACCCTGGCCATCACTTCTGTAATTTATCCAGATATAAACAAAATTGTATATTCTGATGAAATTCATTGGCCGAGGCCTTCCCATCTTAGTGATTTATGAGAATATTTGCTGGGAGGGTAGAGGTCAAGGAACTACCCTTACAGGACACCCACTTTTTCAGGCTCATGATAGCTGTGTGTACGTTAATGCCACCACATTACAAGATATACATATTAATCTTACCACTGCTGCAGGCAATCATATCATTTACTGGCCTGCAGATAGAATGTTGCAAGTAGCTCTTAGATTTCAGGTATATTTTAATTGGACTAGAGTAGTGCCTGATCGGTTTCAGAATTTGCTTTCATTGTTACCAGAGGTTCACAGAATCTCTGACTTGCAAGGGCAAATTCACATGCTTCAGAATATATATCATGCTGAAAAGAATGCCTTTCATAGAGTGTCTACTTTATGTACTAAGTATGATGTATTGTGCTTTGTAACCAAAACTGTACAAGAACTCCATTATATTATTCCTATGGGAATGTTATTGTTTGTAGTGTTGTTAGTTAGTTTAGGATTATGTTATTGTTGTTGTAAAAGACGTAATGATAGTAATACCTTTCATGTTCATGCTAATCATGCATTGTCATTACATCCAATGAAAACCCCTAAGGTTGACATCTCTGCTGTAGAATCTGAAATCCATGGTTTAATGCAAATAGAGATTTGAAAATATCTGTTGTACTAGAAGTACAAAAGGGGGGAATGTGGAAGCAGGGAAATAATTAACAAGGATTTGAAGGGATTTTAATGCATGTCAGTTAGTTAGCAAGAGTTAGGCTAGCTGTGACCCTAATGACGTGAGACTTGTAGAAGCAAAGATAGTGTGAGACAGACGAACGAACTGTGTAAAAAGTTATTACGACCTTGCATTGATAACCAAATATGCAGGCTTGCTTTTTCTAGTAGTGAGACAAATAAGATAGCAGAAAGGCTTATGTATAAACAAATGCAATTGTTTCTCTTTACTGTCTGTATTATTGCTAGTTATTGTCTGTAACAAAGGTATAAATGCTTGCTGTAATTATTTACCAGTTGAGAGACCTGTCCAGGACTGGGGCGACCCTGTGTCCTATGGCACTCTCTCCCTCCATTGTAATTACTGGAGAAATAATAAAGTATTTGATTTTGCTGCACCCAAAGAAAAAGCGAGAACTGAGTTTTTCTCCAACACTCCTAAAACAGTAATTTAGGACCTGAGATGAAAGTGTCACAGACCTGAATGGGGAATTTGAATGGATCTCAAATACAGTGAGATCATTTGGAGTCTACATTGCCGTGTCCAACTGTTGGCCAAGCCTGTTGTAGGACTTTTCCTACTGAGATGAGATTGTTTGCAGATGGGGAAGCTGGCTGGTTGGTTTGTTTATTTGTTTTTTTTCCCATTATGACGATGCTAGCACTTTTGTAAATAATATGACTCAAAACTAATGAGTGAAGGAGGTTTGAATGGCTCAGAGGAGAATGCAATGGGAGAATCTCTTGTCCTGATTCTGAGTCATGTAGCGTATAGGACTAACCAGCCTGCGTGCGGGTGTGCAGGATTTGAGATTGTAATTTCTCCCTTGCACCTTTTTTGAGCTCAAATAAACTTGGTTTGCTTCTCCACCCTGGTGTGTTAATTAGTGCGACGCACACAGGGCAATGAACCCCGCTGTTGCCTCCCTTGGGCCCTCTGGGCCGGCAACAAAGTTAACTTTACTTTTCTGGGTAAATGGTCTTAATATAGATCTATTAACAGGTAACAAGATATAGAAGTAAATAAGTATCCATGCCTATGTCTCTAACCTTCTACCTAGACCAATAGATAATGAAGAATGGCATGGGGGGGGTTTCAACCCTCCTATGCCCACAGACTTAACAGGGACACCACAAGGAAACTTATGTGCGTATGCTGCATACGTGTCATCAATACGCACAAACCTATTAGCCTATGGAGTAAGTGTAGTCTAATGTTTGTGGGTGAGGAATAAACTGTGGGCATAGGAGGGAGGATTTATGGCACTTATGCCCTATAAAAGAGGTGACCCTCCTCGCTAGAGCACTTCACTTCACTGCACTCTGCTCTATCATTTTCAATTACTCTATCTTAGTCACAGTCACTCACTCTATTCTATCTATGATGGCTACTACTATTATTAGTAGGCTGTACTTGTTGTTCTTAAACTTTGTTTCAAGGGAACTAGGCTAAGCTTGGTTTCCCTAAGCTTTTCTTCTTAGTTTTGTTTATTAGGTTTTAATTTTAAGTTTGTCAATAAACCCTAAGTTAAAGTTAGCTCTTAGCATTAAACTGCAAGGCTGGGCCTGTGTCTCTTACCCCCAGGTTATCAAGAAAGGGTGTAAGTATGTTAACCAAAGCTTTGCTGCATATAATACTATATTATCATATGTATCTTTTGAATAGCAGTAATGCAATTGTACCTTTGTAACTCTGGGTATTTTACCATTGACTTACTATTTCATTGATTTTAATAAAAAGTCTTTAAGGATTTATCTGTGTCAGTGTGAGCTTCCTGTCATACCACCAAGGGTCCTTTGTAAATTCTGTGAAGCCTAATTCGAAAGAAGTGAGTCCCGAATAGTGTCCCCTATGGAAAGGAGAGGTGGGTGTCAAATTCTGTCCCCTTCAGAAATAAAGGGTGTGTTATCAATAGTACTTGTCGTAGTAACACAAGGTGTGTCACAAATACTGTCTCCATCGGGACCAAAAGGTATGTTCTGAATATTGTTGCCTCTGGAGAGGTGTGTCTCAAATAGTGTCCCCTCCAGACAATGAGTCACCCCTTCTAATAGTAGTTCTCCTGAGAACAAGAGGTGTGTCCTGAATACCGTCCTTTCTGGCAACAAGAGATGTGTTATGAGTACAGTGTCCTCCGCAGACATGGAGTGTGGCATGAATACTTTGGCAACAAGAGGTGTCCCCTGAATAATGTCTCCTTCAGAAACGACAGGTGTAACACAAATACTGTCTCCTCCATGTTTCCCCCCCCTCCCCGAAACATGTGTTTTATCAGTATTACTCCTCCTGGGAACAAGGGGTGTGTGCTGAATAGTGTCCTTTGTAGGAACATGAGATGTGTTATGACTCCCCTGCCCTCTGGATGTAAGGGCTGTGTCATGAATAGAAAGAAGAGGTGACCCCTGAATACTGTCCCCTGCAGAAACAAAGGGTGAATCGTGAATTGCAGTCCCCCCAGAAACAAAGGGTGAGTCGTGAATTGTAGTCCCACCAGAAATTAAGGGTGTATCCTGAATACTGTCTCCTCAGAAACAAGAGGTGTATCCTGAATAATGTCCCCTCCAAAAACAAAGGGTGAATCGTGAATTGCAGGCCCCCTAGAAACAAGAAGTGTATCCTGAATAATGTCCCCCCAGAGAACAAGGGTGTGTCGTGAATTGTAGTCCCACCAGAAACAAATGGTGTATCCTAAATAATGTCCCTCCACCCAGAAACAAAGGATGAGTCGTGAATTGGAGTCCCCCCAGAAACATAGGGTGTGTCCTGAATTCTAGTCCCAGCAGAAACAAAGGGTGTACCGTGAATACTGTCTCATCAGAAACAAGAGGTGTGACCTGAATTGTAGTCCCCCAGAAACAGAATGTGTCGTGAATTGGAGTCCCACCAGAAACAAGGAGTGTATCCTGAATACTGTCTCCCCAGAAACAAAGGGTGTGTCGTGAATTGCAGTCTCCTCAGAAACAAGAAGTGTAACCTGAATACTGCCCCCCAGAAACAAAGGGTGAGCCGTGAAATGCAGTCCCCCCAGAAACAAAGGGTGTGTCCTGAATTGTAATCCTACCAGAAACAAGGGGTGTATCCTGAATAATGTCCCCTCCAGAAACAAAGGATATGACCTGAATTGTAGTCCCCCAGAAACAAAATGTATCGTGAATTGGAGTCCCCCCAGAAACAAAGGGTGTGTCCTGAATTCTAGTCCCCCAGAACAGAATGTGTAGTGAATTGGAGTCCCACCAGAAACAAAGGGTGTATCCTAAATACTGTCTCCCCAGAAACATAGGGTGTGTCGTGAAATGCAGTCTCCCCAGAAACAAAGGGTGTGTCCTCCTCAGAAACAAGAAGTGTATCCTGAATAATGTCCCCTCCAGAAACAAAGGGTGTGTCGTGAAGTGCAGTCTCCCTAGAAACAAAGGGTGAGTCGTGAATTGCAGTCCCCCCAGAAACGAAGGGTGAGTCGTGAATTGTAGTCCCACCAGAAACTAAGGGTGTATCCTGAATACTGTCTCCTCAGAAACAAGAGGTGTATCCTTAATAATGTCCCCTCCAAAAACAAAGGGTGTGTCGTGAAATGCAGTCCCCCCAGAAACAAAGGGTGTGTCCTGAATTGTAGTCCTACCAGAAACAAGGGATGTATCCTGAATAATGTCCCCCCACCCAGAAACAAAGGATGAGTTGTGAATTGGAGTCCCCCCAGAAACAAAGGGTGTGCCGTGAATTGCAGTCCCCCCAGAAACAAGAGGTGTATCCTGAATACTGTCTCCCCAGAAACAAGAGGTGTATCCTGAATAATGTCCCCTCCAGAAACAAATGATGTGACCTGAATTGTAGTCCCCCAGAAACAGAATGTGTCCTAAATTGTAGTCCTACCAGAAACAAGAGGTGTTTCCTAAATACTGTCTCCCCAGAAACAAAGGGTGTAGCCTAAATACTGTCTCCCCAGAAACAAGAGGTGTGTCGTGAATTGCAGGCTCCTCAGAAAGAAGAGGTGTAACCTGAATAATATCCCCCACCCAGAAACAAAGGGTGAGTCGTGAATTGGAGTCCCCCCAGAAACAAAGGGTGTGTCCTGAATTGTAGTCCCACCAGAAACAAGGGGTGTATCCTGAATACTGTCCCCCCCAGAAAACAAGGGTGAGTCATGAATTGCAGTCCCCCTAGAAAGAAGAAGTGTATCCTGAATACTGCCACTGCCAGAAACAAGAGAGGTGTCATCAATAGTAGTCCTCCTTGGAACAAGGAGTGTGTCCTGAATAGTGTCCCCTCCAGAAACAAGAGTTGTGTCCTGAATACTAACGCTACATAAACAAGAGGTGTGTCATCAATAGTATGCCTCATGGGAACACGAGGTGTGTCCTGAATCCTGTCCTGTTGAGAAACAGGGATGTTTCTTGCCCTTATGGCTTGTAAAAAGTGATATTAGACGCAATGGGGCATGGCTCCCTGGTGCCCTCTGTATCAGTGCCCCCGCGCTTGGCGCAGCTCCATGTAAAGCTGGTCATGGGAACCTCTTGTCTGCTGTGCAGAGGGCAGGGGCTGATGTTTGGGGTGTGTGGGGGTGTGTGTGACAGGCATCTGTGATGTTGCCTCTGGGTTATGAGTAGCAAATGCTGAGTGCTGCTGATGGACTCAACAAACCTTCTGATTAGCGAGGTCTCTGCTTAAAGTGAGAGTGTGCTGTCTCTCTCATTCCCCGAACACACACAGCCTCTCTCTTTCACATACATGGTTGGACTGTTATTACTTTTGTTGAAAGAATAAAATAGTAGAGACTATATGTGTATGGTGCATTTCAAGGATTACAGTACTCTTAGTTTATTTGTTTCTGTGGTCCGTGCATTTCATAATTTTACTACTCTAAGACTTAAAGTTAAGGTAGAAGTGAGTTCTAAAATGCCTCACCTGGCCATGGCTGGCATAATTGTCATTCATGATTTAAAACAACAACTATAGAGAACAATATGATAAAAGTCTGGCAATCAAATAATAGTATCCTGCTACAACATAAATTCTGCTTCAACGCACAACTTTAGACACTGCAACTGAAAGTTGCTTATTTTCAAATCGTATTTTTAGTGATATCTGCAAAAGACCTTAACACTTGTATGAAAATAAATGTAGTTCCATGTATGATACTAATAGCCATGATGGAATCAAATGTTAGTGAGTCATGTACGTGATTTTGATAGGTAAACATAAATGCAAAAATATTTAGAGACATTAATTTCCTTTCTTAATAAAAGAGAAAACAACAATTAATAATGTTTTTTTTAGTGAATGGTTTTTCACTGTGCTAAAGAGTATTCATTGCATTTACTGCCATTATCTAGTCAAAATTAAGAGTGTGTGTTAAGCGGATTTTAAGCAGAGTTTGTTTATTTTTTCAATTTGTATATTTCTGTATTAAAGCTAGTGTACAAAATAGGAAACTTTTGTTTCTGATATCTTTGTTAAAGCTCCAGAACTGACACCCTGATGCTTGGAAGTGGGACTGTCTTGCTGTATTATCTCCTGATTGGTGTAAACTTACATAGATACAATACTCCTGCCAGCTAAATCCTTATTCTTTAATTGAAACAGCTACAAAGTCCAATTAAAGCCACATTTTCAGTTTATTTATTTAAGTGGAAGAAACCTGGAGTTTTCAGGTGCTCAACTAGCCTGTGGAATCATCATTAAAATTGCCTCACCGCCTCAATATGAAATGTTGCCTCTGGTGAGCCATGAGCGGCCAGAGGGCTGTGGGCTCTGGCAAGTTCCAGCCCCCTGTTTGACAGCATGAAGTCGGCTTTGAGCTGCATGATGAGTGCCAGGCAGCACAAGCTGCAGCAGCAGTGGAGGCGTAAGGGTGGCAATATGCTATGCAACCCTTATGTCTGTGGTGCTTCTGAGGGTGGTGGCATTGCCTTAAGACAGAGATGGACAAACTATGGCCTGCGGGCCACATCTGGCCTGTGGATCCCTCCTGCCCAGCCCCTGAGCTCCTGGCCTGGGAAAGTAGCCTCTGGCTGTTCCCTGCTGTCCCTACTGCTGTGCAGCCTCGGCTCGCCCTGCTGGTGGTGTAATGCTGTGGGTGGCAAGCAGGGCCAGCTTTAGGAACTGTGGGGCTCAATTTGAATACCCGGCAGTGGTCTGGGTGTTTGGCGGCACTTTGGCGGTGGGCCGTTCACTTGCTCCTGGTCTTCCATGGCACTGAAGGACCCATCACCAAAATGCCGCTGAAGACCGATAGCGAGTGAAGGAGCTGCTACTGAAATGCTGCCGAAGATCTGGCCCACTGTAGGATGAGTAAAAAAATTTAAAAGGTACGTAACTTAGGTGCTCTTCTTTAGGGCATGGGGCTCTCTTAGGCGTGGGGCCCGATTTGGGGGAATTGAGATTCCTCTTTCAGCAACCCCCAAGTGCACCTACTGTGGAGTCCCATACTCTCTGCAGGTACCATTTTCTTTTTAGGAATCTGAAATATGGTAATTATAGTGTTACCTTGTGATAGAGTTTGAATCTTCTATAGATTTGCATTGTAAGAAGAAAGGTTGATCACTACATCAAGAGGAACAGTGCTTACTGCTGTCAAGCTAGAAATGAACTAAAGAGTTTCTGTGGCACCTGAGTCTGTATTTATAGCTGCCTTTGGCTTCTAAGGCATGCTGGGAAATAGAGGGGGGTGGAGCTTAGGCAGTATATAAGCTGGTGTATTGTCACCTGAAGTCATTCAGCTTTGTGGTGGTCCAAAGAGATGTGCTTCTATGGGTGTTTTTAGTCATGGTGAGTATTGATACAGGGTAACGATGACATGTATTTGTGGTTAATATACTGTTTTCCTTGTCTTATTGCTGTGTAATGTGTTTTTATTTCATTTCAGGTTGTTCATAGTGTGTTTGATTTATGATTTTTATTTTCATTGGGAGGGAAGACATTGGTGGTTGTTTCTGATAGAGCATCTGTTAAACACCCGTATCCAGTACCAGTGGCACATCTATGGTGTTGGACTGTTGTAGAAGAATTGCAGTATTCTGTTTGGGTTAGGTGGGGACTGGTCTGGGGAAACTGTAATATTTAGTAAGAGTTTTGTGTCTTAACCTTCTGTATTTTGTCATAAGCATTCTTCATATTTGCAGCTGTATGCAGATCTGGTACCAAGTTGCCTTGTGACATGAAAGGTTGTGAATATTTTTATTTTTGACTGTCATGTTGGTGCTGTATGTTTGTGAGTGATTTCAACATATGGGAGTGAAGGCCTGTCTACCGAGGCAAAGGGGACGTTGAGAGGGGGAGCGCCTGTCCAATTTTCAAACATCAGTATATGTGAAAGCGTTTGATGGTCAGAAGCGTTTGTGATGTTGAGGCTCTTTCATTACTTATGGGAGTTCTCTAAAGTTTGTTCATTCTTAATGGGCCTGTGAGTGGTGGGTGGGTGCTTGTTGTATGGAGATTGATTGATTGCTGGCAGCTTGACCTGTCTGTAACTAGAGATGCTCCAGTCTCAATTCCTCTCTCTTACACAGCAGTGGGTTTGCATGACAGGTCACCAATTCATCATTGTGTTCTCCTCTAGATGGGTGTGGTTTTCCGAGGAGGCTGTGAGCATCCTAGTTAGTGACAGGCCCCTGTAGTGTAGGGAAAGGGGGAGGGGCATGAGTGTGTAGAGGTGTAGCTATTTTCTGTGTGGATGAGTGTTTGGGGTGGGGTGCTCTGAGGGGCGGGGTGCAATTAGTAGTAGGTGTTCCTTCTCAAGGAAGCAGTATGTAGGTGAGGTCATCTTTCGTATTGTGCTGTTAGGAGCTTTGTGAGTCGAGTTTATAAGTGAGGTTTGCTGTCAAACTTTGTTTTTATTTGCAGATGTGTCAAGACTACTTGGTACAGGATCTGATTCCATGGAGGGTTGTGACTACGTCTCCTTGACAGTCATGACATCGCTGTATGGCTATTGATGTATGACAGCGAAGGCCCTTGGAGAAAGGAAAAGACCTTCTTGAGAGCAGGACTGACTGTCAAAGTTAAGTATCTCCTGAATGGTTTGATGGTCAGAAGTATTTGAGCCGTTGAGGAGCCTTGTTTAGGGATGGGAGTCCTCTACACTCTGCCCATTCTTAATGGGTGCATTAGGGAGTTTACTGTATGGAGGGAGTGTGCACTTTCCTTGGAGGAAGGTCGATTGCTGCAAGAGTGACCCGTCTGTAACTAGAGATGCTCCGTTCTCTGTTCTTTTTTCTTACACGGCACTGGGTTTGCATGATAGGTCACCACTTCATCTTTTCTCCATCTTCTATGTGGTTGTGGTTTTCTGAGGAGGATGTGAGCATCCTAGTTAGTGACGGTCCCCTGTCATGGTGGGACGTAGGGAGGGCCAGCAATATGTGGATGAGAATGTCTAGGGTGGGTGGGTGCTTCTCTGAGTAGAGTGTAATGTGTAGTAGATATTCCTTATCTTCAGGAAGCAGTATGGAGGTGAGGTCATCTTTCATACCGTGTAGTTGGATGCTTTGTGAGTCGTTTTTTCAGTTAAGCTTTGTTTGTATTTGCAGATGCTTCCAGATCTGGTATCGTGTCGTGTCATTCTGTGGAGGATTGTGACTACATCTGTTTGACTGTCAGTGCACTGCTGTACAGATGTCGACGTATGGGAGGGAAGGCCTCTGTAGAAAAAGGAAAAGAAGATCTTGAGCGTGGGAGTGGCTGTCAAAGTTAAGTATTTGCTGACGGCTTTCATGGTCAGAAGTATTTGAGATGTTGAGGCTTCTCGTTTATGGATGGGAGTCCTCTAAACTGTGTCTGTTCTTAATGGACATGTAAGGGGTGGGTGGGAGCTTGTTGTATGGAGGGAGTGTGTGTTTTCCATGGACGAAGGTTGATTGCTGGGAGAGTGACCCATCTGTAACTAGAGATGCTCTGTTCTCAGTTCTTTTTTCTCACATGGTACTGGGTTTGCATGGCAGTTCACCACTTCATCCTTTATACGTCTTCTACATGGTTGTGTTTTTCCGAGGAGGATGTGAGCATCCTAGTTAGTGAAGTTCCCCTGTTGTGGTGGGATGTGGGGAGGGCCAGTAATATGTGGATGAGTGTCTGGGGTGGGTGGGTGCTTGTCTGTGTGTGTGGGGTGTAATGTGTAGTAGATATTCCTTTTCTTCAGGAAGCAGTATGTAGTTGAGGTCCTCTTTTGAATTGTGTATGTGGGCATTTTGTGAGTAGGTTTGCAGTTGATCTTTGTTTGTATTTGCAGATGCTTCCAGATCTGGTATCGTGTCGTGTCATTCTGTGGAGGGTTGTGACTACATCTGTTTGACTGTCACTGCATTGCTGTACAGATGTCGATGTATGGGAGCGAAGGCCCATGTACAAAGGAAAAGGCGATTGGGAGTGGCTGTCAAAGTTAAGTATCTGCTGGAGGGTTTGATGGTCAAAAAGTATGTGTGCTATTGAGGCTGTAGGGATGGGAGTCCTCTAAAGCCTGCCTGTTTGTAATGGGTTCATGAGGCAGCTCATTGAATGGGAGTGGGAGTTTTCCATGGAGGAAGTTGACTGATGGAAGAGTGACCTGTCTGTAACTAGAGATGCTCCATTCTGCCTTCTTCTCTCATACATGGCACTGGGTTTGCATCACCGATCACCACTATCCTGTTTGTCTGTCCTCTATTGGGTGTTGGTTTTCTGAGGAGGATGTGAGCATCCTAGTTACTGATGGGCCCCTGTCAGTGGGACGTGGGAGGGCCAGCAATATGTGGATGAAGTGTCTAGGGTGGTGGGTGCTTCTGTGAGTGGAGTGTAATGTGTAGTGAATATTCCTTCTCTTCAGGAAGTGGTATGGAGTGAGTCATCTTTCATACTGTGTAGTTGGAGTGCTTTGTGAGTTAGTTTTCAGTTAAGCTTTGTTTGTATTTGCAGATGCTTCCAGATCTGGTATCGTGTCGTGTTATTCTGTGGAGGATTGTGACTACATCTGTTTGAGTGTCACTGCACTGCTGTACAGATGTGGCGTATGGGAGGAAGGTCTCTGAAGACAGGAAAGAAGATGTTGAGAGTGGGAGCAGCTGTCAAAGTTAAGTATTTGCTGAGCCTTTGATGGTCAGAAGTATTTGAGATGTTGAGCTTCTCGTTTATGGATGGGAGTCCTCTAAACTGTGTCCATTCTTAATGGGCACGTAAGGGTGGAGTGGGAGCTTGTTGTATGGAGGAGGAGTGTGTGTTTTGCTGGGAGAGTGACCATCTGTAACTAGAGATGCTCTGTTCTCAGTTCTTTTTCTCGTAGTACTGGGTTTGCATGGCAGTTCACCACTTCATCCTTTATATGTCTTCTACATGGTTGTGGTTTTCGAAGGATGTGAGCATCCTGTGTGAAGAGCTGCTGTTGTGGTGGGATGTGGGAGGGCCAATGTATGTGGATGAGTGTCTGGGGTGGGTGGGTGCTTGTCTGTGTGTGTGGAGTGTAATTTGTAGTAGATATTCCTTTTCTTCAGGAAGCAGTATGTAGTTGAGGTCCTCTTTTTGAAGTGTGTAGCTGTGCATTTGTGAGTAGGTTTGCAGTTGACCTTTGTTTGTATTTGCAGATGCATGCAGATCTGGTATCGTGTCGTGTCATTCTGTGGAGGTTGTGACTACATCTGTTTGACTGTCACTGCATTGCTGTATAGATGTCGATGTATGGGGCAGGCCCATGTACAAAGAAAGCGATCGGGTGGCTGTCAAGATTAAGTATCTGCTGGAGGTTTGATGGTCAAAAGTATGTGTGCTGTTGAGGCTGTAGGATGGGAGTCCTCTGAAGCCTGCCTGTTTATAATGGAGTTCATGAGGCAACTCATTGAATAGGAGTGGGAGTTTTCTGTGGAGAAGTTGACTGATGGAAGAGTGACCTGTCTGTAACTAGAGATGCTCCATTCTCCTTCTTCTCTGATAAATGGCACTGGGTTTGCATCAGTGATCACCACTATCCTGTTTGTCCGTCCTCTATTGGGTGTTGGTTTTCTGAGGAGGATGTGGGCATCCTAGTTACCGATGGGCCCCTGTCAGTGTTGGGAAAGGGCCATGAGTACTGTGTAAATGTGAGTATTTTGCATGTTGATTTTAAATGTATAGAAGTAGTTGGTTGCTGCTTCATTGTAGGTAGGAATGTGCTGGGCTCTTTCAGGGTGTCAAATGAGTTAGTTTAGCCAAAGTGTGGTATTGTGGTGTTGTGACCATTGTAATAATCTGGCATTTATTGTTTGTGTGCCACAGGGTATTTGAGTCAGAACTGAGGAATGGGCTGTAGCAAGTGTGCCCGTTTGGTTTACATGGGTTCTTGTAAGTATGGTGCCAGTGGGCACAGAGGAGCTGTTTGCATCCATGAGGTAAGTGTTAAGTTAGAGCTTTTAGTGCAGTCCTGTTGATGGGAGTGTGGTCTTTTCTGTGTTAGATAAGGTGGGCTTATGATGAATGGGTTCATCACCAGTTTTGTGTGTGAGACAGCAGATGAAGACAATATTTGGGTTAAGTTGTTGCTTGTTCTCTAGAAGAAGGTTGGACTTAGGTGGGTGGTCAGTGAGTGTTGTTGTGTTTGCCCTAAAATGTTGAGTAGTTTTCCTTGAATATATTGTGTGATGTAGAAGTATGTGTTGATATTCCTCAGGAAGGTATCAGTGGGAGGCAGTGTGGAAAATATGTAATGGGACTGAGTTGCAGTTCGAGAGGGTGAGGAATCTCATGACTGGTGAGTCCTGTGTTCCGTAGATAGTTTGTTGAAGAAATAGGGTGGGATTTGTTGCATCATTTGTGGGTTTGACTTTGAGTCTTTGTTGGATTATTATTTTGTGTTTGCAGATCTTAGAGAGCTTCAAGAGGTGCAGTTTGTGAAAGAAGGATAGATGTGAGGCCCATCTGGTGGAAAAAGAGTGAGTATCTGGTTATATTTTCTGTATTTTGTATCATGTGCTGTTCTTTTAAAGTCTTGCTCGGTTTGTGATGCATGTATGTGGACGTACATGTTGGGGTACTAGTATCGGTAATCTGTAAAAGAAGGTGTCACAGTGTATGCAGTTGGTGTTGCATTTGCTTGTGGGGGAATGGAAAAGAGTGATGCAGAAATAAGTGCTGGGTGTGTAATTGCAGATGGTTTGAGATAGTCTTCATGGTGTCAGTCAGTGTGTACTGTGAGTGTCATGAAATGTTTGTATCATTGTAGGTTTTGTCTGAAGATGGGGGTCCAGTTGGGCAAAGAACAAGTGAAGTAGATGTATGCCTGTAGGGGACATGAAGTACTTATTCCCAAAATGGAAGTGGATTTAATGTCACGTTTGCAAGTTAAGTATGTGTCATTTGTTGTTCTGTGTGATGTTGGAGATGGGAAATGTCTGTCACTGGGTGTACGTCAATGGGCATCACATGTAGTTTTGTTTTAGAAATGGAGATGTTTAGCATTTGATCCAAGGTCCTTGAACTTGTGAATTCTTTTCTCATTCTCATGGGAATCCACTTTCCGACCACAGAGATGGAAATATCAGCATCTCCGGAGAAGACTTCAGTGTGCGTTGTTTGGAGCAATCGGGCTTTGATATTGTATTATTTGGGTCAAGATGTGAAGTGTTGTCTGTTTGATGGCTAGAATGTGAGTAGAGCAGTGGGGCTGATGTCACTGTGTTCTGGTAGATACCTGAGCAATTATATCATGAAATGCCATTATTGTCATTTCTGTGATTCAGGTGGAAGGTGGGTTCATTTGTTTGGTCAGTTACAGGAACATCACCACATAAGTACTTGCACAAAATGCAATTGTTTTCTGAAATGAATAGTTTGTTTGCCACTTGGAATGTTCTAGCCATCAAAGTTGCAAGAGGACACAGTTTGGGATACCCCAATAAATGATACAACCCTCAAGTGTTTGTAATTTTGTTCATATTCCTGTGTATGCCGTATTTGTTAGGTTGTAATGTATAGTTTTGGTTGTGATTGGATGACTTCATTAGTCATCCACTTTGTAGCGTGCTAAATCACTGCAGTGATTTCTGAAACCATGGTACAGTGCAGTCAAACGGCCGGAAGGCTGACGTTATAACAAATTTGTCAGCCTTTTGGCTGTTTCGCTGCACTGTACCATGGTTGGGACTGTCCCGGACAGTCTTTGACTTAACATTTTGTACACGGAGGTGCTATAGAGGGAGCATGCTGGCCAGTTGCTAGGGGAGGTATAGTCAAGTCCCATTCCTGTCTCTCACAATAGATGCATGGTTTTGGACATGTGATGGGGGATGTGTAGAAGTATATGGAAGTGAAATGCCAGGGTTGCTTATGTTAATGTTTTGTTGTATGGTGGTTTGTGTTACTGATTATTTATGTATTACTGAATGTGTGTGCAGTCCTGTACAGTGTCCAATATTTGCAAGTTCATACTGTAATGGCTGCCTTGTTGAATAAATAAAGCATTGTGTAGTCAAGCAGAGAATCTGTGTCGCCGTGTTTCCTTGGTTGAAAGCAGCTGTGAAGTGAAGTTTGGAGAAGTGAGTGTACTATTGGAGTAATTGTCAGTGCATTGGAGGTGGGCTTAAATGGAAGGTAATGTATCTGAGTTAGGGTTGTTTAAGTCTAAAATTAAGATTATTTGGGTCTAGGTTAAGTTAAAATTAAATTATTTAATCTAAAATTAAATTTAAGTCTAAAATTAAAATCTAAAATTAAAATTATTTAAGTCTAAATTAAAATTATTTAAATCTAAAATTAAAATTATTTAAATCTAAAATTAAAATTAAATTATTATTAAGTCTAAATTAAAATTATTTAAATCTAAAATTAAATTATTTAAATCTAAAATTAAAATTAAATCTAAATTAAAATTATTAAATCTAAAATTAAAATTATTTAAGTCTAAAATTAAAATTATTTAAATCTAAAATTAAATTATTTAAATTAAATTAAAATTAAAATTAAAATTAAAATTATTTAAATCTAAAATTAAAATTATTAAGTCTAAAATTAAATTATTAAGTCTAAAATTAAAATTATTTAAATCTAAAATTAAAATTATTTAAATCTAAATTAAAATTAAAATTAAAATTAAATTAAAATTAAATCTAAAATTAAAATTATTTAAATCTAAAATTAAAATTAAATCTAAAATTAAATTATTTAAATCTAAAAT